>NC_072469.1:8910965-9564274 GCF_027596085.1 Anoplopoma fimbria
GACACGCACAAAAAACACTTTCTTCTCGCAGCTGTAATGAAATAAATTCTCGACATTACGACTGCATGCTGACCTCTTGTTCTAAACCTCTAGTGTCTGTGCTCTTCATCTATGTCAGCTACAGAGACAGCATGTGTTTCTGACCACAGAGGCTTATAATGAAATGCCCACATTAAGAAGAGAAGGCCATTTAAATGCTAATGCTTTCCATGTATAAGTGTTAGGTGAAGGTTGGAAATGTACTGTATACCATGCCTGCATTTACAGATAACGACACAATCTTTAATACTAAATATTTAAATCTGCTTCTAATAAAAACAAAACAAATAACATTACAGTTTATGTTTTTGTTGGATATATTGCTAAAGCTTTGTTTCCTGGTCTTTTGTGGGGGGGGGGGGTTTCTGGAATAACTGTGGTCTTAAGCGAGCACATGCTCTTTTAATTAGGTTACATTTTACCATAGCACACTGGCAGCAGTTAAACATTTAGGGGAAGTGCAACTAATTCGCTGGGCAGGACTATGAACTGTGGCATTACATCCTTGAAGAAAAGGGGAAAAGCCATATAACAGAGGCACACAGACTCTAAAGATGTTAATTCCCCATTAGTTCCTTATTCTCTCCAGTGACAAAGACGGGGCCCTTTCAGTCTTCTGTTCCCTTGCATACCAAAGTCATTCAACAGAGGAGACCTTTACCAAGAGCAATGCTCTATTCAAGCCATGTTAATTACAATTTTAAACCATTATTTGTTTCAACACCTGGTTAACCTATTCAGACCTGTTTAAATCCTCTTTATTATCCCAGGTGTGATGGGAAGGCACTAAGGAGTGAAAGGGTCCTGTGTGTACCGGGAACATAATCAAGCCAATACTACATAGTGCTGAATGGCTTTTGGGGGATAAGATCAGATGTTACACACTCCAGTCCTCAAGTAAAATGGTGCTAGGTGGATTATGTCTGAAAAGAGGATTTTGTCAAGGATGTGTCCTCAACTTTTCTTTTTCGGCAGTAAAGCTTCATGAATAGCACACTGCTTCTTCAGCAGCTGTATTAGGACTAGAAGACTCAATTGCGGGCTTAAAAGCAATTGGCTTTGTTGTGCATTTCTGTGCATATATTTGTGTTGCAGTTAGAGGCTTTGAGACCAAGAGGCCATGCTGCGTCATGAGGATGGATGGTGTTTCTATTAGAGGACGTGGTCATAGAAAGGTCTCCTCATCTTCTAAGCTTCTTTTCTCTCTCCATCTCTCACCTACTTTGAAGTTGTAGTCAGTAGTTAGACCATAGTCCTCTGTCCATTATGATGTCATTAACAAGGCTTTAAGCAGGAACTTGACCCCTGTGGAGCCTTTGTTACCATGGCCCACTCACGGCTTACCTGTCTTAGGTACTTGTTTGAGGATGATCCCATTTCAATAGGAAATATCAACAGAGTGGTATAATAGGACAACATGATGGAGAATGGGGAAAAACACATGAAAAAGAGAATATTACACCATCATGAGAGCTTTTTTTCTGACTCTACAATGCCTTTTTCTAATTTCCTGGCCCAGCACCTACATCCACAATGGCTGGAGGCTGTTTGTATGCGTCTCCCGCTGTGTGGTTCAAATATAGTGCAGACTTCAGCATAGTAAAGGATAGCCACACAAAGTTCTGATTAACGAATTAACACCCTCTAATGGCCCTTCACCATCCTCCCTTAAATGGATTAAGGCTTCTCTCTAACACTTTCTTTTGCACAAAATTTAATTAAGATTTAGATTTGGTTTGAACATGCCAGGACCGATTCGCACTGCATTCATGATGTACTTCAATTAAGGAGCAAAGCAACTTAAGCTGCTTCACCAATAATTAGACTATCTCTGTATTTTAAATGCTATCTAATTATGCTTTATCCCTGTGTAATTCAATTTCCTTGTAGGTTACAGTCTGGATACAGGAACCATCTATTTACATTTTAAAGGTCATTTCCAATTTTGGAGTTGTATTGAGTGCTATCTCTTTAAATACATAGCTTTTTATAGCTTTGTATTGCAACCACGCAATATATCAACAAAATATTCAATTAGGCGCCACTTTAATCCTCCGCCATCCCTGACAACATGCTCTCAGTTAGTCTCCAATCAACAGCTCCTCCGGAAAACATGAAGAATAAATAAAGCTACATGGCTTGTGTTTACATACATGATGGGTTCCCAAACAGTATTTTTTTGTCTCTGTTGACATTTGGCCTCCCGAGGTGGTTGCCCATGTATTTGTATAGTGTTTTAAAACAACAGAGAATGTCCTGCCCAGTGTTAATTTACTCAAAACAGCAGGGGTCACAGGCCTGGCCACTGACCATTACACAGTAGGACAGGGGTGTCCAGCTGACTGTCCTTTTAATCGACAACAGCAGGCCTAAGGAATTTAACAGCATGGGATTCACCATTTTTCCCCAAACAAATAACATTTATGGAAGATTTACGAGTTACTGGAATTATCTGGGCTTTCCTTCCTTTCAGCTCATTCAATTAGCGGCTGTGAATGTCTCGGTTAAAGGGGGTGACAAGACAATTGAAGGTGTCATCTAATTATTTTAGCCCAGCACTACGCAAAACCACTCCCGTGCTGGAATCCCCAGCCTTGGCTCGGCGATATGAAGTAAATGGGTTAAAGCAGCAGGGGTGATGCAATATGTAGATCTCCTGGAGACGTTTCCCAACCTCTAGCATCTTTAAAGTGAATCAAGGAGCTGCAGGACTGCGATCTGATTAGATAGCAAATATATAGTAAATCAAATCACCTACTTTATATGCACGTTTATCTGTAGACTGTATCTTGTAAGGTCAGATACTGTACAGGATTCGCTCAGTGTGCTCCCACATCCACTGCTCTTGAGAACAGGTCAGAGTACACAGGGCTGTGGTAAAGAAATAAGTGATTCAACTCCATCAACCCATATGGAAGTTTTAAAGGCTTTTCTTTACCCCGAGCCAGCCAAGTAAAACTAGGACTGAGAAGTCCTGTGAACAGTGCAGTGAGGTAGCAGGAGGCCCACAAGCTGAAGTCTGTCCTATAGCCAGGTTTTCCCTTGTTTGTAAATTAGCTGTGAGTAATGAATTCTGGGAAGCTGCCCTGCTGCAGGGTTGCTCCCTCGCTGCCGGACCCTCCCATGCTCCCCCGTCGACATTGCCTTCCCAAATCTGTCCTGATGTTCCTAGTCTGTCAGGAGCCGCCCCAGGGGGCAGCGCGATAGGCCGCTCAGCCTGCCCCCTTCCCCTCTCTGGGCCCAAGCCAGCTGAACCGTGTAAGTCCCTGCCATGCAAACATGGTGACCCCAAACGGGATTGACAGATCGCAGACCGTGGATGCTAGGCCACCAGTCCAGTGACATCAGTTTCTACTGGTGGTAAGAAAACTGCGAGCATGAAGTGGTCACGTTGACACATTTGGGGATTGCATTGATAATCAGCTGCAGAACGCCAACACCAGAAGGACATAAAGAAAACCCCCATGATGGCTTTACTTATGTGTAAACAACTGATTAGCTGAAGAAAAATCTTTTTAATTCAGTTTGCACAAGATTTGCACACAGAACTTGCTGCATTTCCCTGTTTGCTCCTTACTGCTACACTTATCCTTGTGTCTGTACAAAGCCTTGGCTATGACTACCACATGGGTCCCCAAGCGCACATTAGAGAGCCTGGGGGGTCCCTAAGTGTCACCCATGAAATCAGGATGTTAGGGTATGAAAAACGGGGGAGGGACCGCTAGTAATTCTCATTATTGTTAAATGTTCATCGTCCCTGGTGTTGACTTTGCCTTAGTCTGGCTCCGCTGCCAAGAAACAACATGACTACTACACCCGCAGTTTTAAAAGCTACAGATATGGGGGAAATCTTCCTAAGTCTGAGTATGACCCTGTATTAATTATAACAAGATCTGACCATTAAGAGTTGCACATTTTCCTCACCACTGCTTGCCTCATAATTGCCAAAAAAATATCTCAAATCAGCTCTTGTGAAGCATGAGTAATTATATGGTGATAAATGCAAAATTTTCTGATTCTAATTCCAAAGGTCAATAGCAATTTGTCAGCAATTAATGTAAAGAAGGAACTGCAGGGTATCCACATCATTTACACTGTGGCCCTGTACAATCCATTCAGCAGCTTTGACTGGCAGAGAGAAAAGAACTTCTCAATGGCATATTTTTGACGTCCATAATGGCTTAATGTCTGGTTTGACAGAGATATTGAGGGAAGAAGAGTGACTCTTTGCGCATTGGCGTGGCCCAGAGGCTTTTGCTGTCACAGCTGATGACAGTAACTTTCTCCATGCAGATTAAATTGGTGTTTACAGATTTGCCCTGGGTGTACATTTTTCCCCCTGCTGGGCTCCACTGGCTGATGATGAGTCGCAGATGAGACCAACCGTTCTCGACACTGATGCTTATGCTTCCATCACATTGAGCCTGTAGTGGCTTACCAGGCATCCGGCACTATACTGCCACACAGTGCTTTTTCTCTTTGCCACAGCACAGCATTACCATCTATTTACAGATGCAGAAAATGTGTGTGCTGCTGCTGCCGCTTCTGTCATGCTGTACTTGCTGCCTGCTTGAACTGTGGGGTGAAGGGAGATGAAATGTTGTAGAGAAAATTAAACATCATCAGTCATGATGTTGATAGTAGACTCCAACCAAAGGTCCCACAGCGTTACAATAGATATCAATGACTTTCTAGTGTTGTTGTACTGCTGGAGTTGTTACAGCTGGTCAGTAAGAATGTGCTCAAAGTTTAAAGACACAGTGGGTTGTTTTCACAGATGCCTTTTTCTTTCTTGAGACCCCACTTCAAAAAGAAATGGAACTTGGCTCATTGCTGAGCAGAGTTTGGCCTTATGTATGTGAATCACTTAAAAAAACGGAATATAGAGACATGCAGGTTTTCACACAACAGTTCAATATTTAGTTTGCAATTTATTTTGAAAGGGAGTAAGTAAACAGTTGTGTGACGATGTGGCCCTCAACTGTACACAGTAAGAGTGATGTGCTTTACCAGCTATTGTCCCAATGGTGCAATGCAAAAATATTAGGTAGTTTGTTACGTGTAATTTGCATTGATTAAACTTTAAGTGTACAACTGTGGGGCAGAGTATGCTGATTGCCTGAAGTGTTGGATGCAGAATATTTACTCTGAAGGGCACTTAGTTAGTGCAAATTAACAACACTGAAAAAATCAATGAGCAGAAGAGTTTTTGACAAACCTGGTCTTAGCAGCAGAGGTTAATATATTGTACACTATATGCTCCTTTGACAAATATCCATATTTGATTTCATATTGTGATATTTTGTTTCCCTTTTCTTTTCCAAATAACATAACTGGGCATGAGTAAAAAATAGAGGTCAGTTTCAAGTAAGTAAGTTATCAAACCAGTCATTATTTAGATATAATCAACACTTAAAACTTTCAAAACCACTGCTCATCTATTGACACTTTTTGCGTCTGAAGATGAATATCCAGAGCAGCATCTATTCATTTCAGGTTGTAAACAGTAGTCTCTGACACTGGGTTGTTATCGAGTTGTGGCCCTCGGCGTAGGATTGATCCACTTCAGTCCAGCAGCAGGGGGGCGGGGAGCTCTGGAGGGGCTCAGCGGGGCTCCAAATCAATAAGGTTAATAGATGTGGGGGCCACGCAGTCAGAGGTGTGCAGCCTGGCATTTTCGGTGCCAATGAGGAAAATTCCTGATGACGAGGTGTCTCTTTTGGAGGCTGCATTAATGTCAGTCTGATTACCTGTAGCCAGGATGTCAGATACACTGGGTTAGTGGAGCCTTGTTCCCTGGCCATTAACTGGAATTAGCTTTACAAGGAGACCCTTCAGATTGGAGACTTTAACTTGCCACCTCATCATCCCTTGTCCATTGAGAACAAATTGCCAACCCCCTCCCTCCTTTCCTCCAGACTCTATTCTTTCACTCTGATTTCTATAATGCCAACAGTTTCATAATCACTTGATGAGTAATTTCCTCTCATTTGGGATTTGGAAAGGGAGTTTTTTTTTTTTTTTTTTTTGCTTTTTTTTATCCAGTTCTCATTTTAACGGCATTTCACACATCACATTTTAAAGAATAAGTGGGTTCGGCAAGGGAGAAATGATGGCATAGTTAAAAAATTAAACATTGAAAAGAGTAAAGGGAGTGTGGTTAAAATATTGTTGAACTGACAAAATGGAAAAGAAAGCTCTCCATTGTAGGATTTGCTCTCTTACACATTTGCTTCTGGACTTTGCCATATTACAGCCTCTACTTCAGGCACTAAACTGAATGTCCCATTATTTATTTCAGGGGACAATAAGCTAACAGTTCACAGTAAGTCTTTTGTAAATTTTCCTCACACAGAAAGTTTGTGCTTAGCTTTCCCACACTGTGATATCCACTAGACTATTAAGATTTCTGAATAGGGCCCTTCAGTTTCTCTCAGACTTACAGCAGAGTTTGAATGGGACAAAATGCAAATGAGGTGCTTGCTGATCTATTCTCTCAGTACCTGGCTAATGTCTATACAGAAAGCCAAGTGTCTGAGTGTGTGTCTGTGTGGATAAGGATACACAGAGCGGCGGAGGCTGGCCAGTGCCACACCTGCAATTAACCATGCACCTGCATCAGCTGAATTAAAGTGTGCGAGAAGAAGTCATGCTGGCTTTGCTACCCTCAGCCCCCCTAAACAAAACACTGAAGTCATTTGCAATAAAAGAATCAGTTGTCTCTTTTCCCCCCCTTTCAAAAGGTCCCTTTGCATAGGAAATCAGTTGTCTCTCCCTTCATGGACACCATGCCGTGTGGGCTCCCATGGAAATGAGTTTTGGCATTGTTGTGCCGAGGCACTCCCCCTCTAATAAATTGAGGAGGATTAAGGGAGAAGAATGTAATAAAGGATAGTCATTTCATCATGACAGCCATTTTTCGAGGGGGTTGGGGCAGCCGGAGATTTAAAGGATAATCAGCCCCGGGTTTATTTCCATAACATGCATTACAATCTGCTTCTTTGAACTTTGCTGCCACTTAGGTTACTAGATTTGTAGGAGGAAAAAGAAAAAGCATTATTATCAAATGTTTAGTGTTTGAGACTCAAGTGACATATTAGAGACATCTGAGTGAGTTATTAAACCGTTATGGCTCTTGGAGATTATTATGCATTAATCTAGGCACTTTGAAGTGTGCATGTGTGTGTGTGTGTGTTTCCACAGTGGAATTATAAGCACACATTTTGGCTCGTAAAATAAGGCCGTTGCTGTAAATTATATTTAAGAAAGAGTCGTGCATGTTGGATATTTTCTGCCGTTCCTTCGCTGGACTTTTGCGCTAAAGAAATATCATGTTCAGATGAACAGGAACCTTAAATGGCTAAAACATTTTGTTTAGTCTGATCACGCTGCCAAATATTTCTCCACGCATGGTATAAGTTTTTATTGATCATAAAGTCAGCTTCCAACCAGCCCCTCCTGGCTGTTTGTTTAGTCTCCGTACGTGATTGGAAACACTTCTGAAATGGTGACCAGCAGCAGGTGAGGGGAGCCTGAGCTTTGAAGTCTGTGCTCCTTATTGATCCTGTGCATATTCTAAAAATCAAAGAAGGCATCAAAGGCATAGCTAAACTCTTAAAGACTCTGCACGCACCAAAAAAGGGCACCAACGACAGCGTGAACAAGCAAAGCAGGTGGTGGCTGCTGGTCGGAGCAATCACCCCTCCAACCCCCGTCACGCCCCAGACAGACTGCTGAAGGCTTCTATTTTCATGTTGGACAGCAGTATGGCTCTCACTTTGACTGGCACTTGTCTCTCATTAGAGGAATGAAAAGCAGCTTGGGGAAATCTTCAGTTCAAATTAATTAGTCTGCTAAGCCAACACACTGTAGTGTAGACGCTTTGCTGCAGAGGATAAATTATTGGAATATAACATTTGGAGCAGTTCGTAGATACAGACACTTTTGACAACAGGATTTGTGTCACCATACTAATACTATTATAAAGGTGCTAATCTTTATTGTGTAACATTTTGGGAGTTAGTGTGCAAGACATATTTAGAGGCCTGACCAATGTGTATGCTTGGCATCAGCTAGTGTTTTATGGCAGAGAGCTTTGTATCAGTGTATTTTGGCCCATAAATACCCCGAAACTGCCATGCAGAAATGCCAAAGATATGTTTGAGCTAACTTAGAGTGTTTCCAAGAGGACATAACTCTTCAATGTAACACATTTTAATAATTAAACATTAATTTGGACAGCCTTATTCCAAAGTAGAACTTACAGGATATTGTCATGTTTCTAGGTGTGAATACTGAACAGATGTAAAATCTGTATTTAGCTCAGAATTGTGTAACAAAGTGTAGCTAGACCTAGCTTTATAGTGACCAATCTTTGTGACAGCAGACAGTACACAGAGCCATCACCTCAACAGTCAATGACTCCACTATTGGCAGAATTGATGACTCCAAAGCAACTAGGTTGAGGCTGCAATTGGAACATCTCTCTGAAACTCCAGGATAAATCCACACTCCTTCAACCTCCAGCTCCCCCCCCTCTGATGTATGCCTGTCCTCCGCTCTCCTTGGGTGCACATGGGAGTTATTTGAGCCTTTCTTGGACCAGCGGGAAGCAGCGCTGCCACACCAGCTCACTGTTGGATTACCCTCATTGCGTGAGTCTTTGGCCTCTTTCCTCTCGTGACGACACAGGGTCGAGTTCACAAGGGGCTGATTTAACTCATTCACCGCAGTCCACTGCCACTAGCCACATGCCTGCCAGCCCAGTAATTCTAACACAACACTAAGTGTTCATGAAATGAGGAGACAAAATGCCTCTTTGACTCGATTCACCAAGATTGAATTTTGTAGGGGGGTGATGGGTTGATCTACGCCTAACGCTCTCCGGGGAGTTAAAGAAATTTAGCTCGGAGCACTTTAAGGTCTTGTTTGTAGCTACTGTAAATGTGTATTTTACACTTTCTGTCTTATTTGCTTTCCTTCAAATGAGGTTTGGCTGTTGTTAGGAAATACATTTGTCGTGAAACGCTGAAACTATAAATTGACCAGTCGATTGACAAAAAATAATCTGCAACTACCGTGTTTTGATAACTGAAATGTTTGAAGACATTCCTCACTACATACTCCAAATACTACAGAGTTCCAGCTTATCTATTGTGAGAAACTGAAACTTTTTTGTCACGTTTAATTCGAATGGTGTCACAAAAACAAGCAATTTCAGGACACCAAGGAAACCTGCATATGATACAATCATTAAATAATGGATAGTTGTGGCCCCACAGTGCTTTGTTATGAAAGACTACTTGCACATGAAACCGATTTGGATGTGACTTAAGGATCCACGTCCCAAACCAGATGGGTAAGTTCAAGCAAGCACTGTAAAAATATAGATATCAAGATGCACCTCAAGAAACCACCCAAATCTTTATTTTCTCATTATGTATTTCATGCCACAAAGTAATGTTTTCACATGCAAAGCTTCTGGTAGTTGTTGCTAATGTGCAACTTTTTAGTACCATGTTTCTGGTGCAATGATATGCACGAACATGATCCAGCGTTTTGTTGCCATCATTACCTGCAGCATAAACGCAATCCATAATATAGCCTGGCAATTATGACAAACTTGACTTGACTTAATCAAAAGTATCACACTGCTGTGATTATATGATTGAATATAAGGTTACTTATAACAACATACACTGCATTGTTAGACATTGATTGTGGAAGTCTGACTGTCATCTTTGGCTTTAGAAAATAGCAGTAATCAGACTATTCATTTGAATTTGAATGTCTAGAAATGTACTTCTAAGCTTCATTTACTGTAAAACATTACAAAAAAACTAAATGTTTCTTCAGGAAAATCGAATAATTCTTCCTCTTTTATTGCACTTGGATCAAGATTGCTGGACTATCTCGTTTCTCGGGATGTTGTCACCACAAGCTTATCCTGCCTTTTCCCAAGAGACTTAACAATAATACATACATTGAACCTACTGACCTTTGAAACCCTTCTTTTTAGTCAGTGTGAGGATGTTGTGTTTTTATTGGCTGTGTTTCTTAAGTGCTCCGATTGCTGTAAGTAGCCTGTGCAGCAAATGTCTTTGGCCTCCCTAACTGAGGCATCCCGTCATCTGAACAGAGGCATCCCACTGACGTCCCAGGAGACACAACTTGAATAATGTTCTCACATTAATAGGGCAAACAAGGGATACTTTTTACATTGGGACTATTAATTCAAGAACCTGCAGTGTTCTGGCTGCAAATGATGCATCTCGTGTGATGTCATTTTCACAACATGGTTTGAATATAACAGAACAGATAATAAAAGGTGATTTTCATTTCTAAAATGAAGTTCAAAAGAGGCATGACTCATTCATTAACAGGACAAGTGAACATCGGCTATGGGTGTGGCAGGATGTTTCCCCTGCTTTGGTGTTTGTGATCCGTGTCATGTAATTAAAGTCATAACAATCCAAGTCATCTCTTTTGCAGGCCGGATAACACATTAATTGACATCTTTTCAGAAAATGTATGTCAAGTGAGAAAAAGTTACAAATGAGCTGCGGATATCAACTCTGTTTGAAATAAAACATGCACTTTAACATATTGGTATTTCTTAACACAGTTCATCCACAGTGTTTCAGCGAGGGACAATCGGGACGTTTAGAAAAGGGTGTGAAAAAGTCTGCTGCCTGTGGCCAAAAGAATGAACTATGGCAGACTGGAGATTGTGAATAGGCCTTTTACAGGTCACAGAATCCATTCAGCCCACTGACATTGTTATTATCTGACCGTCATAGATGGGCCTAATTAATATTCTAATCATAGGCTGCGGGAACATTGTAAACAAAATTATCCGCTGAGTACCATTTGCTTATTCAGCCGCTCGTTGTCTCTGTTAGTGAGAAACAACCACTCTGGAGAAAAATGAACACCAAATAAAGGCTTACTTTAAGACAAGCATAATCTCTTTTCATAGTCGAAACTCTTCTTTTCATCTCTGCTGCGTTTTGACAGGAGTAGAAAGTGCTTCTAAAGTAAGGAAATAAATATTTTACACTAAATGGTAAATTATTTTTGGCTTGATAAAGGAATTGCATTACGCTAGTAATGTTCGTAAAGTTTGTTTTTTGACAATATGGCAAAACAGAAATTATAAGTAGGAAAAAAGTTATTTGTCCCACCTATTGGAGTTTAAATGAACAATAATAGATAAAACTTCTGTTATTACCAAAATGTATTAGCTAGAGCTAGAGCTTAAAAAGCACCAACAGTTATAACTTTAAAATATCTCATTAAATCAGGATTTTTAGTGTCTTCAAACCTTCTTGCCAGTAACCTCAATATGCAGAACAGCCCCTTTGAGAGGTGAAAGTGATGGATGAGTGAATAATTTCATATTTTCTCTTAAAGAAATGTCTCATGGTAAGAAACCGAGCTCTTGATATATGTGGATTGTTCAAATATACCAAATGTAAACATTGTCTTTGTATTGGTGCCCAATATTGGAATTGTATTTTAATAATCGGTTGTTTATGAACCGCCTACAAAAGCCATGCTGCAAATCTCCATCATTATTGTTCCCTGTCAACTTAGAAATGTCTTTCTCCATGGGGTGTTGAGAGAGTTATGGAGTGTCGTGACGTGAAGGGAGACCTGAAGTTGACAGACATCTTTTCAGGGCACACAGTCTCATGACGGAGCTCCTTCAGATGGGAAAGTGAACAGACTGAAATGCTAATTTCCACACGATGATAAATCTGCAGTATGAAATTGTCGGTACAGAGCTCTCGCCTCGAGGCTGTGCGTTATTGCTTTATTCTATTAGTCAGTTATTACCAGCAATCACAGTCAACCCCCACTGCCCCCCGCACACAAAGCCCCTTTTACATTACATTTATCAGGCGTTGTACAAACGTTGAAAACATATGACGGCAGAGCTGTGTTTCCTCCAGGGCTGGGGGGCCTCCGCTGAGGGAGGGAACTTCCAGCTGGCCCATGGTGCATCTGTTCACTGGGCTGGGCGGCAGTGACACCATGAGGGCCACTTACAATCTTCTCCGTCAAACTCTCACACATCGTCCTATAGATTCTAGTTTTTAACTTTAAGTTGTTTATGTACATTTGACGATCTCTTGAAAGCGACACTGCTTAAGGCTCATAGTCAAGTGCTCACAATGACGTGTGAATGTTGCTGTCAAATATATGTTGCTGCTAACGCCTGCATGTTGTAGGCAATCACCTGACTATACACTTATAAACGTGCTACCTCTTGGCCCAGATGTTCAGCCCTGTGCCCTCTCTCCACTTCCAGCATCAGCCTGAGGCTATTTACATCACTATCTGTGGAGTAATTACCATACTGTTTTATATAATGCCAAGGCAATCATAGGGTGATAACATGCAATTAAGCAGTGTTCTCTGATTTGTACGTAGGCAATCTTGCATCACTCAAGCCCAGAAGATAAAGTGCCCATTTCAAAATGTCAGACTGTAGTGGCTTAATCTGATTATTTTCAATTAATATTCATGTCTCTCTATCCTGGGATTGTCGTTGTTATTGACATTGATAAATTGAGCTATTTTCCATCCAAATTTGGACCAGAAGCCCTCTATTTGGTTGAATGTAACGTGTTTTACTTTTTCTCCACTCACTTATTATATTTCTTTGTTTTGCCTTTATCTTCCGGCAAGAGCTGAAATCTTCTACATCATTTTAGGGATTAGGGAAGTCTTGAAAGGAGCAACATACTCATCGAGGGGGTGTTTGGATATAATTGTTTGTCATGTCATTTCTCCACCTTGCAAATTCCCTCCGAGTCCTGTTGGAAGGGAGCAGGCAGCCGTGGATGACAGGTGCCAGGGGGGCTAGGTGTTTATAGTGTCGCCCAGGAGAGAAGTGCTGGCCTGGGCCTCGAGAGACAGCGCCGTCTGCCTGTCTTACCCAAAGAGCTCTACATTACAGCTTCACAAGCTCAGCCTCAGACTTGTGAATGTCGTGAGAGCTTGGGGAAAAACAAAGAGTTAAAAGTCTGAGAGGATTTTTTAAGTTGTTGAGTTTACATTTATTGGGAAGACATCTAATTTTCTGAAGATTTAAAAAAAAGAAAAGGAACAAAAAAAAAAGTCTGAGCTGTTGTAGTGAGCAGGCTGCTCAAACGGGTAGGCAGCTCCGTCACATTTGAACAGATTCTTCCATCTAGCCTGAGGGAGCGTGGTGCTCACTGTTTGAAGATTAAAACATCCACTGTCATTTCCTGCTCCAGTGGTTGCTTTCCCAAGAAGAGTGGAGATATGAATTGTATTTTCCACCCCCTTCAGAGCTGATTATCGAGAGCCAGCCTTTCAGTGGCCTCCATGTTTCATGGTGGTCTCAGGAACAAGCCACCAAAGAGGCGGAATCTGAGGGGTGCAGATCAGCTGGGTGTTGTATTTGTGTAAGCTATTGTTCCAACCAAATACAAAAGGTGAAGCATGGCTAAATCCTTTCTACTTCCTTATGTGTGTGTGTCTGTGTGTGTTCACAGCCGTGTCCATATATCTTCCTTAACACGCATGTGCCTGGGTGTGTTTTTATGTGTGTTGTTGGTTGGCGCGTCTCTGAATGTGGTTGTTGGTACATTCAGACCCTCCATTTAGTCTTCCCCTTAGCCCATCAGTGCGTTGTCAGCAGCCAACCAGTCCGGAGAAAGGCCTGGGATAGGACTAGGTTCCTTGGTGGGGGGCTCTAATAGAGCCATCAGTCAAGTGCCTGTCCAGCCGACCATACCACAGGGCGTTAGCGTTAATGCTGAGGCACATGGCGTAAGCGCTGAGGAGCAGGGCTGTTTGTCAAAGTGCATCCAATGTGAAGGAAGTTGTTAGTTAAGTGTGTTTGCCCTGTCACACGGCTGCGTAGCCCACTGGAACATGTTCTGGCTGCTTTGGTTTTTTTCTTCTTTTCATATCCTAGCAGTATTTCAGAGGTTATTTCTTATAATGTGGCATTTTACAAGAAATCATAACCACCATTGTTATTGTTTAATTGGTAAAACACAATAGCTATTGAAATAATTATTCTTTTAAACAGTTAGTTAATTGACAACAGCGTGGGCAATGATCAGAACAAAATGTGAAACATTTCCTGGTTCAACAAGATAATTTATTTCTCTTTTGAATATTATTTTTCACTGTAAGACAAAACAGGCAATACAAGGGCATTATGTTGGCTTTGGAAAAATGTTTTCTGACATTTCATTGAACAAATGATTACACAGTAGGCTAGAACAATATAGCAGCCGATATCAGCAATATGTGTTCATGTTAAAAAATATTACTATTGGCTGTTATCACATTATGCGATTTTTTTTCAATACTGGCCTCAATAATTACAACAAACATCAACAAACTTATTATTTCAATTCACAAATTAATTATATATTCTAGTGATATCCCCAAATTTCCAAAGATACCACACATGTCTGGCTGGAAATGTGTATACAATGATGCACACCACAACTTAGATTTCCATTTTAAAGAGCCCAAAAAAGTCTTGGGTTTGAATATTTTGCCAAACGTAATAAATCATAGACCTATAACAAGAGTTAGAACAAGACAAAACTATATGTATGTGATTATGTCAGACAGTGTATAATATGAGGATTTTAACCATCTCAAAGATACTTAAGTTGAAGCCAAAACTGGGCCTAATCATGATACAATCATTGTTTTAAAGCCCTAATCAGGAATTAAAGCTAGTTTTCTGTGTAGCAGATATGTATTTGCTCTACGAGTGGCCTGAGCCAACGGTAAGACCTCTATGGCTATTTTAGGAGGTTGGCCCAAAATGTGTGTGCATGTGTGCAAGCCACTTCCTGTGTGACCTTCTGGAGTGTGAGAGGAGCCACAGTGGGACACACACCAACTCTGCATGGAGCAACAGCCATCACTGCCCACTCTGCATCAGCAGTTCAGCATATCACTCCAGTTCTGCTGCATCACACATCATCCCTCACCACATTATTTGGCAATTTCTGCATGCAATTTTAACCCTGACATATCCTTTTACTGGTGCCTATCCTTTTTCCTTATAGTCTAATCATTTACCTAAAATTTAAATGATCAGTACCACCTCATTTTGTAACTAGGCAGATATGAAAGTGCTGAGAGAACAGGAGTTCACTGGCTTTCTTTTAGAGCAGAGTTTATTGATCAAACACAGAGCTTCATTGTATAATTTTCACATCCTACAAATATAGATTTTCAGTAATTTGTGTGTGAGCCATGTGTTGTTGAGTGTGAAAAATTGACTGTATTTACATATTCATACTTGTTTCGTAACCTCCACTGAGACACCTTTTTTCGACGCCATTTACAAAAGTAAACAATTCTATTGTTTATTTTACAGATTTGGCTGTTTAAACACATATTGAGTTCATTAACATAAAAACATGTTCTCTAATAAATAGCACGTTTGCACCTTGGGAAGCTATATAGAAACAAGACGCAGTTCAGACAGACTTTATGGGAAATATGGCTGACATTCTGTACGGTGCATCTCAACACTTCTCTGAGAGGAGAATGTTGCCTCGGGGCTGAAATTGAAATGGTTCAGCTGTTTCCAATACAACAGCTCTCTTTTAGCAAAAACAGAAGAGGAGATGTAAAGATAGCACATGTTGGAGCATATAGATCTTATGTTCACTTGGGACTTGCTGCTTGTTTAGAGAATCTCTGATCAAAGCCGCCCCTCCTGAGAATGGCTTTATTAGATTTCACACCTTCCCCCTAGGAGCCGGGGAAAAACACAAAGCATACTTTTCTACATCAATAAATATTAATTCTTTCTCTCAGATCAATCCCTCTTCAAGTTTACAATTACCTTGCAACACATTACCGTTTATCAGGCCAGAGTGATGACACAAATATTTAATACATAAGCCTTGTAAAATCATCCCATATGTTCTGCCAACCCGAAAACAAACGCTCTACCTTCCTGGTGATGAACTGCAGTCTCATCAGTGTAACGACGTAGGAGGAAAAAGCAACACCGTCTTTTAATTGGCTGGGATTAAGTTTGGATTGAGAAGACTTTTTGGTTGAATGAGATCTGGGCACGCTGCCAAATGAATAGAAAATGGTGTTCTCTTCCTCTCGACTGGCCATGGCACTCCCTCGTCATTAGGAGGGGGTTGCATGTGAGCCATTACAGATTTGATTTTAATAATGCCAATGTCTTCATTTTGCCTCCCAGCTCTCTTTAAATTGGGGTTTTTGGGTAAATGCAATATGGCCCCTTTTCCCATTTAAAGGAACTTAGATAAAAACACCTCTCTGTTCTTTTTATTCCGTGCCCGATGAGTATCAGGTGTGTCTGCAGGGGTGTTTGAGGGCAGTCCTCTGAAATTGAGGAATTGTATTATCTTCCATGAAATAGAGTTTGCTTTCACTGAGGGGTGTTGAAATATAGTGAACCTCTCTCTGCCCCGTGATGACGTCTTACTCTTTGTTATGATAAAGGGGCTTTAATGTTTCGGTTATATTTTAATAAGACCTACTTTGTAATTCCACATCATCCTTATTGCTGTTACTTCTTCTCATATGGCCTGAAGAACATTGTTGTTTGACAGAGCTTCACAATGTCCCCGTTTCACCTTTTTCAAGTGCTGGTATTGTCAGCATACAAACAAACAGGCAGAGTGCTGTTTCCTGCTCTCCCCAACTGAACCGTCTGGCCTGGGAGCCAGCTAAAGCCAGAGGTTAGAGCTCCATTTTCCTTCTCCTCGCCGCATCGCCATGACAACGGATATAGAAATCACACTGTCTCCTGCAAAGAAAAGCCTGGGTGACACCACACAGTGGCACTTTTGTGGTACACGAGGAGAGCAGGGTTCATTTAGGCGAGTCGGTCAAGGATGAGTATTCAGCTTTCTGAAGAGGAAGGATCAGGCTGGACAGAGAGGGGAGAAAAAAAGGAGGCCTTGGTCAAAGAGCTGCGATGCGGGTCCAACTGCTGAATTCACCAGCCGGAAAGAGAAGGTGACTGATTCGTTTATTTCTAAAATAGCCAACAAGCCTGCCAAAAGCTAGGGTCTGAGGGTCTTTAAAAACACAAAAACATGTATGTTTTACTATTTTTTTCGAAATTTTTCTCATATTTGCAGTGTAACTTTTATTAAATCGTCCAAAAATGTCTATTTAGCTTTTACCCATGCAAGTCTTTAACTTCTATCAAGGTTGTACAAGACATGAGAGGCCTCTACTGGCTGCTGAGGTCCTAACATCTGTCGCATTAGTGGGAAACAAGCCACATCCTACACAAGGGACTATGACATAAGAGGCATTTAGAGGAAGTAGCTGTAAAATAAGCATGAACAATAATGTCTGATATCCGAGCGCAGCTGTGTGTAGTGTGGCTTATAGTTGCGAAGCTATTAAAATTCAATGCACACATTGTTTGATGGATTAAATCCAAGAACTGAAAAGTCTTCTTCCTTTCTGTGTTTAAGAGCATGTGTCTAAATCCGTTCAATAAAACAGTCAAAGAGTTCACACTGTTCAGTGAACAATAAAAATCGATACCATTAAACACTTCTTTAAGAAACCTTAACTGTTTCCCCAGAGGCCTTGTCAGTTTCTATGTATCATATATTTTTTACAGACTCTTGTCAATAAAACATTTGGAGGATCTTAAATTCTTCATTACATCTCTGAGGCAGAGGTCTCCACACGTCTTTCTTCTCCCCCCTCGCCGACGTTTTGAAGATTCAGGTAACTGATAGATCAATAGACAACATTCTTAGAGGAGTGAGCGTACCTTTCATGCAGCGCTAACTTGTTTCTTCCTGCACCCCAGGTGTCTGGGGCGTCTGTCCAATCAGAGGATCCCATAAGAAGCGGCCCAACCGACCACAAGCCTGATCATTCGCTTCCTGAATGCATTCCAATTCCTTCACAGGCGTATAAGCAATTTTTACAGTAGTTAAGCAGAGGTGGAACTGCTTCACATAATCTCGCATAGACCGTCTCCGCTGTCGGCCTAGTGACAAATCATGTTAAATCCCAGGCTGAGCTCAAGCACAAAGTGGAATAAGCTTTCTTGTGGCAATAAACATGTGAGTACGGACAGTGAAAACGCTCCTGCGATCAGTGTTATCCATCCTTTCAGGGCACCAAAACATCCTCCACCCAGCAAGTCACAGCTTGTGGTAATGGATGTTTAATTTGTGTCTGTTTCCCCTGGACTTATTCAGCCTTTTTCAAATGTAACTAAACTACGATTCAGAGCTAAAACAGCATGTCCTGAAAACGTTTACAGAATGTTCCGATGGATTTGATCAGTGATGTTAGGTTGTGGTCTATTAGGGGTCATGTTTGGCGTGATGCCCGAGGGTGTCAGCAGGTCAGTTAACTATTAACCAGGACGGGTATTATCCTTTTCTTTCTCCTTTCTCTTCTTCTCTCTTCTCCTTTCTCTTTTACTAACTTCTAACCACTGGTTGCCATGCCTAACTTGACACTAACTTGACTCTAGGGAGCAGCTTTAATTGTTTAACCTTAAGCTGACCATGACAAAGTAGCCCTTTCAAACTAGCGAACAGGCTTACTTCCACTACAACAACGTTGTGGGAAGAATAGCATTCAAGCCCAGAAAACACACAAAATTACATCAAACACAAATATAGCGTGACAGGGACAGGACACAACATCACATTTAGGGACTCTTACACCTAGTGGAGAATGAAATATCTGAAAAATAAATACGTCAATATTCATCTTTTTGAATTTGGGTTGAATTTATGCTTGATTATTTTGTACATCTTATAATATAATTGATTAATCTTTGTGTCAATATATTCACACTTTTTGGTTTGATGCTTAATTGCATTTTGTTGCACTGGTACTTACTTAGTGCAATGAAAATGCCATTGAGACATTCTCCACTAATCTATCCATTACTTTTTGTGTTAATTGCTTGTTTTGTTCAACCAACAGTCTTAATTCCACAGATTTGTATTATACAATGATAGAACAATGTAACAGAAAGTCATTTTAGCTCTAATCTGTAACACAACCATTTGACTTACATGACATAAGAATAGTAATATGAGGTACAACTGAGAATAAGCAAGAGAACTAACCCTACTAGATCTAACCCTGACCCTTAAAGGACAGCTGCATAAATGTTTGTGTTATTGATGCTTTCTGCTTTGTGTACCCACAAACTTTGTTATTTAACTGCTGAGACTGACTCTTGACGCTTCTTGGTCTTGGGGGCCTCTAAAGACCGTGGCACGAATCCCACCCCTGCCTCATCACACACACCCCCACCCCCTCACACACACACACACACACACACACACACATATACCCCCCCCCCCCCCCCCAACACCCCTTCACCCCATCCTGTTTGAGCTTCATCAAAGCAAAAGTAGCTCAAGGATTGCTAATGCTTCAGATGGTAGCGCTAGTCCTAACAACCCTGAGGTTGAGGAATTCTTTGCAGCTCACTAAGGTCATTTTTTTTTTTCCTCCATTCTCTCCCCCTTCTCTCGCTCACTTTCTCCCTCCATCCAACCCCCTTCTCTCCGCCCAAAATGCTTTTCTCTATTAATCAGAGCTCACAGCTCAAACTGGTCTTCAACTTCCTCCCCAATCCTCGCTAAGCCTGTCATTTCTGGCTATTATTTACTTTAATGGGCTTTGGCTGATCCCTGGCGAAGCCTTGGATCTGAGAATAATGCGGCTGAGGGTAGCAGGCCCAGACGCAAGCGCGGGGCTGCCTGTAGATTAGCTATGGCAGATGGGCTTTACAGGGGCTTCCTGTGAGCAGGAGTGTTGATTGAGAGGGCATAATGAGCGAGGTGGTGTCCTCACAATGGACCCAGCCACCTCGCTGCACCTCTTGCGTCCAAACAACCTCCGAGCCCCTCTGCGCCCTCTCTCTTTCTCCCTTCCTCTCTCTCTCTATCTTGGTCTCCCCCTCTCTCTCTCTCTCTCTCTCTCTCTCTCTCTCTCTCTCCTCTGTGTGGAAGTCGGAGTGCAGAAACAAGCACAAAAGCAACTGTAAATAACCATGAATGTTAATCCAGCATTAATTGGTTCCCTCTTAAACTGGGTGTGCACTTTCACAGGCTGGGCTCCTCCGCGGGTCATTAAAGGCATAGACCCCTTCTCATTGTTTACTTAACTAGCTTCTTCTGTATTTCAAAAGACAGAATAATACAGTTGATCATGGCTACAGTATCAAGATGACCTCACTTGATTGTGTTTTTTTTTTCTGAAAGAGAGTGTGAAATCTCACCCATGATATGTGTTTTCTTACAGCAACCCCTCCCTCCTCCCCTACAAAGTTTCTATTTTAACACTTTCTCTGCACTTCAGATTGTAGATAAAACTGAAGCACTGTCATTGTTGCCATTGCCCCCCTCACCTGTTTCTCTACACACAGCGGTGTTGACACTGGGCCCTGGGCCACACTGGGGCAAAACACTCTGCAAACGAAGTGTGGAAAACCCCGCAGTAGTCCCGGGGTCAAGTTTGTATACAAGAGTTTAAATTTTGTTGCGTCCGACTCTCTCTGTCTCGGGCTCTGGAAGTTTCCACACAAGGGCCACTACACAATCCACAGACTCCAATTATCCCCTTCCTCTGAGCGCCTTAAGCAAGTTTTTCTAAACTCCTTTCACTTCGCTCTTGTCAAGCAATGAAAGAAAAACTAACCACCATGTCAAGAGAACTCAGCTGCCTAGCAACAGGGCCACAGTTTAATTCTGATTTGCTTCAGGTTTTGAGTAATGGGAATTGACAATGTTAAGCCAGTCACAAGTGTTGTTTGTCACCTCTGAAATGCAAACAAAAATGCATTGTTTTTCCAAAGTATTGAGCATGATTGATGTTTAGAGACCACAATGGTATCATTCATTTCTTCCTTGTGTTTTTGCCAGGATTGATGTCATATCTTTTCATGGCAAGTTAAAGGTTTTGAAGGAGCATGAAAATGCACAGCTTTTCATCTCGCAGCAGCCGGCAGCAGACGGCAGCGCGGCGCATGCATTCCTATAACTGGTGAAGTTTAATGATTCTATTCAGCCTCTGTTCATCTCACCCAGAAATAATTTAATAAGAAACTTTGGCCTTTAGAAGTCTCTGTGTCGTGTCACAATAGTCGCAGGACGGACAAAAGACAACCTCAATACAACAAAGAGAAAGTCCTGAATATGAAAGCCTTTGATACCCTTCATTTATTTGTTCTGTGACTTTTTTGTTAAGATTTGTTTTTCATGACAGACTTTGATGCTGGAATATCAGGATTTGCAGCTTAGTTATGAGAGTGTCCAAAAAAGAAGTGACAAAAAGATATGAGTTCCACATTTTAAATTTGGTATAGAGTTAAAAACAATTTCTGTGTCAAAGTTATTTGTTTGGCATTTTGTGTAAACACTGTACTATTAATATCAATATATTTCTTATTTTATCATATATGCTATTGTGTATACTGTATTCCCCCTGTATGTGACAATATACATATTTCTGAAAAGATAATTTCTTGGATTACATTGTGGTTTAGCAGTTTAATTATGTGAAATCCACAAAAATCTTGATGTTCTTCTCGTTTCAATAGATAAATTCTAAAAAGAAAATAAATCCAACATTTGTGTATAAAAATGTCTCTGTAAATCAATTTTTCAGAACATATTTACCAACAGCTGCAAGCCTTAAAAGTATTATTTAAATCCAACAGTAACATTTCTTTTGTAATTTAACCATTTTGGATAGTCTTTTCCGTGTCCTACACACCCGCTTTTATCACCAGAGAACTGTGCTTGATTGTATGATTTGGAAGCTGGTAATTTCTTCTGCTCCAAGGAGCATTTTTCAAAAGGCACAAATGACACAATAAGAAAGCCATCCATCACAAAGGAAAATTAGTGTAGAAATAAATGGCAGTCTTTGCCTCTCTCCTCTGTGTCCCATGTGAAGCTCAGATGAATATTGAGGCAGACAGCAGAGAATAGTCAACAATAACCTCAGTGACATCAAAGGCCCAGACAGTGGTACGGGGGAAGCCCACAGAGGGCCAAAGACAAAATAAACAGTGGCTATGTCAAAGCCCACATATCTCCACCCAACTCCCCCTTTTTACAGTTGCAGGTCTCAGAGTGATTCCTGCGTCCATGCTGTTGTGTTTCTCCTGCCATCTGCAATAGATTGCAAAGCTTAATCTTTGCTGCAAATAATTTTCTCCCACCCGTGGATAAAACTGGCCCCTGTGATAATGCACCATCTTATCCTTACAGACAATACAAAGACTTAATTTTTTTAATTGTGAAAAACCCCACTGTTCACTATGTGTGTCTTGCATGTGTTTCCGTTTCAAAGACCGTTTCAGTTTATGTAAACGGTAATCTCTCGCAGGCATTTAGGTTCCCCTTTATATGCAGTTAAATTCATGTTGTATGAAGTGACAATGACATGTATGTGATATCTGTGCAGAAGTCATGCATATGGTGCATGTAATCTCACAAGCTTACATCAAAACTGCTTCTACATTCCTATTCGTTTTGGTGTCAGCGGTGTTATCGCAATACAAGCTTCCATATTTAACGTACAGCTGCTTTGATCAAACACGCAGAATTGTATTAAAGGTCTTGCAGTGATCAATGATATCATTTGACACAACAGTAAAAAGAAGTCATCACTTCAATAAGAAAAGAAAATCTATATTTCAACATATGCAGATCTATATGCCACAGACATTAAGAGACGTCTTCTTTTAGAAGTAGCTCATTTATAATCATCAACATGCTGAAATAATCAAGAACTACAACACCACAACAAATAGTGCTTGGTGTGAAAAACATATCTGATGTCTCTCAGGTTCTGACGCTGTCTGAAATGTCTTCCTGCATCCATAACAAATGGCTCTCAGCACTCATGCCATCTGTCCTTAATGAGTCCATTTTCTCTCCAAGCCATTTCCATACTGTATTGTGCATTGCCTTACATGCATTTGCATAATTGTTCAAAGATTTTGCGCCAAAATAGATATCCATGCTGGGAGTGAGTGTGAGAGGATGAAGCAGGAGAAGAAAAGAAAGGGAGAGAAAGAAGGCCGAGTGAAGATGTTTGTGAAATAATGTGCAGAGAAAATCCATTTTTCCCCCTCGGAGCCCCACAGTAACCTAATCAGGAGTTGCTTTATCTGCTAATCCACATTTAAACTTTAACCTGTAGGGGGGCTCTTTGTGTTAGTTAATGTAAGCATAAAAGCAGAGGCCGGCCTGAATGACTAATCAGATCCATCATACATTGTAAAACTAAATAGCTTTTCCAAAAAGGGAAATCAGAATTAGCGTGACTTCCATCTAAGAAAGACGCAGGGTAAACTTTAAATGAAACAATGGGAATATAACAAAATGGTGGAGTGGAATAAATTAGTGTTCAAAAGGCAACTTCTTAATCAGCTCAGCTGTCTAAGCCAGACAGAAATGGGGATGTTGGGTCATTTGGTAAATGAAGGCGTGGAAGGGCAAACCTCAAGATGCAGATAGGCAGCTGCTAATGGAGCCAAGTTCAAAATGAAATGCGAGGACAGGCATATACACAGGAACAAATGCTGGCAATTTAATAAAAAGTAATTTGAAGGAAATCTTTACAGGCCCACAGGACATGCTGCAGCTAAGATGATAAATGACTGCCATGACAGATGACATATTAGGCTTTTAATATTTCAGTATATAAAGAGAATTAGAAGTTTGAGCCCAAAGCAGGACGCAAATGAGATCATCCAACAACAATGGTTAATTCATTGCAGTAATTTAAACGTATCAGCTGCTGAGGTCGAGTTTATATTGAATGGAAACGCCAGCAGAACAGAAAAGGGAAAGAAAACACTTTTTAACCTCCATTATTTAAAATAGGATTTATCTTTAAACGGTACAAAAAACAACTTAAACGTATATAAAAGCATTTGTTTAATGTCTCTCAATCAACATAAACTATAAATATTCATTAAGTCTCTGAAACAATGCATTATTTACCATGACACAAATACTCGTCATTGGATCCTGAAGCCAATTACCTGTCACAACTGCTACATGCTAAATGGTGCAATTCACATGAGAGATCAAGAGAAATGGGGATTTTTTTTTTCTTTTTCACAGCATTAAACATCTGTTGACAGAGTTCACATTTACTCCTGTGGGACTAGCACTTAAATTTGTTTTCCTTCAATCCTACAATACATTGTGTCACAGACACTGAGTTGGTGTCTGTAGCACAACAGTGACATATGGAGCTCCAGACATAATGTACATAATATTCAAATAAATGTAGAGATGCTATAAGATGTTTTCTTTGTTCCTCAACCAATACAACTTACTTTACAAAAAACATTATTATTGTATCTTTCTTTTGGAACAGACTGTATATCTGTGTAAAAACTGGACGGGTAACACTCTCCAATTACAATCATTTTTCTGCTTTTATCCACTAAGCACTACTCTTGGTTTCAAAGCAGAGAGCATGATTAAAAAAAAGAAAGAATGGCATGTCACTTTACCCTTATCGATGTATCTAACTATATAATTTTCTCTCCATTAGAGACTGGGACATGCTTCAGCATTATCATATCACACAGCAATGCATGCCGTCAGCCCATTTCAGGATGCATTTGATTATTTTCTCTTTTTTCTTCTCCTTTGCTCTCTGTCCCTCCCCAAAAAAAAGAAATGTAAAATTTGAAAAATGTTAGGAATTAAAAAGGATTTTACACCTTTTGTTAAATTCACAAACTTGCGTAGCCTTTCAACCTGGAAGGAGTTAACATGTTAGTGTGTTTTTAAGCAGTTCAGCACATAAAAAGGTACTATGCAGGTGTAAAAACGCAGGTGGTCGCTGTTCATTTTCTAAATTTACAGTAAGAAAACACAAAATTGCATTCTAGTCACAGAGAGCCTACTTACATATAGCCGTATGGATAATCCAAACACTAACATAGCTAATTAGCTCACTGTATGAGAGAGGTTGAAAGCTGGGGGATGCACTCGAGGTGATTATCATTTTCATTTTAATAAAAGGTAGCTGCTCCCATGGCATGTATGTGTATAGTCTATTTATGAATCATGTGTGCTCCTAGGATACTAAATAAGAGCAAGCCACTGGAAGATTGTGCTGTGGTCTCTGTGCAGGAAACTATGCATTCTCGCCTCCCATGGTCTGAGCACATGAAGGGGCTGCATGTCCTCTGCTTCACTTCTGCTGTTATTGTCTTGTTTCTGCAAAGGTCCCAAAGCTCTTCTGTAGGATCTAACTCCATCTAGTGGCCTTGCAGGCTTCCTTCAGCAAAGCAGACTCAACATATAGATGTGTACACACTACTTCCCTTCTAAACAATTTCGAAAATATATTCAACATTACAGGATATTTCTATACATGTGCAATCACTTATTCTTTACAATCTACATATCATCTTTATAAAATATTTAGGTTTTTTTCTTCCTTTCAATAGCTGGGGCCACAGTGGTCATGCTTCGGTAGGACCACTCTGCCAGAGGCTGGGGGTAATAAAACAATTTTTCGGAGCCAACACTCGGAGCCTAGTAATAAAAGAAGCCATCTCAAGGGACATGTAATCTTTGCACATCCTCTAAAGCTCATTATTACCATAATACCACAATAAAGTTGTCTCTGTCACATTAATGTTACCCACTTTTTTTTTTAGAATTCTAATGAAGTTGTCCAGTCCATTTTCATTTAGCAGATTACAAAATATAAAGAAACAATAAGGGAGGCCAAGGCTTTGCGACTGTAATCACGCAATTTACCACCACTCTCAGGTCTTATATGACAGGCCAATTTCCACACTTATTAAGCCTCTGACACACTTGAAATAATCGTATTAGCGTTTTTTTTTGTGAAATTAGCCCAATTTCTGGGAGACATTCTTGGATCGACGTAATAGACTCGTATGCATAACTTGTGATGTCTCTATTGCCGCTCAACACCAGGCAGGGGGTGGAAAGACTGGTCCTTAGTCAGAGCTATCAGTCAAACCCTGATCTCTGCCTGGCCTGCTATATATTGCACTTTAACTTATTATTTTTTTTATTTCTAATCAAGGATGTGGTGCTAAATGTTTTAATTCGCTCTTCCCTGAGCGATGTAGAATATTTTAACACTCCTAGCGACTCCCTGTGGAGAAGGTCAGAGGCAAGTCTGAGACCTCTACTCTAGCTAAGACCGAAAACAACTTCCCCACTTGTTTTTCAACCGCTATGTTTAACATGGCTGACATTTTGCCTCGGTTCCATTGGTAAACATTGTCAAAGTAGCAAGAGGGAAAGTTGTGGTGTCATAATTCACAACCGCAAAATGAGGCCACTCACTGGGAGCGGTGGAAAGAAGAAACACCGGGCACTCTGCTCATCGCCCCCCTCCAGTGAGGAATGCGCACACTGCAAACGGGTTTCCAGTTGGGGTACGCCACATCCTGGTACTTTTATCTTTAACCCCTGACCCCTGGCACATCTGGAAACATAGTTGGACTCAATCACGAGGAAGTTTTCTTTTCTCTTCGCTCAAAGCAAAGTAAAGAGGAGCTTTTAAGGTTTTTCTGCAACACAGTAAACACAGCATTGTCAGTGCCGGTATGTTTAATTGCCACACTGGCTATGAACTCTGGGATATTTACTAGGCTGTTTGAGCAGTACAGTGAACGACCATGGGACACTGAGATGGTGAGAAAACACTACTGTTCGTTTTGGCTGGATGGCTTCAAGGCTTCAAGACGCAGATAAACATCTCAGCTGGAGCTAGACGTCTTTGATGTTGGAGGATGATGATGTGGACACCGAGCTGGAGCCAATGCAGACATGCCAAGGCAGGATATAAGACACCTTTTTTTCTTTTCATCAACTGTTTCCATTCAGCGCCCTATTATTTATTTTATTACAGAGAATCAACACTGTTTTTGCTAACTGGTATAAGGTGGAGCCTTCTGGTGTTTCTTGCTGAGCGTTTTATGGTTTCCTGGAGACAGACTTTACTGGTGCATTCTCTGAATACATACATGACATCTTGTCATTCTTGTGTAAAATCATCTCCCCTTGTTTGAACTGATTGAGACTCTTCATCAGCTTGAGTGTGTCTCAGGTAAACAAAATATAAGTTTACCTCCGCTAACCTTCTCTGAATAAAAAAAAAAGCAATCAAATGGAGTACAATTAGTATAATAAATGCAGGTATTTATCAGATTTTATTATCTGTACTAAAAGTTAGAAATCTCCACCCTTTATGAGACAATTCAGTCTGAGTCAAAGAAATTACTTGTCCATGATTCTCTTTTTTCGAGGTTTGATCATCAAAGGCTTTCAACAATTTCTGAAGATGCCCTTGATGTTTTCCCTTAATTTTCTGTTAAAAGAAAAAGAGAAGTCACCTCCAGATGCACTGAGCATTCTTAACCACACAAATCTGTTCTTACCCAGGTGTGCTAAATGATGAATCCCACTTGATGATAAATTGGAGGCGTGTAGCCAATTGTTTATTATTAGCATAGGTACAGCCCACTAAACACTATGTTAAGGCAGGTGTTGTGCTGTGTGCAAACAAGAATTGGAAAAATGGCAACAAAAAAAGGCTGTAACTTCAGCAGTAGTGAAATTGAGGTAGGCCTACTATAAACCTAAACAAAGCAAACATGAGATGTTCCAGAACGTCAGTACTGGAGCTACAGGAAAGTGAAAGGCCTGAGTGGTCAAAGTATTAAAGAGCAGCATGTAAGCCATGCAGAGGCTGAATGCACAAAATATTTTAATCTTAATTAGGATGAATGGACCAATATTATTTATTTTGCCCACAAATTTAGTTATCCAATTATTATACTTACTCTTAAACATATAATAATCAAAATTTTATTCTTAGTTGTTTTATGTTTTTCAAATTTAAAACGTATGTTTCCATGGATGGTGAAAACAAGAAGTTTGTCTTATTTTTATAAGAGTGTTCTTGGCCCATAAACTTTTCTCTTACCTAAGAAAAGACAAAAAATAAGAAAACATTGTTGAAACCCAGAAATACATCGGTACAAACTAAATAAATAATAACAAACACAAATAAGTTAAGTACATTTTTCTTACATCATTGCCCTTCACACATGTAGCACAACAGGAGATGTCTGTGTCAAACGCGTTACCATCTACTGGAAATACTCTGTTTTATACGAGTGGTGGCGCCTACGTAGAACATGCAGGAGGCTCGACATGACACGGATTAAACTGTGGTCTTGTAGCTAGTATTTAATTTGGACATAAACAACCAAGTCTCATGCCGCTCTTTTGAGTTTTTCTGAATATCGGTGTCCGCCTTTCCCATCAGTAGTTCCCAAATCTCATCCTCTTTCCAGTTAAACATTTCCATTTGGCGGCTTTGTGTAAATGACTCTTCTTCCTTACCTTTGGATGTTTATATTTTTCCAATTTGTGCTAGCCACATGATAGAAACATAATCTCACCCACTCGCCCATTAATTCTCCGGACAATGACTTGCTCTATTCACACATGGGCTCAATTGGACATTATATAGACTTTGCACTAGGGAGCTGGCAGGGTAAAGTCATTTTAATGTTCGGTTCAATTAGTTGAGGCATTTGCATTCTTACATACAGCTTCACCGGGTAATGTCTAGATAATTTTACTCTAATGTTAGGGTTGCAGTGTGTGTGAAAGGGGCTTCAGAGGGAATCTGTGAATTTTAGATTCCCCAAAGAAACATTTTTTACTGATCTTCTTCCTCAGGGGAATAAAGGTTTTAACACAAAAACACCGTTTCTTGTAAGATAAATAAAGTTATTTAATGAGATATGGAATGCTTATAAATGTCTTCTCACTCCACGGTTAATTGCAGCTTGTCACCCTAAAGCATTCAGTGATATATTGCACACAAACAGCAAAGACTTTTTTGTTTTCAGTGTATGACTTTTATACCACATTTATGCTTTGCTCTATGCTTTCAAATGTATACAGTGTCACTATCGTCTATTTGTGAATTTTAAATATGTATTAATCATTGGAACTTTTATAGGTAGGCGGCTTACACCATTTAGCATCACAGACAACAAATCATGCACAGGCTTGTAGTTTTGCAGAAAATCAAAGCAACAGCATAAACGCTCTTTTTTTCTTTAGAAATGTCAGCAAGTAAGGCAATAGTCTTCCCCATTTACATAAGAAAATCACCAATAAAGTCAGTGTGCTGTAAAAACAGGCCATATTTTTACATCTGCGGCCCTTGCTGAGCGAGGCTGCACAGGGAAGACCATTTCACACATCTTACCACCCCGTGGTGTCCTGGCTTACAGTCTCAGAGTCCATGTTCTCCACATTTTCCTGTATGCTCTGCCTCGTTAACTCTTACTCAGACCTGATAGTCTGAGAAGACATTTTGCACTCTTGTCCTTGATTGTTCTCTGTCCAACTTTATTTCCCAATTTACTTTTTCTGGAAAGTTGCAGAACCAAAGTTGCCATAACCAGCTGATATCTGAACTTACTAACACTTTGTGCGAACAAAAGATCTCAGTGGTATCTCTGAGTTTATTTTCGAAAGCAATTGTGAAGCATTTGATCACTCATGCATGTGTTGGCTGTCAAGTATTTTTATAAAAGAACATGCCAAATGCCAAATTCTGACCTCAATCTTTCTGCAGATAAGTGAGAGTCCCATAATGTGATGGAGAGAAAATTAGATTGAATGTGGCACAAAATAAAGAGATGACAGAAGTTCTGACTTCACAACAACTCTTCACATCAGACAGACGTGTGTTCTATCAGTGGGAGCACATCAGCAGTCATCAGAGGCAGTTTCGCAAGAAATCCAGTAAGAGTCTGGGAGGCAACAGATTAGAGGAGGTCACATCATGCTAATGAGAGTCATTACTATCACATAATGGCGAAATAAACTAATTGCTAGCTTATTTACGAGATGGAGTGTCCTAAATCAAAAGGTTAATTACATCTGAGACAGAGTCCTTCACTGGAAATTGACCTTTAGATTTTCTGTTTTCTTTTTCCGCCCTTCTTACTCTTTTCTGTATCAGATACAAAAAGGCCATATCCAGACAGAGTTGCCTGCTTGTTTCTTGATAAGCTTCAGGCGCAGACCCTTGCCTATTACTTTTTTTGTGTTTTCCCAGGAAGTGCCTGGCTGCATAATTAGCAAACATCATCAGACAAGACTTGGTGCCACCAAGGACTTTATTTTTCCTGAAGTTTCTGCGCCCCGAAGCTTTCCCCCAGCCACCAAAGAATGTTTGTTCTTCTTGAAATTAGATGGGTTTAATTGCTGTGGAACAACAGCAAAACACCCACCCCCCTCCAAACACACGCACACACATACATAAAAAGTCTAAGATCAGGCTGGCTAATTATGCTAATAGCCAATTGTTCAACCATGGTGATATGTTTACTGAGGGAGTTGATGTGTTTCCTTTTGCTTCGTCATAAGCAGCCTGTCTACGGGTCCTCTGTGAGATCGCTGCACCTGAAGGCAAGAGGACTGTGCCCTCATCCATCCTGCCTAACCCATTACCCTTGGACAGGGAAGAAGATAAATATTGTTGCAGATGCCTAACTCTCTGCAAATGAGATTTTTCAAGCCAAATTTATCAAGCCTTGGCGGGGTGTTTAAGGCTCCAAAACTTGGCCCTCGGCATGATAAAATGGCAGCACATGTTTCTGAATCACCCACCACAGTGTTGTTGCCAAAGGGTTATGATGATATAGTCGACTGCCTTTTTCCTGTTGTGCATCATAGCCTTTGAGATCCTCGTATTCTGTTTTCTCGAAATGGCTGCGATCTTAAATATTTTGGATAGAGGGGAATTTAAATCTGTATTTGCAAAAGTGTTGCTACTTTCATAAAAAAAAATTATTGTATATATCATGCACTGAGCAGCAGTCTTTGTACTGGCCAGATAATTCTCTTTGTACACATCTGCTGTCAAATATACGCATTTCCTGGTCACAGGGTGTTTAAAAAAACCCACTTGATTTATCATCAAAATGCACTCGCTTTTTTATCTCTAATTCATGGCAACCTTACAGATTGTGTGTAATGTGTGGACAGGATATTTTTTTTAATTGAGTGGATAAATTAAGTTCAGGTTCTCCAGGTTAAATCAAGAAATACCTCTCACTCCAGTGTATCCAGCACATCTGTTGTAATGGTGTGAATTACATTGTTAAAAGTTTAAATACAAAAATCAAGATACGTATTCTCCCCCGTGTTGAAGCACTAAATCATGTCACTACAGCATTGGAAACCCAGATCTTTTTTAAATGATACACAGCATGCGGCCTCTGCTCACACCCAAACATGCCGAGAAGGCATTGACGGGAAAAATTCATAGGGCCTGCAGTAAAATTTGTGTATCAGAACCTGTTGCTGCTGAGCCTATGGCCTATGGCCTTAACGGCCCTCCGTGGAGCATCCCACAGCAAAGCGCCATATTTATGTTGGCAATATATACCAAAGAATTGAGATCATAAAATTCTACGGCCACACAAAAGCTCTTAAGGACCGCTGTTTTGTAAGACCGGCTTTATTTATGCAACTGCAGGCTGAAGTCAAGTTGTCTGCTTTTTCTTACGTTCAAAACAATATTAACTTTCTTGCCAACCTATGTAGCCGATCGTAGTGACTGGATAAGATTTATGACTTCAAAATATTTCTTCACTGTTACCATCATCACTGAGTATTGCTTGTATTTTGTTTCACCTATATCTCCTATAGTGCGCTGTTTATTTTTTGGACCACTGGTAGGAATCCAGCCGTACGACACTACACAGCAAGCGTGTGTAACGTGGCATGTCTTTTGCAGGCCATCATGCCTGGATTACGCAATGAGCTGAAAAACATACAGAAAAATGTGCCCATTAAACTCATGTAAGACTCTTTATTGAGCAAAAGTAAGGATAGTTTCCACACTCGTATTGGGGCAAACAAATTAAACTTGGTCATTGTAGATCTGAAGGTCGAACTCTTCTGTATGTGAGCAATGGAAAAAAAGACCTCTTCACTGAATAATGATCTTGAATGAAAGCTCAGATTCCATTGGTTACTCCTCAGCCTCTTAGGTGACTGTTGGCACTTAGGTGTTGAGCTAAACCATATATCATTTTCCATTCATGTAGTCAAGTGGTGCTTGGAAGTTCAAACAGGCTACAGCATACAGTACATTTCTATTTTTGAATGAGCATGCATTGGAGAACTTAGCACAATCAAACTTCAATGAAGATAATAAAAAGTGAAGCACCTTATATTAATTATTCCTTTTTTCAAGTCTGGCTGCCATAAAGATGGTGCCTCAAGATAACATGACAGGGCAGGAGGGAGCAATACAAGTAGAAAGCTGAGAGTCAAAAAATACTGCAACTCTAAACTGGAAAACACTCCCTCCCCACCCATCCCATCATCTCCACCTCCAGGGGTAGCTCCAACCAGCAGCAGCAGCAGCGGGGGTCGCTTGTAAAATAAACACAAAATTCAGGCTGAAGACTTTACCTGTCCTTTGAGCCGGGAGAGGAAATGCAGACAGGAAACGCTGCTTATTTTACCTCATTTTCCCATCTTCACCGTGGGTAGGGGAAACAATAACATAAAAAGAATATTATAATGTCAAAACCTGAAATGAAATCACAAAATAAAAACTGTAATGCACTGGAGATACTGCAGGTTGGACACTCAATTAAAGGATGATGCTGCGTGTCCATAAAGGTGACCTTTGACACTGCATCTCTACTCCAAATCAACACTCTCCTCACACACTCCGCTTAAGCCAACAGGGAGCCTGGAGTTTCTGCAAATGAACGATCTGTCAGGAGGCTGTTTATATCCCCTCTCCCGCTCCTTTATTTAACACTCTCGCATTAAAAGGGAAGAGCTTTTTAATTAGCTACGGACTCTCCTATTTTAATCAACTCACAAGCGGAGTCAAGCTGTGACATCCTTGACAGGCGAAGACTGGTGACGTTCCGACTGCTGACTTTTCCTCCCCCCCAAAAGAAGAGAGAGAAAAGACGACTGAAGTTGCAATCTCGAGCAGAAAACAGTTTAGCGAGATCGATGGGTTCCGAATTAAAGTGTAACAGCCTGTCTCTTTCCAGCTACAAGACTGTTTGTAGTCATTTTTAATTTACTTTTTTTTGTTCTTAAATATACACAACAATATACACAATGATGTTTTGGTCTTCTATTGTCTGTGCAGGAATGTAAAGTTTTGCCACTACAAGAGCAGTCTGAGCTGATCAGGTCAACGTGTTGTCAGTGGATCTACACCTCAAACTATAACGCTCTAGGTAACCCACTAGTGTCAGTTTTGCAGGTGTCAATTTCCGCCTATTTTCTGCATACACTGTCTTTTCAATATAAACTTCACCAGAAACAACTTGGTTAGTTAAAGGCAATAACACTACCTGGCAAGGGTTAGGAAATCTTAGTTTTGGTAAAATAAGTTTGTTTGCTAGTTAAGTAGTTAGGCAACGTTAAGTATTTAACGTAGTAACATTACGTCACATTACATAACTTAAAATAAGTGAGCGATGACTTTTGGTCTCCTGAGTGAAAGTCCAGGGTTTTTGGACCAAACCAAGCCATCCATCCAGACTTCCTTCTTTCCTCCCCCCATAACTATGGCCACGTAGAGATTAATTATTTGACACAAAGGGCCACTGACCCATCTGTCGTATTAGAGTTAGGAGTGAGAACAAGCTGATTTTACTGAAGGTAACACAACTCTTGCCTGCTCTCAGTCACTTCCCAAATCACTGCATGAAAGCCTTCAAAAACATTTGATTATACTGGACATTGTGCCAAAATGTGCAGAATGTAGCACACTTAATCAGCTTGTTTCATCAACATCATTTGCCTCATCTCCCTTCGCTTCGGCCACTGACTTCTACTGAAATGTCTTTTATCCCCGGAGTGGCTTTAAGCTCTTAAGCAAAACACAAGAACAATGAAACTATAAAAGAGATTTTTGTTCCAGCCATTTGATGTAGCTGCCAGGCAGCCAGTGGGATGCTTTGAATTTAATTTCCCTCTATTCAAGATGCAGCTTTTATTTACATGACAAGACTGAACAGATTGCGTCGGCCTTGGAAAAGACAAATGAAAGAAGACAAACAAAAAAAGAACTTGGACAAATTAAAACAGATATTTGCCAAACAATGTAATGCAATTAAAATGGAGAGAGCTGTCGAGTACGTTATGTGAGTCCACTAACTTCAACCGTCAGTGACTTTTTGATCTTTTATTACACATAGGAGAGTAGCCTACTGCTAGACTGTGATGTGCAATCTGCTCGCCTCTCATACTGTCATGCAAATACATTAGCTTAGGAGATGGGTCCCTCCACAGTACTCTCAGTGGACAACACTCATTAAACTAATTACACATTGAACCTAAACTGAGTGGAGCGTAATGAGGTATGTGATATTCACAAGGAACTTATGCCATTGGGAGCATGCCAATGGAAATTTGTGATGCCACCATTCCACACCTGCCTGAAACCACACATACAGTTAACACATAATGTCCTTTTTTCAGGACTATTTGAGTAATTGGTAATTTGGGCTATCTGGACTGCTGGAGGAAGAGTAAGGGTGTAAATTACGGACTTATTCATGGGGATTAAGAATACTGAAACTCCTTGGGGAAATAATTTAGGTGCCTAAGAGTTTGCTGAGAAGACCGATACCGCTCTCTGTTGGTATTTTTTACGGAGCCAATCCAGCCGTTCCCCCTGCTGCCAGTGTTTGTGCTAAGCTAAGACTCTCTGCTAGCTGTAGCCTTATATTTTTTTAAAGCTACAGATATGAGAGTACATTACATTACATTACATTACATTACAGTCATTTAGCAGACGCTTTTATCCAAAGCGACTTACAGGAAGTGTATTCAACATAGGTATTCAAGAGAACTCTTACTATCAATTTTCTCATCTCTCTCTGCAGGAAACCATATTTACAAAAATGTAGTAATTAATCCTTTAAAGACCACAAAACTTTCCTTTAATCTCGCCATCCCGACAGATGTTACATTTTTAGCCCACATATTATAAATCGCTTTTAATATCAGTATTGGGAGTATTGTATGGTTGCGTGTAATATGGTGTGTATAATAAACATAATGCGACTAGTGAGTCTTGTTGATTCAAAGCGGTCACTGTCTTAAGCACTGAAGTAAACTTAAATTCAGCTTTGTTTCTGATTTAATTAAGGTTTAATATTTGTATAGGCCTGCCTTTCATGTGCTCAAGAGAACGGGTTATGTCCAAGTATGCTGGAGTTGAGCATTGTTTATGTCTTGGTCAGAGGTCAAAGGGAACACCAGAGAGCTGCAACTTGATAGATGTCTTAAATAGGTGAAAGCCCCCCTATAACACAGATACATACATTATGGATCCTAGTCAGAAATATTTACACTCAATCAACTGGATTTACATGTTGTTTTGTACTTATTCTCTTTGACTGAATTGAAAACATGGCCTGCAGACTAATTGCATGCTTTGATAAGTGATGTGAATATCCCTAAAACATAGAAGTATATGAAGGATAGAGCCCACTGTACCATCAGAATCAAAACTATTATCCCATAATTCTTCATTGATGTTACCATAGAAAAGACCCTGTCACTGCATGTTATCAAAACAATATGGCAGGCAATGAAACACAGGAAAAAAAATTCAGAAAAACTGAAATCAATCTCATTCGCCATTCAGAGTTTCAATGCTGTGGGAAAAGGACATGCAGGTAGAGTCTAGACCAAAAGCAAACAACATATAAAAGATTAACCATCAAAAAGAAGTTACTCGGAGAGCCGACAGTGCTAAACCAGTCACCTGGAAAGAAAAAAAATGTTGCATCTTCTTCAAAGACAGCAAATGGGGTGGCACATAAGCAATTCAGTGCTCAGTAGGCATAAGTCTTGGAAGAAGCAAAAGTAGAAACCCTCTAAATAAACTCCACAGTAATGATAAAGCTACTCTCCCAAACAGACTTTTTCAAACGACAAGGAATAGAGTGAGACATTTTACTCCAGCAAAACTTGAGTGTAGCAACTTGTTTTGTGTGCTTTCCATTCTGGATAAAACTGCTGATAACTGCTGTAGATAAAAGAGCTTCCTGCTTGTTCACCCATCACCACCATCAGCCTGCCATACTAGTGTGGGGTTTACATTTCCAAGAGATAACACACACAGAGGGTCAGTCCCTCCAATCACCTTCACAGCAGGCTGGTTCTCAGGTAGTACAGGCAGCGCGAGTGTCCTGCAATCGTCATACGGCTTCATCATCATACAAACACTTCCTCTTAGTATACAAGTTGAGCTGGTGCTGGTCAGAAAGCAGTCTTCTATACCAGGTAGCGTGCTCTTCAAGATGGATCACTGGGGTTCTTCCAAAACTTAAAGGTGGGGATTAATCAGTGGACAAATCCTTGACCCTGAACTTTAAACACAAGGATTGCTGCATGGTGTAATTCACAAACAATGCATTCTTGTACATGTAAATGCAAGTCACTGTATTCTTTCATTAGTAACTTGAAAACCAGATAAAGAAAACTTATAATAAAACATTTCTTTTCTCAACATTTTTTGTAAGCTTCATACTTCTTACACCTCCACCAGCTTGTGTTTGTGTGTGTGTGTGTGTGTGTGTGTGTTTGGGTAGAAGTAGAAAAGCAGTTAATTGTTTGTGCACTCCATGCAACCATCTGAGAGGCATGCAGAATTAATTCATTGCTACTTTTATACAGTGCTAATAAATTTGAACTGCCATGTTTATTACATCTCACACTGAGGAGAGGGTATCACATTTCATTTGCCAGGACTGTTTGTTAAAATGTTTTATTTCACTACAAACTCAAGTAATTCTCCGACTCTCCAAGCCACCCTGCCTGCTTTCGTTCCTCTTTTATATTTTCTTTCTCTTCACTCCACTAAATGTATCCAGACTGGCTGTGATGGTGTGTGCTGGAAGTTTTCCATGCATCATAATTGTTTCGCTAATTTACTATGCTAATTGAGCAATTAATTCGGGAACAGGAGATTAGAAGGGGGCAAAAATACAGAAATAAATAAACAAGTAAAGCGTTGAGTGTTACCGCCGGGGCTACCGTTTTGTTCCGACATTAGGGATGCAAACTGACTCAAATACTCCAGCATGTTTACTTCCTTTGCCCAAGGCTAGCTAGTTGATGTGCTTGGTGTGCAGGCACAGAGTTAGCATCCCGAACTTCTCACCATGGGACTTGCAAACATTCTGCTGCTAACTGCATGCTACGACACATCAATTGAACTCCAGTGGTGTGGTCAAACTTAATAGTTTTCACTTTGTACACTTCCAGTGATTTAGCGGCTATTTTATGGCTGAGCACCTTAAACCAAATGCATAAAGGAGCAGGTCATTTTAGTGTCAATGCAATTTTAACAATCCCAATTGCAGAGAAATTCCATGAAGCAGGAAAGTAGTTTTTATTTGTAGGTGTAAACTCAGCACAATGTGAAGACCATTAGGAAGTGAAAAAAAATGTCTTAGTCTATGACAAAATAAAAATTGCAAGACTTTGCAAGCCTACAACTGTATGATAGTTCCCAGAAATAGCGTCTATAAGTCCTAAATATTGATTAGAACAAAAAGTCAGAGAGAGTCTGAACTACTAATGGCAATAACCTCAAAATGACACAGCCTTCTGAAAAGCATGAGACCTTGCATGTCCCTCATCTTTCCTGTGGTACAACTGCAAACCATCAAATAAAAGCATGTTTTCAGTGACATTAACGTTAAGCAGGGGCTTTACCTGCTTTAAGACAACACAAATCTAACTACACTGCAGCTGGAGTGATATAGATTCTGTTTATTCATGTCATTAAATGACCCTTCACTGAATGTATCATTTTTATGTAATTCATATTAGAAACCACAAGATGGCAGCCACCCAATTCACATCTTACATTTTAAAAATGTTCAGACTGGCAGATCTCCACTGAAAAATATACTTTAGAAAGTTTACTTGCACCAAATGTTTATGGCTGCAGTTAATGGTGCTCAACCCCTATATGATATTTAAGTAACCTAAACTTATTATTGCACTGTATTCTATATTTTAATAAAGATAACGCCTCAATGATTTCTCAAAATTTGCCTCTGTTTTCAACAACTGTTTACAAACATGCCAGAGACCAATTTTTACTAATTTCAAAGGGAAATGAGAACAAAAAAAGAGTATCAGAGATGGAACACATTGTGTTACTGCAGAAAGAGTGCTGAAAATCAGACAAAGCAAAGGGAAGCTGTTAATTCATGCGTCCACCATGGGGCAGAGTTGAGACATGGAAAAGACTTCGAGTGGAAAGGAGTAGAACTGTTTCATTTTACATCGCTGTGTTGAGCAATCAAAAACAAATCACTCAATGCACCAACATCATGTATATTTAATGGAAAAATAAATGCATTGTCTAAAGCTTTCTAGGCTGTATGTATTGAATACTCCACACATGAAAGGAAACAACAGAACCATAAAAGTATATTTCCACATAAAAAACATAAATATAAAACTGGACACTTGTTCCGGGAGTAGGGCGAATTACGAATCTTATCAATGGAAACAAGTACAACAGAGTGCAATCTGTGACTGGAAGTGATCTGGTGGCCTACTAATCACCTATCAAACAGTACAGAAGGCACATTTCTAGGAAAAATCCCTTTGTGTGGATGAGTATACAACCTCTGCAGTGACATCAGCACAGCCTGGTTACTCACAGTTAACAACCTGCCTGTTGACGCCTCTGTTTCTGGTGAGTGGGGTTAATGGATGTAAAGCATGTGAAAAATGGAACAGTTAGGCCCTTTCATGTGCCTGACTTTGAAAGCCTTTTTGATGACGTAAGCAGGGTCCTCTTTATTATTATGTGCATGGTCTGAGCAGATGCTCTGCCTGGTGCTATATAATTGTATCATACATCATGGCTAAGGTAAGTTAGTGTTCTTTTAAACATTTAGCCAAACTTTGAAAACGTAGATCCAAAATAGCACAATAAGTTATGTCTATCGAAACAAATCCAGTGTACTGAAACAGCTCATTTATCACCCTTTTTTGACAATATAATATTAATGCAATAGCCTTGAAATCAAAGAATGAAGAGGGACTGGAGTATTATGAAGGAAGACTGGATTGCATGCAGTTCAATTTTTCCCTTCCTTGCTATTCCTTCTTTAATTTCCTTTTAATTCATTTTTTCCCTAATTCCTCTTTTCCTTGATTTCTTTCTTTCCCGATCCCTTAATTCCTCCTTCCCTTAATACCTTTATTCTTTCCACCCGTCATTTCTTTTCTAAAAATTCTTCTTCCCTTTATTTATTTCTCAATATTTTCTTTAAAACCTTAATTCCTCCCTTAACTCCTGCATTCCTAAATCCCTTGCTTACATGAACTGTATTTAATATTCTGAACATAATGTAGCAGCCAACAAACACTTTTCTCTGTGTCGATATAGTGGAGCGATGTCTACCTGAGCAGAGAGTGAAGTCTCTATCTCTCTCATGTTGTTATTCAAGTTTTCTTGCTTTGTTGATATAGCCTGGCTGGCCGTACGTGATTTTAGCGCATGTTAGTAGATTTTAGTGCATGTGAGTGTGCCCCACTGGTTAGCTCATGGCTGCCCCTCTGCACTTGTCTCTAGTTAAAATTATACAGTCACTTTGTCTCCTTCCACTCCATGGGGAACTTCCTCATTTTTACAGACAAGCACAAACTGGCTAGGATCTCCTAAATGAGTCATCATCATCATCATCATCATCATCATCATCATCATCATCATCATCATGTTGAATTTCTTTCTTCTTCTTTTATGCAATCTACAGTCTGTTTTTGCAGCCTATTGGAAGCATGAGAAGTTCATCTCCAGACCCCCGTGTTTCCTTTGCACAAATTGTGTTGCACAACCTACATGAGAAACAGGCATGGGAAACTGTCTCTTTCAAACAGGCTGAACCTTGCAAACCAGTGGCCAGGGAAACACTTTCTTCTGAATAGTTAACATATGTCCTTGACGAAACGCCGAGGTCATGATAACAAAACTTAAACGTCAGGTGCACGGAGAGGACTATGGGAAGATGTCCCTCAAATGTCACTCGAACACAGTTATTTAGTACTTTGCCCAAGGGAGTCTTATACTATACATAATATGAAACAGATGTACAGTAAAGGAAATGACCCATGAGAGGAAGAATAATGTAGAGAAAGCATTGAGTGCTGATGTTCTGGAAAGTGTGAATGTGACGTTAATGGAGTTTGATAGCTCTATTTTAACTCTTACTATATACTATGTTTTACACATATTTATTGAACTGATGAACTCTTGTCTCAGTCCAACAGGTTGCCTCTTAACAAAGCAGAATATGAATAGGCACAATGAGTAGTGCTCCAACAAATTATTACATAATGGTGTAAAATGGCTGAATATATTTCTAGAAAATGTGATGATGTTATGAAACCAGCCCTTTGGGAAGTATTGAATTACTGGTTGGAACTGGATTACATAGAAAACATGTGTGAATCAATGCCAAACAAAAAAAAAATTGGCTTTCTACCAGTGCCTATATTTGGGACTACACAAATTAATAACATATCCAAAACCATAACACAAACCATGTTTATGTCCATTCTGTTTTGTTTAGTCAGCATGTTTTTTTTTAGTAGAAAGACAAACCACAATACCCAGCCAAGCTCAAGACAAAAACAACTTTTTGTATTGTTAATTTACGCTGTTAAAAGTGGCCTTACGTTCCATTCTCTGCCCTGCTTATATCTTTTAATGGGTCTGACTCATTTTCTATGATCATTATTAGCGCTGTTGTCCTTTTTGTGATTTAATTAAGCAGGCGGCTGAGACAAAAGGCTAATGAGCAGCGTCTGTTGTGAGGGAGGTCGGCGACATACTAAACCCTGATATGAGTCAGAGAGATTGCGCGTGAGGGAGAAAGGTGTGTGCGTGCGACAAACTGAACAGTTGGGCAGATGCACTTGGGGATTGATGTACCACGGTGTCTCATGTCTGAATCTATATGGCCCTTTTAATCCAATGAAAAATGAGAAGTGTGCTGTAACTTTGTTAGAAGTGGGTAATGCAGCCAGGGGAAATGGAACAGGGGCCAGATTTGCAGGCCTCCTCCACATTCAGTGTAAGACCTAACCTGATTTTCACTGCGCTAGCTCGGAGACCAATATCTGCCTGCATCCCCCAAAGCCCATCAGGAGTGATTAAATAAACATGATGGACAGTTTTCTGAGAACCTGTTAACTGTGACGTCTATTGAGAAAGTGCTTGGGTAAAGTGTGTCATATTACCATCAAATCTGCCATTTTACACTTTAAAGGTGTGACCCTTGCTCACACCTTTTCATGTTTTACTTAACCTTAAGACAATAAATACAGATTCTGTTCATGAGTTAAATCTTCAGATGAAGAGAAATAGACTACACATTTGATATTATTTGAATATAGAGGAGGCTGGAAACTATGAAAATAAGATTAGAGGTTTCTTTGAGGTGAAATGAAGACCCACATGGCATCCATTCTGCGGTTTGGCTTAACTGAGAAAAGGCTCATGTGGAAACTCAACTTTATCAATCAGTATTACTGCCATCAGTTTGTAATGCTTTCCAAATAACCAGGATGACAGACAAAGCTTAGACTCTGCAAAATAAATGCAGATTCAACAGTGTCAGCATTACTGCGGCATCTCACCTGTCAGAGATGGATTACATGTGCTGGTGTGTGTTTTTGTCCGCTGTGAGACGAGTCCAAGTATTTATCTGTAACAAATTCAGCAACAATTCATCTTTTACAATTTAACATCTGGATGTACTGTGTTTCAGAGTGCAGTTTCTGTGAGATTTTCCTAGCTTTGCCAAACCCCCTCCAGCAGATTAATCTTTATTAAAGAAAACAGTACGATCTTTTAATAGAGAGTAGTATTTCCCCTATGTGTGGCTATCAGCAGAGTATTGCTGTGATAATTGTAGCTATTGAGACAATTAGATATTCTAAATGCCTGTTTGGGAAAGAAAGTAAAGCAAGAATTTGAATCTAAAAGCAGCATGTCCTTAATAAATAGTCACTGCAAGACAAACAATTATGTGATTAGGTGGGAAATAGACACTGGCTGAGAGTCACGTGTTTATATACACCATCAACGAGCAGGACTGCTTTATGGATATTGGATTTACAGCTTTTTTGAGTCAATGTGATGATTATATTGTCTTTGCTAACAGTTTTTCAATTGAATGTCCAGGAAAATGTATAGACAACTTTCACCTAACCCTTAATCATTATATACATATATTCATATGGGGATATAACATTTTCTATTCTGTGATAAGAGATTGTAAATAAAATAAGTGTCACAAGTATAAAGTTTTGCTTTAATCACAAATTATGCTTTTATAGTGCAAAAGTGTCGAGACGAATGTTCAAACCATTAACAGCAAATTCAAATTCACTACCAGTATTAAGCCATATTGATCCCAGGTGTTTTCAGTTAGGACATCACTAAACTCAAGGGAGATGTAATCCAATAAAACCTGATGAACACATTACTTCAATAATCTGAGGTAACTGGTATGGATTTCATGGTTTTGGAAAGGTGGAATTAAAGCTGCAACTAACACTTTATTTTCATTTATGGATTATTCTATTGTTTATTGTCTTGATTAATCATTATAAATAGCATAACATTCACATAACACAATTATATTTTAACCCTAAAATCATGTCTTGTCCAACCAACTGTCCAAAACCTATAAGTACATATAGTGAACCATCACATAAGAAAAGCAATTGGGGAGTTGGAACCAGGTCATGTGTGGTGTTTTAGCAAGAAAAATGACTTCACATTATGACAATCTTCACAAACAATATTTCAGTTTATGAATGCATTTATTGACTAATTACTTAAGATGTAGATGACACTTGTGCATCGTATTAATGAAATAAAAACATTGCCACCAGTACTGTTCAATTCATTTAAAGAGCTATTTTGATCTGCCTGTGCACGTGTGTGGATGAGGTTGCACACAGGGTGTTGATTTGGGCTATAGCTTGACCACTTATCCAGTTCCTCCCGTCTCAGCCTCTCTGCACTCCTCAATGATTAATTACAAGCGTGAGTGGACTTAGTCTATCAGCGGGCTGAGGGAGTGGATGAAAATATTTACAAAGCTCCCAGGAAGGGATTTCATTAGGAGTTGCTCAGTGGTGAGTCGCCTCCTTCCTCTCTCTTCATGCCGACACAGAGTGGGAGTACTCTGAAACTTCACCCTTAATGTCAAGTCGTGTGGCAACCGAGATAAATGCCATAATGACGGCGACAATACAGACACCAGGGAGAAAATAAGATGCTCATTCACTGACAAATACAAGAAGAGTCAAACAAACTAAATACAGTTATGTGAATTGAACTGCTTCATAACATGAGAGCCTGAACCTATGGCATAAAATACCCAAAGGAACCAAAGCATAGCCCCACTGAGACAACACGATTCAAGCTATAGTAGGCACATTAACCACTCTATCCTCTCAAGGGTAAAAACATCAACCCACACAGTCTTGGGAAATCGGTAAGCATCAGTCTTTTGGCTAATGTTTCTCACTTTGCTGTATGTTGATTTGCACGAGATACCCCGCTGCTGTGTTATTTCCTCTAGCTTTACTCCTCCTCCCATCCACTCCAGCTCTCCCAGCAGGGGTTAACTGACCTCAGAAACACACAGTACGAGCACCCATGGGGAAGCTGAATGCCTCTGTGATTATCAGGGGGGAAATGACAAAGTACATGCATCTCATGACCAATTTAGGAGCCTTGGACTCCAATTTGTAATAATGGTATAGAAATATGAAAGCACTTTGTTGTTTTTTTAACTAGCATGGACGGATATTAGCTACCTCAGAGCCAAAAGATTTACACAGATGATACAACGGCTTGATGAGATGACGTTTACTGAAGCTAACAAACAAACCATTCAAGGTTAACGACAAATTGAAACACTGAAATACAAGGAGATGCACTGATAATGAATCTCCATGAAATACATTTTTTGGTTTTGTATTTAACAGCAACAAATATCATCCATGCTTCCCTGCAATTAATATTAGCTTTGTGATGTCTATTGACATGATGTATTTGTCATAGAGGGGGAAAAAAGTGGTTGTTGCCAGTCAAAACATGCCAGGCCACTTTGGCTCCTGTTGGGGAATTCCTTGGCTCAGTTTTGAGCAAGTTGTTCATTGAAAGAAGGGGACATAATGCAATATACAATGCTCTTCTGTGTCCCTGCATTAATGATTCTGCTTTATTTTGCATTTATATTTAATATCAAAATTGTTGTCTTTTCGTCTGAGAATGTAAAAGTAATATTGTATGACTCATCTTACATTCAGGGCCTTATATCTAGATTTTCTTTCAATAAAATGCGACACACTTTACTTTGATATCCCGTCAGTCGTATTATCTATTCAATATCCTGGATTGAAGGTGTGTGTATTTGAGAAACAAACAAGCTTGTTCATAGTGTTGAAGTGTATATCCAACTATGTCACGGGTAAAAGTGTTTATAGATGCTATTAACTGTCACACTAAAGGATGAGGGGTGAAAAATGCTCATAGAGTGAGTTAAGATAAAATATACAATAACAGCGCAGATTTTCGGACTGTCTACTTTGTGGGAGAGGTGTGGGTGGATGCAAAAAGATGGATAAGTATGCATCACTGTGTTTCTCCAGAGACTCATATTCTCTGTGCCACGCCAACATTCAAGCAACCAAATAGAATCCATTATTGGTATGCATACATACTTCTGAAATCCTCCCATGCCCACATATTCCACTTTACTTGAAAATACGTCACATAACCTCAGCTGGAGATGGTCTAACTGTGTTTTCCCTGTTTCTTCAAGTATCCAAATACAAACAAACAGGACGGAAAACAAAATTAGAAACCAGTACGAGGTCCGCCTTCCCAGGGATGCTGAGTACAAGACATTGATGCAATCCACCAACTGGCACTCCTTTAAAACAGGGGCTAGACAAACTCCCTATGCATGGCCACCTCAGTAGAAAACGCTGGGAACTGGCAGGAATTGTTTTTAAGAATGTTCCAAACTTCTGGTATTCAGTAGAAAAAGTAGCCAAACACACCAGGGAATCAGACTGACGTGTCTCCATCAAAGGAATTAAGATTGAATGCATTACTAAATGCAAGTACTGTATTTTATAACGTGCAGATCAGTGCACAAAACAGAACTGTAGGGATGGACAGAAGATGAGTCATTTTGGCTGGAACAAAGTTCTTGACTTGTCGATTGCTTCATGTCAAGTGAACTCAACGTCCCAGAATATGCAGCAAACATCCAGGAACCTAATGACGAAGAAGTGGACGTCTGAAATATGCAAGTTAAGGTCATTTAGAGTCAGGTTTTAAGACTATAAATTGTTGTTTGTACTCAATGTTGGCAGTAGATCTCAGCTAAGATTTATGTTGCAGCAATAATTTGTCCTTGTAAAAGGTTATGGAGTCATGGCCCTTACAACACACAGATGACTAAATAGGAATTACAGGAAAATACATCAGAAGCAGCTGTATGGAGTTTATTACAGTTAATGCTCTACAAAAGAGCATTAAACTAAAGAATAACACAGTCAAGTCATAATCTTTATGTTTCCTTCCAAGGCAATAATCAAATGGCATCTTGCTTGTGAATTTCAGATTTTCCAATCCTCTGTTCTCCCAAGTTTCTCTAACTATTGACTAAAACATGCCTCTGGCCAGTGAAAGCTGGGCCAGAGTTATTATGTTTCGGGTTGTCCGGTCATCCATTCTCGTGAACTTGATATCAAAGGTCACAGGTCAATTTCACTGATGTAACAAACCCATTTTTGGCCATTACTAATTGATATGCAACTGCATGTCAGTATTTCTATTTGTCTCTAAAGCTTGACCATGATAACTCATTAACTTTGCTGTTACCAGCAGTTATTGTCAGTAAGAGCTACACCTACAAGAGAACTCACAACTAAGACAGATTGTTTTTATTTTAAAAGATCTAACAAAACTTGCATCACCCCAGAAAGAATTTCCTTCTAGGAATGTAATCATCAACATTCAACTGGGTGCAGAGCCTTTCACATGTCTATTTTGTGGCATTTTGTGAGAAAGAAATGCATGTTCTAAATCTGAAAGGCAAACATGTCACACTGCTACAACTGATTGTTAAATGTCTAAATTAATTTGAGTTAGATTGTATCAAATGACTGGTGATATATTGCTTTAATCACCATGGAACTTTCCCACAAAGTTTAAACCGATAGCACAAATTAAAAAAAAAGGAGGTTGGTTGCCCTTTTTCTCTGAAGCCGTCAAGAATCCAGGATTATTAATCCGAGTCATTTAAGAAATCAACAAATTTTGAGCAACGAGTGTTTCATACTGTAACAATTATTTTTGAGGGGATCATTTATGTTTTCATATTGTTTCACCTCCATAATCTGCTCTTTTAAAGCAATACATTTGTTCATGGTTTGTTTTAAATGGATTATTGACCCTCCAATTAAGAATCATGCTATCACAAAAGATAGTCTGTGTATTTGTAATGCGACAGTGTCTTTAAAGACTAAACCATGTTTTTCTCCAAACACATCTGTCAAAGACCTATCTGTTTGTTACAACAGAGTTGAGGACATGACAAAACATCGCCAGCATGGCGCGAGTCACCCTCTTCCTGGAGGACGGGGGTGTTTATAAGGTCTGAAGGGCCCCAGGGTTATTGACTCAGCTGAGCCCAAACTCTCCAGCACCCCCAGATAGTAACAACATGGCCAGAGGGGGTTTAAAAGGGAAGTGGGTACAAGCTGAGATACTGTACTTATGGATAAATTCACACACAGAAAGCATCTCAAAAGTGCAATTTATTGTCCAGTGGTGATTTAATGGATGTTTATTTTTATTATCTGTTTTTGTATTAAACTGTTGTTGGCTTAGTTTCAAAACTCCTTGGTAATGTTTCTTTGCCTGGCTATGACTCCATTTTTTAAAGAGAGTCATGGGTGAGAATGAAAACTCAATGCAGTTCACATGCTGTTTACGCAAGGAAAGCCTGGCTGTGGATAAGAACAGGTTCCAGACCCTGAGTACGCCAGTGTGTACGTGAAACCTTTCTGTCTAACAAACACCGCAGGCACACATACACACACGCTGAGTTTTACAGGAATAATAGAGTAACAGGCGTACCCCCATGTGGACACGCACACACACAGAATCTGTTCTTATTTTAAAGTTAAGTGACAATAACAGGGCAAGAGCAATAATATGCATTTGAGTTAACAGACCCATACTGACAGCCCACTGCTACCAAACAAGAATGAAAGAACATAGAGACAAATTTATTTGTTTATGCTCTTGTAATCTGTGTCTGAGATGTCTGATTGTAATGACAAATCACTTTAATAAAAATAACCAAACCTTCACAGCAACATACTCACTTCCTTGCTTGAAGGCAGCATTACCTCTTCCTCTGTTATCTTAGTCTATAAAACTCCTTTGGCTGAACAGATAGTACCGTAAGAAAGCAAAATACGTGTATATGACAGCTCACTGTTTAATTGAATTCAAATGTCATCCTACTGATAAAACCCTCGGGACTGGAAGGAAGTACAAATCTCTTTTTTTAAATCCTCCACAGATCTAAAAAAGAATTTGAAATATTCATGGGAGAGGTTAAGCAAAAGGAGAAGTAGCATGCCTCCCTCAGCGTCCCCCCCCCCAGTATTTTCCCATCCCTCCCTGTGTGTAAATGTAAAAGACAACCTTGGGGAGCCCAGACCTAAACAATGTGGCTCTTAGAGGCCTGTTACATGCCTTCCCACCACTTTCCTCCCCAATCTCTTGGGGGCTTCCTGTTTGTGCAAAAGATTTGTTGTCTTTGACATATCTGTTCCTTTAGCTCCGATCAAGAGGAGTGTGCCGGCTACATAATTTTACGTCTCCATGGCCAACCTCTGGGTCAGTGAGTTCCGTGACGTTGAACAGGAATTGAAGCTCAGGGGCAAAGGTCAATCCAAAACCAGTGTGTTTACAGGTTGTACTTCACATATTCCTGACTCCTAACAGCTCCATCTAAAATAAAACACTAAACAGTTTATGTGACAAAACACACTAACTGTTCTGTTACACTTTGTCCACGTTATTCTCGTCCTCCCAAACATACAAAGTTTTTAAATCAGGCTCAAGCAGACAACAACACCAATAAGGCGGGTCAATTTACTGTAAGAGATGCAGTAAATATTTTCTGAGCCTTGACTGCACCAGAGGGTTGGTGTGGAGTTGTCCTTGACACCTACGCAGCACACTGAGAAAATAAAAAGCTTGTTAAAGTCACATTGGTACATTAGGTCCCTTGTGGGCCATCTGAGGGAGATGTACGTAGCGCTGGATGTTTAGGACTGTCAGGAGCCCAGAAATTGGTTCTGTACAGATGGATGCTTGTTATGTCTATATAAAGAGTGAGAGTGGTTTAGATAAAACACGAAACATCTTTTTAAGACAACATATTTTTATCCTCTATCATCCCACACCAGATCTACGTCAGTTATAGAATTTGTCGTCAGTTATGGAATTTGTCAACTGAACCTCTCGGCTTTCCCTTATAAATATCAGTTTTAAACACAAGGCTCATATGTTCTATTTATTGTAACACTATAATCACTGCAATATACGAAACATAACTGTTTATGTTAATTAGGTGTCTTATTAAATTTATGCAAATTTCCACGCTGCGGGACTAATAAAGGATTATCTTATCTTATCTTATTAAATTGATGAATATCTTAAATTACACATCTCTATGTCACTATTTTAGCACATAACAAAGGGTTTAATGATATATACAGTATATTATGCTTAAGCATAGTATTAGTTTTAAAAATGGACCATATTGCGATGTGATCACATCAAGTGGGTGCAAATGTCCCCTTCCCCTCTTCCTATCCCCCTGTATTTCCACCGCCCTTGTTCGGACTGCACCCATCTTCAAACTTGACTTTAATTTTAAATTTAACTACATAGCTGAAAAGTTTTCATGACACCAAACCAGGCCAGGGGTGTAAAGTGGGGGAACAATGGCACTTATGGCCACCTTGCTGAGACCATACCCCTTTTTCAAACTTTGCTATCATTTTGATCTCAACTACCAGCTTCTGTGGTAGTTACCACTACAGTCTCCAGGACTACATTTTGCTATGATGACACAAACAAAGACTCACAAGTTGAAAACAATACCAGCATTGCTGTTGCAGCTGATGAAAAAGTAGTTTTTCCTCGATAAAATATATAGTGTGCAAAAATGTGTCGACACATGAATGACACTTATGACAACACAATGTCCTGCATACTATACTGAATATAAATCATGGTGTCAGGTTATTGGAGTGGCAGATGAGGATGGTTCAGTTAGCCAACTGACATGAGAAGAATTTATAATGTGACATATATACAGAGTTGATATTTGGCATCTAGACTCTGACCTCATCACTCACGGCAAGCGTTCACCAAGTTCAGCACAGCAGGAAGAGGCAAGCGAATGACAATAAACGTTCCTCCTCACACGAAAACTTTAACTCAGTCAACATGTGGATGCTGTCCTGGAGGTGGAGTGTGTGAACTGAAATGCCACATATAAATATGAACACTAGCAGCTACAGCAGGGACATTCAGAGCAGAGTTAGCAAAAATAAAGCAGCAGAGCAGAGCAAACCAGTGGGAATAGTGATGGAGCACACAGGCTTTGTTTATGAAATGTTATAGAGGTCACGCTATTTATAAAGACATGGATGTAGCTGAGTAGCAGAAGTTTAAACCGGGACAGTAAAACTTATTTTATTTGTTGATGAATATGGCAAAGGCCATGTTCAGTCCTCAAGGAGACCAAGATAACAGGGTAACAAACTCAAAGACTGTATAAAATATGAAAATATAGTCTCTGTGACCTCACCCATAGGTGGTAAGAGCTGTTGTTAAGCTCAAAGTGGCTGGTCCCGTCGCCATTTTGGCAGTTGGGACACAGCCTAACTCCAGCCTAATCCAAAAATTGGGCAAAAAGGTGGTTGTCGGTTGAGCTGAGGCCGACCCGGGTGACGCAACAGAGGGGACAGCTAGCAGCTAGCAACCTGGTACATCAGCCACTACAGGCAACAAAACCACTTAGTTAGGTTTAGAAAAAGAGCGTTGACGTTGACTGACTAGCGAGTGACAAACGATTCACGTGAGCCATCTTACATGACAAAATTTCAACATTTACTTTAAGTTATTAAATGCCAAAGGACACTGACCAACCTACCATATTTGACGAGTTGGGAGAGAGACCTGTTCAAACTCAACATCACAAAAGTGGCCGATCATGATTTACAAGCAAAAGTAAAAAACTAACTCAGAAAAAACAACACATTATATCACAATCAATATCTATGCAAACAGATCTGCAGTAGAGCAATTAAACCAGAAGCATCTTGTCAGCCAAGCACATAATCACCAACTTAACAGGGCCAAACATCTACTCACTTAAAGAGCCTGAAGCTGCGAGAGGGAGCACCAAACAAACATTTTTATGTTTAAACCAAAATGTTAGTGGCGGTTTTTTGGGGCAGAGTTAGCATCATTGTTTTACATTAGTGCCAATACAAGAAAGTGGGGGGAAAGTAATGTAGCACAAAATTGAAGTTCACCTGTGACTGAAACAGTAAAGCTAGTATTAAGCGTAACGTTGCTTCACTGCATTATTTTCTAACTTTTTATCAGTTTGGCATTATTGCTCACCTAGCCCCAGATTGTGCCTTTTGCAATACTACATTGATGACAGGGTCAAAACACTCGCAATACCTTAAAAGGTAAAGTTGAACTGAACCTCTTCACAACAAACTTTTTCAACCTGTCAAACAGAGGTGTATCTAATAACATTATGAATTGTTGCATTTCATTGCAGTGATTGCTGGAACATAGTAATCCTTAATGTTATTAGTTCCACCTGTGCTTTTCCTGCTACGGCAAGCCCAAATGTCTGCTGTTGTGAAATTGAATACATGAATACGATGCATTTGTGAACGATGAGGCACACATTTTTATAGTGAGACTTTAAAAAAGATGAAGATGGACAGACTTTTGAAAATAAAAATTATGATGCTCATTAAGACAACAGCCTGTATTGCTCTGGAGGTCATTTTCTTTATGTGGAAGAATGATGTGTATTGTGTAAGAAGTTTCGCAGTTTGGCAAAGCTTTACTTGCATATTTCAACAGAAACTAATGAATAACATGTGAGGAAAGAAACATGCTGTTCATGTTCTTGATAATTATATTGTCCCCTTGACACTGGTTAAAATGCAGTCAATTCACATTGGGATTTTTGATGGAAACCACAGAGCAACATGTCAAATATTATTTACACAGGTATAAGAGATGATTCAGCTTCTTGTCATCAATACAGGTCAGCAGTTTACGGTAGGAGCTGAGGTCTCCAGATCTCACAGAATATTGTATTTCTTCAGCAGGTGGCTGTGAGATGGTTTGGCATTTTAGTGCCTGTGTTGCTCTGGTGAAAATGGTCCGTCGTTCCCCGCAGAGCTCTGTGCTACCAGTAATTAATCAATTCATTCTACAACGGCCTAAGTGCTAACACAGCTTATCTTGTTAGAGTAATTTGATTAGCAAGAACATCGCCCAAAATCACACCTCCAGGGTATATGAGCATTTGAGATGAAGCCATGTCATCTTTGTACTTACTCACCCGTAAATTATGTATTACCCAATAGATGATAAATGACCATATTCCTTGGATTTTAGTGTTGCACAACATGAATTTTGACAGAGAATCTTGAAATGATCATTCATGTGTGTTGCTAAGAGTGAATCATGGAGTTTAATTTCAGGCCAGGGAGTTTTACTTTTACACCCAATATGCCCTGAAATAAACACCACCCATCCATTCTAAAAAGTGTCCCATATTTTACCCCCAGATCGCCATCCATTTTTAAATCAACATCTGTTTCTAATAGTAAATCAACGTTGGGTGTCGCAACAACATCCTGTCCCTACTGAGAATTATTTGTTTTGGGGAAAATGCAGCTGAGATTTGGAGCTTGATACATAACTCTCTCCTCACTTCCTGAGAGGTCTCGTGGGTCAGATTTAGATTGTTGATAATTCTTGTGGCAGCGAGACCAAGACGGCGCAGGCGATTTGATACCGTACAGTTGTTCATTGCTGAGACAGGATGCGCAATAAGATAACATTTGCCAAATGGATGATTCTTATCACCTCAGTAATTGAAGACATAATGGAGAAAGCTCATAATCCCCCTGGAGGCGTAAATGTCTCTGTTGCTGTGTTTCAGACAAAGTGAGAGACCGTCCTCCTCTCTGCAACCTGTCCTTCCTGAGAAATTACAGGTATAAAGACTGAAGAACACTCTGGTGCGTGTCATGTAGTTTCGAAAAAGTTTTCCAGGTCTTTGTACATGTTGCCTTTTCACCTTGTGTGACCTCCAAGATGCTGTGTGCCATAGAAAGCTTGGTAAATGTGATCATTCTCAAATGACTAAGTCACACCTGAGTGAGCAAAAGCCACCGAACAGGACCTCCACTTAGCTTAAAGTGTTTGTTTTTCCTTTCTTTCCTTGTTTGTCTTCTACCCAGGTGATAGCTCTCTTCACCGTCAACACTGCAGACACTGAAACTGAGAGGGATTTAGAGGATGACAGCCATGCTGCCTCATCCATCACTATCCATCTCCGTGACAGTTGCAATAGTGGCTTTGGACTGAGGCGGAGAGGTGAGGACGTGACCCACTTCTCAACACCTGTCAAGACCTTGAGACAAAGAAGAATAGAGACAAATATCTTTAGAGCCAAGGAGTGTCTGATGGATATTTGCACTTGCTAAAAATAGAAATCTTTTCTTATTACAGCTTGATTTCGCAACTGTAAAGTGTGCAGGCTTCAAATTCCTCCCTTTGGAACCGATTAAATTCTTTCATCCCACGTGAAATAATTATTTGTAGTACAATTTTACCAGCCAGATTCATTAGCAAGTGCCCCTGTCAAACGTAAATAGCCTCAGCAAAACCAGCTTGATTACTGGGAGTTATCAGCTCGGTCACCCTGACATGCGTTCACACACTCCAACAGTGCATCCCCCTCTTTAAAAATAAAGTTTGACAATTGAATCACACTGGAAAAAAGGGGAAATGTTCTTAGGAGGGCCAGCAAGGAGTGAAAAACAAGAGGTAACCCAACTCTCTGGCTCCTCCCCACCAGAATCCCCCTCTCCTAGCCCCCTGATACACGCTGATTCAAGCCAAGGGTGAGCCTGTGGCAGCTATTAATACAGTGTGTCGACAGGTCCAATCACAATCAAAGCCTGACCGTTCCTTTCATGCTGTGCAAAGGACAATAGACTGGGGACCGCCATGGGATGAAAGATGAGCACTAGTGGAGGAAGAAATTTGGTTGAGATATTAAAGCAAAATTAAACAAAGTGCTGTCCATGCATGCGTGTGTCTGGTTAATTAAAACCGTAACGCTGCATTGAACACCCCCTAAAAAGATGTGCAACAGGCCTAGATTTGGCGCTTTAATCAGCTCTACCTGTCAGAGGCAGCGATAGATTTCATATGAAAGAGAAAGTGAGTGATTAAAAGCAGACATTAATTCAGAGAGAGGAGAGGGAGATGGTGCTCGGGGAGTACGGTGGAAAGAGGAGAGGAGGAGGAGGAGGAGGAGGAGAGAGGGGAGGAGGAGGAGGAGGAGGCGGAGGAGAGGTGCTATTGTGTAAGATCTTGTGTGTGTTTGTTTGTGTGGGCATGCTGTTGGCCCTAGAGAGAAATGGACTAGGACAATACGTAGCTGACTGGCCCCAGTGTAATTCATTCATCATCGTAGTGTGTGTCTGTGTGTGTGTGTGTGTGTGTGTGTGTGTGTGTGTGTGTGTGTGTGTGTGTGTGTGTGTGTGTGTGTGTGTGTGTGTGTGTGTGTGTGTGTGTGTGTGTGTGTGTGTGTGAGTGTGTGTGTGTGAGAAAGAGAGAGAGAGTAGTGGGGGGGAGTGTTTGTGTGTCGGACGGTATTCCTGCTCGTCTCGCTCCACCAGTTAAGTTAAATCAGAGGCAGCCACTGGCACACTAAGGTGGTCCTTCTATCTCTCTGTCTGTCCGGCTCTGAAAGCATCAACAGCTTCCTGATTCAGCACCACAGGTAAGAGCTCACATTACCTCACTTTCAGGAAGATGTTTGACCAACTTTAAAAGAATATATTTGGCAGTCAAAGTCTATAAACTCTTTAAATGTAACTTTCTGTAATAGCTTCCCTTATTGGATAAGCAGATTTGAACTGAAACTGCTTTAAGGCCATTTTAATGTTCCAACTCCAGCACAAAAAGTTTTCCGTGTCTGTAAATATGTATCTCATAAGCCCTTTGTTGTGAATCGGTGATATTACTTTGCGAACACGCACATGAAGCGAATGCATAGAACAAAAGGACATATTAGATGCATTCACTGACTTGATGGTTGCCACCTGTTGTTGCTGTTTGTTCAAGTTTTTCATGTGAAAGTCCTGTGTGGGCAGAGCCTCTAAAACAACCGCTGTAGCTGTGCACTTGAGATTGGAAGAATCCAGAACTGCATTCTGTAAACTTTATGATAAGAAGGATGGAGTCTACTGTAAAGTTCACATTGTCGCATTTCCACATAGAGATTTTGATCCACTTCCTGATAAACAGTAGCTCTGCGCTCCCTAAGAAATCCTCATTTAATGAAGAATTAAATCCGAAGCCAGGCAGGAAAGAGAGGAAATGTGAATAAATCACGGTGGATGTATGTGGAATAGTGGGGAAAAGTAACTGAGCGTAAAGAAGAGAATAACAGGTGACATTTCATTTTCAGCCTCGTCAGTGAGAGAGACAGGTCTAACTGGTGAAGAAGATAGAGTGATACTGGAGTACGAAACATGAGGAAAAGTAGCTGTGGCTTCAGAGTGAAGGCTGCTCAACATCACGCTCTTTAACTAAGAGCTTTGTGTGAGTTTCACTTTTATAGGTGCTTATATTCCCCCCTGATGTTTCTATGTTGGAGACAAACTCTACTCTTGAGAGCCAGTAAATGTGTTACTTGATATAATATCAGGTCCTACTGTGAAATAATCCTCTAACAAACTATCTCAATGATTGAAAATAAATAGGAGATAAAAGGATTTATAAAGTTTGATGTTATTGTAATTGAAAGTATCAGTAGCATATTTCATTAAAGTACATACAGGAAATAAAGGGAAGCTTTACGGGCTGAAGTCAGTGCTGTTTAATCGTGCAAGACACATGAACGTTTTATAAACAGAAAAATGCAGACATGGTCTCTGAAGCCAATATTTCCATTAGCCACTCTCTGGCAAGCAGAAGTCAAGTCCTAATTTAGTTCATGGAGACTATCACTCTCTCTCACTCACACACACTTTATCAAAGTCTTCTGTTCTTTCTCTTTTTTAACACATATATAAATACTGCACACAGTTTAAATGGAGAAGTGTGTAGGTTTGGTGCAGTTTATTTATTTTTATTGCAATCAACCACCAAACTTAACATTTAAGAGTTACTAAAGTAGTCTAAGAGTTTGTTTTTGATCAAGTTTCCTACTTCAAAAACTCTCCAGCTGAAGTGAGACCCTGTAAGTTGAGACAGAGCTGCAGGAGTGCAAGGTGTAATAATGACAAATTAAGCTGCAGAGCCATTTCAAGACTTCCATTTGTTAGTGGTGGGGAGCTGGGTAATAATTTATATTCCTGTAACATGTTTGAAGATACAGGATTCAAAACCGGAAAAGTGTCCAATGTTGCAAAACGCTCTGTTTGCCAAACAGGCCTGAAACAAGGACTAAACGAGAGGATGATCATGAGGTGGGTGGCTGAGGTGGTGTCGCCCTGCAGTAAGATGAACCTCACTTCATAATGGGCTGATATAAATCATTAACTCCATCAAACAAACATTTTAGTGGCTCACTCTATGGGCAGCCAGATGGTGGTGCTCATGTCAGAGCAGCCGGGTGCTCAGGCCGAGGGCAGCCTCAGATAGCTCCGTTGATGGGAACCAAGATTTAAATATGCATGCATTTTAGCTATGATTAAAATTTTCCTAGGTTTAGCTTTTTGAGAATTTCCCATGATCCCAGTAAGGGGCTGCATTTACATACCCCGAAAAAGGATTAGAAATGGAATGTTGTCACTACAGTGACATTCAGGAGTCAAACTCGACACTGTGGAGCAAAAATGTCCCCAAACTTCCTCTTAATCCTGATTTTATCATACACTGTAAGCAGCTGTGTGTTTGCAGACAGCGCAGGGCCACGCAGACCATTGTCTTGTCCGAGAGGATGCAGCTTGCCCATGGACCTTGTGAAGTAGGTGTTTACCTTCCTGTCTGTGGTCACCCAGGGTTTATGGCTGTCATTCAGTAATGTGCCAGCTCACTCGCGAGCCAAAGCTCACTGGACACAGCCACAGTAAATCACTATGCTTCCGAGTCACCTTCTGTCCGTGCCACCTCACCTTTATTATATGGCTCACTTACATATATAGGCAGCAATAACTTTCAGCCTTGTTTATATTCACTCCCCACACACGTCCCTTCGCCTTGAACATCTCCCTCATGGAAAAATACTGGTGGTTAAAATTCCAGCCAACAAGGGATATTTCCATTTGTGGTCAACAGAAATCGTCTTAGCATCAAGAGATTTTCTTTAAACGGTTTGAAATCCCTAAACTGTGAAATTATTACGTGTTTTGTCACTCACTTCTGAATGGTTTAAATTTGCAGCCAACCATTATTTTAATCATAGTAAGAAAACACATGTACTGTAAATCCAAGCAATGACATCTGGGTTGGTGCTTTACCTTACCTACTCGTCACAGAGATATTTCATTATTCTGTTGCCCTTGGCACCCACACATCCTCCACACTCAACAATCCCCACATCTGCAACTAATACGGTAGTTGCTTTTCAAAGACTTCATCCACTGAATCCTGGTGGAAAATGAGGATTTGATAAAATAGTTCTACCGTAAGGGCTGTCTGTAGGAATGCAGATATGGAAGGTTTTCAAAAGTGCATTAATTATCTAGTCCAAACTAGCTGTAAGAGCAAAGGCAGCAACTGGATTCATGTAAATACAACTTTCTTTAGATGTACAATAAGTCTTAATATCTCTGTAACGTGTCAGCTGTGAAATGGACTGAATAAAACTTTGAGGTTAGAATGCCATCTTGTGGCAAAACACCTGCTTAGTTTTTAGGATTTACATTTTTACTGTGGCAGAGTAAACAGTAGTGCACATTTTATCCTTATTATGTAAAATAGTCAACTTCATATTCTAAAAAACATAAAATAGTGGTTTTGTTATCGGTGTGCTATCTGCTCACTTTTGAGCTCCGAAATCAGAGCGTGTTTTCCCCCTGGGATCTGTTTGGTTTTAATGCATCCACAAACATGTTGTCATTTTCATGCAATTAGTAACAGAAACTATCTTTGCAGCTATAGTAATAGAATATATGAGGCTTATGCTAATATGATTACATTAGCCACACTAATGACACTCACTAAGCCATTCTATTAAACATAAAGACTCTCAACGATGAGGAGAATTTGTTTTATATTCCCATTTCACATTCTGCTGGTACAAATGAAGCAAAAACTAGCCCTGAGGCAAATTTTCCGCTGCACGCAGGTTTGATTTTCTCACAGAGCAAAGTTTCCACAGCGCCGAATCCCTGCTGTCCTGTTTGTTTAGGTGTGTGCTGATTAGAAGTTCTCATGCTGGGTACAATGTATCTCAGCACACCAAGGGTTTGAAACGTGACATGTCTTTTACAGTGACTGGAAACTCAACCCTTTCCTTCTCTCTCCTTTCTGTTCCCTTAGTACCTCAGTGTTTAATGGTGTTGTTATCCCAGCTCGCACTTTGCCATGCAGTCTTCATTAACAAAGGTCGTAACACAAGGCATAAATGTTCTCCTTCCGGGTGCTGACAGTCCACCCAGATGGACAGACCATTTGATAAACACTGCACTGTTTTACTGTTGCCATTCATTAGCCGAGGGACGATTTAAAGGAGAAGGGAGAATGCAGACAGTCTGAATAATGATGTTTCAAAGGGCATTTTTGGAATATTGAATAACATACAACATCTGTTTTTCATGGCTCCTTATTTTACAGAAATAACATAAAGCGTCAGGATGGCTTTAATGTGCAGGTCTTTAATGAGCTGGTGTAGGGTGAGCGCTTTCATTGGTGCTCGTGTGGATTAGCGTTTATGGGCCATGCCAGCAGTAATGATGGCTCTTCCCCTAGACTGCCTCTGACATTTTTGTTGTGTTTCTTTTATAGGATTCGCTGAGGCCCCTCGCCCAAGGCCTGTATCAGTCACCACAGACGCACCCTGCCGACAGGGCCCCGTTTAAAAGTCCCAGGATCTGGCACTAAAAAAGGAAAATGACGAATATAACGACAGGAGAGACAGACGAGATAACTCTGGCGTGTGGCATGTCTGGAAGCCATCATTTCATCTTCACCCTGATACCCATCGTCTACGGCTGTAACTTTGTCATTGGCATTGTTGGAAACAGTATGGTAGTGGCTGTGATCTACTGCTACATGAAGCTCAAGACGGTGGCCAACATATTTGTGCTCAATCTCGCTGTTTCTGACCTCACCTTCCTCATAACTCTGCCCATGTGGGCCATCTTCACTGCCACCGGCTATAACTGGCCGTTTGGAGGATTCCTGTGCAAGGCCAGTGCAGGCCTGGTGATTTTTAACCTTTACACCAGCATCTTCTTCCTCACAGCGCTTAGCATTGACCGTTACCTCGCCATCGTCCACCCAATGCGATCGCGCAGGTTACGCACTGTGGTGTACGCACGTATCACCTGTGTAGTGATCTGGCTTTTTGCCTTTGTGCTAAGTGTGCCCACAGCATTGACCAGGGATGTCCACAACATCGAAAACTACACTACAGTGTGTGGCATTCTTCACCCTACCATTGAAAATACCATGATTCTGAAAGAGCTCCTGCTTGCAATCAGCCTGATGAAAAGCCTGCTCGGCTTCCTGGTGCCCTTTGTCATCATCATCACCTGTTACTGCCTCATTGGACGTGCACTGGTTGGGGCGAGGCACATCCAGAAAAGCTCCCGTTCACGGGATGACGAGGTACTGCGCATGCTTGCAGCAGCTGTCCTGGCCTTTTTCCTGTGCTGGGTGCCCCATCAGGTGTTCCACTTGATGCAGATGCTCACCCAGCTGTCACAGGAAAAGAACTGTGCCATCATAGAAATCATTGACACCGCCATGCCCTTCACTATCTGCATCGCCTACTTCAACAGTTGCGTTAACCCTATTGTGTATGGCTTTGTTGGGCACAACTTCCGCAAAAACTTGCTTCGACTGCTGCACTGCTCCCCGGGTGGAGCTGCGGTGCCTCGCCCGAGCATCAGCTCCAAGATGAGCGCCCTCTCTTTTCGTGCTTCTGAGGCACTGAGCCTCACAGCCAAAAGCAAGGCCTCCTCTGAAGTTAGGTGAAAGAGAAGAAAAAGAGTCCAAGTTTACTCTCCCCACTCTTTTGGTCTGTGGTTAAGGGGCTGGGGATGGAGACATTCCATGCTTTTAAAACCCCAACTGTATTACAAAGCACTGAAACACGCAGAATGGTTGAAAGGTTGTATTCATGTCCCTCTGTGAGTAAGTCCAAAATAGATTCACCACCTTGTACAATGCTTATCTGAAGAATAATTATTCAAAAATCATCACATGTCAAACTCATACTTGTAACATTCATGTGAGCAAATGTTTCTTCTCTCCAAGCATGTGTCCAATCCAGGAATTAACTATGTCAATGCTAGAAAAGACTATACGTACAGATCACCCATTATTTATATAAGATATGCATGTGCTGCACGATTTTGTCGCTTTTTGTGCCTTAAGGATACAGTGCAGTAATATATTGTCCTGTGATAACCACTATGTGTGCTAAGCAGGAATATTACCAGTTGGAACAGTGATCAAGTGTTCAGCAAAAAAAAAAAAAAAGGAAATATCATGAGACACTCATGCATGCTCTGCCAGCAGCTTTACACAATGAGCAATTGGAAAAGTGTAGCAGAAATGTGATGTTTATATCAGTTAGTAACATATTTGACTCTGATAATTAGTGCCTGTATACTGTATGTGGTTAAGTCTTTGCATAATAACTTTGAAATATTTACTTCAACAGTTGCGTTAACCCTATTGTGTATGGCTTTGTTGGGCACAACTTCCGCAAAAACTTGCTTCGACTATTGCGCTGCTCTTTTCGTGCCTCTGGAGCACTGAGCCTCACAGCCAAAAGCAAGGCCTGCTCTGAAGTTAAGTGAAAAAGAAGAAAAAGAGTCCAAGACTATACGTACAGATCACCCATTATTTATATAAGATATGCATGTTCTGCAAGATTTTGTCGCTTTTTGCGCCTTAAGGATACAGTGCAGTAATATACTGTCCTGTGATAACCATTCTGTGTGCTCAACAGGACTATCACCAGTTGGAACAGTGACCAAGTGTTCAGCAAAGATGCCAAAGCTAAAACAAAATAGGAAATATCATGAGACACTCATGCATGCTCTGTCAGCAGCTTTACACAATGAACAATTGGAAAGGTGTAGCAAAAATAATAGTTAGTTAGTAACATATTTGACTCTGATAATTAGTGCCTGTATGCTGTATGTGGTTAAGTGTTTGCATAATAACTTTGAAATGCTGAAATGTTGCCTAATCTGGGAGTAACATGATCTATAAATAAGAGTTCTACACAAATACTCAAGGGTGATCATTGTCAATATTTCTGGTGGTTGTCGTTGTGGTATTTAAAACATGTTGATAGATTTTTTTTCTACTCTGTAAGTGTACAGTATGTGAATATGTTGAAAACATGAATAAAATTTAAAAATACACTGTACTAAGTTGATTTTTTTATCACCACATAATAGAGCTGTCACAACATCTGATTTTCACTACACGATTATCACGGCCAGAATAATTCACAATTTTGATATTATCATGATATCTATAGATTTTTATTTTTATTAATACTAAAACGAATTATAATAATGCATTGCTATCAGTCAAATTCATCTTTAACTGTTTAATGTGGGTTTTGTCTTTTTTGTCTTTTTTTGTAAAAAGAAAAATGAAACTCAAAATAAAAGTGTAGTAGGTGCAGAGAGTCTGTGACCTTTGCAGTACATATTAAATGATTTAAGAGGCCCTGGATTATTAACACTATCATCATATATGGATCATTAACATGATATCAATATTTAATATTTAAATATCACCGTTATTGTCTATGCTGGTATATCGGGACACATCTACTCACAGTAAAATATTCCAATCATCCTGTTTAGTCATGAAAAAATGTAATAAGTAACCAAAACATCCAGAAATAACATTTAATTATTAAGGAAAAAAATGAAGTGATCTTGGCTCAAAACTTGCTCAAACACCTCTAGCACCTATTAATCATTGACCATTCATCATGTAGGCCCCCTTACCTCCACGTAGCACCTAAAAATAACTAGTGGCTTTTTGGAACGATGTGTGACACGCTGCTGTATCACAGATGGGGATTGGTGGATGGGCGGCAGGTTGGGTTTATAAATGCTGCCAAGCGGTGAGTTCAGCCTCACAGACAACATGAGGGTCCTCCTGCTTCTCGGATTGGTGGCTTTTGCCCTGGCTGACATCACTCGCTTCGAGGGGTAAATCTCTAGTCTCTGTTAAAGAAAAAAAGACATTATCATTTCATTCTGTCAGAAATATTTGTTACAAAAATGCATAAAAGAAAGAATGATGAAATACTGTACAATGACTCTTGACCTCTCTACTATGTATTATAGGGTGATCTTAGCTAATGTTAACTAGCGGACCAAGAGAGTACTGTAGGCTTTAGGTCAGAATATGCCATCAATTGTTGATGTGTTAATTTCAATGATTGTGACAATTTGTTAGTTGAATTTTGTTATTAAAGCAAGAGGTTTTCAAAATGATTAAACAGGTATTTTATAACATTTGTCCTCAGACAAAATGACAGATTACATTGCTCAAAGTTTCTGTAGCAGTAATGTACAAACCGGTAACCCTTCAACTGCAAAAGTCCCCCAAAAAATCATTGGCCATTATAGCTTGATGCACACGCAATTCAATGTATACACACTGTTTTGTGACATTAGTTGAAAAGTGGAATTGAACATGTATATAACAAATAATAGTTATAAACCTTGCGTAGGTGCCAATGAATAACAAACTATTAAATCACAAAACCATTAATTCCTGAGAAACGCCAGCACTTGTAGGCTACAGTTTGTATTCCTTTGTTAAAGAGACAGCCCGTTCATTTGAACCATTAAACTGTGGCTTTATTTGACTGTATTTTTGACTTCTCTATTTGTTTTTTTCTAGAGATAAAGTCTTCCGTCTGAAGCCGGTGCTTGATGAGCATGTGACTCTTATTAAGCAACTGGCTAAGAGCATCGAGGTAACTTACTGCTTTTTTGCAAAACAGAACCTCACACCTTATAATACTATCTGTACTCACTACAGGGAATTCATTAATTTGCTAATGGTGTGAGAGGCTAAATAGGACCTACTTTTCTGGTCAATTCATTGTATGCGTGTTAAAATATGCAAATCATATCTAATTGCACCTTTCTATATTGCTGGATATTTGGCATGTCATATTCACTTTACAATAAGAATGGCTTTTAGCTCATCACAGTTTGTCAATTGAGAAGCTGGAATTGGCATTTCACATCTGAATATCTCCAAATGCTGAAGTGTTTGACTTTGGCGCCATCTGCAGGTCGACTTCTGGAGCCCCGAGAGCTCTGAGATGGTGACCATCGACATTGACGTGGACATCCATGTGCCTGCCATGTACCTGGATATTGTGTACACCATCCTGCAGCAGAGTGACATTAAGCATGAGTAGGTCACAAGACACAAGACAGACTTTATATGATTTCCTTTCAATCAATTTTCTTTTTTTGACATGTGATGTTTTAACACTTTTTAATGAATTCCTCTTCAGGGTCCTGATTAAGGATCTGCAGTCTGCTGTTGAAGCCCAGGCTGACAACAAGCCTTCTCCCAGAGCCCACAGCTACACCAAGTACAACAACTGGAACACAGTAAGAAAAAAAATCATCAGTTGCAATCCCTACCCTGACTGGTCTGTTATTTCCTGGTCTAATTTTCCACCCTTTCAATTTCAGGTCCAGTCCTGGATTGCCTCCATTTCTTCCTCCAATTCTAATCTGATCAGCAAGCAGGTGATTGGAAACACCTACGAGGGACGCCCAATGACTGTCCTCAAGGTAATACAAGACTTATCTGCTATATCAATCACTCCGGTTGCAAAGTGCCAGATACATAATACAAAGATTAGTTCTAAATTATCTATGATTACTTTTGACAACCACAGCTCGGTAAGAAGTCCAGCTCCACCAAACCCGCTATCTTCATGGATTGTGGTATCCACGCAAGGGAGTGGATCTCTCCTGCTTTCTGCCAGTGGTTTGTCAAAGAGGTAAGGAAAACACCCGGATAGGCATGTCAAGCATTTATTCAAAGACTTCCGCTGTTAACAGCACAGATTTTTTTTCCAATCTTCCTCAGGCTCTGTCCACCTATGGCAGTGATGCTCAGATGACCAGCCTGCTGGACGAGATGGATGTCTTTGTCCTGCCCGTCTTTAACATTGATGGCTACGACTACACCCACAAGAGCGTAAGTTCCATCTTCAAGCTTAAAGCCTGATCAGATGGAGACCAGGCTGTCTTGTTTCATTTAAAGAGTTCGTTGATGTGTTAAATCTAACATGTTTATTTTGTCCTCTTGGGGAATTTAGAACAGGATGTGGAGGAAGACTCGCTCCAGGAAGTCTCAATCTAGCTGCATTGGTGCCGATCCCAACAGGAACTTCAACGCTGGCTGGTGCAGTAAGTGCAACACATACATGTTTACTGTATTTTTTAAAGGGGTACTCCAGCTTTTTTAGTTTGCACTCCTTAAAAAAGGGTGTATACTGTATGTGAAACAGATTTTTTTTGTAATTGCCAAAATCTGTGCAGCAGAGGCCAAGATATTTTAACCTTTAGTAAGACACACCCCAATAACCTTGAATGCTCAATTTCCCATAATGCAACTTGGTACCATCATTTATTGGAAACATCCACCTCTTTCAAATTCAAAATTTCGTAAGCAATTCCAAGATGTGTTATAAAGTTGTGGTCTCAACCTAAAAGAGAGGTCACCTAATGACATCACTATGACATCATCAAGGTTATTTATATATAAACTCCCTCTTGAACCACATAAGACTTTCTACAGGCTGCATAGTACTCCTCAAGTTAATTGAATGCCTTTAAGCCTGGTCACAATGCATTTGGAGAAGTAAAATAAGTAAAGTAAATAGTAAATAAATGAGATACAATTTTCATTACAGCCACTGGAGCCTCCAGCAACCCCTGCAGCGACACCTTCTGCGGATACACACCCGAGTCTGAGATCGAGGTCAGGAACGTTGCCGACTTCATCCGCAGGAACAAGTCCGTCCTTAAGGCCTACCTCACCGTCCACTCCTACTCCCAGCTGCTGCTCTTCCCCTATTCCTACACCTTTGATCTGGCTGCAGACCACAGTGAGCTGGTAAGTCATCCTTATGTGCCATAAATGGCTCATTGGAATTTTATGGTCTAACATGCTTGCTCGGTCATAATGACTATATAATTATTCATCATTACTGTGTAAAATTCAACACTACAGTGTGGCAGCCTTGTGTATACAGCTTTGCTAGAAACATATGCATTTGGAACGCAACATCAATAGATTAACTGCATCAGACATACTAGGTATGTTGAATTTAGGATCAATCTGGCTCTTCATAATGATTATATATTATATATATATAGCTGATTTGAATATCTGTAAAGGTGTTTCTAAAAGCTTAAGTACGAATTCAGCTCAGTCCTGTATGAGTTATGAATCTAAATGCCACACTTGCCTGCTTCAAATCATTTACTCCCTGCTCATGTCTCATTCTCATGGCTCTTTTACCTCTCACTGGGGTGTACAGTTAACACTCACACCCCTGCTCCAGCTCTCACACTAACTGAGGCTCGTAATTTAACCTCTCTTCTGACACTTTATAGAACAAAAGAACTCCGGGGATCCGTCATAACTCATCTGTTCTGTTAGAAATATAATTTCCTGCTTGTGCAATTCTCTGGGGGTTTTCATTTCCTGTTGGAACTCACTGAAGCTTTTTACTATTTTCTGTAATATCAGTAAAACATGTTGTTTAAACAAGGGCACTGGATGATGGATGCTGCACGGACAACAACATATATTTACTTTTCTTACAACAAGTTGAATTTGTAAAGTTGTTTGCTTCTGTATTGTTCTTTTATTACTTTAAAACCAGACTATTTAACTTTCAAAAGAATTAACAGCACAGTCTTACCCTTCTAAATCAAGAGTTATTAAAGTAAGGTGTTTCGCTGATAAAACTTACTTGCGCTGGTATGAACAGAAGCCTATGAAGGCTAGTGTTAGCTAACTTTAGAGAGAGAGAGAGATTTTATATGCTGACGATTCAGGAATAAAACAGGCTCAGATTTGGCAAAGTATTCAATAACATATATTAATATATCTGTACTTTGTAAGGTCAACAACATTCGACTTGGTCTGAACTTCTTCTAACTTGTGTTTCTTCTCTATATCATAGCTGAAGGTTGCTGAGGGAGCATCCGCTGCTCTGCGTAGTCTGTATGGTACTCGCTACACCAGTGGACCTGGTGCTGCAACCATCTGTAAGTACCTCAAATATTGCAGCTGCATTGGTTTCCATGGGGAAATAGTGTATTAGAGGGACCTTGATATTCTATTTCCCACCCATAATGATATGCATTATGATGTGTTCACGATGCACAAACCTCTTTTGAGAGAAATGGCCTCAGAGGCTACAAAAGCGTATGACCTAATGTAAGAGAAAGCTATTTCAAGCACACAAAGGATTTTTTGGGCCCCTGAAAGCAGTATTTGTATAAAAATAATACATCCAGGCTGTTCCAGGTCATCAGCATATCCCACTCTGAATAACCCCCCTCTCCTTATCTGCACTCAGACCCCGCAGCTGGAGGCTCTGATGACTGGGCCTACGACCTGGGAGTGAAGTATTCCTACACCTTCGAGTTGCGTGACACTGGTCGTTATGGCTTCCTGCTGCCCGAGTCTCAGATCAAGCCCACATGCGAGGAGACCATGCTGGCCATCAAGTACATCGCCGCCTACGTGCAGAAGAACCTCTATTAAAGAATGAGACTGCCAGGACCCCCGCCAACTCAGCTCCTCTGCACCAGCCCCCAGCCCCTCCAACCTCTCAGCCATCTCCAGCCTGTATCCATGGATACGGGCACCACCCGCCATGTTTCCTTGCTGTGCTTGACAGAATGTCAAGATGAGTGCAAACAATAAAATCAATGATCCATCCCCACATGCTGAATCATTTTTTTTTTTTTTTTTTTTTTTTTTTTATGTGTATATGATAATAAAATGTCTGATGGACTGAACCTTTGTCATTTGTATGAAAATATACAACAAACAGTCTGATGTATGGTGATAAAAATAATGCTTACACTTCACAGGCCATCACTAATTCGGTCAGGAAAGTTGTGTGGACAGAAATGATGGAATAATATGCTTTAAAAAAACTATTCACGGCCCAAAGAAACATAGTGAGACACTTAACTTTAACAATGAAAAACATCCAGTGTGTTGCCTTAAACAAATCAGCATCTACATGCTTAACCTGCTTCTCTATCAAAAAAGCACACAAGAATCAAAACAATCTCCTGATCTACTGTATCAGACCCTTTGGACCCTAGTGATCCTTCTTGCTCTTCTGGCACTCTTCCAGTGGTGGAGGATGGGAGGGTCAGGGTATCAGTCAAGGATTTTAGTCCAGCAGCACAGCACGTGACCCCCACAGAGTGACTCCTTGGCAGCGACTCCACTCTGCCAAGCATTTGGAAAAAATAAAGGAGCCAAAGATCAGCAGGGAGTTTAACTGCGCTGGCACACATTTATGGAGCAGAAGGTAGATTTTCAGCGATTACATTACTACAAATGCTAATTTGTAAACTTAAGGTTACAAATCTAATCAAATCAAATTTAAATTTTGTCACACACAACCGTACACAGCACAATGTAGTAACATTTAGTCACTGCATTTAACCCATCCTAGCATAAGGAGCAGTCGGCAGCTACGATACAGCGCCCGTTTAGCAGTTTAGGGGGGGTTCTGTGCCTTGCTCAAGGGCACTTCGGCAGTACCCAGTAGGCAATCTGGCATCTCCAGCTACCAGTACACACTCCCTAGGCCGACTTTGTGCGGGCGACCCTCCTGCTCCAAATCCAAGTCCCCACGGACTGAGCTACTGTCGCCTCCATATCATATTATTCGTAAGGATTTGTTTTTTCCTGGACTAGCTGTGTCCATAATTTTCCCCAAATCACAAGTGCAGTTAAGGGAATATTCCATTATATGTGCCTTTAAAGTCCAGTCATAACATTACATGTACTCACAAATATCTTTATTTCATTTAAACATGAAAAAATAAACACTACAGTGGATTATCCTAGTATAAGAGCTATGCTCAAGAGAACTACTGAGACAACTCATGTTGTGTAACATGGGGCGTCTGTGGCGTAGTGGAGAGCAAGGTAGTTCTCCATTCAGAGGGTCGGTGGTTCGATACCCGGCTTCGGCAGTCGATGTGCCCTTGGGCAAGACACTTAACCCCAAGTTGCTCCTGAAGGCTTGCCATCGGTGTGGACTGGATGTTGCATGAATGTTAGTTAGAGTCTGATGGTGGCACCTTGCATGGTAGCCTGTCATCAGTGGGTGAATGATATGTAATATACTACTGATTGTAAGTCGCTTTGGATAAAGCGTCTGCTAAATGACTGTAATGTAATGTAACACAGTTCAGGAGGCCCAGGGAGCTAAACTACTGCTTATGTTTGTCTTGTTACTGTGTTGATCTTATCTAATCCTCGGCAAGAAAGCTAATAAATGCATTTCCAAGAATGTGGAACTATTCCTCTAAGTAAAGTAGGGATGCAAATTATGATTATTATTGAATTAACTATCGAGTATTCTCAATTCATGTTTCAGTCTGTAACATGGAAAAAAAACAATATAACAATAACAATATAACAATATATATATATATATATATATATATATATATATATATATATATATATAGTTGGTGTTCTGTCGCCATCTTGTGGAATAAAGACAATATATATTATATATATATATATATATATATATATATATATATATATATATATATATATATATATATATATATATATAAGACAATATATATATATATATATATATTTATATATATATATATATATATATATATATATATATATATATATATATTGTCTTTATTCCACAAGATGGCGACAGAACACCAACTGCAGCCTTTAATATGGAACATGGTGTTCCTGATCTCAGCACCTCATTACAGCATCATCACCTTCTCTACATCATCAACAGTAAAGATGACACCACAAGGCTGTTGTTTGAAAGGTCACAGCTGCAGAGTGATGTCTTGGGAATATGAAATTATCATTGAAGGTCATGATGACTTTTTTGGTGTGTTTTTTTCCGCTTTGAGACCAGCTGTAATCACATTTGAACTTAATAAAACGAGTGCACAGGGAATAAAAAGTATTTTTAAGAATTAATAAATGATGCATGTGTCTCTACATTTAAATCTGTGAGGCTGAACTCCCTAACCTATCAGGAGGGAGGGTGTCTGTGTGTGTGTGTGTGTGTGTGTGTGTGTGTGTGTGTGTGTGTGTGTGTGTGTGGAAGCTCATGTTGGGAGCAGGTGGGTGTGTGGAGAGACCGTCACATGACGCAGCTCCTGGCTGCTGTCACACTGGTATAAATCCACCTCTGTAGATTTGGTCTGTCCTTTTTTTTTTTCCTCCTCTCCACGCTTGGCTGACGGTTCTTCGAGTCCAGGCTTCAAAGTCGCGTCCACTTTCTTCAGTTATGGCTGGTATGTAACATTTTTAATATATAAAGCGTGTTCGTTTTTTTTTTTTTTAGTTCATGTGGCTGAAGCTTCAAAACTAAAAACGTGTTTTGGGTGACGTTTAAAACGCTTGTGAACTTTGCTTGTGCAGCTTTTCTGAAAATTTGGGAGCATGTCGTTAAGAGTTTCTTGCGTAAAGTTTGGTTTAAATGTTTGTAAAAGAGCAGCAGCCCCCCCTGATGTTTGCAGAGTCCTAATGTGTAACAGTAACGCTGTGTTTTGCTGTCCCATCAGCCAGCTGATCTCACAGCTGAGCCATGTTACCATATATGAGTCACCAGTCAGCCTGTGCTGTGTGGTCAACTCCATTTGTCACGTTAAATAAATTCAATTTCTTACTAGAGATCCCTATCAGATTATCCTTTTTTAACATACAGTACCAGTCAAAAGTTTGGACACACCTTCTCATTCAATGTTTTTTCTACATTGTAGATTAATATTGAAGATATCCAAACTATGAAGGAACACATGTGGAATTATGTGGTAAACAAACAAATGCTCAACAAACCAGAATATGTTTTTATATTTTAGATTCTTCAAAGTAGTTGAATGAGAAGTTGTGTCCAAACTTTTGACTGGTACTGTAATAGTTCTCAGAGCTAAGTTTTGTAAAAAAATAAAAAAAAAAGTGCTACTATATGCCATAATTCTCCATTATCCACCCCTACTTGTGGTATTATCTTACTGGGGGTGGATGTGTGCAGAATGTACTGTAAATGCATTGAACTTGTTTATATAAGATGTGTTTCATGTTAGGCTTCATGCATAAATAATACAGCTCTTGTTGTGCAAATTGGGGAGGAAAAAAAGGGGGTGTGAGAGAAAGGAGGTGTGGCGCTGTGTGCAGCCAGTGAGACTGAGCAACTTTTCCTGGCATACCGTGATGGGCAACACTACACGCTTGATTTGTTTTGTACATGCTGTACCTACTGTGTTAGGTACTGACTTTGACCATTATTGGTTGGAAAGTACCAAAAGGTTGATATACAATCCAAGTGGGATTCACACAACCTTCCTAGCTGCCATGGGCATTTTGTCAGTGCAATTTATATGTCCTTTCACAGGCAAGTCATTGTTCGGAGTCTTGCCTTGGCAGTGAGCTGACAGATTTGTTCCTCCCCTTACCGTCAGAGGTGGAGGTAGAGAGTGGGCACTAGAATGCAAATAAAATTCAAGTTAATGAGCGATTTTAATCTGGTAGTGGAGACTAAAGTCTTTTTTTTCTTCTTTTTAAACAAGTCAGAAATCTCCAATTGAGGCAAGGCCCTAGAGTTTGTGGAGACTCTGCTTGTTTTGAGTATTTGAATTACCATTGTCTTTATACTGATGGATTGATTGGAACATAAAGTTGCAAGATGATTTTACTGTTTCACCTGTTGCAGTTATGCTTTTCTGCTTTTTTTTTTTTTTTTTTTTTTTTTTTTTTTTTTTTTTTTTTTTTTTTTGTTGTTGCGTAGAGTTTGTTTTATGTTCCTGCTGGCCAAACATTAAAAGATGTGACTTTATGTCAAGATAATTGCAGCACAGTCGCAATGTAGTTAATTTGCAGGGAAAAAAATCAACTATTTGAAGCATCAATGGCAAACTTAATGATTCGGTGTCAGACAGTCAAATAATAACGGCTACTTGTTAGACACACCATCCTCCCCATTGTGCTTTATCTCAACTGGAGCTAATTTCTTTGGATTTACATATTGTACTTTGGCTCTGAAACTTGTTTGCTGGGTTTTGTTGAAATATTTAGGGATTTTACCAAGTAGACAGTGCAAATCCAAATTAAAGGAAGACACAGATGATATACAAGTGTATGTTTGATAAAGTTTAAGACAACCTTTTTAAACAGGACACACTTTTCTAAGTTGAGAGAAGTGTACCATCAGATATCTTGCATTAAATGGATATAGTGTGCATGTATACAACTCTTCAGACATTTATTTATCTGTAGAAAGTAAATGTAATGATTCTTTTTTTGTAATCATCTTGTGTTGTTATATGTTCTTCGTCCTACAGACCAGGCTTTCGTGACGTTGGCTACCAATGACAGCTATGCTCGGGGAGCCATGGTTTTGGGAAAGTCCCTCCGCAACCACAATACATCCAAGAAGCTGGTGGCACTCATCGGTCCACAAATGTCAGAGGCTTGCAAGTAAGAAACCCCTACCTCCAACAGCTGATGCAACATTTTTAAATCACTCCTGTTAACATTCTCGTAAAGGAATGTTTTCAGCCAGCATTGTTGATGGTGATTCATTGTAGAGTATTGTGACTCATTAGGTCGGTGCTGAAGAGAATCTTTGACGAGGTGAGGGTGGTGGACGTGCTGGACAGCGGCGACACGGCGCACCTGGCCATGATGAAGAGGCCAGACTTGGGCGTCACCTTCACCAAACTACACTGCTGGACTCTGACACATTACTCCAAATGTGTTTTCATGGACGCAGACACCCTGGTGAGACTTAACTGAGCATTTACCTTAGGCAAGAACATTTCAAGCTGTTTTACTGCAACTATTTGTGTTTGTCCTCCTGCTAGGTGCTGTCAAATATCGATGAGTTGTTTGACAGAGAAGAATTGTCAGCTGCTCCCGACCCTGGATGGCCTGACTGTTTCAACTCTGGCGTGTTTGTTTTTCGGCCTTCTGTGGAGACTTATGGCAAACTGCTCCAGTATTGTACAGAACACGGCAGCTTTGACGGTGAGTCCCGAAGAGCATTTTTTTTATGCTTTAGCTTTGTGCTTGCATGTTTATTTAATTTTATGATGTTGTAGATTCGGTAGGTTTTTTTTGGGGGGAAAAAACATGTCATTTAATGACGTGACCTTTGGCTCTGGGATTTTTGTTTTTCCATGTTACAGACTGAAACATGAATTGAGAATACTCGATAGTTAATTCAATAATAATCATAATTTGCATCCCTACTTTACTTAGAGGAATAGTTCCACATTCTTGGAAATACATTTATTAGCTTTCTTGCCGAGGATTAGATAAGATCAATGCTAGCACCAGAACATGACCCCCAATGAGACCAAAACTTGTTGTTTTTCCATCTAGGGTTTTGCATGAATATAACAAACAAAATATGTCATGTTAATTTGTCAGCTTTAGGGGTGCTATTTGGTGGATTTTTTTTTTTTTAACGTTGGGATGAGCCACACTAGCTGTTTCCAATCTTCATGCTCAGCTAACATTCATACCCTCATATTTAACAGACATGTACAAGTTAAGAGTGGTATCATGTTTGTCTTCTATCTAAACAAGATAATGAATTAATGCATTTCCAAAATATTTCCAACCAATCCAAACTATTCCTTTCACTCAACATACCACTTTTCAGTTATGTTCTGAACTTGTATCCGTTTGTTGGTATTGGCATAAATGTATTTGTGTCATGAACAAGTTTCCCTCAAAATGGACATTTCACATTTCACTACCAAATGCATTACAAGAAAGGATTTAGTATGACTAGAAGTATTTCTGGTTCTACCACCTCTGAGTTTTGATGTTGACAAACTTTTTTTCAGTCACACACAAACATTAATGATTTGACCTGCTTTGAGTTCTTGGTAACGTGATGTTAAACCGACCTTGTTTATCTTTTGCTCTAAGTAAAGTCTTTATCGAGCCGGGTGCCCGGGCACAAGGCCCTCCTGTAACAACCTGTGTAACAACTTGTGTAACTCTGCTGAGTTATTCTCAGGGGCTCACTGGGGAGGGGTGGAAGTTAAATTTGAGTCGTGTATTGCACAGAGCACTGGTTGACATTCAGCAACCCTTCTCCGTGAGGCGTTCTGTGACTGAATTGTGGTTGTTGTTTTGGCTCCGTATCAGGTTCACTGAGCATCTGAAATCCGTGGCTAAAAGAACATGAGTCAACACTTGTAGGGGGTTGTGGTTCTCCTATACTGCAGGTTTACCACCTTTGCTTTCAAAAAAAGTTACTGCAGTTTTTGTACATTATATAAAACCTTTTGAATCAGCTGAGGCCATTTTCTGTAAAGGTATCCAGTAAACATTTTACCATGACGTAACATTCATTAGGGAATACTTTATTGCCATCCTTCTTAAACATTTGGACGTTCTAAAGTATACAATTGCATCACCTCAGTCAAGCATTGCATACTTTCTCAAATACTAAAGCAAAGCACTTTTGTTTATTGTTGTGTTCAAAAGATTTAATGTATTAGTAAAAGTAACAAAGGAACCCAGGGTTTAATAACTCGTAAATACATTATTTGAAATGTCAAACAGGTATTAAAAGGTTCCTTCTTTGACAGAGTCCTGCTTTTGTGAATGCTATTTTTTTTAACAGCAGAAAGATGCAAAAAGTTTTAAGAATCGTTTTCTATCTTGAGACTAGAAAATTGTCATGTCAAGATTATTAAGATGGATCTGAATAAGCACATAATGTAAAGAAAATATTTCTAATAAATAGACAAAAATTATTTCTCAGTATAGGTTTTGAAAAATAAACTTGTGAATGCTCTGCTGGATAAACTATGTAGTTGCAACACTTTTTCAACATTACCTCAAACATATCTTTGGCATTTCGCTACTGTCATTTCTTATTCATCAGCCAAGGCATAAGGCAAAGCTGTAACTGGGTTTTGACAAAATATTCTTAACTCATGGTTTAGGTAGCTTCTTTTTAAACGCATACGACTGTCTTAATTATGTTACCAAAAAATCATACATAGGTTAAGTGATGATGACACCATGACAACTGAGGTGTTGAAGACTGTAAGATGTGGTGAAAGAGCTAGTAAGGGACCTTAAGTCACCTACTTTTATTACGGTCGGGCTCTTATCAAATTAATTGTTTCCTCAGGGTTCTCAAAATGCCACTAAACAAAGGAAACGGTTGTGGAATAAACAACAAAACAGTATGCAACTAGCAGCAGGGCTGGGAAGAGCCAAAGCTTGTCCTTGTTGGTAGCAGGGAACCTTTTTAACATTAAATGACGAGCTGTTTTCCTTTGTGATACTGTGAAAGAGATTCCATCTGTGAGAAACCAATTAGTTTGCTTCATAGTGGCCAGTGCTTTCAAGTGCCAACTCATTCTGGCTGTGTTCATTGACAGGAATTTTTCAGAGACATCACAGAGAAGACATTGTTGCATTCATTTTTTTCCAGGAAAGATACCTCTTTGTCAATGAAAACTCATGTAATTTACGGTGTCATTTTTATTAAGTAAGATTTTTGTGTCCTATATTTCAATGGGATTTCAGTGTCTGCATGCCTGATGGCATGGTATTGGGTAAAGCTGTCTTATTTATAGCCATGGATGGTCTTTTCATGTGCACTGGGTTATGACTTGTAGTGGCTGTGACCTTTTGGCATTTCAGTTCCACTGAACCAAAAGGAATCCATGATGTACACACGCAGCTCTGTCTCTATGCAGTTCATGGTTGACATTAAAAACTGACTGAGGTAAGGCAACATGAAAATCATTTCAGTGGTTGAACCCAGAGGCTCTATCTCTGCATCTGTGGCTCCAATGATGTCCGCTGCCAAAACAAACTGGCCGAGTTAAATGCTGAGCTCTGCTCATCCCCTCAAAATGAAGACACTCAGCCCCATACTAAGTTTGTAAATGCCCAGAGGAGGTTGTGGGTTCAAACAAACGGCATCTTTGTGTGTTATTTAAAACTGCAGCAGTCGGCGGTTTCATAGACTGTACAGGCTTGTGCTTTTTTAGGAATTACATGTGAAACTTATTTTAAAGGCCAACTTTTCATCTTATACCAGTGTCAGTCCAATGACTTACTGTATGGTGACTAGGTGACGCAATTCAGCATGAATGGTCAATGAGCTTGTTGTTTTTAGTTTGGCTTCAAAATTCAGTTCTGGCTGGTTATTTGTCACAATGCAACAGAGGAAAAAAAAATAAAACTTTTCATTAGACTCTACTAACTTGAAGTGTAACCGACTTAACGTCAATTGTAACTCTCGACCCAAAACTGGGTTTTGTGGTCATGTAAGCCTCCGCCATGACGAGGGCTTCCCAACTTCTAAATTAGCCTAATTGAGCGAGGGCGAGTGGCTGTCCAGCCCTCCAGTCGGGCCCCGAGGACCTGAGGCAACTCAAGTGAAAACTTTAAAATGAGGGTTAACTCAGAGGGCATTGTTAATGTACTTGACCAGCACAGAGAGGCAAAACATTTTAAATACTAGTGTCTAGTTCTATTATTTATATTAGAGAAGTCATGATTTGGGCTTGGGCTCTTTTGAAAAAAAAAAACCAGTTCAGATACAATACCTGGGTTTCAACAGCGATACCAAAAGATGCTTTTTTTCCATAACTTATTTAGATTTAGAAAATATATCAGACTCCACAGTTCTCCTCAGCTCTACAGAGCATTTAGTGTATTTTTAGTTCATTGTTTTTATTTTATTTTTATTTTGTGACTAGCAACTTGCGGTTTTGGTTAAATCCCGCTGCTGTTATCAGCAAAACATTTTTTGAGGAATTTGATAATTTAGCTACACTAATTTGACAGTAATAATGAAGACTATTCATTATTGATGCACAATAGAGCGATCACACTAGCATCGCTGTCTGCTAACAGGCTATGATACTGCAGCTTACTGAAGACTTCTGGTGTTGCCGAGCAGATTTTGGCTTTGAACTGAGCCGAGTTTTGGAGGTCGGTGAGCAAACAGCTGGCAATAGAGCCTTCAGTGGAGAGTAGTGTGTCTACAGTAGTGCATAATGTGACAAGTTCTGTACATCGTGTCTCTTTAATGCTCTGTACATCTTCTGTGATCTCTATAAATCAGATCTGCCAGTGACTTCTAGCAAGTGAGATATTTTTATTTCAAATAACCACAGCAATTTATGAAGGAAAGAAATCTATCTCTGAATGTGTGGGAACATTTTTCTAACTTCTTGTCTGCACTGGTGTCAGCAGGTTGCTGACTAATGTTGGCCAGCGAAAACAGAAAGACTAATTCATTTGGCTGTCACAGGTGTGCAGATCATCCGACTGAACTGTCACAACTGCTTTTCTTCTTTCAGAGACGCTATCTAGTCATGCATTGTCAGAGCATTTGTCAGCTGCATTTCATAACCGAGTTGACTGTTATGACGTCATAACAGCTTCTCACAGCATGTTCACACACATGAATTAACAGAAATCACTCCCACTCTCTTTTACCCGTCTCATTTTTTGAAAACGCCATTCAAAATGAATTCAAAGCGTTTTACTTCTTACCAAGATTCTGCTACAGCGTCATCTGTGGTACAATATCTGATATGACCGATAAATCTTTGAACATCAAATAAAAGGAAATGTGTGATGTGGATCAGCACTGTATTGCTGTCTTGCATAACGTGAAGAAAAAAGTCTGATCTGAAAAAGTGGGAATTCCGCTCTATTTATATATCCATTTAGTGAAAAGATCCATTTTTTTGTAGAGGTTAAGTTATTATCCACTCTAATTGGTTTCTCAGTGTTAAACCACATCTGAACCTGCAGATTATTCCTGAGAAGTACAGTGTGTCGTTAATATACTGTCATGTTGATTCATCTTTTTTCTCCTCTCTGTTGCAGGAGGAGACCAAGGTGTTTTGAACGGCTTCTTCGGTGACTGGGCAACAGCTGATATATCAAAACACCTCCCATTCATCTACAACCTCAGCAGCATAGCCATCTACACTTACCTTCCAGCATTCAAGCAGTAAGTGTCAGTGTACCAAGGTCATGTTTCTAAAAACATTCACACAGTAGTTGGAGGTGTTTCTACTGTTTAAGCGGCTGCAGAATATACTTCCACAAGACCGTTTTTATTATACTACAGCAGAGAGTCAGTCAGTGTGACTAAAGTCTTCCGTCTCGGACTAGAAGCCAATTTGTAAGCAGACACTCGGTCACATGAACATGTATTCCCATCGTGACGACATCGGGTTATGAGCGAGATGAGCAGTTAAGATTCCAGCAGCTCTGCTGGAGAATCCCCACAGCAGGCCTCAACGCTGGGTTGGATATCCACCCTGAGCTCCCAACAGCTGAAACCCAAGCCTAAAATAGAGTGGTTTATTTAAAGACCTTTTATGTCGGCCTCTAGGACTGGTCATTGTACGCTCTTTCTTAAGCTTCCCCTCCCATCCTCATCTTCACTGCCCCTCTGCGGCAAAACCTCTGTCCTCCATAGAAACAAACATCAACAAGCTCTTAGGTTCGGCATTTCCTGGCATCCGAATCAGGATATCAAGGGTGATAAACATGTTCTTACTTGTCAGCAGTGGTACTGCTTAAGAGGTCTGGCAAACGCAACAAAACAACCCCCTCAGTGCCAGTTTCAGGTTTATATGAACATGTGCAGTTTGCCAATACTAAGAAGAAATCCATATCTGAAGGGGTTGACCATGGAGAGACTATATACTCTAATGTAGTCCAATACAAGCAGGCTAATGCAACTACAGCACCATAATATGCAATGTTAAATCTTATTTTAAAATTACAGTTTTATAACATACATTACTGAGTCAGTTTGCAGACTTTGACTCTTCTCCATTTGAGCTATTGTTACAATAACTTAGCATTGTAGCTAAATACTAAACAATAGTTTAGCTAAACAGTAGTTTACCCTTAGCCACAGTGGAAACTGTTCAGAAAAAGTTACATAGTTTCATTTTATCACCACTAAATCTAACCATAATAAAGCATCTACAATAAAAACATGTTCTAATTTACCATGTTACTCATTTCAGATATGGTGGCAATGCCAAGGTGGTCCATTTCCTCGGGCAGACCAAGCCATGGAGTTACACCTATGACCTCAAATCCAAACAGATCAAAGGAAGTGGGCACGAGGCCACCACACATCCCACGTTCCTCCTGGACTGGTGGACCCTGTACTCCAGCGCTGTGGTGCCGATGCTGCAGGAGCAATATGGAGAAGAGCCTTTCCATTCCGGATGTGTGGAGGTGAATGATTTGGTTTTATTCGACCTGCAGACTTCTATTTATACTGCAAGCTACTCGGCTATATCAAGGCCTAAGGATTTCTGACATGACCAACTTTTTACAGCTCTTACATCTTTTGACCATTGACATGCTGAACCAGGTTTCCTGATTATCCAGCTCTATCAAAATAAAGTAATTTTTGATTGTGGTGCTTGCATTGAATATGAAGGGAAGTACTGTATGTGTGGAAATAGGTTGTGCCATAATATGTACACACATGTATTCTGCTGTCACATACTCTGTGTCATTTCTTTTCACCTTTTTTAATTTATTTTACAGTTTACCTTTTTTTTAATTTTATTTTATTTTGCTCTGATTCTGGATGATATACTTCCTTTTCTGTCTTCCCATTCATCTCAAAGTTCCAGTACAGTGAAATGGTCACTTTTGAGAGTGAACAGATATCGGTATGTATGTATGAAAGCTAGCAGTCAATAACGGTTTGTTGGCACCTGGTTTAATGCTATTACTGCTCGTCCTCTAAAATCAGAACTTTTGCGTGTGTTTGCCTGCGGCCATTAATTTGGAAAGGCTAAGTTCAGTGCTTTGATGTGTGCTGTGCTGTCCGTGTGTCTTGTCTTTATACATTTTCAATTTTTCTGCTCTGTTTGACTAATATGTTTTATTATTATTTTTATTTTTTTTAAGGATGGGAGCTCTTCACTTGCACAATCAACCGAACCCCAGATGTCCTCAGAAGAACGGAAGCAGAAATGGGAGCAAGGCCAGGCAGACTACATGGGAGTGGACTCATTTGACAATATTAAGAGAAAGCTTGATACTTTTCTTAAATAAAGATGCAGTGAAGTGGGATATCAAAAGAGCACATACAGTTTTCCTCAATTAAAGAAGCAATGAAGCGGGATATCAAAACTGCACTTGCAGTTTAACAAACTCACCACAGGTCGTTCAAGAAAATACTGTAAAACAGCTTGTATTTTTCCATCTTAGCTGTTGCTCAACTAGAAATAACTTGAGTCTCCCTCCACCAGCATAACACCCCTTCCATACTCCAAAGACGGTGCCGTTTAAATGGGGAATGAAAAGTAAAATTTTCTCAACGGCCTTAATTGTCTATGCAAGACTGTCATCATTTTTAACCAGCCACAGGTATCTCCTTCTATACTGTGAAGAAAATCATGAAAGATTTATGATAACACAAATTCACTCTTTTCAAAGGTATTTTGCATTATAGATTTTGCATATTTTTTCCTTTTTTCTCATGCCAATACTCGTTTTGTTAAACGGATATGGCAACAAGTTGAGCTGGGTATTGTTATGTATTGTTGTGGCCAAGATTAGCAGTCACTTACAACTATAATTTTCTTTCTTTTTTTTCATGTTATTTTTTTTTACCATGCACTCTTCTGAGCATTAATTATTGCTTTTTTCTGGGTTTATTTCTTGTGCTTTTGAATTGGATAAACAGCCTCTGTTTAACATAGATCTGAAACATGTTTACATCTATATGCCATAGTATGGTTATTTTGCCATACACTATACTCTGTAGTGCCTTCTTGCGCTCTCTCTCTCTATTGCATCACCCCATCTGTTCTTGACTGGCTGCCAGCTTCTTGAATGCAGTCTATGTGTAGGACATTAGGATTTAACTTTCTTGTGTTGCACTTAACAAGAATGTTTTCTGTACCACAAAGTCTTTCATTTGGAAATAATAAAATATCAGTAAACGCTTGGGATTTGCTTTGGTCTTTTCTTCAACATTTAGGTCTTGGTTAAAACTGAAACCAGTGGAGTATGTTCATTTATTTTTTATATATATATATACAGTCAAAAGTTTGGACACACCTTCTCATTCAATGGTTTTTCTTTATTTTTATTTTTTTTTCTACATTGTAGATTAATATTGAAGACATCCAAACTATGAAGGAACACAATGCTCAACAAACCAGAATATGTTTTATATTTTAGATTCTTCAAAGTAGTTGAATGAGAAGGTGTGTCCAAAGTTTTGACTGGTACTGTGTATATATATATATATATATATATATATATATATATACACACAGTACCAGAAAACCAAAAGCCAAGAGCTTTCAGTCGTGCGTTTTTCCGGTTTCGCTTTACTCCCTTCGACAGCCAAACCGGACTCTGTTCTGTATTAGAAACTTCTGGATGAACGAAATAGTGAGGACCATAAACAACCTGTAATATGACTTAATCACATTATTTTATTTTGCAATATAAAATAGAAGCTAACTTCTGAAATGTAATCATTGGACACTGATGACATATTCACTGTTAGTGGAAAATTACGGATGAACATAACAAACACGGTCTGGAGTTTAATCTTAACCAATACAACAAAAACAAATAGCTGACACGTCAAAACAACCCGTTCATAAGCACGCACACCTTTCATAGTTGCAACTTTTAGTAACCTATTTCATAAAAACGATTTCACCTTTAACTTGAACGCAGCCCCCTGCGGTTCATGGTGATCTCATAACGTTGCAGGAGGCGTGCCGCCGCACCGCGCTACAATGTATCACAACAGAGCGCTCCGACAGTAAACGCACCACTCGGTTAAGATGGCTCCGCTCCCCGTGTTCCGAGTGGCTCTTCTGGTTTCCTTTTCAGTGTTCCTGACCGTCGTGTTGGGCTTTGGATTGCCTTTTCTCCTGAACAGAGCGATGGGAATGATGGGCTTACCAGAGACGAGTGTAACCGAGTGCATAGTCGTGCTGTATTTATGTTTTGTCTTGTATGTTGCGACGCCTCGAGTTCCTAGAGGATTGGTGGAGGTAATGTTACAGCATGGACTTAATTCCCAACACGAAAATGCATTAATTAAAGTATATTGTCCTATAAAACATCATATAGGGATGGAAACATTACAGCAACTGTTTAATATGTCAGTAACGTTACTTCCCACTAAGAATTAATGAATGCCTCCTGTAACACCATCGTATATCATAAAAAAATGTAATGTAGTATAGTGGGCCGTGTAAAACATCATACTTCTGCTATAGTAGGTGGCAGACATGTATACCATGAGCATGTCGTAAAAGGTGTCGTAAAATGTCATAGTACTGCATGCCATAAAAAGTTAAATAACATTCAGTGAAATGATATGTGTCATGAATGACATGAAAATCTATTGAAAAATTGATAACTATGACAAAGTAAGAAAAAAATCATTAAAAGTCATAGTAATATATTTCTGGTATAGTATGTCAAAAATGTAAAAAAAATAAGTAGTATTGTTGAAATAAGGGATACGCAAAAATGTCATAGTATAGTATAGCCAGAAAAGTCATAGTCTAGAATTTTTAAATTAGTGAAAAAAGTATAGTATAGATTTTCTAAAAAATTCGAAAAAGATCTAAAAAGTCATTGTAAAGCATGTCAAAAAAGTCATAGTACAATAAGTTGCAAAAGTTAAAGAAAATCTTCGTATTTGAAAAATAGTCATAGTATATAGTATGTCAGAAAAAAGTCATATTATAGTAAGTAAAAATAAGTTTAAAAAAAAGTATAGTATGTTGATAAAAAGCAATAAAAATGTATAGTATAGTATGTTGAAAAAAGTAAAAAAAAAGTCATAGTATAGTATGTCGGAAAAAAAAAAGTAATAGAATAGTATGTTGAAAAAAAGCAATAAAAGGTCATAAGTATAGTATGTTGAATAAAGTAATAAAAAGTCATGGTATAGTATGTCGGAAAAAGTAAAGTAAAAAAAAAAAAGTCATGGTATGTTGATAAAAGTTAAAAAAAAGCAATCGTATAGTATGTCAAAAAAAATCAGAGAATCAGAAGCTGTTTATTGCCAAGTACGTTATACATACAAGGATTTTGCCTAAGTGATCTATCGGTGCGTAACAATAAACATCAGACAGTGCAAAAAACAGAAATATGAAAATGTACAATAAAATATGGTAACAGAGATACCAATAGAATTACATTAAAACAAGTATACAATTAAAGTGACAAAGTGTATATTTTCTAAGGAATGTAGACATGTGCAGGGGTGTGTATCTATGGGAAATTGTCCTGGGGATGTAAGTGTCTCAGTCAGGTGGTCAGTGGGGGTCCTTGGCTTTATTAATTAACCCAACTGCAGACGGAAAGAAGCTGTTTTTATGGCTTGAGTTCTTGGTCCTGATTGTCCGCAGCCTCTTGTCAAAATTCAGGGATTCAAAGAGTTTGTGTCCAGGGTTCAGCGTGTTGGCTACAATCTTCCTTGCATACTATACTTTTTCCTTGCATACTATACTTTGCCTCAAGGTCCTTGAGGCAAAGTATAGTATGTTGAAAAAAGTCATGGTATAGTATATTGATAAAAAGCAATACAAATTTTTAGTATAGTATGTTAAAAAAGGTCATCGTATAGTATGTCGAAAAAAAATCATAATATAGTATGTTGATAAAAAGTAATTTTATAGTTTGTGGAAAAAAGTCATAAATAGTGATAGTATAGTTTGTCTACAAAAAACATAGTATATTATGTCAAAAAAAGTAATAAAAGGTCATAGTATAGTACATTGAAAAAAGTAACAAAAGTCATAGTATAGTATGTCGGAAAAAAAGCAATAAAAAGTCATATACAGTATAGTATGTTTAAAAAAAGTTTTAAAAAAGTCATAATATAGTATGTCGAAAAAAAGTCATAGTATAGTATGTTGATAAAAAGTAAAAGTATAGTATGTTGAAAAAAGTAAGAAAAAGTCATAGTATGTTGAAATATGTAAAAAAAGTAATAGTTTAGTATGTTGAAAAAAGTAAAAGAAATTAAATAGTATAGTATGTCCTAAAAAGTAATAAAAAGTAATACTATACTATGACCTTTTTTAACTTTTTTGGACCTACTATACTATGACTTTTTTTTTATACTGTCGGAAAAAAAGTCATAGTATAGTATGTTGATAAAAAGCAATACAAATTAATGGTATAGTATGTTGAAAAAAGAAAAAGAAAGTCATAGTATAGCATGTCGAAAATTATTAAAAAAAAGTCAGTATAGTATGTCGAAAAAAAGCAATATAAGGTCATAATAAAGTATGTCGAAAAAGTCATATTAAAGGACAATCAACTACATGTAATAATCAGTATTAGATATAGAACAATTTTATAAATATTGAATTGGTGCAGATATGTACATATATAACAAAACTGACTCCCTGTTATTGTTCATTCGTGTTGTGCCATATATAGACATCTATAGATCTTTTTTTTTTTTATATTTCCTTGTTGAATATTTTATTTTCATTACATTATAAACATTAGATATAAACGTATTTAAGCTTTTTTATATCTCTTTGGGAATATAACAAAAACCTTCCTATTTTCTGCCCCTTTCTGCAGGTGAAGGGAAAAGCTGTGTTCGTTACAGGCTGTGACAGTGGATTTGGTCATGCACTTGCCAAACATCTTCACAAACTTGGCTTCACTGTCTTTGCTGGATGTCTTTTTAAGGTACAGATAAAACAAACGGTCACTACTCATCAATTGAAACTCTTCTTAAGAAGTATTGATGCAACTTTGCAGCCTTTTTTTTTTTTGCACTACAAAAAAGAATCAGAAAGATAATTCAAGGATGAAAAATGAATTAAGTGACTATCATTTGTTTGCATTTTTGAATGCATTATTGAATGCATTTTTCTGTGCGATGGAATTTAATTGGTGCTTTACGTCTTCATGTCATGAGTTGGTGTAACTAAGAATAAATTACATCCTTGCAGGATAAAGGTGGCGAGGGTGCAAAGGAACTGGAAGAATTTCATTCAGATCGCATGAAGGTCGTCCAGCTTGATGTTTGCAGTGAAGAGCAGGTGGACAAGGCTGCAGAATATATCAAGGACAACCTGGAGGACACAGAAACAGGTGCTGTAAATAACTTGCATGCATTCACTTATTTAAATACGAATAAGAAATGAAGATATGTTCATTCACAGACTTGTTTTCTACTTTGACATTATCTAGGTCTTTGGGCTGTGGTGAACAACGCTGGTGTGTCAACCTTTGGAGAAGTAGAGTTCACCTCAATGGACACCTACAAGCAGGTGTCAGAGGTCAACCTGTGGGGCACCATCAGGGTCACCAAAGCTGTTCTGCCATTAATCCGCAGGGCCAAAGGTCAGTGACTGGGGAAAAAAACCCACTGTATGTTACACATAATCATTTTATGAAACATAAACAGGATGTTGAATATTGTCCAAAAAGGAATAGCCGAACTGTTGCTTGGATTTTTCTTAGTTCATTTGGTTACCACATTCTTTCCCCTCAAGTTTCTTTATGAAGGATTATAAGCATTCTTCGAATTCCTCTTTGAAAGAAAAGGGTGCAGCCAACCAATAAGTTGTGTCCTATGATGAATGTGAGGAATGCCAATAATGCAAACAAGCCTGAAATGACACTTTTAATATCGATAATAACAACATTTGTAAAGCAATGTTGTTATTATTAAAGCAAATGGTAAATGAAAAGAAATACATAATATAGATTATAGATCATCATCTTAAAGCCAGTTTAAAAAGGTGTGTTCTAGCTGACATTTAAAAGAAAATGCGTTCGTATAGTGTTGTGGACTGTGAATGGTGCTTCTTTCGGCAGCTTAGGTGCAGTAACACATTGATAGTTAATATTTTAGGGGAAATGGAAAACTTGGATTACTCATTGCTCAGAATATGCAAATGTCAAAGAAGTTGTTTTTTGACAAAACGTATCAGCAGCCAACAGCAGCAGCAGTGTGGTTCACTGCTTTAAATGAGTTGGAAATGAGTGACTCTTTCAGAAACAGCGACGTGGTGACTTGTGACCATGTTCTTGCTAAGAATTTAAAGTTTAAATTTAAGCTAGAGTTTAAAGCTGCATCACTTAATTAAATTTTACATCCTTTTATTACTTGTGGTGCTGAATTCAATTCTCATTGTATCAGACTATTCATTCTAAACCAGCATTAGTTTTAAAGATAAATATCATCAGATGCTGCACCAAACCCTGCTGTATTTCAGTAACCTCTCTCTCTCTCCGCAGGACGTGTTGTGAACCTGGCCAGCATGTATGGGAGGATGGGAAATGCCTTGCGGTCACCTTACTGCGTGTCTAAATACGGCGTGGAAGCTTTTTCTGACTGCCTTCGCTACGAGATGAAGACCTGGGGAGTTAAAGTGTCAATAATCGAACCGGGGAACTTCATCGCGGCCACCGGCATCCTGACCCGAGACATTGTGGCCAGCACGGCCAACAAGCTGTGGAGTGAGGCACCCTCGCAGGTAAAGGAAGATTATGGGAAAGCCCACTTTGAGCAACACGTGGCTCTGATGCGCTCTTACTGCAACAGCGGACAGAAGGATGTGGCTCCTGTCCTGGATGACATCACTGACGCCATCATGTCCAAACGTCCGTATACACGGTATCACCCCATGGAGCCACACTGGTGGATCAGAGTTCAGCTGATGACCCACCTGCCTGCCGCCATATCTGACTTCCTGTACTTCTAAAAGAGGAGCTGTTCCTGCAAGAGCAGCGCATTAGTCAACTATCTAGATACAGACCCTTCTGTAGCTCGATTCAGACTCTTCAGAGGGCATTCTGCTAGGTAGTCCTCAGCACTTTAAATCATACACTGATCAAGCCTTAAAACAACCATTTTTATAAACTGTAAGTTCATTATTGCACTTTGCTTATTGTATGTCTTACAGGAATCATAACTTTTTCTACACAGATATATTCCTTGATAAGTAGTAACTACTTTGTGTTGAATATCAGTGACGCTATGACATACTCGTAGCTATAAATACATCTTTATTACTCGCTGTGGCATTATCTTTAAAAAAAAAAAAAAAAAGAATGAAAAGGATGTTTGTCCCCCTTTTATCTTGTTTTCTTTTCCCTCATACTTGTAATGTTTTGGGTATGGGACTCAGCCGGGGCCACACTGGCATGAGGACCAAAGTCGGCAGAGCTTTGAGAAGGCTCCCGCTGTTCTGTTGTGGCTGACGCCGGAACAAACCGAGGTCAGCTACTGTAAGGCCGTGGTGAGATTTGGCTCGACTCACCCCAAAGTTACGTAAGGACAACACAAGCCCACTTTGTCCCACAGGCTCTGTGAAATCCTGCATGCTCCTTGGACTGTGAGGTTGATTTATGTGATTAATGGTTGTGCTTAAACGAGCGAGTGCTGTAAATGAAAAGAACATTTATTTTTTTAAATTTTACAAATCGCAGTTTAATTTTTCAAGACTGATTTGGAAATAAAGTGATCGAAATGTGTTGATGTTTTGTTGAATGTCTCATTTGAGATTGGCCTGGGTGTTGTCAGTAGTAATTATACAAATGGCCACCAAGTGGCGCACATGCATCATACAAAACTACCGCTGCTCTCCACGTGCATGAATCATCTGCCATCTTTCACATAAAGTTAATATCCTAATTTAAACGGCATTATAATCACATTATAGCAAAGCTGAAGCACAGAGAAGAAAATAATCTTCCCAGTTTTCTTGTAGTTAGGACTTGTAGACAAACAATAGGCCACATATAAAACATTTTTTACGTCAAATGCCACGTTTTGTTATCAAGTAAAAATAAAAATGCTGTTTTTGATAGCCCTGAGAGTATTAAAACATTGTGAGTTTAAAACAAGACATCATCATATCGTTTTTATGCTGTTTATTACGTCTTTTAAACACTAATAAACTCTTCTAAATTATTACACCTGAAGACAATCTCCCCTCCATAAAAACAGTATTAAGAGCATGACATTAAATTTCACAGCACTGCCTTTATCATTCCACAGCATGGATCTGTTTTCTTCACTCTCTCTCATACAGAAAAAAAACAAAAAAACAAAAAAAAAAAGCTTTGTGAGACAAAGAACACCAAGAAAGCAGCACAAAAGCACCAAAGTTGAACACGCATCATTTGTTCTGAATATTATCAAGAAATCAGGAGATTCAAGATTATCTCAGGCTTGTTTAGCAGTGGAGAAACAAAAAAGCTGTCCGGCTGCACTGTAGTTTCTTGATCATGAAAAATAGTTTGATGAACGATCTCTTGATGATATCCGTCACAACTGACTTCAGTGTCTTTTTAAGCAGATTTTAAAACCATTTCTGTACAGCTACAAGGCTCTGCTCATGCGGCCTCCATTGGTGTAAAATTAAAAAAAAGAGATCCCAGTTTATAACAATATCTATGCAGGGAGATACTGTAGTTCTGTATTTGAATATCAAGTAAAACATTTAAGTATCGAGGATTTTCTTTTTTTACATATTTAAGTGGCTAAACTGCAAAAGTGAATGTCTTACACTAGTCTTATATGAAATACATACAGACATATTAAAAAAAAAATTTCCTTGACACAACCAACGATATGTGATGCCGTTACTTGAGGTGCTCATACATGAGATTCAGGTCATGATTACATCACACCTGGCGGGTTATGTTTCCAAATGAACATCAGCACATATTTTATACTGTACATGTAGGCATTCACTGTTCACTTAAGAAGTTATACTTGATGAACTCAGCAAAGGTAAGGTCACTTGAAACTACACACAATATCACCAAATGGGCATTTTATGCGAGACAAAAAAAAAAAAAAAAAAAAAAAAACGTTAGACAATGACATTATCAGCCGACAGCCAAATGAGGAAATACCCTTTTCTCTACGAGGATGCCAACCCAACACAACGATCACTTATCGGACGCACATGCAAAGCTTCAACCAAATAGCACGCAGCGGTGACGAGAGGTGGGAAGAAAGAAAGAAAGAAGAAAAAAAAAAAGGGACTAAACCTTTGGTTGACAGAAAGCTGTGAAGGCACATTAAAATCTCCTAAATCCTTCAAACTGGAGCTCATTGCGTTGGCGTTTGTCACTTTAATGTTGTGTAATATTACTGATGCTATAGAGCTGGAAGTCAGGGAGGAAATTTCACAAAGAAAAAAAAAAAAAAAAAGATGGGCGGTTGTTATCACTGTAGGCAAACACTATCTCACGTAAAAGTGTCAGAAGAAATGGCACCAATGCAACAGCCAGGGATTGGGTGTAATAAATGACATGCGACAGGATTCCTGTAACACAAATACTTATCTGGTGACACAGAAACCAAAAGGGGGAAACTGAAAATGAAAGGAACACAGGCACAAATGCACTACACATTTTTTTGTATAGTTTTAGAAGCCAAAATGAACAAAAAAAACCTTTAGCCATACTGATAAACAAGCCTCTGATTTACATTAAACAAGACCGTTTAGAGTCTTGACAGAAGCCTTTTAATCTTGGAATGTTTATGTTTGTACTGTTTAATAAGATGTTATTTTCACTTAAATGAATTGACAACTGTCACTGTAGGCGCATAATTAGAACTTGCCATTTATAGCCAGTCATAAATCAAACTGAAAGGTAATTGTTGCACTGTTTATAATGCATCTTTTACAGCTCCAAAACAGAAGAAAAACACAGCTCTCGTATGAATAGCTCTGTCAATCATCTGGGGAATGGAGAGGAAAAAAAAAAAAAAAAAAAAAAAAAAAAAAGGGTTCACACCCATGTTCTGAGTTCCTTGTGGCATGAATGACTTTTTCATGCTTGGATAAATTAGACCTTGAAAGCCCTCAAATCCAAAATCCTTTCTTTTCCACTATGATACATTGGCGTCGGCCTTGGTTCATTTCCCCGCCCGTATTGGACTGGGAGCGGTAATCCAGATATTCTATTCAGTGGAACACATTCTCCAAGTCTCCTCCCTAGATCCTACTTCACTGCTTTTGTTTTTTAGGGTCCATTTTTCCATTCCTCCACTATGAAATCCCCTTTCCTCCCCCTCTCTCTCTTTCTCGGCACTAGGGTCCAACTGGCCGCGGCTGGAGAACTCATCATCGCAAGCATCGTGATCATCATCATCATCATCATCATCTCCCTGCCAACGCTGCTGCAGCTCTGATTGCAGGCGCTGGTGCTAGCTGCCCCACTTCAACATTCAAAACACTACTTGGTCCATATTCACTCAACAAATACCCATTCACTGTAAATACAAACCATGTGTTCTGCTGAACACACTTAGGTGCACTTTATTCTAACTTTACACTAACCATACATTTGGGGGGAAAGGAGCTGGATTCCCCAAACTATGAGACTTTTTAAGACATATTGGCCATGGAAATAAACGCCCAGATATCAAAAGGAAATATCTTGCATTTCTTTTACCAGTACTTAGCCGTAAGGAATTATCAATTGGAAATCCTTTATGCGGCATCGAGGAAAAGGGCGTCTCCTAGTTTGATTTATATGCGTTGCAACCGCACAAACGCGACCCCTGGGTGACCCCGTAACTCAGCCGTTCCCTCCCGTGATCACTAATTCAGGGGCAGTGACATCATCCTCTCGACTGCCTATGCTGGTCCTCTATTTCCCCCTCCCTGCTCCACGTAGCTGGTTGGGTGTTTTGGAAGCTGCACTGCTCCACCCCACTGCTCTCCTTCTTCCTCATCAAGAGATAAATGTCCCCTTTAGCAACACTGGGAGGACATGTCAGCTGTCAGTCACATTCCAGCTGGGGGGGGGGGGATTGTGCCTTCGGACTCTTCACATGACCTCCAGACACATGGACAAACTCCCCATCACTCATGCGGACTGTCTCTCTCTTTTGGGAGATAACAGTGGAAGTGTGAGGACGCTTTTCTGTCGGCATGCACGCATGCAAAGTCGCCCCCCCCCCCCCCCCCCCCCCCCACACTGTCTGCGATGCCTCGGCTTTGTAACATTCACATGACATGGATACAGCAATATGTGAGACAAGCAGTTCTGTTGTACAAAAATAAAATGTTGAACAACTAAGTTTGACTTTGCACAAGAAGAGGAATCCTCCAAATCCTCCAACCACAGACGAGTGTGATATTGCAATCTCTACCACTATGATCCTAACAGAATTGTATCAATAAATATATTTTGGTCACTTAGTTTTTTTTTTTTTTATTCATGATTAGCAATTAGCAGAAGTTGTGGATTAGCGTGTCCACAATCAGAGAAAAAAATTAAGACAGACAACACGAAAAATGAGTTGAAATGTCGACCTCTGTAGGCGAGTTTGCGAACATCTGAAAAATGCCTCATAACGGTGGTGGTTGTGAATTGGATACAGTTAAAAGTCATCACATTTTTTTAAAAAGAAACTGTTAAAAAGATTATATATTACGAAAAAAAAAAAAAAAAAAAAAAAAAAAAAAAGGAAACTAAAAAGGCAACTCTAATAGATATCAAGGTGGAAATAAATGGCATTGCCTATGACCTAACACATCTGGATAATTTAAAATAGGCGACCAAGAGGTCTGTAGTCAACTCTCAGGAGTCCATAGTCTTTTTGTGTCGTCCCCTTCCATTCCTCAGTGTGTCTCCCATACTTTTTCCATACCTCCTCTTGGAATGCTCACAAATCGGCATTAAAGTCCTGATGATGTGTTAAAGTCCTCAGGCTTGGAGTTTAAATGTTAGTGTGTGTTCTGGGGTAAGTATCTGTCTGTATATATATATATAGGGATGCAGTTAATGTATAGGTGTGTGTGTGTCTGCGTTGAATTGTGTGTCTGCGTGGAAGTGTGTGTGTGTGTGTGTGTGTGTGTGTGTGTGTGTGTGTGTGTGTGTGTGTGTGTGTGTGTGTGTGTGTGTGTGTAACACAGAGGGATCAAGAAGCAGCCAGGGCCTTGATCAGGTACAGTTTGTCTCCCTGCTCACTGGTAAAGATGGGGGCCTTTTTGTAGTGTTCCACAAGCTCCTCCATAGAGTTGAACTTGCGCTGTCCAATGCAGTAAAGGTTTTCTTTCAGCTGCACTTTGAAATGCTTGTTCTTACTCTGCGCCTTCAGGGAGATGGAGAAGTCGTTTGGCTGTGAAAAAAGAAGGAAATACAAGTTTATATTTTCAGTGTTGCGACAGTGTTTTTTTTTTTAAGATTTCTTTCTCCAGAGTCAAGGCGCCTTTAGATTGTGCGACGACCGTGCATGATTATTGTAGCATTTATAGCAGCAGTCACATGGTGAGAATTTGGTTCTAAATTTCAGACACTGTTGCTAAAGCTCAAAATCCCCCGTCTGTGTACGTGTGTCACAGGGAAATCTACGGTTTTAGATTTGATCACACAGTGTAAAAGGTGCCTTCCTGCTGTAAACCGTGTCCACATCAGTGATGGTGCGCTGAATACTGACCGATGACTCGCTGTCCCGGATGAGGAAGTCCCCCTCTACACCCCTCTGGTTGAGGGCCACCTCCGCCTGGTGGCGTGTCACCTTCCCGTAGTACCACTCCTTCCCCGCGAAGCGCCCGATGCCTGAGGGCGAGATGTAGTCACAGTCGGGTGTGGGCGGCCCAGCAGGCCCTGCTGCGGATTTATGGGCGGTGGAGTCCAGCACAGTGACGTAGTTTTTAGGCACCAAGCCCAGTTGTCCGTCTGCTTTGCGACACTTCCACCACTCGGGGTCGTTCTCGGGCTTCTCCACCACCTCCATCACCTCGCCTTTCTCAAAGTTAAGCTCCTCGTCGTTGCCTGAGCTGAAAGGGTAGAGAGCCTGGACCGTGTGCAGCACCCTGTTCCCGTTAGTGGTGCTGTTCACTACGGCCGCCAGCTTCTCCGTTAGCGATCCGGCCGGGTCCCCGAGCCCGCCCATGCCCACTCCCCCCGCCGTCCCATCCATGTCTTCCGTCACGTAGTTGGACGGAAACCAGCCAGACCGTCCGCTGTAGCTGCCGCGCCACCAGCCGTCGCTGCACTTCTCCATCACTATGACCCGCGTGCCTTTCACCAGAGACAGCTCGTCCTCGCGCTCTGCTGTGTAGCTGAACTTGACCAAGGCGGGCAGGTTGAGGTCGTACAGTCGCTCGCCGTCGGGGCCCATTTCTGGGTCTGCGTTGGAGGCCGTGTCTCTCATCCCCCCCTTTCTGCTCTTCACCTTCCCAATTCCTAGAGGGAGCGACCGAGGAAAGGTTTGTGAGTTAACAGAGAAAACAGAATCATCTACACTAAAGCGAAGTGAATCCACTGAGTCAGGAAGGTAATTAGAAGGTACACGGACCTTTAGGTTTTGTGTGTGAATAAAAACTTAAAAGTCACAATTTTACTAAAGTCCCTGGAATTCATATTTTCACACACCCTTCCACAGATGTGGAACAAGTCTCAACAGAAACACACACACACACACACACACACACACACACACACACACACACACCTCTGTAAATGTAAGAATTCTCAGACAAATACCAGGCAACGATGTAAGCATTAGAGTGGGTGGGTAAGTAGGGCTAAAATCATTCCTTTTCCTCATTTACATTGCCCTAACCCCCCCACATTCCAAATCCAGATACATTCTTGGGGATTAGGCCTAGGTGCTGAGGAAACAGAAAAAGCAACGCTGGTGTGGTTGAGTGGGCTGAAAACTTGTTTTGGCATGGGCCAATAAATCCTGTGGAAACAAAAACATTGTACACTAGTTTATCAAAGTACTGCTACCTAACACTGGAACGATCTACAAACAGCATTACTCCAACTCTGTGTGCAAGAAGGCCTCGGTCACATCTCATTGTTGCTGATCACATTGGGCGAATCACCTTGGCTGAACTGACTCCTGCGGCCCCGCTTTCACAGCAGCTGGATACCAAATTCTGTCCCACTTCTGCAACCGCTCTAGCTTTTTGCTCTGATATCTCCCCTCTGTCCACAGTCCCCCCCCCATCACCCTCCAAGCACCCCACTGAGCTGACCATTTGATTTCAGCAAAGAGAGGAGATGACTTAAAGAGCATATTTATCAAGAATTTAGAAAAACAGTGTTCTAGTAAAAAGGACGTGCTTTTCCTTTCGGTTTGCAGGACCTGATGTCAGCGAGTCACACAGGGAATGACCACAGGATGAATTTATCATACATTTAGTCGACCTTTTGGCAACTCTAAACCTCCCCAGAGGCTTACAGAAGGGGGATTACCAAGCCCTTTAGCCTTTCCCTCGGTTAGGGAACCCAGAGGCCGAGCTTTGGCAGGCCTGTGGCCATCGTCTTACTGGACAAAAAATTTCCACTTGGCAGCCTGGCATGCTAACCGTTGTATAAAACACATGTGTAGCTAGCGTTGGAGTGGACACAGTGGCCGGATCACAACTTCTTCCAACTTTCCAAGATACCAGAAAGCAGCTGTAATATTTACAGTTTGATCTTTCTATATATTACTTGTGGAAAGAAACAATCAAAACAGTCCATAATAGTGCTAGTTCTTGCAAAGCTAATACATTGTCACAGATCTATGGCCTAACTGATGATGTAGGCAAACCAGACCAAAGTTGAGACAGACTTTGATACCAGACACAGTGAGCAAACCAAAGTAGGGACTATTTCTGATTACGTTTGCAAGGCTATTGCTTGCATAATCAAAAGTCAGCTGGGTGAAATTATATAGGAAGGCAGGGTGTAGTCTCCAGGGCAGTGCGTGTTTGTTTTCCGAGCGGGGAACGTGACCTATTTGTCAGAACGCCATACTGAATCTGCTTTACCGCAGATAAATTGGCGCAGAAAAGTGTCCGTGACTCAAGGAGTGCAGACAAATTTCATGGTAGTGCTGAGAGTCCAACGTCAAATTGCTTCCAGGTAGACCCTGTTATTAGTCACACCACTGTAGATAACTACAGATTCCAGACAGGGTGCTAAGAGCTGATGTCTGTACGTGGAGGTTAGGTCTACTTATGCCTCGGTGCAGTCTTAATAATTCAGAGGGAAGAACTTAAAAAAGACAAGAACAAACATCTACATTTAAACCCTTCTTAAATATATGAAATGGCCAAGTTAGAGAATTCCACATACTCTGGATTATAAACAAAACACAAACTTCTTACTCCTCTTCAATGTTAAAAAAATATACAAAAATGACCCCAGACAGAATCTACTGTCACATGTTGAGGAAGAAGAACATGTCCGCGCAGGTGCAAACCCCAGGATGTGTTCAGTGCACAGTTGGAAATGACCTAGTTAGCTCCAAACAAAGGTTAGGGGTCAACCCAGCATAAATAAATGATCTTTTGGCTCCAGCTGGGCATGGGGACGACTGAGAGCTTATATTTTATCTCTCTGGCCAGGTATAACAGCCCTTATCAGTGTCCCGGTCAGGGATTTGATGCTTCCTGCTTCGTACACACGAGCACTTTGCATTTAAAAAACAGATCAGAGTCCGGGGCCACTGCATTTGATTAGATGCTCAATCAAAGCCACGGTATTAAAGGGTAGATGGCATGTGCCTGTACATCTATAGGTAGACGATACGGAGAGAAGATCAGATGAGGGAATCTGCTTCTGGAAGCGCCCATCGGCCCTGCTGCTGTAGGTTAATTGGTGATAATTCACTCAGGTGGCAGCAAACAAACAAATGAGATCATGCTTTATTTGATCATTTAGCAGAGGCTCTTATCTTGCCGGGCTTTCACACCACACACACACTCAGTATGTTACTGCTTTAAAGCAAGGCCTCTGTCTTCAATGGGGCACACCGTTGCATTTTGCCTAACTGGTGGTAATTGATCTTAGCAAGCACTTTCTTAATATTCTGTCGTGGTTTTCTGCCAGGTTTGTAGGGCAGACGCCTTTTGGTCGGTTCGGCTGGTCAACCAAATAGTCATTGGTTGTACGGTCGCTGGTGCTACTTTCTGAAGGAGAAAAAGGCACTTCTTAATCATTCAAATGATCTTATTATAACAACATACTTGTTATTACAATTATAACACTTCCTGTTAATATGAAATTATTTTCAGGGGTTGGACGGAAGTTTATGTGTGTTTTTGTTAGTGCGAGAGAGCGAGAGTTCATGTCTTTAATGAAGCGTTACTTGTTTTGTTTTGGGACGATGCTTCTGTTTATTTAGCCTAGATCTTCCTACTTCTGTTGGTGGGGGAGAAAGAAAGCACTCTGGACATTTCCAGCTGTAGCTGAGCCTAGCGGGAGGAGCTTGGAGGTGTACCTCAGAAAAGCCCTGCAGTGCCCGTGTCTCCGTCCGGACAAGCATTCAACTATTATGCATAAAATGAGGCAGTTTGTGGGTCAGGTTCTTGTGGTTGATTAAAGCATATTTTTGCGGATGAAGCTGTGCTATTTGGCTCTGATCAGGGGTCAGGTAAGTGCAGGTATCTAAAACCTCTGACCGAGCAGCAGTACTAGAGAGGCTTCGAGTGTGAACATATCAGAATTGGCATATTTCAATATGTTAGTTCTAATACATAGCCTAACTGAAGTTTAAAAAAGAAAAAAAAAGCAGATCTTTGGACCTTTAAATAAACCGACCTCTACAAACCACGTCCAGTGGGAGGCTGAATTTTTGAGGAAAACACAATTGACTGTAAACAAGAGAGGAGGAGTGATCTGGTGAATGGGGTGCCAACTAATAAGCTTAAAATGCCAAACTGTACATCTAAAATAGTATGGAGATAAACAGTTTGTAAATAAATCAGCACAACTTGACATTGTGTGAGGACTTGCACAGAAAATCTGAAATACTCCTTACTTTCCTACAAGTAGAAATGTCAGATCATCTTTACATTTAAAGAAAGAACTAGCAGGAATTAGTGCAATAATTAAAATGTAATGTTCATTGCATATGATTTTCTTCCAACATTGCATATCGAATAAAATATTACAATGAGGTCAAGCACGTCAGACAGACACAACATCAGTTGTTGTGACAGAAACATCACAGGTTATTATCATGACTGAAGCTGTGAATCTTTAATTATGGGATTGTCTATCACCAGACCTCCCAGCTTTACCACAACACTACTAAGTGATGAGTCAGGGAGTTGAGTAGAATTGAATTAAAGAGTAAATAGTAGCAGTCAATAACTAATACAAAGTGCCAATGTTGTGCCCAAATGCTGCATCATGTAAACGGTCCTGTACACCAAAAAAAAAAAAAAAAAACTAAAAACAAATGAACAACCCCCAACCCTGACAGCAGCCCCAACTCCTCCCTAACTGAGGGAGAACACGGTCCTCCTCTCATGCCCACACTTCATCTCCCCACCTGAAAACAAACCTGAATTATGAGTCAATGCTGATGTGGAAATCTGAGCAGTTCCCCTGAAACACACACACCATGCAGCTACTGTTACTTAAGAAAAGGTCTTCAAGACATATGAGGAATTAATAAGAAAAAATGCACTGGAAACTTTTCTGTTTCTACGTCAGATGCTTTTTCCTGTGCATTTCCTGAGCAAAGGATGCGGGGGAAGGAAATCATGTGTCAGATGGCAGTCACTCACTGCAAACAATGACAAAGACCCTAACACGCATAAGCCAAACCTCAAAAACAAACAAACAAAAAAAAAAAAAACTTCACTTTTTGTTTACAGATGAGGTGAACCAGCACGAGGAGAAGAAAGTGCTGGGGAGTTTGCTCGACTGCCAGTGACAGACAGGAACTAGTTTTGTTTTTTAACTCTGGCCTCCCTACGCTGGCCGGCTATCCATTGTCTGTCCGGGCCCTTTCGACCCCTCCGCTTCCCTCCATTCCAGGGCTCTTCCTCTGTGGACGACAACACCCCGCGTCAGGCTGTCTGACAGCGTCTGAACATCCCAGTACTTGAACAGAACATGAGCACTGGGACAAGTTCAACAGCAGTGAGATTCTTTGTTTCCCCACAAATGAATAAGAGCCAAAAGTGTTTTAAACTTTCTAGTAAATCAGGTCAGCACAACAGTGACTGAAGTCCATCCTTTGTGTGTCCGTGGCAATTTAAACTCTTGACATCAATGTGTCATTCGCTTTCAAAAGGACATGCGACGTGACGCAACACAACAGCCCTCAGCCATATGGTTCAGTATGAGACTTGCACATTAAATGTAATGACACTGTGTGCAGACAGAGAGTGAGTCGAACTGACTAAAGGGAACGTTGACTAGAGCCAGTTGGCGTATTCTTCAATGGGATTGGTTTGGGGGTGCCTTCTAAGACTACGGCTTCAATCAAGTTGCTAACATGGCTGACTGATAGCTGCACAGGAAACATTCAAAGCTCTTTCAACTTCAGCCGTCTGAGACATCAAAAGCAGGCAGGCAGCCATCAGTCTCTCCGTGATGGAGCGGAGGGAGGGATGGAGGCGCAGTGCTACGGTACAGCGTTTTCTGTCAAAGACTAGGCCAGTCAGAACACTTCCTGGTAGAAAAACAAGGTGGTTGTATTTATTTATTAACTTTCTGAAAAGTTAATAATTTTGAAAGCATACTGGTTGTGGATCAAGCCTGGCTTTTGAGATTTGTTTACCTTTGCATCAATGCAGGAACACTGATCATTCTCAAACTCCAGCATCTCTAACTGTAAAAAAAAAAAAAAAAAAAAAACTCTAAATCACTTGACCTATTCTTCTGTAAACCTCCACCCTCTATTTGGTGACCCAAATTTAGACAATAATTTGGCACAGCACTGAAGCAACAGATGTCATGACACAGATTGGTCCACTGCTTGAAATAATAAAAAATAATTTGTAAAATAACAGTTATTCGTGGGAAACGAGAGCAACTGCAAGAAAGCTAAGAGATAAGCATTAGCATTGGTCGCCCCTCTAGGATCAGTCTAATGACAGAGCGGAGTGTCGTTTAGAATCCTTGATACATATGACACTTGAGTTAAAGACATACTAATGTTTTTCTACCATTTTTTTCTTAAGAAGAGAAATCACACATGGCAACATTTTGAGTTTAAACAGAAATGAACCAATCCAAGAACTAAGAAAACAAGACTACAGAACTGATCCACAATGACAGCTAACAGTCCCTGACATTTCGATACTCATCGACATCTCCACATTTAATTCAATAACAAAAAAAGTATTGAAGTTCACTAGCGAGCTATACTCATGACATGGACTTAAAACAATGACTTTAGGATAGCTATTGCTAAACTCAACACAAACTAATTCAGTATGTAACTAGGGGCTATTACTCTCAGGCAAATATGTAACTATGCAAACCAGGAAATAAGACTGAAGGCGAGGGAAAAGTAGAAATTGACTGGTTCCAGCTTTTCTAATGGGAATATTACCACTAGTCGATCAGTAAACTGACAGTCGCAATATTAAAGGGGAGTTGCACTGAAGAAGTTACACTGTTTTCTACCAACATGTTTACAGTGCTTGAAAGTCTTCAACAAGTCCAAACCACTGCTGACTTCCTGTTAAGCAATTCTTAATGGCAAAAGACACAAGCAAACAAAGATGAGTGGCGAGCTTCACAGGAGAAAAACATCTTAAGGCCTAAGTGACGTTGACAACTCTCCCGCCAATCTTTTAATTATAATTATGTCTTTTGCTTTTCCTGGTCTGGGAACAGTGAACAGCGGTTTGGAGAAAAAGAAAGAAGCGGGAGTTGGAAAGCAGGAGCGAGGGACAGAGAGTCAAACAGACAGACCCCGCACAATGATTCAACTTCCTTCTAACTTCTCACTTCCTCTCTGGCTTGCACTCCTCCAATGCTCGGAGAGAGAAATGTGGCTCAAATTAGAGTTTCCGCTCGCTGGGGAGGCTGAGAAACAGGAAAACAGAGGGAGGGGAAAGAGAGAAAGAGAGAAAGAGAGAGGAGACCAACAGCTCTCAGTTTACACAAGCAAAAGGTTTGTTAGCTCATCGCTATGTCCTCCTCAGCCCTTTGCACTCTGGATTCTTTACAAGCAGTGGACACTCACACTCTCACACACTCACACACACACACACACACACAAGTAGGGAGCTAGACAGAGACAGGAGATACCACTCAACAGTTACAAGGTGAGATTACAGCACGGGGTGTGCGCCAGGGCCTTTTGAAAAAAAAAAAAAAAAAAAAAAGAGAAAAAAAAGTGTGGCAGTGTGGCTGTAAAGTATCCGCGGCCCACGGAGTAATGACATTCCTCTGATAACCGAGCGAGGTGCGGGAGATGGGAACCCAGGTCCCATCAATCAGCAGAGACCCCTTGCTCCTCTCAGCACAATGACTACAGTGTTCTACATGAGCACCCCGCCGTCCCTTCAACTGTAGCTCATGACTGGCGGTGGGGTGGACGGGATGGAGAAGGAGAAGGAGGAGGTGGGGGGGGGGGGGGGGGGGGGACCCCTCCCAGAATGAGCGAGCTCGCCCTGAGGGTAGAATAAAAGAAAACAGACTTCGGCTATGTCTTGAGATATTCCTAAACGGGGTGGAGAGTGGGTCTTCAAGCATGATAATGTAATCCAGCAAGTTGCAGCCCACTCACTAGGACAAATGCTGGGGGAAAAAATGGGAGTAGGATTACTGTGAGTGTGTGTGTGTGTGTGTGTGTGTGTGTGTGTGTGTGTGTGTGTGTGTGTGTGTGTGTGTGTGTGTGTGTGTGTGTGTGTGTGTGTGTGTTTAAAAGAAAAGAGACAGAGAATGATTGCTGAGGCAATTACAGGCTTCGGCTCAGCAGAAGGCTTCTCAAAAGCATATCCACCCAGTCTCTGCAGCCGCTCGCACAGACAGCCTGGAAAAGCTGTTAACACACTTTCTCTCTATCAGCACAACATGTTAGCACAGAAATCACTGTCAGACCGCTCTACATATGACACATTCGTTTGGCTGACCTGAAGCCGAAACCGACTTGCAGCCGAAAAAACAAAAACAAAAAAAAAACAGAAAGGGTATGATGAAAGAAAAACCGTGACAACCACTCCTGCACAGTCAGAGAGAGAAAACTTCAGACAAAAGCTCTCAAAACCACTTGTAAAACAGCAAACAAGGAGCTACAGAAGACCAAGAAAGTGGAAAAACTCACGAAAGAAATGTTTGAATAGGTTAGCCATGTCCATTTTGGGCTCGCCGTCTCTCCCTCTCTCTCTCTCTCTCTCTGTCTGTCTCTTTCCCGGCCCCTGCTCTCTTCCCACTGCAGCTGTAGAGTTATTCCATGTGAACACCCAGAGAGCTGGGCGGATAGTGGAGCAGGGCGGCCCACTCTGTGACCATGTGGTCAGTCTTAGCCAATGAGAGTGCGGGATAGAGAGGCCTCCGGTCTAGCCCTGGAAGGCAGAGTACAGAGGCCTCATGGAAAGGGTAAGAAGTAGGGAGAGAGGGGGCTGAAGCTCAGACTCCGAGAAAGAAAAAGAGAGATAAAAGAAGGGAGATATAGAGAAATAAACTATCCTTTCCATCAAAAATTAAGCAGCAGATTGGTATTTCTAAGAGGGTAGCGATCTGAAAAGTACACTCAGCGTGGATCTGTGGGGACTGCAAAACGCCTGAGTGAGTCAGTGAGTGCTCTCTGTCACATGACTGCAGTTGTTTGTAGAGACACACTCATAAACCAAGGAAACATGAGTCCTCAAACACACACACCAAAAACAGCCATCTGCAGACAGATCATACCCTCACACATTCTTTCAAACGATGACACCACTCCACACCCAGCAACGGGCTCGTTTTATAAAAAAATAATAAAAAAATGATACATTTTTTTTCCCTCCCACATAACATATGGAAGTGTGGTCATTGGGCTTCTTCTTATTGTTCTCCCAAACATTTACAAAAAAAACACAACCACCCACAACAATCTTGTAGTTAAAACATCTTAAAAATCAGCTTTTAGATCATTAAAAAAAGGACAAATGAAGGTGACGTATTTACAAGCTTTCTCTGACTGTATTAGTGTTTAACAAGCTTCAGATTTGCCTTAGCTCATGTTTTACATTAGTCCTTGTTTTATTGGGTTTATGTGTGAGTGAGACCTGAGCCTGTGTGTGTGTGTGTGTGTGTGTACCTGAGGTTATTCAGGTCAATGGATGCAGTGACAGGAAGGAAGTTGTTGGTAAGCACATGGCTGTGGTGTGTAACAACAACAACAAAGACACAACAAATCTCATCTGCGAAATTCGAAAAATGGAAGAAAAAAAGATTTGTAGCCTTAGGAATACAGCTCATTGAAATTCATGGGGCGCATCCAGATAAAAGTAAAAAAACAAAAAAAAAACAGATATGAGCTGTATTTATTTTTTTGAAGTTATTTTGTCATTTTTCATGAGATTATTTCTGCACTACCGCTGCCCCAAATGTCACAAGTCTCCTGTCACCACAAACGTTGCACAGACATAGAAAAAAAAGACCACACACACACGCACACGCACACACACACACACACACGCACACGCTAACAGGAAGACCCAGTTTACATGCCTAACAGATAAGTGTTTTGCAAACACTGCAGTGTGTGATACAGTAAAAAAAAAAAATGATGACACACTTCTGGTTAGAAGTACCCAGAACATCCATATTCTCTGTGCAAGTAAAAGACACTTTTAAAAGACGCCCGGGCTTTCCTCGCAGGGGGTCAACCCACGCAGGACTAAGTCATCATCACCACATCAATGAGCAAAGGATATAAGGCTACTACCTCTTTCGTCACTTTCACAAGTATGGTTTGATGTTGTGTTTTTAATCAAATTGGCCCATAACAGCAGGTTCAAAAATTAGAATTTTATACAATATAATGAGGAAAAAGAGCTTCATTATATCACAACACATGGCATTATTCTAAAAACTCAATTTAATATCAATATCACACAGGCCTTTTTAGGTGTGCCTTTAAGGTCCTGTAGCGAATGCTGTTGTACAACCTTCAATCTAATCTAATGCGATCCGGCCCAAACAAACATGGCCTGAGCCCACCAACACGCATGGTGATCCCATCATTCTCTTAATTCAGACAATGATGCCTAGTGAGGATTAGAGCGTGAAGGGCATCAGAAAAGAGAAATGAGCTACACACAAAATCGTAGGCAAAATGGTTACCAGGTTATCAGTGGTCAGTGTGTGCCTCCTAAAATTATCATGAACGCCTGTCATCCAGAAGAATTAAGCTAAGACGAATGGTAACCTTGGCTTACATACACAGTCACATTTGGCTCGCTCCTGACAGTACAAGGCCCTTTGCCCAGAAATATTACTGCTGTGTTGACAGAGCAGACGACACCTGTGTTGTAACAATTCTGGTAAAAGAGCAGAGGGCATTTTGAAAAGTCATTGTCATCACAGTAAAAAAACTAAAATTATAACTTTCTTATTCAACCTCCAATAAAAACATATGAAATCAAAGTAACGTAAAACAGCCTTACCTACGCAAACGCTTCAAGATCGAAAAGGAACAACGGCAAATTACATTAGACGCTACACCATAGACACCCCAATCAGATACTAAAGCTTCAGTATAAATATGCTGTGAGAAGAAAGTAGATCTCAGCCTTTTCAACCAATCAGATATCAACCTACGACCATCTTCCTGTGAAGGCTGTTACTGTAGACTGCTCAGTACATTAGATACCACAACAATGTGGTGAGAAACAAACGGAGGTAGTGCTGGCCTAGATAAAAGGATGCTCTCTGATGCTACTCCATTTTAGGTTGAACAACAACACCCAAATGTGTTTGAAACACTGTCTGTATCAAAAAGAGCTTATGAGCGAGTGAAGATTTAAAAATGTTTACAGTGCAAATACAGGTAAACTGGAATCGTGTGAGCTCCTAAAATGAAAACAAACAGACCTAAGTGCTTATCAAACCGTCGCAAGTTGAATTAAACACTTGCAAAGTGAATAAAGCAAAAGTGTTTTGTTTTACCAAGCGTGTCTTTGAGATTCTTGACAATAGAAGCTTTCCTGGCACTGTTTTTCCTCTCCACATAGTTGGACGGCACAAAGCCTGTTTTGTTGGTGGCATTTCGAACCCTCCACCAGGATTTGGAGTCGTCAAGGAGCCAGAGGCGCTCGTTTTTCTTTATGTCCAGCTCCTGGTCCTGCTGGGCCATGTAGTCGAACTTGGCGATGACAATCACCTCTTCCGTCATCTTGCACTCAGTACACTGGATGGGAGAGAGGAGGAGAAGAAGAGAAGGAATGGATGTCAGAGTGGCTAGAAAGAATATTTTACATTACAGAACATTTCAACTGATTGATGAGCAAAAAAATCATTTCGATTATACAATGGAGTCTGGGCTAGTGTTGAATTATGTGCAGCCGTAGTAGCGGCGATAGAGCCTCAGTATCTACCACCAGAATGATGAGGGCAACATGGAGGCGCAGTTTCTGTCGTTGTAAAACAATACCGGGTTTCATTCAGGAAAATTGTAAGCGTAGGTGATCAGCAATGCTCAAATTATTATTATTTTTGCGCAAGTCAACATGTTTTTAATTAAATACACACGGAATAATATATATATATATATATCTTAACAAAACCTCCATCTGAACGGGAATATCGCACCCTTCTATGTGCCGTTTTCTCCAGACACAGTGATGAGGTAAGAGACACACCAAAAGTAAATTTAGAAACTGCGTTTGAATATAGATCGCCGTACCTGTACTGCATCAAAGCTGACAACTTCAAGGGCTCTGATACTTCTCTGTAGACCTAAGAACATAACAGAGACAATGCAGGAGAATTAAAAACTGACTCTTTTCAAAAAGGTGTCTTAATCATTTGTATCCGTCTTTCTGTTAAGGTGACTTGAAGGTCACTCTATGTGGGGTTCGGTACGAACGGTATTTGCATGTCAAGTTACGGACAGCGTTATGCAAATATACTTAAGCTAGTACTGAAGAAATGCCAGCTACCGTTTCCACAGTTTATTCTCTTCAGACATAACTTCCCCCCCCCCTACCAATTGTACTCTTGAAATAACAGATGAGGTAAATGACTATTCTTTTCAGTCTTCAACACTGACAGCTGCCAGAGAGGATAGAGCCAATCTCTCCGTATCCACTATCCACATTCTTCATACATTTACAGGAGGGGATGATTTCCTCTCAGAAGCAGTCCAACGATTGTCTACTGTGTGAGGAATCAAGCATGAATCAGTGAGCCAGGAAGATGGCAAAGATTACTGTAACGGGGAAGTAAAGAGGAGGGGGCAGTGTGCGTCAGCAGTGGGACTACGTCAGGGAGTGGAGCGCTCACTGAGCACTAATGTTGTAGGAAAAGGGGCCAATAAATATTCCTGTGTGCGCAGCCTATGCAAATGCCGTGATTCTGTGAACCGCATTACAAGCATGGCTCCATTGTTTGCAATGTCGCTTATCGCAAGAACTTTTCAAGTCCCTCAAGCATTTTTTTTAAATTATGATTTGAGAGTACGGATCCGCGATCAAAACTTGTTTGTGTTCAACAATGACCACATTCACAACAGCTGGTCTTATGACCCGTGTAGCCATCAGCACATCTCCGCTTAGGTTTATTCTGCAGCACTTGAGGAGTTTGGGCACTTCTGAAGCGGCTGGTTAGTGCTTAGCTGTCCTGATGTCATGGGAGTGGATGGAGTTTCACCCCCCCCGCCTTGACTGACTTTAGGGACCAGACACTGACCTCATTGATTGAGAGCTCTTGGTTTTTATTTGAAGCAGCAGTGGATAGGTTTCAGCTCCAGCTGGCCTTGAGATAGGCCCAGAACCTGATCTTAGGCAAACATAAGGAGCCAAGCTAAACTTTCAGTGTGATTAGCCAAGGGGAGTAAAATAAACAGTAAATAAGTATAGGCTTAGAGCTGAGAAATACTTTACTTATGCTTTTCTTTAAAAAAAGAAAAAAAGAAAAAGAAAAGAGATGGTTCATTTTCAGAAATCAAAATAGTCCCCTCCCCTCTTCATCGGGTCAAAAGGTGGATTAGACCATAACAAGAGCCGAAAGCTAAAATGCAATATAAAGCCCCCAAACTGGCTCTGCATTTTTTTACCCGTGATCTGGGTTATTTTTCACCCCAATGTTGGGTGTTGTTCACTTTCTTTACCAAAAACTTTAGGATGCATAGTGCGGTTTATCTCATGGCATGTTATTGCTTGCACCTTTTCCATGTCTAATGAAATTAATGAACACCGGGAGACATGTCAGGGAGCGGCACACAAAAAGAAAGAGCCGATGTACTTTCCTCGAGTGCTGCCTCACTCTCCAAGACAAAAGGCAACAATCCCTCCACTCCCTGGGCTGGGCTGGATAACCGTCTGCCAAAGAGGGCTGACAACTGTGTAGATGTGCTCCTTCTCCATTTACAACATCCCTCCCTTACCATCTTTCACTTTCAACTCTCCCCGCCTGTGCATGAATGAATCATCAATGTAGGATTTACCCTTCCCCACCTATCTTCCATTTTCACTTCGTACACTGCATCCCAGTCCGACTTTCTTTAAACTGCCATCAACCCCCCCGCCTCCCCCCACATCTAGGGTGGCGGTGCACCAAGAGCACATCGACACCGCAGTTACTTACGATACTGCAGATGTGAGGGAGGATCAAAAAGTTGGGCGACAGATGCTCTGAGCTAAACGCGCAGCTGCAGACTGAGCCAAGGCCGCTCGCTATTCCGAAGCACTAAACACAAGGTCAGATAGGTCAAACTTCTCAAATGGTGTCACATACACATAGAAGCTCTGTTTACCCTGCTGCATGGCAGATTAACAGGTACCATCCATCACAAACCCCACCGTGCACATTAAATAACAGAGCGAAGTTCAGCAAATCTGAGCAAAATGTAATGTAAGTTTTTGTGTGTTCATTTGCTTTAACTTATTTTCTCATACATAAATCAATGCTTTCCTTAAATTGAACAATTTCGTATGTTTTAACGTTTAAGCAAACATCACAGAATGAGATTTTTGGCAGCGTTTTGTGATTCTGAAAACAGACCACAATGGGACCTAGAACGCAACAAGTACGGGGCTGTCATTCTGTAATAAGTCAGTTTGCTGACTTAGGACTCAGGAATGGTTTGAGAGCTCGAGAGCTCTTCTTCCAGGGAGCGTGAGCAGTTACAAACGAAAACGATTCACAACTGTTAAGAGCACATACAATACATAAACTCAATACAATATGTAATGAGTAACTGTGTAGATGCAAGCAAGCCCGTCAGACTCTAAAAATAAATTGGGTACTAGACATTAAGCAAAAAAAAGGATCTGTATGCACGAGCCCTGTGGTCGTCAACAAGGGCAACCAAACTACACGGAATGGTAGACAGGTGGTCAAATCTGGTGGCCAGTGGTAACTTCAGGGTTTTCCCAGCTAACTGTGGCTGCAACTTCTACTATACCTCCCTTGTAATATGCAAACAGAAAAGGACCAAACGAAGGTCTCCATCTTGATATTTTGTTTTTAACTGGATAATAGATGACGTCAATTTAAGGCAGCACTTCCTGTAGCTGCGTCACAATAAGCGCCTTCCAGAAGTTCAGCAGTTCCATTTGCATTAATACCATCTTATCAGCTGACTTCATCACAGTTCCCATAACTTCACAATTGTGAAGTTTGAACAAAAGCAAGTTTGGCTTTTTTGCTTTAAAAATTACAATTTATAATCATTGGTTGTGATTAAGTTTCCGCTAATTGAATAAACATAATGTGAGTCCTTTCTGATCGTTTACCTACAAAATAGCTCCATGCTACAAAAAACCCCCTTCAATTCACCGGCAACAATACCTCTTAACTTTATGTGCATTGAAAATACTACGTGACTCAGTTAATTTGTTAACCTCTCAGTCTGACTGAGAGGTTAACAAATTAGAGGTGGGCCTACTTGTGTCTTGCAAATATACAGTACTGTTAATATGACTGTACCTAATTCCTTTTTTACTTTCAAAGCTTCTTTTAAGGTTATCAATTTGTTTGAAGTCATTCATCGAATTATATCGTTTTTTTATTCAATCTACTTACTTTAAGCTAATGTAGCCTAATATTGATCTGCAACTGTGCAGAAAAGCTGGGTTTAAACAGAATGAATAGACTTGCAAAAATATGTGAACGCTGCGTAGAATTTGAATGTCGATTTAGAATTTGAATGTCATTGTTAGAATGAAGCTCAAAAGCTTAAAACGATTCGCCCTCATAGCTAACTGTTAACTACTAAATACCGAGCTGAGAGAGAGGGCCCATCTTATCTACTGCCATAGCAGCAGCTGTGAGCCAGTGACAGCACGACCAGTGTTACTATCAGTCATCCACTCATGTTCTCAAGAGTGCCAACACTGGTGACAACTGTTTCCCATCAGCAAAAGACCTCTTACTCAAATCTGGCTCGGTTATCTTTACTAGTTAAAACACTGCAAGCCTCAAACCATAACTGCACATCAATGGTGTAACAGAGATGCAGTGTGCAACCTTGCGATGTTACTATGAAACAACACTGACATAAGTTGACCACATCCTGGAGTTCACAGCTGCTGCCACAACCCCTTGTGTCTCTAGAGGAAAGAGAAACACAAGTGGAGATCTAGTCAAAGAGCACACCCAGTGGCCTGTGTTGTAATACATGATATTGAGGATACAACACTAGAGATATGTATTAGAAGGAAAGAACAGGAATGGTACAAGTGTTAAGCATGGATTTCAGTGGATGGCACGGGCTAAAGCTACCAGAGGTTCTTTGTTAAAATGAAGTCCCAACAACTCGATACGTCATAATCTAAACAAGCCTTAGAGAAAAAATTATGGATCTGTGTATCTCTTCGCTGTGGGAGCAAATGGTACCACTACTCGACAAGATTGCTGAGGCATTGAGACAGCAACAGCATGAGCTCACAGAGGCAGACAGAGTAACCTAATCCCTGTGACAGCCTGCTAAAATCACAGCCTCTGCTGCCTTCTGGAATGTGCTCTGTATGCTCACTGCTCACTCAGCCCCTCTGGCACTGCTGCACTTCCGCCCAACTTACACCAAAACTCACATTTTGGCCACACGGCACGGCCTGGCTCTTACAAATCGGACAGTGCGGGACGGCGGCGGGACTGATGAATACGCGCCGTGTTCTTTTCCACATCGATACCACGGCCACTAACTAAAAACCCATGAGACTGCAACTCGTCCCAGCTGTCCTAGATTCTCTGAAAACAAAACAGAAGCATAGCAGCAAAGGGTCATGGGAGACTTGACAGGCCAGCTGTGAGACAGGAAGTTTGGACACAGGGGTGACCGGATGATGGGAAAGTGATGCAATCTGACAGAGTGCAGGCTTGACCTCTGAGTTCAGATAACTTATCTTTGGATTGATGCATGTAATGTAGCTCAATTAAAAGCGTTAACAAACCAATTGAAACTTGAACACTGGAGTTGCCGGAAGAATATATGATGTTCCCCAATAAAAAAAAAAAAACTGTATTATTCCAGTATCATATTAAAACTTAATTAGGGACAGTCAGGCCTCTAGTGTTTTGGGCAAAGCCTATAGGCTCAAGACTGTGTGAAAGCATTTGGTTATCCCCCCCTCAGGATCACCCTCAGCAGTTGGGAATGGCCTAAAATAGACTGGTTCATATCCTTTGAGAATTGCCAGAGATTTGCTCTCATAGCAACAACCAACACCAAAAGTTTCGAGCTTTCTTTCAGGCCAACTTCACATCAGCTCAATGGTCCAAACAACTCTGTGTGAAGCGTGTGCACACAGATGCCACCATTTGAAATACGTTGCACAGCAATAAGTAGCAGCAGTATTTATGAAAGTAAGAGGAATCTCCAATCTATCTACCGCAATACCTCAATTATTGCTCTAGAGCTGCAAGCACTGAACTTTAACCACAGACTATTCAAATCTAGGGTATCACTCTTTCATCAAACACTAGTATTCTGATAGACTGGGCACCCACACATAACAAGAGATATTGTTAGGTAAATTTGGCAATCATCATAATAGATAAGACAAATAAACAAGCATAGCTGAACAGTGATTTCACTTCCCCATTTTCACTTCCCGGTTCATTACGACTACATATTATCCACTTCATGGAGCACGAGGCTGGATGCTACTCTCTAGCCCACAGAGAGATGACATTGGTGAACTGACATGCTGTTTTTGTGGCTGGAAAACAGGATGAGATGTCCCTTTTGGGTCCTTTATTTTGAAGACCAACTCAACGGCAAAAGGGATGACACAAACATGAGACAAAAGCGTTGGCTTCAGAGTCTCTTCTAGAGTGCTTGCTAGAAAAAGAAAAGAAAAAAGAAACAGATCTTCACAAGGAATCAAATCAGTGATCTGTATCGGCCCTTAAAAACCTGATCAAAGCGACCCTGTCATACACCACAACAAATGACGTAACGTCCTGGTAGGAAACATGATTTAGAACAGGCTAAGCTTAGAAATAAAACCACTGCATTAGTATCTGCAAAATAAGTCGAATTGAAGCAGGTTCACACATTATCTAATTATAACCTTCCAGCATTTACACTAAATTAGCTTTATGTAGTCTACAACTGGCCTTAGCAACAGCAACGACACAAAAACACTATCCTCTCTGTTAGTAAATACTCACAAGAACATAATACCATTTCCTTAGACCCCACCTACATCAGCAGAGCCTACACATCCGCATCCACACCCTGCTAGTTGCTCAAGTTGCCAGTTGTTGTTCTGGGTGGCCTGTTTGCTTATAGCTACCAGGTCCAATGATGGCCACATCCAAGCAATCTGGGATCAAGGCAACAGCGAAATAAACCTTCAGGTTCCCTCACCAACTCTGAGAGCTCCAGGGGATTTCCCAATGACTAATCCAAGTTTACAAAGCAGGAGGGTTCCTAGCATCAAGTACTACAGTACAGTAAATCTGTTGTGGTTTGGTTTTGTGCTGTGTCAGGCAACTTAAATCTACAAGTAGCATTAAGGAGTCCGTAAAAGAGACTTTCTGGCCATATAATGTACTGTGGCCGTTCACCTGCTGCAGCTGCAGCCTTCTGGAAAAAGGTATTGTTGCAGTCAAAATAGCAGTTCATTTGTAAACCGCGAGATAATAACACCCGGCAGCCTGTGTCAGAGAGATGAAATGGATACACTCGCTTCCTCTTAGTCTTCGTACATCCTGGCAAATATGAGCCCTAGGGCGCTGTCACAATAGGACCAAACAAGCCACTTGGGACAGAAGTCTGGAAGAGCCACGTGTTGGGACTTGTGAGAGCATCTTGAGAGCGGGAGGCATTCCAGATTGCACGGTGATGCCACAAAAAAATCTGGGGTCCACAGAAATCAACAAGATGTTTGATAGGAGAGACTAGACACGCATAATCTTCAACAAACATCCTCACCTCTGTGCTGCCTGACTGAGAAACAGTATACTTATAGAAATATGACCAAAATAGTCTTTCACGGCATGCAATTTTATATCACGGTAATGGTATCACTACAGTGACTGTTATGTCTTCTCTAATTTAGGCCTTCCACGTGAACAAAACAACTGCCTCACAAGACTTATAAACGAAAGACTCAAAACTGTCAAACTAAACTTAAGTAGAAGCTTTAAGGTTCCCGAGAACAATCATTTCAAACGTTACAGATTTTAAGGTTAATAAATGGTGAGCCTGACCAGCCAGCGCAATATGGAAAAACAAATTTGTATTTTCCTCATCTTGGCTTGTTTGGGATGCCTCCTCCTTCTCTGTATTTACAAACTTAACCTCCACCTCTGCCCAAATCACATTTCCTTGCGAGTAGAAAGAGTATTGTAAAATGTATACCGCACGGTATACATCATGTCATGTATCACCCAACCCTACTACACACATCTTAAACACTGGGAGGACTGTGCTTGATGAAACTGGGATTTTATTTAGAATATTGTTGTTTTTAACTAAAGCCACCATTTGTACAGTCAGAAAATGACGACAGATGACAATGCATGATATTTACCGCTCTAAAATATCGAACTTGAAGACACAGATGAATAGGTCGGGGGCTACTTGACCAATTTTTACCAGGATGGTCCAATTATTCTATAAGTAAAATCATGTGCCGTCAATATAATTTGATGGATGCTGTAATCAAAAATTGTAGACAAAATACTACACTTTTAAATTGTACAATCCTACGTATTTTACCAAAAATAGGGTCTTATAATAGAGATATATGAAGGGAACCATTTGAAGGTTTGAATGGTTCTTCACATGGGTCCACCAATGTTGATGACAGGAACACTGATTAAAATTCCTCAGAGGACACTGGTAGTATGAAGTATACCTGTAGGCACACCTATTGTTGGTTAAAAAAACAATAGGTGTGTCAAAAATTTTTTTTAAATAACGTACTTTCATCAATTAAGAAATTTACACTACTAACGACAAAGTTTTACATCATTGTATTTCTAGTCATGGATTCACAACAAATTCTGTAATCATGGAAGCAGCAGTTACACACATCCTCTTTTTCACAATGCCAAACCCGCAGAAAGAAAAGCACCTAACCTTAATGAACTAATGGAGAAAAACACTACTGAAACTGCACACTTCTTTCCTACTACATGAGGAAGTCAAATCACTTACTCCAAATGAGAAATGATCGCCGATATTTTAACCGCACATAGCCTAGACTGTAATGTTTTGCAGAAGTGAGGAGAAAAGTCATCCCACCAAACGACATTAACTGTGCAGAGCTTTATGACTTTGCTTTAGTGTGCATTAACAGCTGAGCAGAGCTTTTAAATGTTCTAGGGTCTACTTGGATGAAAAAAAAGTACCCTTGTCATTCTGCACCTTGTTACACCTGACATAAGGCAAAGTTCCTTTTTCAGGATGTGACCTTGGTTAACACAGAGAAAGTACCCTTCTTATTGACCGTTCAAACACACTTCCATGCATGAGCGGTCAGAGTTGAACATGTCTGACAGCCAAAAGGTGCAATTGTAAAAGAAAATGAGGAAATGGAAGAGAGCATAATGCAATAAGTGCAATGAGTTTATAATAAAAGAGAAGACACAATTACAAAAAAAATCCCCTTGTGTCTCAACTTCAATCGAAATCTAAAGCCACTTAATACATTAGAATCCTGGGCTTGTCATCTGACCAGGGAAATTTTCAGCCACATTAGATTTTTGGCTTTCACAAAAAATGCACAGTTGGTATTTTCCCCTAGGCTGTAAGGACACAGATTTGGCTGCTTGAGGACACTGGTAGCACATAGCAGGCACTGAGAAAGAGGCAAGGGCAGGAAAGGGAACTCAACTTTGCATATCCATAAGATGATGCTGTCATAACATCAAGAACATTGTTAGAGGGCATCTGAGTCAACAGTGGCTATAAATATGACACAGATTAAGTAAAGAAGGCCACATCACTGAATAGCTCAATGCTGAAAGCTTTACTTCAGGGTGAGTCCTCAAATCTGGATCCGGGAGTGCATGACCTGGTATTTGATCGGTGCAAATGTTCTCCTAATAGCCATTTTCACATGTCTTACAAATTGGACTCTACGCTCAAGAGCGTCAAGCAAAATTGTGCTGGTAAGCAGGTCTCCACCATATTCCTCTCTATGAACGGTACCCATCCTCCCTCCGACTCCCACCGAGAGCAGAGCTACAGCCGACCAAATGTCTCTCTCCCCCTCTCACCTCCCTGAAACCTTAATGAGAGACTGTGAAGAGGTCTGTCAGTGTGACAATAATTACAGAAACTATACTATTCAGCAGCTGCAAAGAAACCCTTTGGCGTTTGGAAAGACACACATGCTTCCCCCCCCTTAAATCACTCACATCTAACTAACCACATATCTCCAAATTAAAATCTGTGAGATGAAACACTCGGGCCATATTAATCTCCCGATTGTTTCGCAGTACTGTTGAACAAGTATTGTAACAGGCCACACAAACACAAGAGCTTGCCAACAATTGTACAGCCTTATCGCCCATTGTGCTGCTGAAGCATGACATTTAGTCTGGTTTTGGTTGTGTAAGGTAGAAACAATGTCAGGAGATATGCAAAGGGACCAATTATCTAACAATTTGCCCCAAAACAGAAACGGTTTAATTTGCACAGTACATTTGCTTACCTATTAATGGCCCTACTAGGCAGACGAAACGTATCTGACATTTTCCTTAAAGCACGCAGTTGTCAGCTTCTGTCACTGAAATGATTAGTCAATTGGCAGATAATTAACTAATTTAAAACACAATCTCTTGTTCCAGCTTGTGTAGAATGTGAAGATTTGCTGATTTTCTCTGGTTTGCAACATTGGAAACATAATACATTTTAGTCTGGGACAGTTAAGATAAGATAAGATAAGATAAAAATAAGATAAAATAATCCTTTATTAGTGGGGAAATTTAACTACAGGATTACAGCAGCATAGATATAGTGCAAACAAGAGACATAGTAGAAAACCAACAAGTATTTTAAATAAGTAAGAAAAAATCCCCAATAACTAAAAATAAATCTTATAAATACAGACAGAATAATTATAGTTATAGTCACCTTGGAGTCTGGTAAACTAGGATGGTCATCTATATTGTTATAGGCTAAATGATTATTTAATTAATTGTAAAAAAAAAAAAAAATGAATATACAGATAAAACAAATACTGAAAACAATTTTCTAGTAGGCAAAAAAATGATGACAAATCACTGCAGCACAACTTAAAATGAACATTAAATAAAGAGGCACAATGAGACTTGGTGGCCATGATATAGTACATTAGGAGATGCATTGTAACCAGTTTACTGAGGCGTCCATTCCCATCTGTATCTGTGCTTTTTGATCCTGTAACTTAATCTTGACAGTGTATCACATGGCTAACGTTATCCAAGGGGGCTGATGGATGCTCGTAATTGCGACAAATATCTCGGTTTACAGCCAGCTGGGGTAAAACCGTGTGTTGGCCATGTTGGCAAGGCGACAGACGGTTAGCCGTTAGCCGACGTGACTTTAGAACGCTCGGCGGATTCTAGAACGGCAGGAGCTAGGATCAGATATCAGATCAGTATCATACCACGTCTTACCTGATTGCTGATGACCACCTCTTCTTATGTCCTCTAAGCAATATTAAAAGCGTCCAAATGATAACGAGGAATCCTTGCTACCTCCTCCCACTCCAACAAGCTAGCCTAGCTGATGAGACGATGTGCCCCGTTGGAATAGCATTTCTATATCAAAGCATGTCATTGCAGAGTAGCGAAGCTAGGCTAACTAGCAGCAGCCTCTCAAGCTGTTCAGATTCCAGGTTCCTCCCCACTTGCATCTGATTGGCTGCTGAGAAATGTACTCTGCAGTGATTGGTCCGCGGCGCCGTCTGTCTATCATACTGCAGCTGCTGATGTTTTACATTACCATTAGCATCCATCATGGTTTTTTTTACCATAAAAACTCAATCTTATATCACTGTAAAAGTAATTTGTGTGAAGAGAGAGATATACAGATATATATTATTATTTTATATATGAAGTGATAATCCTTAATATTGCAGTCCTGGTATATTTAGAAACTCTATTTGAGGGGAAAACTCAGAGTTTAGCAATTTTGAGTCTTGCTGGTTAATGAGCTTTAGGTTTTTCTGAAATGTGTATAAGTTCTATTTTTGTATATGGATATGAGAAAAGACTATGATGCAGCTTTTAGGGGGGGGATCTTGCCACAGACACCCAGCTTGTAATACTGCAAATGTATAAATATTGCAATACATCCATTAGTGAGCCATAGGCTATATCACTGTGTTACCTCTTTCAGCAATAGATTGTGATTTAACAGACACTAACTGAATTTAAAATCTTTGATATTGCCACTTTAATATAAATATCACGTATCTATTTATTTGCCCCTGAATCAGCAGTCCAAAAGAAAAATTGTAACCCACTTGAGGCCGTAAAAAAAACTGACTGGGGCTGAATTTCATCCTGTATAATTTAGTGAAAGCCGTAATTTAGATTTTTTTGTAAATCTCTTTTTAACTGACAACTAGATAAAGAAAAAGGGTTAGACAATCAACTCAAATAAAAAGTGAACTGCGCCTTATTTTCCTAATTTATTAATGTTTCCTTAATGTTTGTTGTAGCTCGTAATATGTTGTCTGTATTTGAAGAAGACTGATATGATGGATGAATTTATATAAATTTAATAGTTTGAAAGCCCTTTTAGTCTAGTGTTTTTGAGCCTGTCAAAAAAATGATTAGTCATCTACTGTGCAGCACAAATAAAGGCAGTCACACACATAGATACAATAACTCATCATAAAATTCCATTTAGGCCTCTCCTGGGAAATTAAACTTCTAATAAACATGTCTGTGGTGAAGAGGGTTGCACAGTAATTTGGAAGGTTGTGCAGCTCGCTGCAGGATGCAATCTGTTTCCTGCTCAAACAGATGGGCCTCCTCTACATGTATTCTGCTTTCTGCACCCAGTTCCCATCCCATCTCAAAACAAGACGATGATACAGCACACATAATGGAGACCAAACCCACTTTATCTCAGTTTATTCATGTGTTTTAGTTTGAAAAATAAACTTTAGGTATGGACCATAGTGTTTTAAAATAACAGGCCAAGTGACAGGCCAAGTGTGTCTTCAAAGTAAAAGACAATTTCACATTGTTGTGTGTTTATGATCGTTGTTTAACTTTTGGTTGCAAACGAATTGAACTTGTAGTTTATTTATCATTTTATTGATAGTAGATTATCATCACACAGTATAATGATAAATTGATTTGTGCAACACCTCTGCTTTGTGTGTGGTTTTAACCACAATGCTGATTATTTCCGGTTTCAATAGAAATATGTGAAACATTCAACATACAGAGTGTCATACAGTTATAACCCTTTATCCGGTCATAAAGTTGTCCAATAATTCTGCTTCTGCTGAATAAATAAACAGGGCTTGAATAAAGTCTGTCATTTCATTTGTTTGAGTTGCGTTGATGCTATAACTGTCCTTAGCTAATCATTATTAACCACTGGATAAACAACTACCACCATCATGATTTACTGTGTTAATGTTTCACTACAGCGAACTCTGACCAAGTGATGAAGTGGGTTGTGAATGCCACCTGTTGGGCTGTTTGTGAAACATCCATGGTGTGTCAGTTTTGAACCGAAACGTGTCCTTTTTAATTTGCTCTGCGTCATCATTATGTCTTTATCTCATACCATCACTGTTGCTTTGCCTGGGGTTCTCTATACAGAGAAAGGAAACAGCACTGGAGAACCACTGAATTGTCCACTAGAAAAAAAATCTGATGGCCTCATGTCATTAAAGGGTACTAATTCAATACGGTGCACCTGCCTCTTGGCATTAGTTTGATATGAGTCTGCAAGTAAACAGAAGCAGCGCCCAGGGATGTAATCACTAGTGTTGAATATCAAGCAGCTGCTGGTGCCAGGATATTATGTGAGAGGCAGAAAGAAGCACTGAAAGGTAAAACTTGTGCACAACATAAGGTTTGATCTTCCATAAACGATATATATATATATATCCTCCCCTGTTCATATGCTATAATAGCATTTTGTTTGAGGAAATTACACATCTTGCCAAGCAACAGATTAGACTAAGAAAAGCAATACCAGTTATTTTATGAAACATGGATGGTATTTTTTTTATTCTTTCATTTCTTGTATGTAGTATGAATGATTTCTGGGCTGACGTTTACACAGTGTGATAACTGTGGCAGTGTGACAATAGAGGGATACACCACACCTTGTTGATGTTATTACCCAAATAAGGTGCATATCATTAAAATGATCATCTTACACCGCCACTCACAAGACCAGATTTAATATGGTTCAAAATGTTGGATCAAAATAAATCACAAAAATGTAATTGTTTTTTGCTGACATTTTGATTTTTCACACAATTTGACATTAAAAGCAATACTATCAGTGGGACATAGTCACCATGTTACATTTGTCTTTTATTTCACACACAAATATTAAGACATAAGTTACACAACTGGCACCCTTCCAACAACACAGCAATACAAAATCATCAGATGAAGATCCAGACATTCTTTTAATTGCACAACCAAGCAACATTGTAAACAAATAGACCGACATATCAAAACTCATTTGATGGGTGAGTCTAGGATCTCTTGATAATCCTGCCGCATGGCCCTGCTCACCCTGTACAGCTTGACTCCCGTCAGGGTGAACACACTGATCATGATGATCAGGCCTCCGATGACGTCGTAGACGGACGGGATCATCCTCAGAACAATAAGCTGGAGGAACATGGCCACCACGATCTCTAAGTGCTGCACTGTACTAACTAAGGCTGGATGAAACTTGTTAAGAGCGTAGTAGACTCCGAGAAACGCGACAGTTGAGCAGATGCAGATCCCGATTAAATAGCCCCAGGTCTCCCCATCCAGAGGAATGATGGGCTCCTGCATGACAAACATGGTGGAGGCACCCCACACTGTGCCCGTCCAGCCGAAGGTAAAGAGCGCCGTCCACATGCTGACCCGCTCCTTTATGGCTCTATAGACGATCATGGAGAGGGCCGCGGTCAAGCCAGCCACCACTGTCATTGTGTAGCCAAAGGCCTCCTTCCAAAACCCCAGCCTGGACTTCTCCTCGTCCGCCACATTCGGCACCATGACCAGGCACAGACCGAACACGCTTCCCACCACTGTGACCACATCTGTGTAGCCCAGCCTCTCATCCAGCAGCAGGAAGGCCAGGATTGCACTAAAGACCGTTGTAGAGGCACGCCACATGAGGGTGCCATTACTGGGTGGTACGATAGCAAAAGAGGTGTAGGCGCAGGTGATGGAGATTACATTGCACACACCGTAGAAGAAGAGACGCAGCCGGTAGCCCTTAGGGCCAAAAGGGGCCTCGTGGTAGTAGAAGACGACCAGGATGGACAGCACCTGGATCACGGAGCGGATGAAGAGAAGCTCGAGAGAGGGCACCTTAGAGCGGTCAGCTGCTAAACGAGTAATGAGTGCCACACACCCATGAGCCACCGCTGCCCCAAACAAGGCCATCCAGGTCACCCTGGAGGCCAACACATTGGCCTCTCCGAAGCTGGCCAGCTGGCCCCCAACCCCCTTGTCTTTTTGCACACTTGGCTGCTTGGGCTGGGTCTCCATGGTTCCAAACAAAGTCCTGCTACCTTTGCTGTCCGACACCAGTCTCTTTCCCACATTGGCCTCCGCGAAGGCGCCAAACTCCTCAAAAGAGGGTGCATCATCATACCCTTCATCGCCAGGCTGGGGAAGTGAGTGGCATATTTCACTGTCACTGTGTTTGGGTGAATCTTTACCCGCTTCTTTGATCCATACTGCAGCGAGGATGAAGATACATCCATGTTTCCTTATGCTTCAGATGGGGTAATCTGAAAAATGACACACAAATCATTGCAATGTTTAAGCATGTGACTTGTTTGGAGGAGGATGTGTTGGAAATAATAATCAAACACATTTTGCCTTGTTGTTAGATTTGATTTCCCTATGCAGTCAAATTACAGCTTTTCTGAAACTGAGAGAAATGTTATTCATAACTTCTTTTCTCAGCATCCACCCCTCACACTAACACAAAATTCGCACACATGCATGCACACAGATAAAGAACGCACTCACTGTATCACCCCTATCTCACTTACCTTTTACTCTGCCCAGCCTTACACTTGTGTTGTGTTACTTCTATAAATATCCCATGTGAGCTCATATAAGCCAAGCAGCAACCACTCTGAGGCTGATGTAGTCTGATGGGGATGAAATTACATAACAGGCAACCACAGAGGAGACGATACATGAATGTGGGCCACTTATGAGATGAATGGAGTTGCAAACCATAAAAAAAGAAAAAACCCTGGAAGGAGGACTGTGTGAAAGGGTTAAATGGGGCTGTATAGTTTGGATAGTCTCTTCAGTCATGAGAGATTTTGAATGTTTCCTTAAAAAAGCAATAGGATTTTGTTTATTTGTTGAGATTACCAAGTGTTTACCAAATAAAATCAACTAACTATATACATATATTTTCCATCTTTTAGGTGTCAGGAACAAATACAATCTTAAAATATTTCAATATTATTATAACTACTACATTAATTTCGTCAATTCCCGAAGACACAGCATGAATAGAACCACAAGGGGGCAGATAGATACTCTTATTTGCCTTTTCTCCTCTTACATGCAATTGCTCCTCCTTTTGGAAATACACATGAATAGAACTTGATCTATTCATGTATTCGAATAAACGATTGTAATATAATGTTAGGTCGAGGGATAATGATAAAAAAAAAAAAAACCATTTCATATGTGTGAGTCTGAAAAGAAACCTCAAGTGCTGTGAGCACTTATAGCCAATTTCACGATGGCTTGATAAAATGTTATTTTCAGAAACTCGAGATAGGAAACCACGAAAAAAAAAATCATGATTAGAATTTAGTTTGATAAATGCAAGATTTTGACATGTTCATCATTAAAATGTATTTTAATTTCGGTAAAAACTTGCAAAGAGCGTCCAACCCAGAATATGAAAAATCGTTATCAATGGACATTTTTACAAACGCTCCTATGAGGCGCTTGCATAGTGTGCAGTAAGAAAAAAAAAAAACACAAAATCGCCTTACCTCTTGTTGTTTGAATAGTTTCTAGTGACGCATAAACCCTGGTTTGTATCATAAATGAAGACCTTTTTTAATCTCTTGATCCTTACATTTGGCCAACTGCCATTTCCCCATCTTCCCCTTCGAGTCGAGCGCCTCTTGAAGATGCTTATGTGTTCCTCCGCGCTGTCGATGGACGCTGCCTCTGCCTCTGCTGCTGCTGCTGAAGCGGCTGTTGCTGAGGGCGATGATGAAGATGATGATGATGATGAGGATGAAGCTGAAGTGGGATTGGAAAAGCCGGGGAGAGAAGCAAAACTGTCACTGTCACAGACTGTGGCTTCTCCTCCTCATCCTCCTCCCCAAGACGGCTTCCCACCTAGACCCGCTCATTCGTCATCTCTCAAGAGGGAAAAGGGATGTGCGTCGGCCAGTCACCATCATCATCATCATCATCATCATCATCATCATCATGGTCATAAGATTAAATCTTATCCACTTTAGGAGGAAGATTTGATTTACCAATTTGAAGTTATCATACTGTGGCGAAGGGAAAAAAAAGCTTTTGTCTCCCATTTTCCATCTGTATCAGCTTTATTGCATTTTATATGACATGCTATATGTAATTATCATGTTTAAAGGGTAGGGTGTATCCCCTGCTACGTTGCTGATTTTAAAGTCTTATTTGCAAAAATGTTGTTTGCCCAACATCTGCAAATAGAAGATAAACTGGTTGAAGTTGAATGTTTATTTTTATTTGCAGCTTGAAGTGATTAGGAATCCCATAATCCTCTCTGGGTCCCTCTCATATGCTCCAAGAAGATTGGTTCTCCCTTATGTGCGGCGCTCATTTCACTACCTATTCCTAACAGCCAAGAGCAATGTCTGTCTTTAGGGGGATATCTTTTAACCATTCGCTTTCTAAAAACAGTGATCCATTTAGTGGATGTAGAGCAACCTCAAAGGAAAGGGGAGGTTGCATATGTGTGGGTTGATGGCAGGCTGGCCAAAAATGTATTGTCACTTCAAGATGGGGGAAGTTAAAAGCACTAAAATTAGATTGTTAAGTTTACCCCCCGGGCAATGCAACAGGAACCTCGGCTGGTAATTTAGATCATGCTGCCACTAGCTGTAGAATTACTGTGACTTTCACTGGCACAGAGCACTGAGGAAGGTGATTTGTGATGTTGTGGCAATTAACTCTGTGTCAACATTAACATTAAGCTATTTAAAGCAAATCAACCAGATGGCAGGGGATATGAACTTAAATGGACATTATTAACCTACTACAGTATAGGTACAATAATTGTTATGACTTTTTCATTATTTTATGAACAAATGCATAGTCAGCGTTGCAGTTAAAGTAAATGCTGGACCTACATTTGGCTTATACGGAGGATGGATACTTTTAGAATTATTGTCATATAACTATTTGGGCTTATCATATTTATCTGCCATTCAGAATGATTAAAACATTAATGAATTATTAAAAGTAATACATATATCCATGTTTATCATAATCACAAAATATATTGCTGTGAGTGCTGTGATGTTGTAGATTGAGTCCCAATCTGTTACATTAAAGGAAGAAAAGATAAGCTTATCCTTTATGGTTCATAAGACTGGAACCCCTGCGAAATGGTTTGGGGGTTAAAAAATCTGCCTACCAACACAACAAAAGCTCACCAATTAACACATCATATCTCATTAGGTTCCAGTTGTTGTGCTGAGCTACGCTAATTTCCATAACTAATGCTGAGCCATGAGAGTGGTATTCTATTCACATTTAACTTTTGGAAAGAAGACATATTTCCCAAAACGTCAAACAATTCTTTAAAAATAGTTTATTGATTGATTGGTTGCAAGCCGCTGTAGTCCTTTCTATAATATTTGTTGGTTTTCTTCACCAATAGGTTAACATCTAATTTTTTCCACAACACATGATGTTCAAATTGACTACTTAGGTGTGTCTAAAGCTGTAGATGCTGAAACATCCAGTGCCTGTTCCACTGTATTAAATTGAGGGGACGATTGAAACACTATCAACTCTAAACAGCCTCACGGCTCATCGATGAAACTGGGTCTCAGTAGCATTGTTTCCTTTCATTTTACCATTGAGGGTGCTTAATGACAACATAAGAATTCAATGAAGTGAAAAGCTATTATCTTACTTAACAGAGGAATTAATCTGCTCTATTAAATATCTCCATAGAGATAGCAACACCTTAAGCTTCTTTAATTCTGACAACTAATTTTATGTCAGGCAGCTTTACCAGAGGCTCCGCTGGCAGATGCTTCATTAACAATAGTATATTGAATTAATTTATATGTAATATAAGTAGCTTTAATAACTATAAAATTGCCCAAGCTCATCAACTACATTTGTGAACAAGGACAATTTAAAGCAGATGTGAGCACATAATGATGGCTAATTACTGCCGATTGCAAGTCGTGTTTGTTATTATGCCCTGTAGGGGAGCAAGTTTTGGTGCAACTTCTTTGCAAAGCAAATTTCAAGACAAAAAAAAGCCAGCATAAATAACGATAATGATTTAGTATGCACAGGAACAACACTCCACTTGTACTACATGTGGTTAATGTGGAAAATCTCAAGTCATTTGCAAAAACGTTTTCACCTACTGCAAGGAGGTTGTGCACAGATGAGAATAAAAGCAAGACCAAGATTTACTATTTTTTACACAGAAACTTCTACTTTGAACTTTTGTAAGGTTTAAATTTAGTGCATTTTCATTTTTGTGAAAGCCTACTCAAAGGAGCTAGAATTCCTCACCAATCTATGCAACTGCCACCTCATATTTCTCTTACTCTTTTCTTCATTTTCTTTCTATGGGTTTTTTTCTACTGAAATTGGAATTCTTTTACCACATATTCGAGAAAATATAGGAGCCTTGGTGTGTTTTCTATTGATCGCCTGTATTTTTGCTTTCCCAACCTGTCCTCTAAAAGGCTTTTTTACGATGAACATGTGGCTCCTTTATCTACCGTCTCGGGCTTTGGCCATCTGACATTGATTAAGCAGTTATAGCTCAGTGTTATTGGCCGGAAAGCAGAAAACGACAAACCACCATCCCCTCTATTGGTTCACTGACTGACAGGCGTATGCAGCAATTTAAGGATTTGGAGAGTAGGGAAGGTGAGAGGAAGGCTGTCACTGACATGGAGAAAATAAAGTGGAATAAATGGAAGATGGTGGCTTGAATAGGCAATTTGTGTGTGGGCAGTGGGAGAATAGATGTGGTTCATATTTGGTTCTACTTTACAGCCATAGTTAATTAGATCAAGCATGCCGGACAATTTCCTTACTAATAAACAGAACCAGTGCTTAATATCTACAAACATATATTGCAATTAAATATAAATCCTATGGGTTGCCATTGAATGAATCAAATATTCTGCAGATAAGCTCGGGGCTGTTAGACTTTTCACTTTGTCTGCAAGAACACACTGTTAATGGTGTCCCAGCTGCCAAGGACCAAGCCTAACTTTTTCCAACATGATGCTAGCTGCGGACATTGCTCTCAAAATAGCTCCTCCCTGCTGGAAAGCTAGCTGCACTGTTGTTTACTATTTGCAGAGCCCAAAACCAAATAGCGCCTCATTCCTCTATGAATCATGAATGGGCCGGCTCAGCAGTTTGTTCTAAATCGAGCCTTTTTAATAATGTATGAGATGAGGAGCATTCCTACTTTTGTAAAGAGGAGCTTCCTCTCTGGTTTTAAGATATTCTCTTCCACCCTGACCAAATACCAATTGTTTCCCGTCAGTTTTTACAAGGTGCAACAAAGTATCTGGTCACACACGTTAATCATGAACATGTAATGATAATCACAGTACATACCATGTGATGCTAGTATGATGCCTTGAGTTTAGCATATTAATGTAAACACAAAGATCAGGTGTTCAGTAATAAAACATTGTCTATCTCAACACAGCTGTTGAGATATTTCAGTCCGTCTTGATATTGTGCAGAGAAACAAATACATTTTATTTAACCAAGTAACTCCAAAGGTATTGGTTAACTATGCCCACCACACTATGTACTCATCCGACCAAAAGGCATGGACTGCAGAATTAGAGACAGGTAATTAAACGTTTAAACTGAATCGTAATAACACGAAGTAGAAAATTATGAGGAATATTGATGGAAATGAACGTCATCAGTCCTTACAATAGCTACTGTATCACAACGTGTGAGCCTTTGTGTAATCAAAGTACACTAAGCAGATACCAATTGGAAGATCAAAAGACACACTTCAAAATAAAATAAAATCCTCATACTCAATAAATCTGAGCAATTATTTATCTCACACCAAAAATATCATACTAAATTGACTGTGGAGAGAAAGCAGTTTTCTTTACTTTTTTAAGAACCGCTCCACACCCCTGATCAAACTTGTACCCATTGTCGCAGATGATGAATTTTAACACATATTCTTTAATTTGTTGTGACATTATCAGCTGCTCAGAGCATCGGATGTGGAACATAATTGGATCCTGAAGCTCCGGCAGCTGTTAATTTTCCTTCTCCTTATTTTTTTGCTGTGCCTTTGAGAGCTCTTCATAACTTAATAGTGGGTAAAGCTTATAATTTCTCTCTGAGGGAATTTCGAATCAGAGCACCATTTTGGAGAATTGCAGAGCGGTCTGACATTACTTTTAGATGTCTGACAGCGAGCTTATAGCTTCAGACTTTGATTTGCATTATTGAGTGTGAGCAGTAGATGGGTAAGTTTAAAATGTGTCTCATTTATTTTCTGTGCATAATTGGCCTGGGGTAAGATGTGTCATTTAATGTGTGTGTTTGTTTAATAAGTGTGCATTGTGTGTTTGGCTGCATAAACACAAAGACTCATAATGCCTGGGAAAACAAAGCCCCCAAATAAACTGTGTGAAATATTTGGACACATTTCATCCATCTGATGCTATTTTCCATTAAAGGCAAGAAAGAAAACAGCTGTTTTTGACATACTAAATTGCTATTAATCCGTGTGCACATGTCACCCTTATTACACAGTGGAATGTTTTAGGGATCAGGAACGTGCCTGAAATGTATTTTATATCCGCAAAGTCATATTCAATTGGATTGTATGGGATAATGTTGTTGCGTGGGATGGTGGTTAGGGAAATACTGGGATATTTCAGCAGACAAAAGAAGTTTCAATGGTAAAAGGTAAGAATTATGCGTAAGGATCCAAAAGATGCAGTTAAACAGTTTAACACACTGGGAGCAGAGGACATACTTGTGAACAAGAGTTAAATGTATAACTTTCACATCACTATTATTGTGGGAATGAATCTGACAGGTGACACTTTGTAGGACAGGTGTGGGACACTTTCTTCAACACCTTTTTGCAGCGTCTCACATTCACTTTGAAATCCTGAAATGTCTCAGACTCAGTGACATTATCAGGTGAGCTATGAAATCCTGGATTTACACCGAGCTGTGATGTTTGCTCAACTCTACCGCTTCATATGAGAGTATACACGCGGATAAGATGTCTTTAGTTTTCACCACGGATAGACATTGTTAAGTCAAGTCAAGCATATGCGTGAGTAATCGTGTGTGCAGAACCTCTGTGGCTGTTCAACAGAGTGAATATTTCTGCTTCGTTATTCTGGAGACCCTTATTTAGGCCGAAAAAAATAAGACAAAGTCTATTCAGAAAGGCTACAACAAGTGAAAGAAAGATTGTACATTTACTTTGCTAAAAAAAACAAAAAACTTCTTCTTCTTTATCTTAGAATAACATCATGAAGACCATCTGGAACAGAAACATCCAGTTTTGCTTCGGGCGCTTTAACCTTACATCAGAATGAGACTTGGCCATTTCTGGTTTTGATTAGCCTGTGCCTCAACCCCTTACGACTTTTGCCACAGAGCAGCCTGCGAGGCCTGATGGCGGTAGTCTTTGTGTGTGTAAGTGTGTGTGTGCTGTTCTATAATGCATGCGACGCTTCTGACTAGACATCTCCTCTGATGAGAACGCCCTTTTTCTCTGCATCTGTCCTCCAACTACAGCGTTACATCTCCTCTGATCTGATTCACAAATAAAATGTTCTGCACAATTTATTAGATTTACAATTATGTAAATGTCTAAATGGATCATCATGCTGCCATGGTGGCTGTATTATTGAAAGTCCTGTCTATTCTCTGGGATAGTTCAGAGCTAGATAGAGAGAGATAAAGACTGTAAGCTCAAGAGGAAGCTGGGTTGTGTTTATTGTTATCTCGGAGCGGCAGCCACAAAAGGCATGTATTAAAGCCGGGATGCATCCATCATGCTGTTACGGAGAGCACGGAGGATGTCAGTCATATTATGAGGTGTAAAATGAACCAAACAGTGGCTGCATAAATCACACTCTCTCTGTGTGAGTGAGAGCACTGCAGGCTTTAGTTGCTGTAGAGACACAGAACAATAACAACACTGATTTTTTGTGCTACAAAGGCTGTAGTGTGATGGTGTAAGTCAGCAGCTCACACCTGAAGTTCACAAGATGCATCTTCATCAATAGTAGTTTTGATTATGAGGCCAGCAGTTAGCTCAAGAAGGGATTTCTCTATTCATTACACACTAACAACTAAAATCAAACTATTTTGAAATCTAATCCCAAAACAATAAATTCTCTGGAACCTCATTGGTGAATGTTTGTCTCCCATCTTTTGCTTCCTCTCTGCATGGAATTGAAGCCAAGCATTAACTGCAAAGATAACCTTTCATTTTTGATGTTGAAGTGACAGCATTGATTCTCCCAGTGACACTCTCCTTTTCATGTATTTACAAATTTAAAAGATAAGATGAGCCTTTATTTATTCCCAAAGGGGGAATTGAGGTGCTGAATTATTCATATGGCTTTTAACTTAAGGATGATTCATTTAATCGATTGGTTGATTGACAGATTACAAAAACAATAATTAATAATTGATTAATGGTGAAGGCATTTTTCACCATCTTTCTTCTTTTGGTCTTTGTCTGATTTTCAGACTGACAAGCAAAAAACAAACTGACAGGACATCTAACTGAGGTTTGGGGCATTTTTTCACTTTATTCTGACATTTTATAGCCAAAGCATTTATTCGATTTATCAAGAAATTCATTGTCAGATTAATCGATAATAAAAATGATCATGAGTTGCAGCCTGATTGCAACCAAAGGCATATCACATCTTTGTAATATGATTAACTCTCAGTTCATTTCGCCCTTACTCATGTTGTTCTGTCTCACATCCATTTGATTTCTTGACAAAAAAAGCTGTGATATTGATGTGAATGATATGCAAGTGCATTTGACAAGAACATTTCACACACTAGACAGCAGCCAGTGCTTTAGTCACAGACATTATGATAAGTGGTTTTAAAGGAAACAGATCTGTCTGATTGCTTCATCTAAAGGTAAGCGATGATTAGATGATGCTGACGCCTGAGTCCTTTAACAATATATCTTTTCAATTTATTGATCATGTTAAATAATTTCGGGCCCAGGCATGACATTTAGCACATCACTGGAGAATGCTATTATAAACTTTTTGTTCAGCCTTTATGTGTCAGTTACAAAGGTCGCAGACACCTGAGGGATATTATTCCAGTTGAAGCGGGGAGAGAAATGCAGGAACATGATGCAGTTTCACTGGACGCTTATTATGTTTCAATTTTCTGGGCGAAGAGGTGAATTCTTTATTCCAAAAATGACTCAATTTATAACTCAATATTTACTTTCTGGGATAAAGTCTGCCAGCCAACACTGACTTTGCATGTATTCTTGCTGCCTTTTTGTGTTGTGATACCTTCAGTTCAGGGTAAACTTAGTTATATTTGATGTCGGAAGTTAACAGTAGTATCACTATACTATAGTCTTTGTACAAAGCCATGAAAAAGGAAAATGGATCAATATGATACTCTGCTTTAGACCTCAGTTGTCTCACGGGAAGTCTACTGAGGCATACACCATAACACCACCACCGCTGAGGGCCTGAATAAAATCAATCTCAAAACAACAGCACATGGGAGTCAGATTGACTGAGAATAAATTGTGTCCTTCAACCGCCTTTGTGGAGTCACCAGTCAGCCACAAAACAAGCTGTCCAGTATCATACATTTATCATAATCAATCCCTGAGGGGGTTTCCAATTGGACATCGAAGGGAGGAGGGAAAATATGCAGGATGTTAGGACATGTGATGACTTCTTTCCTAAACACAGGCCCATCAATGTGATACACACCAGCAACTAGAGCAAAATCCGGGGCCAGATTGTTGAGGGAGCACAACCCATTATTTGACATATAATTAATCATCATCTGCATCATAACAGTGGTGTTTTAAGATGGAGTACTGGGAGTGAAAAGGTCAGAGAGTTAGGTGATTTATTGGAGGTATTATGGATTCACTAGAGCACTGAGTGAAACAGAGACTTAAATCAAAATCCTCCTATTCAACAGTGGGTGTACTGTCACCGATATTGCCGCTCCATAAAATGAGAAGACAAAAAAGACAAGCTAGTTTATGGGATTGCCAATGAAGCTATTTGTTAGACCGTAATCTTGATTTCTTGCAACTGTTTGATTTAAGAGAATAGGTCTTGTGATATTTTACATTTTTCACATTGTCAACAAATCCTATCAAAAGACCAAAACCAACAATGGATTGATTCCATTAATAAGCTCTGCCTGTGAAGCCAAAGCCTGACGTAGTTCATTTCTTAATTTTTTAAACATAACAGAGATAACAAACGGTATGCAGTGCGGGAAATGGCAGAAAACCCACTGAGATAGTATAGTCCCATTGTTGTCCATAAGCTATTAACAAGACTAAAATTCTGCCATAATGCTAACATGCTGTTCACCATCTCAGTTTAGCATGTTAGCATGTAAACGTTTGACAATTAGCGCTAATCACAAAGCTCATGGGAGACACCAACATTGCCATCCCTAGAGCCATCCTTTTAGCAGGGCTAAATATACAACATTGAGCCACACAGTTGCAGACATTTTCCTTCATTACCATGAACAAAGGACCTGTAGTTTAATTCCCACATACACCATCATGCTGCTGTAAATGATTCCTAGTGAACAAAATGTGTATTAATTTACAGCTGAAATAATAAATCCTAAATAAAAGCACTACTTACCTCTATTTGAGTCATTTTTACTAAAGACTATAGTACTCAGCCGTTTCAGAAAATGACTGTGCTTTTCAAAAATAAAGCTATAATTTTGTGACACATTTTTTACAATTTTATAAGACTGAATGGGCTCTGGGCTGAGTGCCACAGACAGGGTAGCGAAGTGAGAAAGTACAGAGAAACAAATGAATACTATTTTTCATGGGATTTGCTGACAATAAAAAAATAGAGGGGGCTGTAGTATGCCTTTCTTGATTAAACCTGACTGCATGTATTTTTCGATTAAGCTTTTAAATTTAGCAAGACTGCCTGAATTTTCCATTACGCCCTCGGAGTGGCTCCTTGAAATACCCATCAACATGTGTACTCTCAGTGTATTAGACCATGAGCTGGGGCACTATGTTTTGATTTTAGTCGAAGGGAACATTTTCTTCAAACACTCCTTGTCACCAGATAGCACAGAATATTGATTTAAGCAGTCAGGTCAACCCATTACAATTATCTCCGCAAACACGGTTGCCATGACATAAAACCTGTCTCTAAACAAAGTTTGCATTTGTGCTGAAAAGGTTGACAAGAATCAGATAATGAGAGTGAGAAGAGGAAAAGGATGCGAGATAACAGAGCTGGTGTGTAAAGAGCAGTGTTTCAATCAGGCAGGGCAAAAACGTGTGACATTAGTTTTGTCAGGGAGGCTGATAGCTAAACATACTTAATAAAATACAGCCAGAAATGTCATCGATATGTCAAGCCGAAACAGAATATAAAAGCCCTGTCCTCGGGTGCATTTTAATTAGCGAATAATGTCATGAGAAGAAGGACATAAATCACACTGAGTAAAGAACTACATAATAGCAGGGGTTTCATGCACACATTCCAATTAATTTGGTCGAGAAAGTTTCAGTATATTGCCACAGAAAATACTTTATTAAGAATCTGAATAAATTGACTTTGGAGCCCTCCAGTAATGCCTCCTCCCCCCCCTCAGGCTTACTACGAGTCACTGCAGGGCCACCACAGCACACTGTACTTGTTATTGTTCCCACGCCTCTGCCTCAGAGCCAGCAGAAAAACCTCATCGACCAGCAGTGCAAGCCACGGTGGTTATTGACGGCCTACCTCTCCCGGTGGCCATTATCTTTAATGCCTTGTTACCAGAAGGGGCTGGTCAGCTCTGGTACACAAAACAACCTCGTACACCTCCTTTGTGAGAACAGATGGACCATGAGGAGATGGCTGATATCACATGGAGGGAGGTTGCACTCATTACAGAGGGAGGCTTGCTGACCGTGTGCAATAGGCACAATGACAAAAGGTTTAATGGTCCTGCTGACCCACTAACACACCTTTAATATGAAAGTTGTTTTGTATTGCAATACCCAGAGGTTCAAGGGCGATCACAAAAGTAATTGGGGAAATTCCTGTTTTGTGCTGCATTGTACATACAGAAGCCCCTCATCAGCAAATGATAGGCCCTTGATAAAGTCTACCTGGTCTAGGTGTATAATGATGGGGAGTCTGATGTCCAGCCTATTTGACAATACCTTAGCAAGTATCTTACCATCTACATTACCCAATTATCATGCACTGATGATGCCAAACTCTACTCACATGGAATCATGGCTGGAGTATTATCTGCCTGACACCGTTATCACTGGGAAAGTGATTTTTATATATGCATGGATGCACTGACAGAAGAACTTAAAGGTCTTTCACACTGACTACATTTACATGCACACTAGCATACCACTATTATTCAAAATATGACAACATTTTGAATTTGACATGGCTCATGTAAACCTGTCTTATTCCAAATGGAGCATTTTCCAAATAACACATATGCCAATATTATTCAGGTTTCTAGGAGCATTCTTTGAACATGTATACAGCACACTCGGAATATGTGTCTCGATAGGGTTTTTTATGACACTTTGCGACACATGGCCTCTTTCCTGTTTACGAACAGCTCTGTGCGTTATACACAAACCAACTAGCCAATAGTTTGCAAAGTAGAGTAGAGATGCATGCCCAAAAGGAAAGGACACATTTCTGGTTGGAAGGAGATACACACCTACTTTTAAGCAGTATGAAGGACCTGGATATCAGCAGGTTTTTGGATATGCGCAATTATCGCGACTCCGGCCTTTTCACGAAGGTGGTTGGAGGAATAAAAGAGGGAGGCTGTATTTGCACAGTTGAACAAGTCCACCACCGGTGGAAAACTACAACGTATTTGACGCAAAGAAGCAAAATGGCACCTGCTGTTCTACTTTTTAATATGGTGCCCTGATAAACGACATGTTAGAGCATAGACCCCTGTCAAACACATCTGAGATCGCCGCTAACTTAGGATTCAATGGCCCCGAAGATGAGGATGCAGCATGGGGTCATTTTACGTTAATTGGAAAATGCACGGCTGCATTTAAACAGGAATTTAAGTGGAACATTCTTTTTATTAGCCTTATTAGGTATATTGTATTTTTTCTAAATATGGTAAAAAAACAGAATATTTGGTGCATGTAAACATAGTAACTGACAGTAGGAAATCCTACTTTAGGGGAGACACTGTTACTGAAGTTATTGTTTGAGCCAGCTAGTGCTTGCTATTTGGGAGGGATTTGTTGATTTATCCCCCACTTCATCCCGAAATGGCCTCATTAGTGAGGATTCTTCCTTTGGCAGAGACATTCCTCTTCATACCGACTAACAACACAAAGAAGTGTTACTAAAGAGGTTTTTGAAGTAGTGCCTGCCCTCATTTCTGGCACTCTTCCTCTTGCTATCACGAAGCGACCTGAGCACATGATAAATTGAGACAGATCTACGCCCTACCAACTGTTATCATCCTGTTTCTCGGTCTTTTATTTTGCCACTTGTTTTCCTCTCTGTGGGTCTGGCCTGGGGGGGGTCCCATTCGACCAAGCAGGCAGCTGTCAACATGCAGCCTGGCAGACTGCAGAGGAGACTGAAAGATGTGATATGCTATTTCTGGGACTCCACAGAATACAAAAATGAGGCTCAGCAGAGGATAAGACATGCCAGATACTGAACAGGGTAGACGCACAGTGGATTTGTAATCAGGTCATGCTGCTGTAATGTGCTTTCAACAACAAGCCACTGTATTTTTCTGACAATTGTCACATTTTCCTCTCTGTACATCCTTTTTCTATAATTGTGTGTTTTGCCATAGTTTTCTGTTTAGCTTATTTAAAAAATGTAATAAAATAAATAAATGGAGGGAGAGTGTGTGTGTGTGTGTGTGTGTGTGTGTGTGTGTGTGTGTGTGTGTGTGTGTGTGTGTGTGTGTGTGTGTGTGTGTGTGTGTGTGTGTGTTTTTAAATGTATTCAGGAGGGAGACAGGGACACAGGGAGGAAAGAAGGGGAGGGAGAGTGGGAGCAAGAGGAGGAGAATGACGGAGGGAGAACTGATAGATAGTCACGACGAAATGGGGCATGAGTCATGTTGAATGGTGACGTACGTAGATGGATGGATCAGGTAAGCAGCACCCATGTCATGTATTCACTGAACCAGAGGCCAAGAATTATCTGAGCCATAAAAGGAGGTAAGAATCCTGTATCAATAACTGCCATAACTCTCAGTGTTATGTCATTTTCATTGTACATTTTATTGGTTGTTTGATGTGGCATTATATCGCCGAAGCACAATATATTTTAAGTGAAAAATTATGGAAAATAACCATACCCAAAAGTGAAAGTGTTAGATGCACCTGGCATTGAAACATTTTACACTAGGTATATATCATACACAGTGCTGGCAAAAATACATGGGCGGCTGTGCATAACATGATCTCAAAGAAATATGTGAAATGACCATGACCTCTTGACCGCTCATTATGTGGTGGTTGCACACGATCTGTTGAAATTATGTGTTGGCACCATAGAAACAATTTAACATTAGCTTTAGGCAACAAAAACGAATGTCAGGTTTAGGCAACAGAACGGCTGAGTAAGGTTTAGAAATAACATCATGGTTGGGTTTAAAGGGACAATTTGTAAATTTTAGTGGCATCTAGTGGCTTGTGGCAATTGTAACCAACTAAATACCCCTCAGCTAAGCCCTTCCCTCTCCAAGCCTGTCAAAGAACTACGGTGGCCTACATATAGGGATAGGTATCTTTAGGATTTTTGGTACAACTAGGGGCTACTCTTATCAATACTTAGTTATTTTACATGACTAAATGATTGTTTTTAGGCAGTAAAACCAATTAGTTGGGTTTAGGGGAAATGTCACTAACGTAACTTCACAATAAATCAACAACACTGACCATTGCATATTCAAGTGGATGCTTTTAATTACTGTGTCCACCATGAAAAAGGATTCCTAAATTACTTTCCACTGGCATTGAGTCCAAGGTGCCGACATTACGTGCCACCACCACGTGATGCACTGTTAACATGTTGTGGTCATTTCAACTATTTCTGTGAGACCAGGTTGCCTCTGCATTGCTAGGCTCAGATTGTCTTACAGAGCTCAAATCAATATTTTTTACAATAAAAATAGATAAAATGATTATGTGTAGTGTAAAATGTGTTGGTTGTAGAGACCAACCCTTCCTTCAGCTCAACAGGGCATTTTTTTCAGCTCATTGTTTTGGTTTTACATTCCGCAACTTTACTGTTTTGGTTCACTCTCATTGCTTTCATAACCTCGGTTTCAGCAGCAGGCAGCTGTGTCCAGAAAAAAAGCCGCTGCATGCTACCTGACCAGCACCACAGACAAAGTTAGCAATTAGTAAAGCATGCAGCTAAAGAGCCATATATTTCCCTCAGTACTTGTTGAAGGCCAGAAACAGAACTCAAAGAAGAGTAAATATTTGTGGACAGAAACAGAACTTCACATGAAATGTAATGTGGCTCTTTATATGATGGATGAAATAGGCAATGGTTGGCCTATCGGTGGTCGACCTCACTAATTCTCAAGTGACTTAATGGGAGCAGCTCATTGCAGCCAGGTTCCAAAAATATTGTGGACAGCCTTCCCAGAAGAATGGAGGCTGATGTAGCATCATATCAAACACCGTGGTTTTGAAGCCCAGCGTATTGCTTCCACTCACTGGTCTTAGATTTTAGTACATTTATTCTTACCTTAGATCTTCAGGGATTAAGGAGAAAAAAAGTGAAAATGGAAAAAGACATGAGATTTGAAATGCAGCTGACAATGCACTTGGTTTAATGTACTGAATCACAGGCTAGGCACTAAGCAGCTTATAACTGCTTGTTCCTCTGCAGAGCACATACTGTTGTGTTTAAAGTCTCAGCACAATCTTCTCTTATAGCTCAAACAGTGATGGCTCAGAGTCTTTAGATCTACATATAACTGCATCAACAGTTTTGTTTGGGTGTGACCCAGGTATGGATATTTAAATGTAACGACAATTTCTAAAGTAGTAGTTTGTAATTTTACTTATCCCGCTATAAGGCCCACTTAAAAAAAAACATGGTTTAAAATGCCAGGTTCTGTGGAGAAAGCAAGACCTTTCACAGCATTTCTAAAACAAGTTTGTTCATATCGTTTATCTTTTCATGCATCACATAGATAAAAGCTGGTCCCATCTAAGAGGATGAGGGCTAGAGACTGAAACTCATGAGATAAAATGTAATTAACTGAGAATAAATAATAAAAAAATGACAATAAAATACCAAAGTTGTATCTCTTTGACACAATTTTGTTGTGTTCCGTACATTCTTCATTGTTAGGGCCATAGATATGGATAATCTACTGTCCATGTCTGTGTTTGCATGTGTGTGGTTGCGAGCCGACATTACAGTCATTTTATTATTAAATCAACAAGCAAGATAAAAGGCTCCTTTACCCACATTGAATAGCAGCTGGAGATAAAAGCCCATGGCAGCAGTCTGAGAGCAACATTATCTGAGAGGACAAATCCAATCACAGGGCCAATTAACATGAGGTTCCTATTTTATAGGTCATAAACTCTAGACATTAGAATGCAGTATCTCTATTTGGTTGCTGGGTGTAAAGATAAATTACTGAAACAGACTAATTAGTTCAGCTGTATTATAAATGTCTTTGATATTTTCTACAATTCAGTTTTGAATGTATCAAATTATATATTATATTTGTATTATCAGGGGAATACAATGTAATTATTTTGATTGTGTCTGAGAAAAGTATTTTTGCATCTTATGTGTATTTTAATAAAAGCTCTTTTTATTCAAATACTAGTTTGGAATCGTCTAATTTCGACTTTCAGTTCCCTGAACTGAAAGCTAGCTTAGCATAAAGACAGGAAACTCTGTCAAACTGTGACACAATCTGCCTACCAGAACATTAAAAGCCCATTAAGAAACAGTTATAGATATAGGCCAAAACTGTTTTGAAACCAAAATATTGTGAAATACAGATTAAACATGATGTTATTAAATGAGCTTCAGAGGTGCTGGTAAGCAGATTTGTTACTTTCAGACAGAGCCAGGCTACTGTAGCTGTTTTCCCCTGTTTCCAGTCATTATGCTAAGCTAAGCTAATGGGTTGCTGGCCACAGATGAGACTAATGTCATATTATCCTTAAACTGTTGGCAACAAAAAGCATTTTCTCTAAGACAGATATAATTAAGATACTTGAACAAATGCTAGCTCACTAAGTAACATGTTACAGCTACTGTAGCCGTTTCCAGTTTTTGTGCTAAATTAAGCTAACCTGCTTAGCCAGTCATTTAGTGTTTAGATATGAGCGTGGTATCAATATTCTCATCCAACTCTTTGCATAGAAACAAAATAAGTGTATTTCGCAAAATAAAGTTAAACAATTACCCAAGAAAGATGTAATAAGATAAGACACTTGGACAAATGGTTTTATATTTTTCATTCAGCAGTCACACATCATGCAGAGATTCTTTCAAAGCCTTTTGGAAGCTTTCGAGCCCTCTGAGTCCACATCCAGCTGCTCATGCTCTATTTTTAATCACATACGGTTTGATGCGTCCTCATCCTTTTCACTTTCTAACCAAAATCAACCCCAATGCTGAGGAACATGCAGACGTAGGACCAATGCAATCTGCCAGAGGCCATTACTTACTGCAAATGGATCCTACTTAGCCTCTTAGATCAATTGATTGTTTCTGACTCAAGTGCATGCAGTTCTTAGAGGTTAGCAAGGGATCAGCAGAGAGGGGAAGGAGATGTCACCACAGTGCGATGGCAAATGTGGTCAAGGATGGTATTAGTAATGTAACATTTTGTATTTATAATAACGCAGCACATAAAGTTGGATACTGTGTTGTGGATTATTCACTACATGTATCCATTATTCATGTTTTTGAAGGCTCAAGCTTAAAAGCCACATTTTGACAATATGTTTCTTTAACTGTGATCTCTGAATTTACATATGGGGAAAATAGAACATATGTGTAGATTTTAAGAGAAGAGGAAATGGATTTTCTGTTAATCTGTCAGCTCCCAGAAAGAGGAACACTGATTTTTTATAATCCAGTCCTTTTAAATAAAAAACCCTAACCCTTAGTTCCATTGTCTGAGTGTACCACACCGTCTGAATTTATCCTCAAATTAAACAGATGGTGTCTGAGAGAGGTATGAACATATCACGTAGCTCTTACTGCTGCAGAAGGACATATATTAAAAGCTGTTAACACAAGGGGAGAATTTTCTTTTCACATCTCTTACTGGAGTTGCTTGCTGCCTGAAACGTCATGATGGGAATCTAGTGCTGGTGAAATGGCAATGGAAAGGACGAGGAGAATCAGCAGCTGCCAGATGGCTAACTTCAGGGCACATTGGTGGAGTCACGCCTACATGATGTGCTACATTATGATGTTGCTTGGAAAAACAACCTTTGATTGTAGCTCCCTGCACACCAGAACACCTTCAGGTTCGCCCAGGCCTTTATAACCAAGTCTTAGCTTTTAAGAACACTGTGCACTTTGCAGCAATATCTTAATATAGCTTGACCCTCAAAAATCTATTGTAAAATCAATATGAGCATAACACAAAAAGAAAATAAGTGGAGGAGGAACATCAAACCAGGAAGTTAAAAGGGGACAATTTCATGAATGTTCAGACATCTTGCAGCAGCCTGTAATTATGTCCTTCATGTCATTTCCAGTTGCCATAGAGACAGAGACAATGCAATTGATTAAACCACATGCGTTGGTCTGTCGGAGATGAAAATGTTAAAATAACCATATTTAACAAATTAAAGACATTGTTTCCATGACAAAAATGTTATTAATATAGTGTTTTTGCACTGGAGAGCTGCACTTAATTGAAACTACTGGAATCAAACACACATAACACTTTTTTCTTTTTTAGTTTTACATAATCAAGATGTGCTTATGCAACTTTCTTGCCTGGAAGTAAGACAGACAGAAAGACGAATTAAGATGACAGAGAGTGATTTGGTTAATGCAAAGACATTAATTAACCTCTTTGCCGTTATTGCAACTGTATCTCCATATGTGATAAAGCCTTGTCCAGAGAAGTGAAGTGCATGCAGGGAACACAATGTACTGAAGGAGAAATTACCATCTACATCAATGAGTCACTCCTTCTCGTGCCTTGTGTCTTCATCTACATGTTGTGTGACACGTGTGTCTGCAGGCAAAGCTGGAAAACTGAAGAGACCCACTCACATTGTCAGAGGACTCTAGATGACCACAGTGGAAAGTTGCCATCAGCGCTTTGAAAGCCACCCACACCCACACACACATGCAGATGGACGCAAACATAAAAAATAAAAAAAACACATCCAGATGCATGCACACACTCAACGGGCCCTCCAGATCTTGTGTGTGATTGGTCGGTGTTGACAGTAGGAGCCCCTGATGACTCATCATCAGATAAGTGATCAGCCCGGTCCAGCCTGAGTTACCTGAGTGTTCTGATCCTCATTTATCACAGTAATTGCAGCCACAGGTGGAGGAGGCGGCCTGGACCCACCTGCCATTCTCTGTTTGCCTCTCAGTAAGTAAATAAAGGCTTCTTTTCATGTGTTGGCTTTGCACTGAAACAGACATCTCCACCTCCTGTTGTCCCCATGGACACGCAGAGCTGAATTACACTATCTGCCAATACAACGCCTGCCTATTCATACAAGTACTTCAATTATGATAAATTGCTAATGCCATCAACTGATAGCTCTTCACGTAAACTCTAATAGTAATTTAATGGATTGCATTACAAATGGCCACTCATTTTATGCAGCTTTTAAGGATGCATTAGTAATGTGGTGGAAGGCAGAATTGGAGAGCTCTTAACAGAAGCGAGACCATTTAAAAGCAGGAAGAAGAGGTTTCACACAGCAGGATAAAAGCACAGTGGCCATCTTCTTCCCCGTCCTGCTCTGCAAAGTAATTATAAAAAAAAAGGCATTCTCAAGGGGAGGCTGAGAGTTTGTGCGGCTCAGCTGTTGTTGGTGAATGTGGCTCTGGCCTAACGTGATAACAGCACATTTTCATTTTAATACACATGCAGTGCATATTTCACCCACACTCATAACATTTCCCGCTGAGTAACTGTCATTGTTTTCATTGGCTCTCTTGTGTGTGTGTCTCTGAAATTTTCACCCCCTCCCAACTCGACCTCAGACATGACTCTTCTCCATGTCTGGGGGCTCAGGTTTTGTCAAAATAATGTGTGCACAGAGCCACAGCACTGAGGCTCAGCAGCAAACGCTACCTCTATCAACCTTTAGATGTTTACATAAGCATCACTGGCCTACAGATATTCATATTAGTCATTTATATTTATTGATATATTCTGCTTTTTGATTACGTTGTGGCTGACTGAACAGAGCAGAAAATCCACACTCTTGTTGCCAGAGAATCCATCAAAATCATATTTGCAGTTATGTTCCCTTCTAGTCTAGATATAACACTCGACCAAATTAGGAGTATTGACGTACTTGCACAACTCCAACAGCTCATCTGAATCATTTTCTACATTTTTTTTATCTGTTTTTTGTATCACCGTCTCCCTCTAATCCCTCTCTCCCCAAGGCTCCATGAGGAAGGTGCCTCCATTTTGCTCTGAAAAGCTGACGTAGTTCATTCCCCTCCACAATACGGACAGTGCCACCCTGCAGAAACCGGCCCCATTTCGGAGCTATCAGGTAGATCAGTGCTTTTTCTGGCCTGACAATGACGCAAGCTGCCCACACCGCGTTGTCAAATTCAGACATCATCATCTGTTTATGAACACATGCACATGCAGAGCAGAACCAAAGCTGATTGAAGGAGCTAGAATTGGAAATAGGTGATTGGGCTGGCTGTGTAAGTGGATGATAAATCATGACTAAGGATTTTGTTCATCGACAAAGGATAATTGGTACAATCTGAGGCAGAATGCCTTGTGAAAATTATATTGCCATTCTCAAGCATTTATTTGGTTGGATGTGCTCTGGAACACTGACATCATAACTAGGATTTATGGAAATAGGACAGCATAATGAGCATAATTATATGTCTGTAGCAGTGCAGCTGCGATGTTTGAAAACTGCCAACCACCTACACTGTGTTGTGCTACTGCCTCACAATGACCCTAATCATTTCTAGATGACAAAAACATTACTCGAGTGTTTCTGTAGTTAAACTACATTTTTTCTTAGTGAATTGCATGAAATATTGTGTGCATGTTACTATATGCCTGGGTAGTGGTGGTGAATGTGTCACAGACACAGGAGAACAGAAGGGAACCTACTGAATTGTGTTTCCCCATCCACTCATATTCACTGTGAGAGGTTGAGCCAAACCTTTGTACCATTGTCTCATCTGCTGCCTCTCCACAGAACAAAAGTGCTTCCTGATCAGTGTGACATAAAAGTGAAAAATTGGGTGTGAAAAAACACTGCCGGCTCTATGAAAACTGCAGTTGCTTGATTCTTTTTGAGCACTCGGTTTAATGAAAAAGTTATCTTTGTTTTCCCTCTGCCAGGCTGAAAGAAGCAGCCTTTCGATGGGAATAGGGGAGCAATATTTCTTATATTTGATTTGCCACGTTACAAACTATTTGAAAAAAGAAATGTAAAGAGCATCCGTCAGAAAACTGCTAATGGCTAAATATCAAATTCATCGGGCTCCTTTCACAAAGCTGGGGAAGGCAGTTGATTAATTTTTTGGGAAAAAATATCATAAATAACCTTTCAGCATATTTTAATGCAAGTGTTCTGAGAGGAAAGTAAACTTCTTCACCCCCTCTTGGCTCTGTTTTCAGGCTTTAGAAAATCTAAAATGTGAAAAGAGACCTTGGCCAATCACAGGTCATTTCAGAGCAAGGGCATTGTCGTTGTCTGGTCTACGAATACCCTGCAGATGGTGAAAGTCTTAATCAAACACAGAATATCCTGCAGGAAACGTTGCTATTCCAGCAGTAGCAACATTACATTACATTACAGTCATTTAGCAGACGCTTTTATCCAAAGCGACTTACAGGAAGTGTATTCAACATAGGTATTCAAGAGAACTACTAGTCACCAGAAGTCATAAGAGCATCTCCTTTCTTAAACAAGCATCTAAAAGCATAAACCAGAGCAAAAGTATAGTGCAGAGGCAAATTACTACGAAAACAATAATTGCAACAAACTAATACAAATACAATAAGTGCTACAAACTAATACGAATACAATAAACAGACAACAACAGCATACACTGCAAAGCAACCCCAAAAAGAAAGGGGAAGACAGAGTTGTAGAGAAAATGTTGCCGATTGCTTAGCCTTCTGCTAATCGTAGCCAAAGGTTCAGGGTTACGGCTAGCTTACGGCAGCTAACGGCTACGTTTAGCAGAAGGGTAAACTATTAGCAACATTACCTTTCCACCCCGCTTATAGTTTACCGTGAAGCTAAATGTAGCCGAGCTGTGCAGCCCAAACTGATTATATTGCAGCTCGCTGGAATCCCGTATCAAAAGTATGTCATCGCAAATGGCTTTACAGCACCACAAGTTTGCAAGAAAACAGAATGGTAATTCTCAATTGCCACCATATAAGGGCATCAGGATCACATCACAGGATGATGTTCAAAATGACTGACTACTAGTACTAGTATACAGGTTACTGTTTGAAGCATGTGCATATGTGTTATTTTTTTAATTATTGCCTACCCCAGCTTTAAGAGAAGCATTTAAAAGATCATCGTTGGATAATAATTGAAGAAGCAATTTGATTTTGAAAAATTGCACGCCTTGGCTGTTTTTAAAGCAGTAACAAAAACATTGCATACCTAAAAGGGAAGTCATTATATTTGGGTTAAGAGACTTGGAGACACAGAAGCAGATGGGAGCAGAATTGACACCAGCAGGGTCATCCTGACAGTAGAAAAATGTGTGCTGTCTTGTGTGGCCAGCTCCTCACCCCTGCTGAATGGCAATTAGTACTGGAAATAATGCAGGGCACCCTCCTAACCTCTCTATTGACTGCTGCATCCTATTTGCTTAATATCTTACTGTGTTGTCACCAGGAAACCAGCACAAATTATAAAGGATTAAATATTTTATTTTAGCAATGTTGCTGCTTAAGGCAGGGAAAATGTGTTCGAGAGTGAGAGGAGGAAACAAACCCAGACGGGGCTGTAGCTTAGTATTCTGGGACAGCTGCTTTTAGGATAAAATAATCATACTAGATGTTTTTGGAAGTGTATTTAGCCACAGCGTAGCTCAAGGGATGGAAAGGTTGGCTGGTCCACCACTTTCCAGACTGAAATATCTCAACAACTATCAGACTAATTGCCATGGCATTTTGTACAGACGTCCATGATGCCCAGAGGATGAATCCTATTGACTTTGATGATTCCCTGACTTTCATCTAGCTCCAGCAAGAGATCAAAGGTTGTTCTTATCCAGTGGAAAATCTCAACATTCACAAAAAGGATTGACACAATATTTTTTTTTACAGATGATCATGGTTCCCAGACGATGTATCCTATTAGTTTTGGTGATACCCTGTCTCTTCCTTTAGCTCCACCATGATGATGAAGTTTGTGGTTTTGAGTAAAATGTCTATTGGATGGATTGCCATGAAATTTGTCACATTCATATCCGACTAAGGATTAAGAGTAAGAACTAAGTTGATCCCTTAACTCTCCATCGAGTGCCATCATCCGGTCTCAGTTTTGTCGAATTATTTATTTTATGACCAATGGAATTCTTATCAGCCTCAGCTGTACTTCATCACTATTTTTTCCTGAGTGACTGTCTTCAGCAGATAAACAAGCCATTTATTAAAATGCTTAAAAATCTAATTTTATAGCCCTGAAAGTGTCCTAACCTAAAACCCCCTCTTGAATTATTCAGCATCTACAGTCAAGGTTGGTTTCCCATCTCCAGCAAAAGTCAACATTAGACACTTATAACCACAACCACAGTCTTTCCCCAACCTTAACCAGGAAGTTTTGGCTGCCTAAACTTAACCAAACCATAAACCAGACAGTGAATAGGCAAAAGTTGCCTATTCACTGTCTGGTCAGGGACCTTTGTTATACATAATTTCCCTTCTTTTTTTGCGCATATTTTCTGTTTTCTCTTTACTGAAAGATATCCAGTAAGAGCATAACTTTACCCCCAATAATAGAAATATATATTTTTGGGGGGTTCATATTTCACTTTAGCACTCCCACTGAGGCTACACCTTGTGTTGAACAATAACTTAAGAGTAAACTGCTGAAAAAATGCTATATTTACTGGGAGCAAATAATTGTATCCTGCAGATGACTGCAGATGAAAACAACTTCCTAATGTATTCAGGCTCCACAGAGTTATCATCCTCTTACATGAATGATTGTACTTAGAACCTGTACATTGGTGGTGTAACACAGACGGCACATACTGAGATTAATCCCAGGTTCTGCTGTGCACACTGTGAGGAACTCTGCATGACACTTGTATTAAAATACAGCTCCCAGTACTTCCAAATATAGGCTACATTGCATCGAGATATCTGTCATTAGGTTGGGAAGGTGTCAAAAACAGAAAATAGAAGTCTGTGAGTGTGGTGGGGATTCGTGCCCACATATAACAACCAACATATGGCTGTTTATAGGGTCTGTGAAATGCACTATTTAATATTATTTCACTTGAGTAACCACGCATGCCAATCTAATTGTTTCCTAGTGACAACCCTGAATATTCATCAGAGGATAAAAAGCAAGATGCACTTTTAAGTGTAGACATGTGTCCACTGTGGTTGAAACAATTACTCACTCGTTTTTCTGCATACCTTTTTCATCCTTACCCTCCATCCATGCCCCCCTCTCTCATTCTCCTACTTATTTTTTCTCACAATTTGTCATGCTGCAACGACAGGCTGAGGCAACGGGCGCTATGCTGATGCCTGTGAGCCGAGCCTCTCAGGGGTTGAGATAAAGCTAAGCTGACAAGTGGGTTCATCTGCGTCACAGTGTCCTTTGAATTGGTCTTGGAAAAAGGGAGAAAAATGGAGGCAAAGCATGTTTCTCCAGAGGTGGCCCCCTTTATACTTCACTTCTTGGCTCACCCTGGCCAGCAGCTGCTGGCTTTTGCCTCCGGCTGCTTCCTCAAATAAAGCTATCTTCATGTTGCAAACCTTAACATGGAGGCAATGAAACAGCAAATTCACACTGAGATCAGAAGTAAAAAAAAAAAACAACAAAAAAAAAACATGACCACCACCCAGCTGTGTACTGTTGATTTGAGAAGCTTGAGGCATTTATTTCTCTGCAAAACTTCAACATTGCTACTATTAAATTTCAGTGTGTAGGCAGAGTTAAAGCTACTGAGCTGCGACATATTCATGTTAGAAATATGATCCTGCATTTTACACACATACAGGTGTGCCAGAGGAAGGCTTCATACGAACACCACTCACTCTCTGCTGGATAAACACAAATGCATTTCCCTCTTGAGTTTCTTCCCCCACACAGTCTTTTCTCTTCCTTTATGCCCATCCCCCCCCCTTCAACTGAGGAGGGCCCTGGTAAATAATTGAGGCGTATTCCCCCTCTATAACTGTAGCTTCCCTGCTTAGCTTTTTTTTGCAGTTTCTGGGTCTCACCAATATTTGGTTATTCTAATGTAGAATTACAAAGCATAGAAATAAATATATATATATATATATATATATATATATATAGAGAGAGAGAGAGAGAGAGAGAGAGAGAGAGAGAGAGAGAATACATTGCAATGTGTGTGTGTGTGTGTGTGTGTGTGTGTTATAATTAATGGTTGATGCTGCATGTAGCCCATGTGCAAGAACACAATGATCCTCAGGGGTTGAGATCAAATATCAAAATGACATGCAAACATAGGTTTTTACATCATGAGCAAGAGAACCATCGTTTCCAAGTCAAAATATCTCTATTTTAATATTTTATGTCCACTTTTTGCTTCTGATTACATTTTTAAGAGGGCTTTTCCAGCTAACTCAGCAGGAAACATATACATGTCCAAAGCTGAATCCATGCAGCATTGTAATATATGAATGGTACAAATGATGCATCATGTCACTGGGTCTGTGAAGCATCAGTGCTGTCAAGTTTATCTCAGTGATGCAAGCTGCTTCTGTTCTGCTAAATCGAACAAACAATTCCCTGAAGAGTTGATAGAGGATGAGATTTCTGCAGAAACATAATGCAGCTTCATGTCACCATTCATTATTGCTAATATGATACAGACCCATGATATTTGACAGCAATTTTTGAAGCTGCAATGGCATAACCTTTCCTGGTTGGGATCTATAATGAGGTGTTTGGTGACACCTGCTGTCTCAAAGCATGAAGTAACGTTTTTTTATAGAGAGTGAATTTACGTAGATCCTACTATATGATATGTGTGAGCTGTCGTTATATCTTCTCTTCAGTGGGTAAACCCCACACCTAATGCTGAGACTTAATCATTATAATCATGCATACAACCCAATAGAGGAAAATAATTGAATTCTGCAAGTTTATCTTGAGCATCTTTTTTTATAAATAATTGAATAGTTTTGTCCATCCATAAAAATCAGAAACATAATTGAATTAAAATCTATATAAAGAGAAGAAACATAAAACAATGAGAGAGCTGAATCAAACATGGCTCACTCATTTACACCAAACAAAAGTCAAACCTACACATAAGAAAGGCGGGTTTTTAAAATGAGACACAAGGCAAAAAGGCTTAAATGGTAAATGCCTGAGATTATAAAAAAATCTTTTTCACATGTACTCATCTCAAACTCAAAAATAAAAACATTCACCCCAAATAAAAACCACATGATGGATCTGTGTGAACTCCAGCGCAAACTTTCTTTTTCTAACAGCGTTTCCTACTATTCAGCAGTTGATAATAGTGAGAGAGACCAGACAAAACATATTATATAATAGAATATTTTTCACCTTTGGCCTTTTAGTGCAAAAGGCTCAACTAAGGCTTCATCCTGCTTGATGTTGAGACAGTATGCCTAAATTAAAGAGTACATTCATATTGTATTAACCATCACCCTGTCAACAGATTATCTCTCTAAAATGTGCAATTCAGCATGCAGCAATGGCAGCTGGATATAATTGAACTGAAAAAATATACCAGTGATGCAACTAACAATCATAAGGAAGCATTATGTATCCTAATTTGCTCTGAATCCCCTCTAATGCAACTAGCATCAGATATGAGTTGAAAAGGTTTCTTATACTCTTTCTAACCATCTGATGCAGCAGTCTCAGCCGTCTCTTCCTCCATAATATTCACTGAGCTTGAGGGCTCAGAACTAGTATTTTGCACCTCTGGGATACTCGTGTCACTCAGGTTGTCTGTAGTGACTTCAAGGCCTGCGAGGTCATCCAGAGTCTCTCTGCTCAGAGAAGTGTGAGTGATCCGGTCAATGATATCCTCCTGCTCAGTCTCCTGGATGTCTGATTCTTCTTCCCTCTCTGGGGATGGAGGTCTTTGGTCAAAAGATGAGGTATCTGTAAAAAAAAAAATACATACATAAACAAGCAGTTAAAGGACAGTTACACCTGAGGATACTTATAAAACCTTGACATCGTTTTAAAAAATACGCTGCTATTGCTGTTTTAGCTGTTTTGCACACACATTCATATTTATATAATTTGTGAGAACTATCATTAAGTGCCATAAGTAGAAAAATAATTGACCAACTGACTCATTAAATGAACCCAGACATGCAAGACGTGCAAACAAAAGCTGGCTTTAAATATTTTTTTTTTTTTTTTCTTCCAAGCAGGGTGGCATTGAAAAAATGCTGCACAATTCAATCAGTTGTAGCGGGTGTAGAGGTACTTACCCAAGCTACACTGATCACCAGAATCGTCTCCATAATTAGCAAACATGGAGCTCTGGCCCATGTCATTGGGAGAAACTGTGTCTGACAAGTCTGGAGTCATCGCTTCGGGTATGTTGGAAATATCTGCAAATCATACATTTTATGAAAACACATCAACTAAATAAGACTATGAAAACAATTGAATGCTTTTTAAAATATGGTTACCTAAGTCCACAGCTCGCTGAGTAGACGAGGGTACATTCATGTCCTGCACAGTTCCTTTGATTTGATAATTCAAATCTATTTCACTGACGCTAGAGGGGCTACATGCATCTACTGAAGGCACCTGCTAAGAGAGAACTTGTGTTTTAGATTATGGGAAAAAAAACTACGTCTCCACCAAGGAACATTTAAGAAAAGAAAGATGTGATAACACGTACCTCAGTGTGCTCGCTTGCAACCAGCTCTTCACTGCTGTCAATCACAGTGGATTGCGTGTTGGGCAGAGATGGACGAGTTGGGATTCTGTGCAAGTAGCCGTAGCCAATGCCACAACCTAAGCTAAAATTCAAGACAAACAAAACAAGGGTATGACTATAAATGCTTGTGTAAGTACATATACTACAGGTGACATGATAAGGAACGATTACAGCTATTCAAAGACATAAAACCTACCTTCCCTCTCCTCCCCATGCTCCATTTGGAGTCACCACTACTTCTCTGCATTGGTCAGTCTGTGTGTTGTACACCAGCAGCTTCAGAGGTTTCCCTTCATTGGCTTCAATCAAAGAAAAGAAATCCTCTGACTGCAACGCAAAAAGAAAGGAATTTCTAAGATGTTGCACTGTATTTTGTTCATGAAGATTTGTAACTTATTATAACCATTTATATGGATTAAACATAATAAAAAACAAGCTTACATCTTGCAACACCTGGTCAGCTCCCACAATGAAGTCATCGTGAGCAATAAGGCAGGCCAATGCTGCAGGAGAATTGGCTTCCACATCCTGAAAAAGGTAAAGCTGCTTATGAAGGCATTTATATTTAAAATTACAATATGTGTATTTATGTGGGAAAATAACAAACCACCATTTTCCATTTGGTGGGAACAAATTAGGAGATACCAATCCTAAAAGTATACCACTTTTTTAAAGGTCAGAATACCCTGGCACATTGTCTATTTTCCTGACTTAAAAGAAAATAATAAAAAAGGAAAATGTGCTGGCTACAGTGCTGGCTAGAACAATAAACTGTTTATACCAGGCCAGCAACAGTTAAACAGAGAAGTTAAAGAATAGCCCGTATCAAGGCTAGACTTGACTTACCAGGACGTGCCAAACGTTCTCATTGGCTCCTTCGAAGCTGCAGTAGCGGACACTAGCGCCCAGTAGACCCTGACCACCCCACATGTTACTGGGTATGACCTCCAGCTCCCTCACCCGCTGTGTTTTAGAGTTGTACACTTCAAGTTTGACTGCTTTCTCCACATTGGCTTTCAGAAGATCTTTCAGCAAGTCACTTTCTTTATTCTGGAGAAACAGGAGAAATGTGGACTTTTTCTTGCTGTGTCAGCGCAAGGACGGCGAACCAGTTTTCATGTAAAAGAACTTGAATTGAGATTAAAGCAGAACATGTGGCCCAGGTTGTAATTCAGGCCTGATGCTTAAATGTTATTGTTTGGGACCAAAGAAATGCTGTCAATCGGTGTTTGCAGTAAAAACACAGCACAGAAGCACACATCAATGTTCATTTAAAACAGTCCAAAATGAGTTAAAGAGACAAGACCAAAACAAAGAAGTTAATCTTTGGTGTCCCGTTAAATAGTATATAAAACTGCAACTTCAATTAAAGTATACAAACATCTCGGATACATAGCTATTTGGGCGCATGTTGCAACAGGATCCCTCTGAAGCTGAGTTTCATAAAAAAATAAAAGACGAAACTGACCTTTTCACATAAACGGTTGACAACATTTCTTACATCAACATCCACTGTGCAAAATTCAAAGTGCACTTTCTCTGATTTGATTGCAGTCGTTAAAATGCTACTTCTAAACTCATTTAGTCCTCATTGCCATCTAGCTAGAGAGAGCTGTTCCAAATACAATAACCTAAGTACCTCATTAACTGTAAAATCAAACACATTGTTGTTAACGCCCCTAATGGTGTATGCCTGTCTGTGCTTCATAACTAGTACTGTAAATAGTGTGCACTAGGGTCCGTCATAGCATACACAGGGGCCCCACTTGTAATAAGTGCACATGCCAAAACATATTATATAAGTGATTTAAAGCTTTATCCTGGGTTGCATAACACAGTACCAGTCAAAAGTTTGGACACACCTTCTCATTCAACTACTTTGAAGAATCTAAAATATAAAACATATTCTGGTTCGTTGAGCATTTGTTTGTTTACCACATAATTCCATATGTGTTCCTTCATAGTTTGGATGTCTTCAATATTAATCTACAATGTAGAAAAAAAGAAAAAAAAGAAAAAAAAAGAAAAACCATTGAATGAGAAGGTGTGTCCAAACTTTTGACTGGTACTGTACTTAAGCATCACAGAAGTCTACTCACAAGTCGTGTATTTCCTATGGAGAGAATGAAGTCAAAGAAGGGCTCCAGACCGGCCCTCAGAGCTGGGGAGTCCTCTTGAACCTGAAATATGATACAAACACACATGAGTCTTGGCCCATGGATGTACTGCTGATTTGACATAAAGGGTACCATGTTATAGTCGCCCCCGTGTGGCAACTAAAGATATTGCAGTGGCCAGAATTCCTTTCGCCTCCTTTTCGAGACATCACACCATTGTTGATAGGTTGATATGCAACTGTGAACTGTGTCATTTATCATGAGGCAACTTAGCATCAAGTTCTGTTCAAAGACCAGCTTCTGAACAATTAAAGTGTAATTAAAGCAAATGTAAATAGTAGTCTGGGTGAGTGCCAAGTGCCACCTCATCATGGGCGGACACCATTGGATGTTTTAGGAGTTACTACACATGCAGTTTAGCCTGCCAATTAAAAACTAGTGACTGTGTTTATTCATACATAACTGCAGCACCATTTAGTGCAGGACTAACATAGACTAGTAAGCTAAAATGTCAAATAATGAGCTGTACCATGAGGGTTAACCTGAGTCTGCTGCTGGCTAACCTTCACCACCATACGTACCCCGTGGACATGATAGCCACTGTAAGTCCCCCCGTCCGAGAAAAACGAGCTCTGCGGCAGCCCCATTGCCCCTCAACAGTTGTTTGCTGAGTAATAAAAGAAACCGACTTTAATGCCACTGAGGTAGAGCGATGTTAGAAGTCATTACTTAAGGCTATACAGGCTGATTTAAAGCTAGCTAGCGCCAGCAGCCGCTTCAGAGCTAGGCAAGGCTAATCAATAAAGATGGCGGAAAAGTCGAACCCGTAGTGAGATGGATCGCCGTGACGATGTCAAGCATTCGGCGTTCGATTAGCCGTCCTTAGCTGAGTTTTCCCAAGCGGTTGCCCGGCAACGGAGAACGCTATTGTTAAATGATTCATGACTGATCTCCCATGTTATAGTAATAGAAATGTCTCCTGGTCTTATTCTAGCACAAAAGAAAGTCAGCATTTTACAGCTACATTACAATAAATGTATTTTCTTTCTTTTAAATTACTTCTTAAAACACATTTTTACAGATTGGCTTTTTTTGTTTCATTTTCATTTGGTCTTGGTATTTTATCTTATATTTGTTTACTATATTTTACCAATATCACTTGATTTTATTTATTTCATTATTTCATTATTTCATTATTTTATTTATTTTATTTATTTTATTTATTTTATTTATTTTATTTATTTTATTTGTTTATTTGATTGTTTCTTGTTTCTGATTTGTTTCTTATGCACTGTTTTGCTGGCTTGTCTGTCGAAGCACTTTGTAAACCTTGTTTTTAAAAGGTGCTATATAAATAAAGTTATTATTATTATTATAAATAATTAAATGTTTTAATTTAGATAGATGAAGGAATACTGATTGCCCCCCTCGTCCTGACAGAGAACGTACAGTACCAGTCAAAAGTTTGGACACACCTTCTCATTCAATGGTTTTTCTTTATTTTTATTTTTTATTTTTTCCACATTGTAGATTAATATTGAAGACATCCAAACTATGAAGGAACACATATGGAATTATGTGGTAAACAAACAAATGCTCAACAAACCAGAATATGTTTTATATTTTAGATTCTTCAAAGTCGTTGAATGAGAAGATGTGTCCAAACTTTTGACTGGTACTGTATGTGTTATGCAACCCAGGATAAAGCTTTAAATCACTTATATAATCCCAAAGAACATGCAAAACAGAGTGTCATATTAATAACAACAATGATGATAATAATCTTTGCATTTTAACAGATTATATTTGATCTTTTGAAATTATATCTCCAGAAATGTCGGTATGTATCTGCCCTTTTAAATGGACATAGTTATTTATGTTTGTAGGAGGCCTGTGGATTACACATCTGAATCTTCCACTGAAATCTGTTTGTTTTTAACTTTATTAGTGTTTGATAAAGTCATATATTTTTAGCGCGTGTGGAACTTTTTTTATATTAAGTGGTTGTGGATCAGTTTGAACAGTTATCTGTAGGAAAATGTGTGTTTGCTTTTTATGGTTGAATTTGGCTGTGTGTGAATGCATCTGGTCTTTTCTCACTATGATAAGAGATATGCGAACTTGTTTTTAAAGTTTCCTAAATAATTAAGTAGTTATATAACAAAACCACCAGTTAAAGTAGATTTTGAGATATTTAAATGGTTGCCGACCACTTTTACATAAACATTTTTCCCATGTGTTCCCCATTCCTCACTACAACATAACATATTGCCAACTCAATCTGGAATTATCTGCAAGGATTGCTGATGTTGGCAGGTAATGAAATGGTTGCATAATACTTTCTGAAGGTCTTTCAATCTCAAATTGATATAAATAGTTGAAAGCAAACTATCTGGTCCTCACTGCTCCAACATGATTTGGCTTGTGGCTTTTCTGTCCTGTATTGGTAAGTTTTTTAAAGAAATATACAGACACACTTTTCAATAGACATTTTCAGTGCTATTAGTGTCACCAATGGACTCTCTGTTCATGCTCATGTGTGTACCAAAGGGCTGATTTGTGCTGAAACACCCTTCAACCACAATGTGCACAATGAGAGGGTCATAGGAGGCCATGATGCCAAACCCAACACCTGGAGATGGCAGGTTAATATGCACTTTAAAAACAAAAACAATTTCCTTTACAGTGTTTCTTTACAATTATGGTGTTTTTTGTACCAATATGATACAGTACATTTTTTATTATTCCTTATTGATTAAATAGGCTCAGGATTGAGCTGCTATACCTCACGATACAGAGGTATTACGTGTATTTGTTCTCTGTTTTCTCTCAGGCTTCTCTCCAGTATGATTCATACAATGACGGTTCATACTACCACATGTGTGGAGGCACTATCATTGATAGTTTCTACGTTATGACTGCGGCTCACTGTATCTTAAGGTTGGGTTTTTGACTGTCCTTATTGACATCAATACAAATTCAGTGCACTAAATAGCCAGGAACAAATCCTGCCTATCCTGTTATGCCTATTCTTTGTCTGCTGGATACATGATGAGTAAGCAAAATGTGTCTTTGTTTCTTACTTTCCTATCAGCATGGATGCTAGTCAGTACCGTGTGGCGGTGGGTGAGTATAACCTGTATGAGTATGACGGCAGCGAGCAATTCATCCGTGTGGAAATGATTTCTGTCCATCCTGGCTGGACCGGAGACCTTGCCATAGGGTAAAGTAAAAACAAGTCAGACCACTATAGCCTTTTAAAAAGACAGCAGCGGCCCAAGGGGATCATTTCAGGGACATCATCACTAGTATTCACATTAACAACTGGGAGCAATCCTGAATTAACACTTTCCCTCAACTTTGGCCTCAGGGCTTCAATGCTTTCCACAAGTAGATGGGCAAAAAAACTGTACTACACTATCTCCTCCTCTTTTGTTTTATGTCGATCAGAAATGATATTGCTCTTTTGAAACTGGCTAACCCTGTGTACGACAACGGCTACGTGGCCATCGCCAATCTTCCCAGGCCTGGCGAGATGCTACCTCATGGGTTCACCTGTTACATCACCGGCTGGGGACTTATGGACTGTAAGAAGGCACTCATACTACTATACTACTGAATATGCTAGAAAAAATATTTAGTATGTCCCAATACATAGTATGTGCAGCACAGGATGTCCTACTGCATCTGGTGGGTTTTTTGTAGTATGCAAGCCAGCATGCTTTTCTTGTTATTCTGACCCACAATCCTCTATGCAGCGGATATATGAGCATGAGGGTCAAAGTTCAAAAGAATAAACATACTTTGTTAGGTCAGCTGCAGTATGTACTAAAAAGTAAAGAGAAAAAAAGGATTAAATTTGTCCCATGCACATTACTTATGTGCAACTAACAAAAAAAAGATTCATACACTCCTTTTTCTCTTCTTTTTAAAGATTCGGGTAGCGTGCCAGCCATCCTGCAGGTGGCTCCCATCCCTGTGGTGGAGCATGCGGTCTGCTCCCGGCATGACTGGTGGGGCAACATTGCTCTGAGAACTATGGTGTGTGCCGGAGGGGATGGAGTCATATCAGGTTGCCAGGTAAAGCAAACATATGTGTGCATACTTTTTTTGACCACACAAGTGTTTTTTGTATTAAATTTCCTTTTAATCTTATCTTTTCCCTGTAATTTAAAGTTAAACTTTAAGTGACTCAAATGGTGTTGGCGGTGATCCTGCACTTGTGGCAACTCATTGATCATTCTGACAACAATGCTACCCAGTAGATCTCTGGCTAAATAAAAGCTGCATCAGGCTGAGTAAGAGGTAATGTCCCACTTCTCATCCCACGGTCTTCAAGCTGGACCCTCTGTTCTTGTGTCTGTTCTTGTTGCTACCTGTCCCAGGGCGACTCCGGAGGTCCCCTGAACTGTTTCACAGACGGAGCCTGGAGAGTCCACGGTGTTGTCAGTTACGGTCCATCCGGCATGTGCAACCAAGTCAACAGACCCACAGTCTTCACCAGAGTCTCTTCCTTCCATGACTGGATTTTTTCAGTGAGCCTCCTGCTACCTCTATGGCGTGATTCTGACTAATGTTACCATTTCATCTGCATATTTTAGTTGTCTGACTTTTATTTTCTTTGTATGTTTTCTTTTTTTAGATCACACGATAGATGACAGTGTATCCTGTCAAATGGAAAGTGGGAAATAAAAATCTATTTGCATCTCAGTCATGTGTTTACGTGCAGTAAATGTTTTCTTGTAGTTCTTTATTTAACCAAAGGGTGGCAACAGTGGTTTATGTTTAGACTAAATTCCATGCTTACTTTACTATATAGTAACCTACTTTGCTTACAACCAGTCTACAAATGGGGCCACATTTAAAGGGCCACAGTTGAAGGGTTACTGGGCCAACAGAAGAAGAAATGGTGTTAATCCTGATTTTCTAACCTCCCAATCTGAAACCCCAGTGAATGAAACATTGTTAACGGTGTTTTGATGGATGATTAAGAACAACGACCAAAGGGTCTGGACTTCAGGTTAAGGCTTGAGTAGCAAAGCAGCATGGAGATAAAGCCTTTTTTTAGTGTAGTCAGATCAAAGAAAACCCAAACGAATTCTCGTAAGATCTACCTAAAGACTTAACAAGAGCCACATTTTCTTAATGGTGGCCAAATGTGCGCTATATGCAGTCGCTGGCTGGACAGTTCTGTTTTGTCTGGGATTTCTGGCCATATGTTTGTGGTGGTAGTCATGCAGGAGACTTCAGCATGACATCACACAAAGTGTTTTTCTCTGAACCATGGAGACCAAAAGCCACAGATGAATTCTAGTGGTTTACACAAACAAATCCAAAAGAATGTCAATGCATTGAGCCTGAACAGTGTACAGCCTCTATTGTTATAGAAAATATACAGATTTTAGTAGGCAAGAACATGAAACCACTGAACATGTTTTCAGTTAGGAAGTCTACATAAAACATGCACATGATAAATCAAAGACAGAGACTGTTTTAGCACATTTACTTATCCTCTTAAATGCACTAAGGTTTCACTGTAATAAATCAGCATAGGACAAACAACAGCATTTAGAAAATGTTTTTTTTTATTATTATTTGGAGGGACAGGCTGTCAAAATGGCTTAGATGAAAGAAACTGTTTTTTTGAACAGTAGGTTAAAGTGTGAATATGTAAAAAATAAAGCAGCTTTGTTTGCTCTGCAGGACCATTCAAGCAGAAATATGTACAACACAAAAGGCAAAAAAGTAAGACACGTTCTTTGAAAATAATGTTTAAAAAAAGCTGTACTGTAATACATTACATTGATAAACACTCACTGTTGCCATTTCTTCATGAGAATTGATGTTTTATACAAGAGAAACAAATGTTTGCTTGCAAAAATCAGTGCCCTCTTCTTGGCATAAGAACATATATCGGATGGATTTCAAAGTTATTAAAAAGGCAAAAAGCGAATAATACATTTCCAACGTGCACTCAGCACTTTTTCAAAGTATACAATTAATCAGAACAAGTTTTAACAAACAGGACCTGCATGCATAATTTCTAAAGGGTCCAGAAAGGCTGTTGAAACAGCGGTAGAAAGGGTGAGATATGTACATCAACTCTCTAGTGTCCTCAACTGTTCACACTGGTGACAGAATCACCTTTGAAAGGTCTTGTTCTATTATGAATGAGGCAACGCTTCATTTTGTTAGGGTTTGCATGTGCAATAAAAATTGTATAATATATGCAGTTTTTATGCACAAGAACCCTTTACATGTGATATTTAGTACATAATGTAACCCAAGTCACAGACTTCCAAGAAATTCAGAATACAATCAAATTGATCTTTGCAATTTACTTAGTTTTAGTGGCATTTCTAAGATATCTAACCATAAGACTGCCTATGAAAAATACTTCAGAATGCTAGAGAGCGATAACCTTCATAAGTATACATTTCTCTATAATTCATATATATCAAAGGTTGTCCCAGATTCAAAATTACTCATTTTGCTTTCTTAATAAAATATTTAATTTGTCAGTGATTAGAATTCTTTTTTCAACCTACATAAATTAGTTACAAAATATTAGTGTAATTTTCTATGGTTACATTATAGGCAGCGATACAATAGACCCATAATTTAGTTTCAGTGATTAGGGAGATTCCACAGTTTTCAGTCCAAAGCTTAAATGGAAGCACTCTGCACACACCATTGGCAGGCATGGCTCCCCTGATAAGCAGGCACATCCAGTAAACTTCACAACACCCCATTTTATTGCCAAAATGTCTTAAATTAAATAGCTAATGAAATGATGATGTAATAAGTTATTTAAAAAATGTTAAATGTAAAAGAGAATAGATATTAAATACTTTCCAATGGACTTGTGGACCCATTTCCAATAGCAATGACTTAATGTGAAATGGAAGAGAAAAAAAAAGGAAGGAAGATTGCACTTTTAGGTGAAAATATCAAACCACAGTGCTTCTTGAGTGAAAGTCGGCTTTTATCTGAAATAAATAGAATAAAATCATAAAAGAAATAATTTAAAACAAAAGCAATAAAGACAATAAAAGCTACAGCTTTAAATGGTATGAGCATTATTTCTAGTTACCCAGCTCATAAATAAGAAACTCCATAATTTAGCGTTTAACTGTTGAATCGATCCCATACAACCACAACAATGCCTATTCATACATAACTATTTTCACAGATAAAGTGCTGATCGAGGAGCTTTTAGAGGGATTTTTTTTGTACCATATAAGACCCTTGGGAGAGATCTGGTGGAGAAGGAGTCCACTAGCTTCAGGATTCAACACAGGGAGGACCCTTTACTCAAGTCATCTGGGTGTGAGCCCAAAGGGAAAACGTGAACAGGACTTTGTTGTGATTTGACTAGGGTTTCATATGAAGGCCATCACAGCAATGGTCACCATACATTGCCTCCAAAAGCTAGAAAGCTAGAAAAAATTCCCTGAGGTTCACATTCAGCTGTGTTGAGATTCCCAACCTGGCCCCTTTTAAGGTTTGATTCCTGTTTAGCATATGGTTGCTGATCTTGGTTTGGTTAAAAGAGCTTTCTTAGGAACTGAGAGCCATCATTGGTTTCTATAGGCCTGGTCAAATTGATCTCTGTTTTGCATCTTTTCACTTTTAACACTAGCTGCCATCTCACACAGCGATAATCCCAAACTGCTTTTCTAACATTTTGAAGGCAAGTCTGGAATTTGAACATTTATTAGGCAAGAGGGGAAATCACAGCTTCCTCCAAATATCACGTTGACATTGACTTCTTATGTGCATGTGTTCGGTTCCCCTCCAAAACTCCTATCTTTTTTTTTTTCTTGCACTGTCCACACATTGTCACGTTTTTTTGTCAAACTTTCACAGACTCCATCACAGACAATTTCATGGCTTCCTCCAACAGCTGATTGTCTGTAAATGTGGCGGGGGGTTCTGGGACGGATTCTGAAAGGCCAATCAGCGACTCCAGGAGGCAGGTCCCGGGGTCGCTCGCCGGAGGGAGGCTGGGGTAACTAGGAAACTGAAACTGAAAAAAGTTGTCCATGTGTTCGTACTCCTTGAGGGAGTTGTAGAGCGAGCTGGGCCCCAAGCAGGGGAAACCGTCGAAGAACTCCAGGTCTGACTCAGAGGAAAGGCTCAGGTCCATGTTGTAGCTCGCCGAGCGGTCGACGGTTGGCGAGGGCGTGCGTGGCACACTACTGCTGTGGAACAGGCCGTTTCCCTGGTTGGCGTTCTCGTCCAAAAGTTCTGAGATAGTTGTTGCTCGATTGTCTGTGTGGTCGTCCAAGAGTGCGGCGTCTATATTGTCATTCTCGTCAGCAAAGTCCACCATGCTAAAGCTGCTAAAAGCCTCCGTGCATGGCTGCTGTTGTTCTTGCCGTTGATCTGGACAGCAAACACCTTTACAGTCCCCAGCGTCCCTGCTACTTCGTGAGCCGTTCTCTGGGTCGCTGAAACTCAAAATGCGGCTCAGGCCTTTCTCGTCCACATCCAGCTGGGTGCGATGCTCACACTGGCGCTCGCCTGCCTCAGAGTCCTCACTCTGACCAGAATAGTCTGATAAGTCCGTCATGTCGCTGCTGCAACTGTTCTCTCCAGCCGCCGTTAGTTCTGAACTAAAGGGGAAGGAGGGCACTGCTGGCAAGGTGGATGTGTTCTCCTCCTCCTCCTCTGTGCTCGACTGCTCCTCCAGCCTCTTCTCCAGCTCCAGCTTCATGATGGTATGGATGTAATGCGTCTGTACCCTAGTGGAGTTGAACTCAATGCGACCTTCGGTGTTCCCGCAGCCGTCCTTTGTACAGCCACAAGGGAAGGAGGAATGATCCATCTGTGGGAGGTAGAAGGAAGGAGTTAAATTACTTGTTGAATACACATAAGAAGTCCCAATTGTATTGTGATGTGGAGCTTATATTGTCGAACCGCAGTTTAAGGTCTGTTTGTCTTACCTGACATTTGATGCCGGCCAGGCTGCAGCTACATGTCTCGGGCTCGCAAAAGCCCTGGCAGTCGCAACCACAGTTCTCCCTGGAGATCCTCAGGTCATGCAGCTGCCTCTTCTCCTCTTTGTCGATCTTCTTCACACCGGCTTCTTTGAGCAGTGCGTAGCGGCGCTTAGGCGGGTAAGGCTGGAGGAAATAGCCCTCGTCCAAGTTGGCCCCACTGATGTCGATGTCCTGCTCAGGGATGTCGTCCACCGTTAGGCGCTCCGCCTCCTCATTCTCTTGGGTTCCATTGTTAGTCAGCTGTAGGGATATCAAATAAGTGATTATTGCATTGAAATTGTGTGTCAGAATCTAGGGATTCTTTTACAAATGATCTGATACACTTGAGGGCAACTTTGCTCACCTTCAATTTGAGAGCCTCCAGCTTTTCCTCCCTGAGTCTGTTGAGGAATTTTTCCCTTCGTAAGATCCGCTGCTCCTCAGCAAACTCAGCAAGAGTATACGTGCGGAGCACGCTGTGGCGCTGCATCATGCCCAGAGTGCATCCTCCACGACTGGGAACACTGGTGAAGCCTTGGCACCGAGGGAAGAAGAAAACTGTCACCTGGTCAAAGGTCACATTGCCCCGTCGTGCTCTCTTGGATTTCTTAAGGATGGATGTTGCTGTAGATGGAGAAAGAATAGATTTAGAATACATCTTGTGCAAGAAGGGGTGTTTTAAACAGACACTTTTTAGTGCATTCTTTTGAACAGCATCAATTGCTTTTATGTGCCTCTAGATGGCATACTGTCACTCTGTGTGAAGTCTTAAAGTGTGTGCAAACCCTGCTGAACATACTGTAAAAGGACACCCCTCTGATTCATTGCCCTATCCTCAACCAAGCCTTATCATGTACCCAATTAAAAGACACTGCTAACAAGAGTTCAACACGCTTTACATCCTGTAAAGTGAAACTTAAACTAAGGAGAAACCACTCGGCCTCGTTTCTACCCATCCTGCTGTACGACAGAAACCACCCAGCCCTGGAATTTCCCTGTGGTGGCCAACACAGAGGAGGAAGCAGAGCTGCCAGGATCACAAATGGGCGAGTAAATGCTCGGGGCTTCCGGAAGAGGTGGAGGATGGAAGTGTAGCTCTCAGGACAGGAATAAAAAAAACTGGTCTCCCTGCAAGCTGACAATCCCAACAAATGTCCCAGAAACTGAGGAGTCAAAGGTCCTTTCTCTGTTAAAAACATTCAGGGCTCAAAAGCAACCAGCAATCTTTTCATTCTCAGACAAGTACAATAAAACCATATGGGAATCAAAGTGAAACCATATGTGGCGACAATTATACAAGCTTTATTGTAAATTACACCGCCTCTGCTGAGGAATATTAAACACGACTTTTGAGCCTTTAAGACAAGCAACTTTTTCCGCGACAGATTTTACTTTGGATCACAGAAAAGGATGCTAATACTACCATATGTTGAGCTTTACACCTTGTGGTGAGGAATTCTTTGTAGATTCGTCAGCCATGGAGCTCTCCTGGAGACACACCCTGAACTACTGCCCTCACATGGTAAAATCAGTGTACTTTGTGCAATAATTAAAGCTCAGAGGAAGAAAACCTTTTACCCCAATGCAGGTACAGACAATAGCCTTACTATGTCATCTAAATCTGCCGCTAGGGGTAATACAGATGAAACGAACTCCCATCCATCAAATCCAGTCAGGCTTATAACACCAGAAGGAGACAAATGACACCTTCTCCGCTCCCTCTAAATGGGATAGCTTTGCTGGCTGGCGCTGGCGCCCCCCTTCACCTCACAATGGCAGGCAACTTTCTGTCCAACACAAACACCGGATTGTATTGGTTTGCACAATCTGCTTCTCTAGATGTGTCTGCAGGCCTTCCTTTCCTTTCTTGATTGTCCTTCCCCCTCTTTTTCTGGATCCCTTCACCCAGCCTCTTTCAGCACCTGTGCTGGGTGCATGCCCGGGTTTCAGACAAGGCTCTGTGTGTTCCCAGCCTTGGCAACCGGCCACGCTTCTCCTCCTGGCTCCATGCCCCGCCTTCCTGGAAACCACACAACTGTTTGCCCTTCTCCCCTACAATCCCTCTCCAACCCGGCCGGTCCCCTAAAGGCCAGCAGACGCACCCAGGTCCAGACAGAAACACCCTGAAGCTGCTTGACCCACATCTTTCATGGAAAGGTGAGGCTATGTCTGTCGACAAAGCTCTGGGAAGAAGGTGGAGACAGAGCCAAGGTGAGCAGCCACCGCATAATGCGATTAGCCATTTTGCAGCTTTAGGGCATAAAATCAAAAGGGGTATTCATTGCAGAAGTCTGAAATCATTTCTGTGAAATGTTTCATGGGCTGCCAGCTGCCTAAATTCCTTAACTCTCCCCAGTTTTTTATGGGTTTGTTATCAGAGCCTCCGCGGAGCAGTAAAGACAAGGCGAGAGAACGCATTAAAAAGCATGTACCATCAGCTCTTTCTATGATTTATTGTTGCTAGAAGAGAACACTCACTGTTGAAATTTGTTGCTGGGGAGCTGGGGTTGCTGGGAGTGGAATCCAGGGTGTCCGAGTAGCAGCTCTCCCCCTCCGAGTCCCAGCCTGAGCAGGCGGAGGAGAAGGAGGAGGGTGAGGAGTAGCACGGGTCCTCATCCACCTCCTGAAACTTCCTCTTGAGATGCCCACTCATGGCGTCAGCGCGAACAATCTGCAGGAGCGAGCAGAGGGAGTCGTTATTAGCAAATATATCACACTTTTTTAAACAGCTTTGAAGTATTTTCTTATGAATGTACAGTATCTGGTAATATAACACAACCAGAACTAATGAATAAACAATATCTGTATATTTCATGGAAGCCATCGTACACACACACAGGCCATTTACAGTGTTATTGGTACATTCAGGTCGTGTGCTCGGCCATGTGAGACCGCATGCATCCCAATCTCGTGCTGCACTCAGCTGAGAGTGGAAGTTAGCCATAGCACAGGAAGCAATCAATCAGGCCTATTCGCATAAGGCAACAATTACTGGAGCCTTCACCCTCTTCCAAATCCCATCAGCTCAGCAAATGCATTGATTAGAGAGAAGGACCAAGCACAGAGGTGACCAAATCATTCAGCCATAGACATTTAATTTCAATCATTCCCTTTAGGCAGCACTATCAAATAGGCAGGCCAAAGCCAGGGCAATTTGCCACTTGCCCTGTTTAATGTGTTCGCATGGCATTCATAGTAAATATGTACAGCTATGCATATTCAAGATGTTTTGTTATGCAACCGCTGTATGCATTCTTTCAGAGCTCCCGTGAGAGGGGCTGCTGGTTCAGCGATAAAAACAATCAATCCTTTGAGAAAGAGAGACAGGCAGGCAGACCGAGACAAAGAGAAAAAAATGATCATGAGGAGAGAGAATGCCATTCACCCTCTAATCTTCAAAAACCTTGCCTTATACCTGTAAAACCACTTCTACGCGCAAGCGCTGTTGAGATCTTTAAATGTTAAATGTTTCAGTCAATGAGTAATACTTTCATATTCCGCCAAATCAACCTCAGCATGTTCCAGGAAAAAGAAACCACTGACATGAAAAATGAACATGTTGAATGAGATGGAAGATTTACTGCTGGTGTGTTTTACGGTCGGGATATAAACACGTCACGTGGCTCTGACAAACAACAGACAATCTTTTGCACATCTTCTGGGAAGTGCGAGACGGCGACTGCCAGAAAACAAAGGTCATCATCATCGCAGTCCGGGGGCCGAGGCCCTGCTAACTTAAACAAGGAGGGACGGAGGAGTGGAGGGGAGGAAGGAAGTGAGAGGAGAAGGAAGACATGACTGGGCTCAACTCCAGCAAAGACACTCCTTAAAATAATGTGAAGTGGAATGGAAAAAGAAAAAGGGAGCTGTTACATTTTCCATAAAGAGATCATTTCACCATCAAACTGTTTCTTTGGAATAATGTATTTCTTATACATGTTTATAAAGGAACTGTCATTTTTGCTGTTTTGTCTGTTGCTTTTTTTGGCTTGATATAATTGCAGATTAGGGATATTTAAATTAGTTAAATTTAAATCCCAGATTTGTCAGTTATTAGCCCGACATGGCTCAGATACACAGACGCCGAGCTGTCCTGCCAACAGGCTAATTTGTCACCACTACTCCTTAGAGGACAGCTAAATGTGTCAGAGACAGGATACGTAAGTTTAACTCCATGTGTGACCTGAATGCCTTGTTTGTCTTATCAGGATGTTATGTAACCGTCAGCAATCGAAAGGCCTGAGCAGGTATGCAAGGAGGGACTCATTTTCGGCATGTAACAGGGAGCAATTATGCAAAACCGGTCCTGCCTTTTGACAAGGATAAAAGAGAAGTCAGAGCCAAGGGCAAGAGGCTGACACCTTTGAATAGGCAGAGGGGGCAGTTTTGCAGTTGTATAGGGGGCTGTTGTTATTGCTGCAGTCAGATATCGTTGTCCCCAGAGCACACATGATGAATGAATCACCTTGCAATAGGTCAAGCTGGCTCATACTGTCTCTGCAACAAACAAAAAAGGCATCCTTTACATTGTGACCACCTCAGCAATTCTTACATTCCCAAACCAATGAGAAAAGCCGGTCGCTCAATTCCAATCCGTCAATTTACTCAGGCAGGAAATAATCTCCAAATGCCTTTAGCCGCTGATAATATTATCGCATCATGGGATCTGCCTTGAAACAATTTAGAAACACCTGGGTGCAGCATCTGTTGCTTATCACTGATCAGACAACAAGTGTTTTAAACCCCACACCACAGCACACGCATCTCAGTGCGAAAAAAAAAAAGAAGAGGGGCACACATGGGGTTCACCTTGCATTTTTGCCATCACTCCCACCCCCCAATTCCCCGTAAAAAAAAACGAAAACAAAGCCGCAAGGCATCCTCAAGGGAGTGCATAGCGCCAGCTAAGCAAAGTCTTTTTAATTAAAAGCTGCAGCGAGGCAGAAGGGGAGGAGAGGGAGAGGGGTGGGGGGGGGTGTCAGAACTGGGTCATTGTCTCTTGACTGCAGTCTACCTGACACATTGATTTGTTAATCCTGTTCAATGGGCAGAAACAATGGCGAGAGGTTAATCCTGGCAAGGGGACGGCTTGTAGTCAATCTGGAGCTTCTCAGCCGCTGCACCCACAGAACAGGGCCAAAAGGAGCAGCGGATGGAACAAGGGACGTCAGGAGTAAAAAGACAACAGTCGTGCAATTACTCATATGCAAAAGGGTGGAGGGAGGGAGGGGGGGGGGGAGAACAAAGATAAAAGAGAGAAAAATCAAAGCAGGCTCCTCAAGAAGGCAGTTCCTGTGAATCTCTGCTCTGAACGCAGAATGGATGTGATCGGACAGCCGTGCCAGAGAGGGAGCACAGCGTGTTTTCAACGCACACTAAATTATGCATCACTGTCATTCCATCAACCACACACAGGCAGGCAGATAAAGGACGCATCCGCTGAGGTGCTCCCTAGCCAGTTGTCACAGAGTTGGGAGGATAAATCTCTGGCGATGGAGATTTGTCGCCAGAAGCACTACACAGCTCAAGTTAGATGCATAACTATGTCAGTCGAATAAGATTATCTCGATACATGCAGCTACAGGCTGTTAATACAAATTCAGAATCACAATTCATTCCCATTTTATCTGCAGACAGACCCTCACGTTATTATTAGAGGAATCCTAAATGATTCCAACTGGGGAGAATAGAACATTCAACAGCAAATATGCAAAAAACATTGCTACAACTAAACTTTAATTAAAAAAAAAAAAAAAGAGGATTCTAGGCTGGAACAATCCCTACCTTTTCCCAATGCAACAAACACAAGTTGACAAAAGACGTTCAATTTTCAAGAGATGTAATCAGAAGCACAAAAAAATACCAGGAAACCTATGAAGACTGAGGGAAATTTGTATGTCCAGGAAAATCTTTAAAAGCCTAATGGGGTCCAGCAGCATTTTTTAAAGTGACCTTGTCTGCCCCACCGCCCAACAGGACATGTCACAGTTGACTTTGCCCCCTTGCACTGCCTGTCCAGCCCCTTTGCAGCTGAGTGGGAGTGGAGCAACAAGGCGCAGTAAACTTAGCCAGCCCAGGGCATTTACATGGCACACTGGCAACACTGTGCAGTTCCTCAATGACTGACTGGCTGAGTTGAGTGCTCATAAAATGTGATAATGATGAACCTGGGAGTCTTCCTGTGTGTGTGTGTGTGTGTGTAGGAGCGTGTCTGGGCAGGCCGCACCCCCACCCCCCTCTAAGCTTCGTTTCTTAATGCATCTCTCACTTCCAGCCCTGTCACTGAGAAGACAGGGGTAATTGATCAGAGCCATCAAGGTGACGGCGGGCTTGATTCCAGCGCCTGCACAGCTGGGGAGGGGGGGAGGACACTGGATCGTTTCTTAAACTCAGCTGTTGCTCAGAAGCGCTCCACCTGCTGGAACAAAGCAGGGAGGGCTCCTGTTTTCTCCTCTATGAGCCTGTTGTTCTCACTGAAGCCCGATGCTCGCTGTGACTGTGCCACAGAAACATTCTGTTCATCGGCCCCGACCCGTGCACACACACACTCTGCTCCCAAAACGGAGAGAGAGGTAGTGGGAAGAAGGAGAGAGGATTGTACAAAACAAATAAATAATGTCATGTCTTCAAGCCACAGGAATTCCATTCTGGCAGCGCCACTCTCCCTGTAATAGTGGGAGAAGAACACAGGCTCTATCTAACCCAGATGTGTTTTCCACTGCTAACCACTGGAAAGTCCTACTCCCATAAGGCAGTAGTGCTAGCTACCTCTACTGGCCACACCTGCCAGGGTATTAGCTTGCACATGGACCTCACTTGCCCTCAGCTGTCATTAATCTGTTATGCAGGCATGCAGGAGTCAGACTGTGTACTGGGACTGATTTGGGTTAGTTTACTCCATTTGTAAACCAGAAAGAGGGCTGATTGTAAGTACACTGACTCCTGGGGAATATATATGAAGAACGAATGTATTAAAAGAAGTAAAAATATGTAGCTGGGATTTATTTTTCTTTAACATATTTGCATTGAGAAGAAAAGAAAAAAAGCAGAGATGAGAAAATCTCAAGAAAATCCCTTTGAAAAACAGCAAACATGCAACAAAGAATGTGTGTTTGTGTGTCTTTTTGTTTGTGTGGAGGTCGGCTCAGGGGTCGTGCCCCAGTCTGGGACACTTGCAGTATGGAATGCTGGGAGCGGACAAAGCAGATGGGAGCTCTCCAGCGCTGTGAGGGAGAACGTCAGCAGACTCCCTCCTACTCCCTCCTCCTCCTCCTCCTCCTCCTCCCCTCTCACGTCTCCAGGCACAAAAGCGTGGGGCCATCCTGCGTGACCAAAATATGGCAGGCACAGGCATCCTTGTCTGAACCCCAGCTCTGCTGCTGCAGCCTCTCGCCCAGCTGGTGGAGACAGACACTGAAAGTGTGTGCGAGCTTCCTGAGGTTGTGAAACGCACACTGCAGTGCACAGGAAGTGGCCATCCAGATCATCTATGCTGACAGCTGCAGGCTCCACATGGTTGGCCAGCACAGAGAATCATATGATGGAGATGAAGGGGAGTCAGGAGGTACGGATGGTAATTATCATAGTTGAAATTCAACCAAATATTGCAAAGACTCTGCGTCGCTTCATGTCATTCATGATTAAGACAACAAATTAATGTTTTTTTTTAAGAGGGCTCATGGTGTAAAATGTGAGCTAAATATTAAAATGAGAGGAGATAAAGAGTAATTCAACTGCACATTCCTGGGAAATGAATACTACATGAAATGCACAGCATCAAGGGCTATATAGTCCCTCTCTGTAAACAAAGGATCATTCAGCTCGCTGTAGCCTAATTCCAGAAAACATGATTCCAAAAAAGATCCGGATGAGGTCGCGCTAGAGACGATTACGTTGATTCAGTCGCTCTATCCAAATACAGACAGAGCCTGGCTCCATACTATAAAGAGCCTCAGATTATAGTGTCATTTCTAAATGATGCATTAATTGCAGCTTATAAAGAGAATAATCATTAAAAAAAGGTAAATAAACAAACAAACAGCAGGCGCACTCGCTGCTTTTCTAAATAATACATTTACACACAACATGTACTGGTTATGAAGGGGGAAAAAAAAAATCCATGTGCTGTTGAGGAGGAATCATTCAAACAATGAGGACACTCAACATTCCGTATCCACACACCAAATAAAAAAATAAATCATCAATAAAAAAATAAAAAAATAAATCAATCGTTAAATATAGCCGAACGTGCACGTCGCGAGGCCATGGCATGTGACCCGACCATTCCTCATGATTAATGCTAATTCTAATGACAGCAGGCTCCGTCAGTGTGTGTGTGTGTGTGTGTGTGTGTGTGTGTGTGTGTGTGTGTGTGTGTGTGTGTGTGTGTGTGTGTGTGTGTGTGTGTGTGCGCTCAGATGTAGTGCCTTCAGGAGTCGCTCTACTTACAAGAGGCGCACCAGCACCGCTGAGGTGAACAAGAACAACTCAATACACAAAGCCCACCTCATCAACAGTTCACACATTAATGAATCCACAGCCCAAACCACACCGCAATGTAAGAGCACCACACTCCTGCTGTGAAGTTCCCAAATACCTGATTTATTAAGCGATCGATCCATTTAAAAATCAATAAGTGGAATTGTTGGACTCTCGCCCAAATCAATAAATTGTTCTATCCCTTTGCGACCAGACTATGATCACTGTGTGTGTGTGTGTGTGTGTGTGTGTGTGTGTGTGTGTGTGTGTGTGTGTGTGTGTGTGTGTGTGAAACCAGCCGTGCAGCCCAATTAGTTCACTCACTTCAGCAAGCAGCCCGAACATGTCAATATTAACAATAAAAGCGTCAAGTTAAAACCACTAAAAGAAGTGTGTTTGAGGAGAAATCCAGCCAACACACCATCAAGATCCATCTGCTATAACATAGTGTAGATGTAAATGACTCCCGACAGAAAGATATAAAACAACATTCAAACTACTTGTCTCCCCTCCTCCGCTGAGGTTAAACACGTTAAAAAAAAAAAAAAAAAAGAAAAAAAAAAAAAAAAAAAAAAAAAAAGACGGTGTTCAATCAGGCAACATGCAGCTCTGTTCTGTGTCTACTCACCACCAATTCAAGTATCCGATCACCATTAGGGACACACACAAAAAACAGCGCTGGATAGACAGCCGATGGGATAATCCAAAAATGGCACAAATAAATACGGTGCTTATCCCCGCATATATAGACAGCTCTCGGTGCTATTGTCTGTGTCTCTCCGCCGCACGGGGCTCTCCGTACCAGCTGAAGAGCTTCCCTTGTCTGTAGCAGACTGCCGAGAAGCGCAGCCTTTTTCGTCAGTGGAAAACTCCCTCCTGGCGTCTGGTCTGACGCAGGCGGTGACACAGGGAGGCTGCCCACGCTGCTTCCTGCCCGTCCTCTTAATGTGACTGGGACCGTACCTGCATGAGGAAATACATATGGTCATCTATTGGATTGATATGATAATGATCATTTATAAGATGTTTTTAATAATTCAATAATCACCCCTCTGAGCCGTTAAAGAGCCTCTGGTGGTGAGTTTGTGAACATAGATGGATAGATAGATGGATAGATAGATAGATAGATAGATAGATAGATAGATAGATAGATAGATAGATAGATAGATAGATAGATAGATAGATAGATAGATAGATAGATAGATAGATAGATAGATAAGATAATTTGATATAAGAGACTAAATAAATAAAAACCTGAAAACTGAACCAAAACTATGACCATACTCCAACTACATACAAAACATAGATGAAGTGTTGTTTATGTGATCTAGCAAAGTAAACAATTAAAAAAAGAAGAAGTTTAGGACAAAAATGAAACAGACAGAAATGTAACAAAGCTGAAATAGGGCTGATGTTTTGGAGATACATGGTTTTAACAGGACAGAAATAATATACTCTTTATTGTCTTGTAATGTTGTTTTTTGAGACAAATTTGAGACTCTTATCAGTATCATTCATCTCCACATAAAAACAATTGTTGGAAAACCACTCTAAACCACTTTTAGAGGGTCCTCTGATTCTTCTCCATATGAGCTAACTGCTGTGCAGTGGGAGAAGGTATCTTTGGAAAACAGACAACATCTCCTCTAATAGTGATGTGGGAGGTGCTATGATGCTGTAATGCTGTTCTGTGGCATATTTCCAGTTAAGGAAAACACTGACTAAGCTGGTATGAAATGACTGAATGAACTGACTCACTTTCTTTTTCATGGAACACAAACGTTATATAGTTTCAGAGGAAACCAATTCTTTCATCATAACATCGATATATGAGCTAAGACTCGGCTGATGTATATTGAATATCATTTTTAACCTAAATAGCTTACGACAGTTCAGTCTGTTAGTGGTTTGACAAAGTAATGTTCTTGAATTCACACATTATGAGTATTTTTAAGGCATATTCTTTTTTCATTTTTATCTGTCTGTGAAACATAAAGCTACAGCCAGCAGCTAGTTAGTTTAGCTTGGCACAAAGGCTGGTAACAGGGGGAGCTAGAGCAGCTAGCCTAGCTCCGAAAATAAAATCTGCCTAGCAGCGTATCTAAAGCTCACTGAATAATATTACTGATTATTAAGTGTAAAAAGGACAATTTGTCGTTTTATGGGAGGTTATGTTGAAGACTATTTCTTGGCGGAGCAGGTTCCAGGCAACAGGTGGAGAAACCAGGAAGTCACGACTCCAAAATGTCAAACTGCTTTAAATTTGACTATTTCCCGGACACCAACAATAAATAAAGAAATTATTATCTGACATCATGGAGAGGGCTCTTAATTCTACAGGTCTGGGATTTCCTAATAATTTCCATTTCCATTCCCTGGAAGGTACCAAAAACTAAAGTAAAAAGTTTAGTTAGTAAGCGGTTGCTGATCTTCAGAGGAAGAGAAGAGCTTTCCATTTAAATAAATAAGATGAAAAATCCAGATACTTAAAAATGCATACAGCCCCAAAGCGACTGCTTTCAAGGTCAAGAATGAATTTTCACGCTGAATTAAAAAGTTTCACATCAGCACAATAATGAAAAATTCCACAGTTCTGTAAACACTGATTTGATTCTCCAGAAGCAGCAGCGTCACACACCCTTTTCCCCTCCTCTGCTCACAGCGAGCGAATGCTTTCGTTCTCAGTCGGACTTGAACACTGTGTGCCGCCAATGTCAACACAGGTGCTTGACTCAGATATTTGGGGAGAGGTCTCCTGAAGCTGTGTACATAGAGCTAATGCTAATTGTCTCCTGCTAATAGAGGGCCCTATTCTCACTAGCCTGTTGAGCCTTTGGGACCCCATTTAGGGCCTTACCCTCATAGCAAAACAAGCACATTGCACTCATTGACAGCAGACATAGTCCCATTAGTGCTCCTATTGAGCTCACAGCGTTTCTGTTTTTAAATCAAGTTCTGTTTTCAAAGTTACTAGGTAATACATAATGAATACAGCGTGCAGGTGTGTGGATTTAATAGTGATGAGTCACTTACTTTGGAGGTAGTAGTTTCACCCGAGTCATAAATTAGCACGTGAAAAGACTGAATGGCTTTGTGATAATGAATGTGTTAGATAACAGAGATTATGGCTGGTCATGCAACTTATTTATGAAGCCAAAGAGAAAATGTGAGAAAACCTGCTGATTACCAACAAACAGAGGATATAATACATGTTGATGAGCTCAGGAATTTAAATAAATGTTACACATGTAAACAACTGAGCAATGATTTAGAGTCTTAGAGGTTTTGACGTTAGAAACGTAATGTTCACATTGAAACTGGATTCTGACTGATGAGTTAAAAACATGTTGGTTAAAGGACACCAGTCTCAAAGATCACGGTAAATACTATATCCATGTCATCACATACTGTCAGAGCCCAATTACACTGTGAGGAGGGAAGGGGCCATTTAAATGTTATTGCAGACTTTTGGATTGCTGTTATTGCAACTAGGAGAAATGGAAGAAGTTGCAGAGAGAGTACTGGTTTCCAAACTGGGGTCAGGATATGATTAAAGGGTAAAACGGAAGGAAGAAAAGAGTTATTCTTATGTTTGCTTCCTCTCAATTCTACCCATTTATTGTGAAACTGGACACTTTTACTACTTCTAAAATCCTTCAAATTAAAACATCTCTCTTATCACTTTGCTTTAAGGCAGGACAAGCCATTGAAATAAAGTGTTAAGTAAATAAACAAGTAATCAAGTAAATAAACATTCAGTAATGCTATCTGCATAGCTATCAGACAGCAGTTGTAATAATAATGACACCGTCTCTGTTTTGTTTTTGTTTTTCGTGTGTCTAAGGTGTGTGATAAAGTAGGTGAGGGTGTGTGACGCGCTAATGCTCCGGTGTGAGCCAGAGAGTCTGAATGTCCAGACAGACTCCACCCAATTAGCTTCCCTGTCGCCCTGCGACTCTTAAAGACGCAACAATGAACCATCCACAGCCCCGAGGACGAGACCGGCAGTCACATGAGCAGCAGTCACAGCCATTACTGAGGCTTTCTGCTCTCTTCACATTAAAAAAACTAATAATCACCAACATTAACAATTAGCCCTCTGTTTGACAAGCCCCCGAGAGCCTGGAGACATTCTTCCTCACTCTGCCACTTCTGTGGTTTGGTTCAGCGTAAAGCCCTAATTATAGCAGCAGCATTGGCAAACATCAGATCACTGACAGGTTCAACAATGTTGTTTTGATGGATGCAGATTATGTAAGAATCTGGGAAGCACAAAGACTTGTTGTGAGTTCTTGCGCTGGTTACTGGTCTTTGATGAAGTGTCCTTCATGAAGTTCTCTTGAGATAAACAGGAAATGTCTTGGCGGTGAAGCTCATGCTTTTTTATGTTGCCCTTTGAAGTCCTCTGTCAGGGACATCAGTTCCCTTTTTTGATAAACAAGGAGAAGTTCCAGGGAACAGTGCGACTCACATATGTTTACCCTCTCTTCTAAGAAAAAGAGCTGGACGTGTGTGTGTGTGTGTGTGTGTGTGTGTGTGTGTGTGTGTGTGTGTGTGTGTGTGTGTGTGTGTGTGTGTGTGTGTGTGTGTGTGTGTGTGTGTGTGTGTGTGTGCTGGTTGGGGGGATGGTAGCCCGAGTGCCAAAGCCACTGAATCAGGCCTGAATACATTAAGGCCACTCTCTTTAAAAGTGTGCCAGAGAGTTCATGGTGGAAGACGCCCCTCCAAGAGCACAATAATGGGCTTCAATGCTTTCCATCTGCGGAGGGAGAAAGGCCTGTGACTGCACGTGCTGTGTGGAGTGGGCTCAACAATATATCAATTTATGGCAATCACAGAGAACGTAAAAGTGCTCCTAAGGTGAAGACCGGGGCTGCGGAGTGAAAATGCCAAAGCCATCAATACATGGATATGATAAAAAAATAAATAAATAAAGCATAACAATGTTAATAACTTAGTTTTTAAAAGCTTGTCCTGGAAGCGTGGAAATAAACATGATATGAATTCACATAACTCTGGTGTTGATAGAAGTTGAGAAGTGTCCTCCCTGGAGGATCGACAGTCTGATGTTTTTGTTGCGGTGGTCAGACCGCCGCAGCAGACGGACACAACGGGGCTGGGGGGGGGGGGGGGGGGGCTGATTGATAGCTCCAGCTGTCCCAGAGGAGAGGAACACAGGCAGACAGCTGGTCACCTGTAGCCCCAGACATGAGCTGTGATAGAGGCGCATGGCATTGTGTTTCACTGCAGAGGGCAACCAGTGCAATGCGGAGTTCAGGCCACTGTTCATCACAGCCAAGAAAACAAACGGCGGAGCTGCAGGGGACGAGATTTAAAGAATAAAAGAGCACTTGAGGAAGTAGATTCAGCCGAGGAAAGCATGCATGAAGCTAATTTATTGGATTTTGAGCAGCATTTCAACACTTAGGTGTTTGGTTAATAAGACTCATAACACCTCATGTTCTTCTAATGACAATGCAGTCCTCTAAATCAGCCAGTTTTATATGCATGGTTTAATAGAGAATAACTGTTTTGTTTTTTTGACACAAGTTACATGAGCGAATAAAAGAGGAAGAGATGAGCTCACTCAGGCACAGGGATTAATCCAGAAGCAAGAAGGGGAAAGAAAGAAAAAAAGAGACACCCTCCCCCTCTCGCAGCCGGCCAGCCAATCAGCACGCAGAGGAGCTGGTTTACTTGGAGACCAAAGAATCTGTGTGTAGTGATATGACATCATCAGCTGCCCATTAAAGGAGAGGTCACTTTTTCTTTTCTTCCCCTTTTCCTCCACTTTTAAAGATGAGGGAGGAAAGTGATGTTTGAGGAACAAAGACCCTTTAAAGCAGCTACCTCTCCTGTTTTTTGTTTTATAGATAACACATTTAATGATTGTTGTAGCAGTCTATTTCCATTGTACCTTCCAGGTTTGTCTGAACTGCTACTAAGGTAATATTCATGAGTTGTTCAGTGTCAAGACGGGCACAATTCATAAATTTACCGACTTGCCTCTGCTGTTTTGGTTTGTGTCTCCACAACACTGAGGCAAAAGAAATGTTCAGTTTTTCAATGCCTCCATTCATTCACTGACAAACAAGCTTTATGTTTGGGATGCCCTCACTGCATACAGTATGTGTGCGTGATCTTATTGCTTCTCTGTGCTGTGTGTCTTCAGCTTTAGGGGGAGAAGAAGCTGCCAGTTTGTGTTTTGTTTACTTGGCACCGTCAGGGCTGTCTGACTGATGCATTCTGGATTGTCTCTCCCAGGACGTTTGTTCTATGTTTTATTCATCGGTGTGATGTGCTATAGACTTCCCCCTGACATAATATTATTGATTTCCTAATAGACTATCAAAAGAATAGCCTCACTCAAGGCATCAAGACTTTGGAGTAGCTTTATTTTTCATAGATAATTAGATTTTGAAAAAAAGTAGGGCTGCGAGTAACAGTTTCACTATTGATTCATCTTCTGAGTTTCTTTCTCAATTAACTAATAAATGGTTTCGTCTGTGAAAAGAAAGAAAAGGCCTCCAAAGCTTAACCAACAGTCCAAAAGCCAAAGAGAGACAATTTATTACCAAATGAAGCAAAGAGTAATCATGCTGAAATGATAATTAGATTAAATGATTAGTTGATCAGCACAAAATGTATCTCTCACTATCTAGATAATTGCTTAATCACCTAATTCTTTTTTAGCAAAAAAAGAAAATATTTGCCCTTTTTCAAAATCCTCTTAACTGGAAAGCTGTAATACGGTAATGTTTGGCTTTTGCTTGAAAAATTGATTAATGATGAACACACAACAGTGATTGATATTCCCCTGACTGACTGATTGATTAATCAACTAAATATTTCAGCTCTAATAACCTAATCAATTAAAAGGAATTAATTAACACTGAGCTTTTCTTAAAAACGTATTTTTGGACATTAAATATATTTTGTGTATCCAGATAACCCTCCAGTTTCCAAATCCTGACATGAGACAGATGGCACTGGCACCTAGAATATTAATAGGCTGAATCTATTATTGCAGTGTTTTGCACTGGGAAGCACACAGGTAACGGATACACCAACCAGCATCTCGCACAGAAATGATGTTCACAGGATGCCGTGATACACAACAGAAACTGAAAAAGAGAGGCGTGTAAATCTGGCGCTGAAAGGGTTAATGATCAATGACACAGGAAGGGGGTCTCCCTTGCTTGGACCGTACCAATCACATCACTCACAACTACTCTGTTATTCACATGACTGAGCAGAACCTCACTCCCAGGCCGGACCCTGCAATTGGCCTTCATCTGGACCACTTCATCACCAAGACGCTGTGATGATTGTGGACGTCTAAGCTGCCATCAAACTCTCCTCAATGGCTGTGGAACTACTGTCAGCTCTCAGGCAGCAATGTTGTTGGGACACATGTCCGGCAAAATTTACAACTCCTGATGGCTCCCTGTATTGCCCAGAAATCAATACGTGGCAACCCGTGCTTTATGACCACATAACAATTCTAAAAGATGTAGTAGCTGTGCAGACTGACATATTAGCTTGGTGGAGTGCCAGACAACAAAAAGCGAAACCCCCTCGTCTGCTTATTTTCCTTTTACTGCAGCACTTCCTCATTGAAATGTTTACATGCAGCACACGTGCTTTCAAAGAAGAGACAGAGGCTTCTCAAGCACAGGAAGCGCTCTGCTGAAAGTCACTGCTCTGATACTGATACAGAGACGATAACAGTCAGGTCATGTGCATGGTATGATTTCACATGTAGACCACATAGCAGCTAAGAAGATGCAAAACCATATAGAATTAGAAACTAAACTCCTTGACTAAAGTTTTTGTTCGATTTATAGCCACTGCACTGAAAGTTATCTGTATATCTGACCAGTAATAACTTACTCTCATACTGTCAGTGGTATTACTAACATGCTTTACAGAAAACAGATTGACTTCGACTGAAAATTGCAACCAATTCTCTGCAACCACTGGTGAGAACTGGCCTGAATGTGACGATGGAAGTCCCTTTCCGCGTCACACTCTCTGACACAAGGAGAAAGAAACCACACACCGCCGTGTTTCCCGTCACAAACTGAGCACTTCCTCTTTTTTGTTGTTCTCATTGTCTGTGTAACAATTTCAAAGCGTACAGTGTAACACAACGTCAAAATAGGCGTTGCTGGGAAAAAAGCGAGTCGGCTCCCTGGAATTTCCAGCAAAAGCAGAAAACTAATCGTGTACAGTTCCAGAAATAATGTCGACAGCTTACTCATCGACTCACTAGGTTAGACATACAACAATGTGATTACTATAACTCAACAAACAAAGCTGAGTTACTCATCAGTTTTTCAATGATTCTGCCCACAGGTGATTTTCTTTTTGTATTATTGTTTTTGTTTACATGCCATTGAGGTTATAAACAAATGGATGCAAAGTAGATTTACTACAGCTAGTTGGACACATTTTAAGTTGCTCTGAAAACAGCAACAAAATATGTTCACTTCGCTGGGCTGTAAACATACTTTCAAGAATAAATTCAATATTTTGGGAGATGTTTTTATTCACTATCTTGCCAAAAGTTACATTAGAAGATTGACAACACTCTCATATTCAATAAATATGGGGCTACAGCCAGCAGCTCTTTTACTAAGCTTAGTTTAGCATAAAGACCTTCTTGTTTGTTTAATTCAAACACAAACCAAACAGTACACCGCAGTGAGACTCCTGAAAGTCATTGCTCCCGGACAAAAAGATAACAAATAACTCCACACAATAAAACCACAACCGTCGTTTTAACATGTCAGTCTCTGTACGGCTCAAACAAAAATGTATCATTAGTGAGTAGAGGTGCTGGTGGATTTTGTAACCTTTGGACAGACCGAAGCTAGCTTGCTCTCCCTGTTTCCAGTCTTTATGCTAAGCTAAGCTAACAGGCTGCTGGCTGTTGCTTAATGTTCATCGGACATGAGAGTGGTATCAATCTTCCCATCTAACTGTTGGCAAGAAAGGGAACAAAACAATTAGCAACAACACAGTCTTCCGCTTTCCATTTAGTCTGTAGACTAACAACCTATAAACACAGCTATTGAACAACTCCTTTAAACTAGACGTACAGAGGAAGACAGCTAATTGTGAGCCATGTTCATATATACTCTAACTTATACTCTAACTTGGTTATTTTATCTAGTTATTTGTTTTAATGGGTGAATGTGAGCCTACTCCATTAAAATGGCTTTGTACTAGTTATCTAAATCTCAGCTCTTGGCTGTGCGGCAGTTTGTTGTCAGCAAACAAAATCACCCCGTAACGTCTAATGAGTGGCATTTTTTCACTTGGGGGGGATGGAGGACATTACGGCGCTGGTAATGGTGGAACGGCAGGGGAGGAGCAGGTGGGGGTGACTGGGGGGTACGTGCAGTCACTGGGGCTCGGAGAATCTGCATCACAGCATGCTGCTGTTACCACGGCTACAGGGACATGCGGGCCAAATGGAGGTGCCAGGCCGACAACAGTGAGGCCCAATTAGAGACCCTGGGAGAGGGAAGATAATGAAATCCAGCCCTGGACTGACGTGGGTTAACTAAATAAGTCCACAGTCGTTTAGCGTTAACAAAAAACGACGACCGGGTGGATGTCGGGGCGGGAAAAGTGGTCACAGGCCCCTGGACAGATAGATTTATTGACTGACAGACTGAGAATGCTTTTGGACTTGGTCCTGTTTTATACCAGCCTTTTTAATGTTATTTCATCACTTGTATGTCGTTGATCTGCTTGCTTTACCACAGCTTCCCCTCCTCTCATGAACTGCTATTTCCCCCCTTTCTCTCTTTCTTTCTCTTTCTCTATCCGTCCATTTCAGCTTTTCTCAGTCTGTAGCTCACTTACTCTGACACACACATTTCCCCCAATACACACACACACACACACACACACACACACACACATAAACTACAGCTTCACCCTCCGGGCTGGCCGGTGCAGAATGGCCTCAGAATGTGAGAAAGGGACAAGTAGCAGTGTTTACCGAGCACTACTGTCCACACATCCGTTCCCACAATGGCCCCATTGAGGGTGGGCCCAGGTTAAAGCCTATTTAAAAGGCTTGTTTAACACCGAGAAGAGGGGCCTGCATACCCGAACCGCAGGGAAGGGAAAGCGGGGGGGAGGGAGAGGGATTCACAGCGGGCTCCTCACCCTCCACCCCAGCTTTTTCTTCAAAGCCGAACTCATGTTGTGCTGACAATTCACTTTATCTTTTTCTCTCACTGGACTTTTTACTTTAACCTTTTTTTCCCTGTGTGTTTCTCAAAAATGTGTCATTTTTTTTTTCTTCTTCACATCATGTCTGTGGAACGTGTGAGAGCACATGTGGACGTGCCACAGTTTGAGTTGAACAGAGGACAGCGGCCAACGGAAAAGGGAGAGGACCGAGAAAAGGGTGGGAGTAGTTGTAAAAGTAGATAGTTTTGGGAGGGAAAAAGGCAGGATGGATGGGCAGAGGGGAGGAAAGAGAGAGTCAGGACAGCGAGGGAATATTATTTTCCTCCACCCTCCTCCCTCCTTCCCGCCTTTCTCTTCTCCTCATGTGAAGGACAAGCCTGGCGGGGCTGCGGTCTGGCCCAGTGATTGTGTACGGCGCCTTGTGGTGCCTCACACAGGAACCCCATTAATCACTGGAGCAGGTCTCTCACTCCTGGACACAAAAGACCCCACACGCCGACACCGATGCATACACTTGCAAACACACAAACACTATGAAAACTTGCATATCTGCTTGCACATGTGAGAGAACGAGGGAAAGAGAGCAAGGGAGAGGTTGGAGATTCCTAAGCGTTTTCACAGAGGTACACATAATTATTTCTAAAATGTTTTGGCAGTGTTCAGCAGAGAGAACTGAGAAAGGAATGCCAAATAGTTTGGAGTCACACCAAGAGAGCAGTCTTGAATTGGTTTAGCATTTAGTCATAGAGAGTGAATTTGTTCCTACAACGCATCACAGTCCTGATATTTAAAACATTAAAGTGCCCTGATATTGTGATGCCAAAACAGCTTATTTCATATTCTTCCCTGTGGTGCAAGAGAAAAAACAGTATCTGATCTAATTAAGCGAGAAAGCAAATAGCTAAAGATGACTCTGGTGTCCTGAGAAATTAGATATCAGTGCAAAGACGTGCAGGAGATACACATATTATCCCACAAGTCAAGCAGGCAATGTTTTCCAGGTCATTTGGTGGAGAAATCCCTGCAGCAATTCTATTTCCATCGGTCGCCTTGAGCGTGAGTCCATGTGTGCACAGTCCGTCTATAGTAGGAGCCGAAGAAAGGACACCACTGAGGTCATCCCCTATATTAAGACTACAGGCTCCTCTTACCCCAACATGCGCTGCATAAAAAAAAAATCATTGCGACATTGGGGAGAGGATAACACTTGAAAACTAATTATTTATTTACTAGAGATTACACTAACAAGTTAATTGGCACTGGCAGTAAATTTAAATAGCATTTTCATTTGTTTTAAGTTGAACCTGCTTGGCATGATAAAACAAATGACACTCTCATCAACAAATCCGCACATTCATTTCTAAATGATCCACCATGTTGTTTGTTGTCTAAACACCTGCAGAAACTGTCCTTTTCAGCCTCAAAATGTCTTGTACTGTATGCAGTGAGTGTATTCAAACCGGTGCATATGCAAACATAAAAAGTAGAAAAACAAACAGGAAATTGGATTGATTGATAGTACAATCTGCAGGTGGAGGAGGGCGAGGAGCAGTAAAATGTGGAGTTGTCTGGCATACGAAGAGACAATCATCTGTGTGGGTGTGTGTGTGTGTGTGTGTGTGTGTGTGTGTGTGTGTGTGTGTGTGTGTGTGTGTGTGTGTGTGTGTGTGTGTGTGTGTGTGTGTGTGTGTGTGTGTGTGTGTGTGTGTGTGTGTGTGTTTGTGTTTGTGTGTTCCTCCTCCTCCTCCTCCACTCTGCCTCTCAGACATCCCCCTCTCATGCCTAATCCCAGCCCAGCCACCATAATTTACTGCCCCATCGGTAACTAGCCATCGACAGGGGTGAGGGAGAGAGGGGGAGATGCAGGAGCCAGAGGCAGGCTGAGGGTCAATGGCTATATCGAGCACATAAACCCCCATGTAATGAGCAATATTTGTGTACCGGGAGGTAGGTCGACGAGGTGAAATGGAGAGGGAGTTGCACGTCACATGCAGACACAGGACTCCATCAGTCGGGAGCTGTGGAGCTAATGTATGATGAGCTTTTGTGTATGTATGTGCAAGCAAAGAAAAAAGGAAACTGTAAAGATGACAGATGCAAATTAGTTTTCTTACTTTTTTATCATGGTTCATTTAATGTGTAATCCTTTTATTGTTTTCTGTCTGAAGCCCAACTATGCTGCTGCTGTGTTGCTTATAAAAGAGATTTCTGATCTTAATGAGACTAATCTTGATAAGCAGAGATGAAAATGATAACAAAAGCCATGCGCTAAAGGGGCTATTTGTTTCCTTTTGAAGGCAGGCGTTTACTGTCATGTGCGACAGAGTGAATCATTATCCTAATCATGTGTTATTGCATAATCAATGTGTTTATCGTGATAAAGCGGACATGGTTTTTGTCTAACATCCTGCTTGTGGCGAAGTAGAAATAAAAATGAAGGCTGACATTAAACGTCCACCAATCCTGTCTATACTTTTGTCTTCTAGCTCTTATGATACGAGATCAAAAAACACACAACAAAGTGAATCCAATCAGTGCCGAGCAGCTGACCTCAGCCTCTGTAAACATGTTTTTAGAAGGAGTCTGAGTGTTTTTTCATGGAAAAGCTGAGCCTTTGTGGAGAGATTAAGGCAGCAGATCGTCATGGTGTTTTTTGAGATTTAATGCACATTGTGGCTATTCTTTAATCATCTCAGTTCTAACATGACATCACACTGTACCGGCGTACTCTACAGATGTATCCAGTCGAGCCTTCAGGGCCCATCTCACCCCTCGCTCATCCCTCGGTGGTGAAAGCCCCGCTGGGATTGGCCCAAACGTAAGCCCCTTTCTAACTGATGGGGCTCAGGGACGTGGAGTGACAGCATGTGTTTTGTGATGATTAAATGCTGAGCGAGGAGCCCATCAGTGACCGGGCATCACACCTCCAGGTGCTGTTAATCATCTAAACAATACTCTTCCTCCATCTCACGCACAATTGATCCATAAGCGAGGGCTATGAATCTATCAACTGTTGTTAAGGTAACGACTGTGATACTGGCATGATGAGCAGTGTTGGTGTGGTGAGAATAGGTGTAAATGACAGAGCTAACTGATCTACATCAATGTGCTAATGGGGCCCTGATACTCTAATTGATTAAACTAGTAAAAGCACACAGTGTCTATTTATTTATAACTTCCTGCAGTTAAATCCTTCAGTAGATCAGGTCCGTGGCTACAGGTGTGATTCGACAGCAGCACAAGATGTTGATGGAATCTGACACCTCAGCACTGTTAAAAACCCTCACGAGCAAATATGTGTCTATTTAAACCTGCGTGCTTTTCCTAGCATAAGCAAATATGCAGGGTATAGAAGTAGCAGCTTGGCAGATGTAATAAAGCTCTTTAGGAGGACACAAACATGAGATATGTAGCCTGTAAATCTTTTATAATCTAATTACAAGCAATTTGAAAAATCCTTTACAAACCATTTACATGTGCACTTTTAGTTCAGAGTGCCGAGCTAAATAATCTCAGTTTGCGTAATCTATTAGAATCTATAGTTAAGAGGTGAGACCGGTTTACAAGGAAGAGTTTTTCTGGCGTTTTCTAGAAGACTTGTGACCCACATCCAGTCTGCAAAATTCAACAACATTGGCTGTTTAGATAAGAGGAGGCTTTACAGAATAACATGTTTCCTCTCTGTCTGATTAATGCATCAGTGACAGATGCTGAGGGGATTAGGTCTAGATTAGTATCCTTTCCACCGACTCTGTTTTCCTCTGATGGCCACACTGCCTTTCCAATGGTCCTTTTTAAGAAACAAACGGGATAAGCTTTCACTGTTTTTTGTTTTTTTTAATACCCAATTTTTTTAATGTTGTTTTTTTTGTCAAATACGTCTTGTAGACAAGATTTTCACTTTAACAAATTGACTTCTGGACCTCATTTCATACTGAAATGTCCAGCTGCTCAGCCAGGTACTTTTACACAAAAGACTTTCCTGCGTGGTGTGATCGGTTTCACTTCACTGCTCTGGCACTCTCTGTACACTTGTTTTCAAGCATGACTCATCATTTCACCTTTATTAACCTGACTCATCAGTCTTGGAGACTATATCTCTCGGCAGGATACAGGAAGTTATTTTATTTTTCTGCTGAAGCTGGCGATGGGATGGATAGCTTCTGGGCGTATTCTGGCGGCTGTTAAGCGACCCAGAGATAAAGCTATCAGCGACAGGGCCCCGTTCTCCATTGTGGAGAAGAACACCCAGACCCTAATGAAGTGCATGTAAGCAGCATAAAGGGACCAGGGTGTGTCTCTTCCTCTCCAACCTAACTAACGCCGGTTTTCTCAGTGTTCCCTGAAACCGCATTCACTAGCAGATGTCTGCTGGCAGGGCCTGCCAGATAATGACAAAGGATTAAAATCGCCTGATTCCCACACCGCCAGCCCAGTATGTTTGTCTACCCTTTTTAGCCACAATGTATGGGCTCTGCAGAGCTGAGATAGATCCACTATAGGAGCATAAGCCTCAGAGGAATAAAGAGGGGTGCTAATCGGTGAGGAGTAATTCCAATTCAGGGTACTGATTTGGGATTAAATAAAAATGCAAATTTACAGAGATGTGATGGAATGATTTCTTGTGTTGATAATCACAGCATTAGATTTTGTGTTAACAAAAAGAAAACAGAGGCAAACCTTAAATGGATTTGTTTCACAATTTGAGAAATATGTATTTGCTTTCTTGCAGAGAATAAGATTAGAAGATTGATACCACTCTCATATGGGATAAATGCAGCCTGTTAGCTTAGCCTACCATAAAGACTGGACACAAGGGGAAACAGTTAGCATGGCTCGGACTTAAAAATATGTATTTTCCAATTTCTCTTCTCTTATTTTCAAATGTTTAAGTAAAACACAACACAGCACTCCAGACACAGACTCTAAGTTTACACACATCTCTGTTTGCATTTAAAAAGGCATATTTTGGATTGCTTTTGGGCTTACTGGCTCCACTGGATCGCATTAGAGAGCAGAAATCCCTGCTAACTGAATCCAACAGCTTGATTAAAGTAGCAGCGAATGATGCTAAAATCTAGTCAGGTTCAAAATGAAAAAGCTATTTAAAAAAAATAAAACATGAAAGAAACTAAAATAAACAGAACAATCGCTGTCACACATAATAACCTGCCATTTAAAATCAAAACATAGATTTTTGGGGTTTATTTCAAAAATACCAAGGCAACTTTGGATGCACACTGCTTATTTCTAGTGGATGATTTGTGTACCAAACCTGGCAGACTATCATTTGTGTGTGTTTTAATGCAGAGTCCTACTGACTCCTGCAGTTTTGCGGATCACCCAAAATAACACCGTGTGTTTGTCATTTTAGGGATAATGTAGCAGGCTTGAAAAGGAGAGCAGAGCGGCCAAGCAACAATTAGAGAACTGTTCTCTCCGGCTCGTGAACAGGAGGCGAGAGGAGGTCACTGTTTTCATTTGGTTAGGCTTGCTTGGCCCCAGTGTAATAATCAACTGGCAAACGCTCTTACTGTAAAAAAAAAAAAAAAAAAAAAAAAAAAAAAAAAGAAAAAAAAACACTCGGCAGAGCAGAGAGTTGAAAGCAGGACACGTACTCTCCCTTCACCTCAGCCGCTTTTATTCACTGCTGGGAAATGTAGTGTGAAATGAAAGCTCCACATTTTCTCAGCTGTTTACAGTTTTGACTTTGTTGATGTACATTTCTATTCATAACCTCCCAATGCATGAATTTTCTCTTATGCATACACATTGCAAAGAGGCAACACTTTCCACCACAGTGTATGTGACAGGGAAAGTATCCTGACAATCCCTTTCTTTGTTTGCAGTAAACTAAGGCGCTCACCTGTGACTGTGCAGTGGCATTGGCAGCCATCCAGAGGTGTGTGTGTGTGTGTGTGTGTGTGTGTGTGTGTGTGTGTGTGTGTGTGTGTGTGTGTGTGTGTGTGTGTGTGTGTGTGTGTGTGTGTGTGTGTGTTTGCCTGTGCATGTGCATGTGCATGTGCGAGTAAGTGTACAAAAGACAGAGACAGGGCCAGTCAGGCGCCTGTGCATTGGTTTGCCTATTTCCACACAGTCTGGGCCCCAGAGGAGGATTTGCAGGCCAGATAGGATTAGGCTCCCTCTCTTTACACAACAGTGATGGGGATAAGGAGTTCGCAGAGCTCAGGCGCACTCCAAAGCCCCATTAATACACAGCAGCAGATGAGTACCTTAAACAGCTGAGCCCACTCTGCCCATGTTTGGTTATCAATGCTCTGCTGCTGTGCCGCTGGTCAATTATGCTCACAACCAGCAATTCGCCGCGGAAAATTCGCAGAATGCACCAATTATCAGGGACATCTTCCTGGCTTACTGAGCCGCGGACGCTTTTGATCAGTCGCATTTCAGCTCACTTGAAGCCTAAAAAAAAATCCTTCTTTACCTGTAATCCTGGTTGTCATATCATCACAGCACTTAATAAATGTAGGGAGGACCCTCAATATTTGCTAGATTTGGTTTATTTAATCAGTGTGTGGCGATCTGCAACACACAAAATAAAATGCCTGACTGTATCATGTCTTATTATATCTCTCGATTAATTTCCCATTCATGCACGTCCATGCCACTGCATTCCTATCATTAAGTGCAATTTTCATACTGTAAATATTTCCTGTATTACACAAATACTAAGTGATTAATGACCATAAACAGTCTCATGATCCCTGATTATCTAACAAAAACTGTCAGCTTCAACAGCCCCAATGGGTAGAATGAGTCTTCCATACTGGTAGCTTACTGGAGAGGGTTTACATATGTGAAGGGTCCACCCCACACATGCAAAGGCTCAAAGAGAACTAATCACATTAAGGCAAGCCACTTAGATATAACTGCAAACTCTCTCTGAGCACAGATCAGACCATCCGGAGAGCAGCAGTGGTCTCTCATCAGACACCCTGTTTGCTTCAGTTTGATCCCCTTGTATCACTTCCATCAAGTCTTTATAGTAATGTGTAGTACACTGCTTACTTCATCATTAGTTCTGCACGTACTGATTCATAAGTGGTCTGTCACCAAGACGTGATCTCAGCAGAAATTTCCTCCCACTTCCTATTATCCCTGTCTTCAGAGCTTCAACATCATCTTTCCCATCTCATCCTAAAGTCTCTTCCTCTTATCTCCTTCATTTGCCACCTCCTGCAGAGCGTATTGATCTCTCCACAATCTGCCAACTATAAGTACCACAGAGACTGCTGCGGCTTAGTGTACAGTACAGGAAGTTAAAAAGAGGACAAACTGCCACACTAGACACATACTGTTTTCAGCAGCAGACCATATTCTCTACTATTTTGATATTGGCGTGAAAAGTGTCATTCTTCCATTTTTTTTTCTGCACTAAACAAACACACATTTCTTATAAGAAGTAAATCAAGGGTATCTACAAGCTCAAATTCTGCTTAAGAACAAAAAAAACAACCTATATTCATAGAGCCATTCTACGTAGTGTGTGACGTGAAAGGCCTTGGGACATGGAGGAGTCTGACTGAACACCGCTCAGTGTAACATGGACAGCGACGTATAGAGCTGCTAGTCAGAGCTAACCAGCCATGAGAAGCTACTGTCAGACTCTCTGTTACTCCGCTGGAAAGACAGGGAGTCTGGGTACCTGTGTTGTGGCTGAACATCACGTTCTCATACAACAAAACTGTATTGTGAATTACGTTTCGAGACACACATTTTATTTTTAATAATTTGTTTTGTTTTAATTTATAAACAATTTAAAGACATTTTTTTATTTCAATTTTATTACCAACTAAACTTAACCAGGTAGTTTTGTTGCCTAAGCCTAACAAAGCAGCTTTGTTTGTTAACCACATATTTCAAACAGTTTCAAACTGTTTAAACTGCAACAAAAATTGTTTCCCTCGCGATTAATGTTACTGCTTGTCAGCCCTAAATATCCTGTTAAGCTCTGGATATAGCATTGGAATCGTTGTCCCCATGTGTTTTGTTTACTTGAATGTTCTGCAAAACGCAGGATTGCGCTCAAATTTTTCGAGCCAACATTCTTAAAATTTTCAGTTTCTAGAATATTAATGTATGGCAACAATATTGCGGTATGGTCAAAGCAGCTGTAATCAAGATTTCTATTTTAACAATGGATCAAATGGCTGCAAGTAATGTGAAAATCATCAACATGAAATATTAGCAAAATTCCTCTTGAGACTGGGCTGGAATCATTTTTACTATGTTATTTTGGTATAAATTACTTACATGATCTGTTTTAATTGCTATGAGCTCTCTCAACTGCCTTGAATCAACCACAAAAAGTTTGATTTGTCTGAAGCTCAATCCAAAATTCATGCTTTCAAATTACTCAGTGGTTGCAGAGTGCTGATGCACAGTATTCTCATTGATTCAAAGGCAAGGAGATTGACATGCAGCCAGTCAGACGGCACCGTGCTGAGATTACTAGTAGTCTTCTAGTCTGTTCTGGTGTTTAAGATTAAACAACCAATCGTGGACAGTGAGGACATTATTTACCAAGATGTTGGTTGTGTTTAGGACTTAATTTCAGAGCCTCCCTAGTCTCTATCTGTATGTTAAACGCTGATTTGCAAGCCACGCTTGTGATCTTAACAGGCAAAGAAAGGGTAAAACAGCGATGGCAACCCATGAAAGGAGAGGGAGGTCGTAAAGACGCCTGTTTCCGACGCCACAGACCATTTCTTGCTCTTTACTGGGTCTCTGCCACAGAGGGTCAGGGGGTCTGAGTAGAGCTGTTTGTCTGTGTGATTATTGAGCAGTGAGGTCAGATCCCGGTCATGGACGTTTACAGATAAATATATGATCTAGAAAGAACGAGTCGCAACAAAGCCTTAAAATTGAGAGCTCATTAAATCTCACAGCTGTGGAGGGATGGAGGGATGGCGAATTAGCAGAAGGGAGGAAAAAGAAGACTACTTTCACTGTCTGTTGTCTGTTCAGCTCTCAGTGTGCAGCAGACCTGTAGATGGAGGAGGGGAAGGGAGGGAGGAGAGAGGGAGGGAGAGAGGGAGGGAGGGAGGGGGTCAGCTGTATTTAGCAGGGGAAGCTTCCTGTGCGTGGGCCTCATGGCGCCGAGCGGGGGGACAGGATCCACAATCCAACTTGCTGTCTCCACAAAACACCCTTTGCTACAAAACACACACACCCTCTGGCACCGATTCTGCTCTCAATTTCCTGCCTGTAATTCTGGCTGCTGGTCAGAGAAAAAAAAAGCAACTTCCTAACAGTGAAAGAGCCCCGGACCGTCATTCGCTGCTTAGATCACGAGTAAATAACCTTGCTTCATGTTAAAAGAGAGATCTTATGTAAGAGCAGAGGAAAAGGGATGGCAAGGAAATGTGAATGAAACAATTAGTGACACTGACTGATGAAATGTGTGGAAAAGGTTCCCAGGAACTAATTATTACCGTCAAAATGTAGACATATAACTTCACAAGATAACAGGACTCAATCCCAACTACTTTAACATCTTTATTTTCAGTGCCAGCAGATGGATAGCACAAAATATAAAATACATTTTAGTATATAATGTTATTTCTGTGTGCAGCCATGATTATTGATTTCCCCTGAATTATGTGTTCCATTTCAGATCAATAAAAGGAACTCCCAAAAGGTGCATAAAGCAGGTGACCATCAGATCCTGTGCATTTGATTGCCAGCTCTCTGCAAAGCCATTGCAGATTAGTCGAGCAGAGGCTACTCTTAAGTCCAATTTAAAGACATTCAAATGTCCTCTCAGTTATATTTCAATTTCGTGTGCCTGAAAAAAAAGACCAATCAGTTCCTCTTTCATTCATTCACTCCCCCAATACAATCAACACTAAACATAGATAAATCAAGATTTATCAATCATTGTCATTTTACGTCAACACTGAGGTTTAGAGTCCCACAACGGTCGTTTTTGCTTGTATTCAATGTGACGCATTGCATGACACAGTGACACTAAAATTATCTTCAGAAGTAGAACAACAGCATACCCTACTATGTGCTTGCATCAGCAATCTATAGTCAAATCTAATACCACACAAAGAACCAAACATTACTTAAAGACAGCCACAAGGTGTCTAACCTCTAATTAGCCTGGCCTTTAGTTCTCACCCATGATAAACAATCTTAGTGAGGAAAGCCCTTTAATTAGAAACTTGAGAAACCCTGAGTCCACACACTGTAAAAGACACATTTATTCCTACAGTGTCTCTAACTTTATACACCGGTGCTGGCCATCTCTTCACAAACAATTCCTAATTCATGGACATTACAAGGCCCAGAGGATGTTCCTAATTACAGGGCATGTATAAACCAAACCAAGCCTGGTTACCCCTGGAGGGGCAAGAACACAGGAACATCAGGCCGGAGCCAGTTTTATTGTTGTTGCCAAGGCTGAGGAGAAGAGCATGGAGGAAGTCCTAAATCAATCCCACTCACTGAGGGGGTTCACAGTAGGAAAGAGGCTGTCATCAACAGGAGGTGGATCTGTCACGATCAATTACAAGACCGCAGGGAATAGCCCTAATGAATTCTGATAGCATCCTTTGTCTTTCCTTGTTTTAATCGAGGACTTTTCCGTACTGATAAACTCTGAACACATAATTCCTTCTTTTTTGCCAAATAAGGTATAATAAGGACATGTTGTAGGTATGCTATCAAAAGTTCTATCTTAATACAGAGACACTGTTTTTAGCGAAATCCAGACAGATTTGCTAGTTTGTTAATATAATTAATTTAACTTATGCAATTCTACTCTTATTGTGCAGATAAATAAAACTAATTATAAGTGCATTATGTTTTTTTAAAATGTAGTTTTTTTAAGCAGCCTCAATTTCCTCCATGCACGGCTCAAAAAAGGGGCAGGGCAACAAACACTGTGCTAAAACCACTAACGTCTGGGGCACACTTCAACCGCAGTAGCATAAACTGAAACACTTAGCTAGAGGACCTAATAGGGTCAGAAGTGAACTTGAGATACACACATTACACATAATACACTCTCACTTTGAGTAGTAACTAACGGAGCCACCTAAAGAGGACAAACTTGGCATGGTAACAAAACTCTATTATTGTTTACAGAGAAGAGCCATGAACTTAAACAAATACTGAAACAAAACTTAATTTTCAAAACTCAAATATTGCATCAAAATGAGAGATTTAAAAACTTTGCATCTAGCAAACAGGTTGATATCAAATGCCAGACAGCCTGTGTTTAATTACTGTATACATTCATAAGATGAATCTAAATGATTAGCTTCCCACAACAATAACAACACAGTGTATTCCATCCAAAGGACGAGCCTGGTGCCAAGTGCAAGGACATTGTGGAGTATCGATTCCGGCAAAGCTTCACCAATGTTCTCCTCATATGTAGGTCAATGAGGCTGCAGACTTGCACAAGTGCAGCCTCAGTCAGAAATTTAGGTCACACCCCAATTACAGCAAGGCAGAGAGATGAGCTCTGCGGGGGGATATATATCTTTATGGAAAACAGCCATTTCTTTGAATATTATCTGGGAGTTATTTTTGAGACTGAGCCCTGGCAGGGCCTAGAAGCAACAAGCGGCAGTAGCAGGAAGATGACAGCTTGGTTGATTGGGTTAGAACGTGGACCTGTCTAGCCTCTATGCTAATGCTCTGGCTCCTAGACAGTCTTCTGTTGGCTCCGACACTTTTCTTTTAGATGACATCACCATTCACGGATGTTGAACATTAAAAGCAGAGCCAACCTTTTAGATCCCTTAAATAATTTCTCCATCATATTTGCATATTGTCACCATCGATAAAACCGGATTCACTTCCCTAAACAAATCCATAAATCAGCACCGCATTCTGAAAACTCACAGAGAGCTTTTACAAGAGGCAAAAGTTGGCAACCTCATTTTACCTCTCCAAGGGAAGCCCTGGGAGAGTAAGCAGACTGAATGTAAAGTCAATACCATCATACACAAGCTCTGCATGTGGTCTGCGTCAGATCAGCCCTCGGAGCGACTCTCAGCAATGGGGGATGGATGGGAGGGCTCATTTGAAATCCTTTGAATGCACTGAAGAATTGAAGCTGATATGTTGAAGTCTGTAGTGAAAAAGAAAAAACATGCTACTGCAGGTGCTGCGGATAAAACAGACTTAAAAAAAAAAAGGAAATGGAACAAATGACAAAGACAGACAGTTGTCAAGGCGAAGGAGGTAGGAGAACAAGTGCTCCTAATTCACCAGATTGTCATTAGGGTGACAGATTTAGTGCATGGTGACAAGAGGGCCTTGCACTCTAATTGGGGGGTTTCAGCTCTGCATGTTATTTTAAACTAGCGTATGATAATTATGGCACTAGTGACACTAACTCAACTCCCACACACACCTCTGGCAACATTCTGGTGAATGAGGAAATAGTTACATTATGTTTAAGTTAAAATCACACTTGCATCATGTGCTTTGAATAACAAAAATGTATTCCATGCAACCATATTTTTTAGATAAATAAAATGCCCTCATTGTAACAGTCATGATATTATGACTAGGCCTATTAGAAAACACCTTATGAAGACCAAATGTTACATTTTTGACAGATGCATAAACATAGATTTATTAAAAACCACTTATATAAAGAACTTGACTGCTGTAAACCAACGAGCATTAGTGGTGAACTGTGGGTTTTTCCAGTTGCTGTTTTTTACCACCTGGCACCACATCGCATTAACTGGCTCAGCTGCAGGGTCAGGCCCTCAACAGAAATCCCCTTTATGGTGCTGTGCATAAAGTATTGCTAAATAAAACAAAAAAACATCCACAACACAAGGAGACACTGCAAACACATTTTTTTGTAAGCTGGAGACTTGAACCATAACAATTTTAAAAGGAAGTTAATGCTTCATTCATTTGTCTCAAAAACAAGTTTGAGGAAAGTCCCTGTGATCTTTTACACCACAGAGGAGTTTTCTCTCAGCTGCTGAGCCCACAATTTGAGTTTTAAAACATGAAACTGGGCATTCCAGTCACAGTTAGCATTTTATAGGCAACACTTGCATGGCTCTGGGGATGTCTATGTCGGTCTGTTTGCTGGTCCACCACTTTTGGTCCAGACGTCCTCAACAACAACCGGAGGGATATTCGTGGTCCTCAGAGGATAAAGCTTACTGAGTTTTAATATTCCTCCAGCGGCACCATAAGGTTGACATTTGTGGTTCTGCGTTACATTTACAACGGATATTTTAAGTTTGGTTTTGTTACCCTCTGACTTTACTACAAGCGACACCAGCAGGGCATATTTTGTATTTGTCCAATACTTTGGTTTATGATACCTGCAAACTAACGACGTTCCCATCAGCCCACTTTATGTTTATTGCCAAGAAGCAAATGTTAGGATGCTAACATGCTAACATGCTGCTTATGCTTCTCAGGCTGTGTACATATTGTGTAAGATGCAAAGGGGGAAGAACTTATAACAATGATAAAAACAACACGTTTTGTTAATGTTTTAAAATCTGAAAAATCTTCAGGAATTAATTTACTTTAAGCGCACAACAAGAGTCAGGTTACTTAAAAGAACCCGGTGGAACCGGTCTGTTCAATAAAACAACCCAGTCAGCCATGACAGTGAGCCAACATGCACAATACCTCGAGCAACTTACTGGCATACTGCCTTCATTAAGGTTTTTAATGACACCTGGGCTATTCCTGCTATGCCATGGTAAACTCACGAGAGATTCCAGTTCCTCATTCATGGTACTTTTCTCGAAGGCACTTAGAATAAAAAGTCTCCTGTTTTTTCTCCCTCAGGGAAAAAAAGATCATTTTACAATTTGCAAACGGTGTACTGTCACTAGGCTTTTCTCTAAACCTCTTCCCTGTTACTCATCACCATCAGCCACATGGAATATTTTGACTTCTTTCCCGCTGAAAAACATTATTGTGAGCTGTACTAACAGTGAGCGAAAGCAGAAAATATTTCCTCCTTAATCTTAATCCTGTTATTCTAAGGCTCTGTCCCTCTGGCAGAAAAGACACACAGGATGGCTTTCCCAGTGTTATCCCTTAAATCTTCCCCAAGTTATTGCTGGCATTAGTCTGGCTATTTCAGCTGTGATATCAAAGAAACACAATGGAGCCATCAGAACACAATGTCCTGTGAAAATGCTTGAAAGAAACCCAGATAATCTGTAACAGATTCATAATCAATTCCATCAGCAGATGCAGGCTAGGAAAGGTCTTTAAAAAGCGCAATTACATCATCTGGATCAAACAAGTGACGACTCTCTTGATCTCTAACAACCAGACCTGTGTGTCATACACAATGAAGTGGCGATAGCAGATAATGACATGGTTTACACTACATCTCACACACACGCACACTCACACACATACACACAAAAGCAAGTGTGTCTGCTTCAGGAGGTGATTTTCCCAAATGGAATGTATGATGTCAGTGTGTAAAACCAAAGACTGGAAAATACGAGACCAAGCCCTTGAAATTAGCAAGAAGACAACAACGAAACAAGGGGGGAGGGTGGGGTTTCCCGATGCACACCCCCGCGTTTTTTTCCCGTTTATTTCTCCAGATTCTGCTGATGCCGTGGAAACTTCAAAGAAGTCTGAAAAACAAGGAGGGATCTGTTTTGTTTTCCCCTCTGCCTGCTACTAGGTAACTTGGCAGATGGCGGGGGAAAGGAAACCAGAAGTCTACAGTGCAGGAGGCGGCACCTCATCAACGACGACTGATGTCCTGATCTTATCTTCTGACACTTGGTCAGTCAGCAGCAGCAGTATGACTGTAGGCAATCAGTTTTTACGGATCAAATGTCTACGCAATGTAACCGGGCTGCCAGACAAATAGCATTAGTCATGTGTTTGTAATGTACGTTTAAGGAAATGAGAACAATATGTGCTTAGTGGATAAGCTACTATTCCCCCTTTTCTCTCCAATATAAATTTAATATTACATTTCACATGCACCAAATACTGGCATCATGAGTCCAAACTTACTAAGCTCCTAGAACCAAACTCTGTAGTATTGTATAAAAATGATGTCTTATTTATCTAACTGTTTGGTGGCCCGGTGTTTTGAGCTTCCCACAGTCCAGAGACATGCAGACTAAATGGTGCCTCTAGATTTCTAGCCCCCTGAGACCCTCTCAGGATAAGTGGTTATGGCAAATGGATGGATGGATATTTAACTGTTTAGTTATGCCCAAAACAGACAAATTTCAAGAGGTTTAGACGAAGAAACATATCGGAATCAGTGCAAAAAAGTAACAACATGTTTAACCCAGTATATGTAAACTATAATTGTAAACTCCTCTTCATGTCATAACACCACAAAATCCCATGAATGTTACAGTGGACAAGACCTCATAGCCCTAAATGGTTGCTATCTATATTGTGAATTTAATGACGTTGCTGTAACTGAGGATTTTTTTATATTTCTTTTTTTTGTTTATTAGCAATAAAATAAACTTGTAAAAACACTTTATTTTGTGTTTTTTTCTGTCAATTCCAATGGACAGAGAAAAAAAAAAATCAAAATCAACAATAAATAGTCTTAAGAGACCCTTTTTCAACAATAAACATGAGCTTATTTATTTTTCATGAATGGTTATCTTAATAAATCAAGTGGTGCTTTAAAAATATGCTGTATTTATATTTTTTATCAGTCTTAACTACACAGAATAGTCTCAATTTCAATGTCTGAGGTATCTTCAGAGTCAAAGCCCCCTGAGTTGAATATTTTTTGTACAAATAAGCATTACAAGTTGATTGTATCATTAGAAAATCAAATCAGAACAGTTTTCCTTTTTTCATTTGAACACAAGTTATCTAACATACTTTAACTACCAATTATGTGCTTTGACAATATGATTAATAGATTAAAATGTGCCTTCAAGGACATGATCCCTCACTGGCTTCCCATCTGACAACAAACATTGAAAATCACTGCTAAACTGGGGATATTGTTACTGGAAGCAGACTCCCTGTATCTCTAGTGGTTGGTGCCAACTGTGTCTGCGTTCCCCGTGTGTGCTCAGAGGGCCTACGTCTGCCAAATGAACGTAACGTAACATTTTCAAGACGCTACGTGTATTTTGAACGGCCATTAGATGAGATCTCCTCTAGGTCAATGAAGTGCCTCGCCGCCGAAGGGGAAGGTACAGTACCTATCATTATAAATGTAAATATGATGGAGAGTCCTCTCAATTACAGAGAAGGAAATGGAAATGTCTTGGCTCCAACACTCGCGCTCCCGTCGCGCAGAGGAAACACTGGAGCTCAATCATGTCCTATTTTAGCAGCTTGCAAGAGCAGCGGTGAAATAGTGTGACATTTGAGATAAGTCGTAATGACTCTCTCAATGATAGCAACTGGTGATTATTCAAATGTTAGTGTGGCAATTCATGCAGCAAAACTACTGTGTGTTAAACAATTTCCCTACGATGACATTACTCCCCATTCATTTCTCACCGACACACACACACACACACACACACACACACACACACACACACACACACACACACACACACACACAACACACACAGAGAGAGAGAGAGAGAGAGAGGGAGAGCCAGAGAGCATGCTCTGCTTCCTTTGATGCTTCTCCATTCAGACAGATCAAAGGGAAAAGACCTGATCACCCATACATTAGGACAAAAACCAGTTCCTCCACAGACTGTCTACATCATGAATGAATTACTGGTTAGTTATTTTAATCAACCTTTCAGCACAATCCCCTTTCACCTGCTTTCAATATAAAATTCCATCAAAAGAGGTTATGATTAGCCGGTGTGCTCTGCACTCTGAATTATCAGGTTTTGGCTGCTAGACACACAACCAACAAACACATCTATTCAAAGTGATGATCTAGTCTTTTCTCCATGCTATCTCTATCAGGCCTCTTATCTCTTTGTCAGTCATGACAGCTGATTGCTCCTGCAGAGCAACAGCAGTCTGCAAAAGACCACAGGCAAAGCATGCCTTAAATGGTGAGTCGGCAGATTGCAGCCAGGTGCTCGCTGTGTGCAAAGGACACTGTCGACCAAAGGTCACTGGAGTGCAGGGCTTAAATTACATAATCAATGTATGTTTCAGGCTTTAAATACATTTTCAGGGTGACTCTCCAAAATGTGCTACTGACTTACAACCAATATGTGTGGGAATTTTATATATTGCAGCATCTTTTAAATTATCCTGATGATATAGGTTCTGTGTTTTAAGGTAAATTAGACAATCACAGAGAAAACTGCTGCAGTATTTGGTGCACTATCCCTGGCTTAGATCTATTCGGGGGTGAGGGAGAAAAATCTGCAAATATTGATATCTGAAATGGTCTCTTTTTTTTGTACTGCTTCTGGATGCTGCCAAAGCTGGAAATGTTTGTACTCTGCAGATGGCTGCTTTGAAAACCAAAGATCATGTCATCAGTGAGGAAATAAATCAAACAATATACATCTCAGATATTATAATATGCATTCAATTATATGGTGTCTCTCTGACAGACACTTGTCAGATCCATCAGTGAATCTCACTGTCATCCATAACTTTTATGGTTAAGGGTCAAGGGGGGTTGGAGCCTTTCCCAGCATGCTGTACACACTAAGTCGAAGAAGCACCCTGGACAGGTTCAGACAGACAACAGCACCATGTGAAAAAAGGACCCCCCTTATGTGAGGCTACTGCGTTGATGCAGCTGGGGTGCCTGCGCAGAGGGCTTAGGCAAAAAAAATTGTTGACCTGGCTCAACTTTTTCCACAAAGCAATGCAACGTCCTCCAGAAGGCGTTGCGTTGTCAAATCTAATGAAATATGCTTTCAAAAATCTGTCTGGTAGTGTCTTGGTATCTAATTAGGCTTCAAACGCAATAATCTGTTATCTATATGGATACATGCAGACTCAAAAAGAAACTATGAACCTCTTGCAGTGAAAATCTCTCATGCAATCAAAGCAACAAATATAGATATTTGTCTTGTAAGGAATAACAAACCATAAAATGTTTGCATTGCAAAATAAGACCATTCATGGCACTATTACAGACTCACACTATATCTTGGGCTGCACTTGTGTTTAAATAGACATGGTGACTTCCCTTCTGCTGAGGACTGCAGAGGGACGGCTGACATCTTTGGGTGGTCCCGTTCTCCCGCCGTCTCTCCACGCACACACAGTGTCTGACACTCGTGTGACATTCCTCACAGGGGTTAACCACGGGTCTGTCCTTTCTCATTGATGTTTGGGAAATTTTAAGAATTTGTATTGCGCTTTGTTGGTCTTCCTGCTCTTCGGACAATAGGGAGGCATGGAAAGGAATGCACGGATCATTAAAGGGTCAGTTCACCCACATTAAAAGAAAACATATTTCCACACTTACCCCTGGAAGAGGTGGAAGCATAGACATAGAGATAATGTCAGGTTTTATTTACTGAGGTTTAGTGATATCCTCTGGTGAGTCTACTGACAACATCCCAATATAAAGGATCTGAATGGACTTTGTGGAGCTCAAAGCACTGACTATTAGTTCTTTGGTAGAAAAAATATTCCAGATAATAATGATTCACTTTGGATTACCATGGAATGTTTCTCGACATACATATTGCTGGTGCATATTTGAGCACCATAAAATGAAATTCCATTCACTGTACTAGCGTGGATTCAGAAGTGTCAGTGGTTGATATTTCAAAACCTGGACTAATAAAGACCAAACTATCTGCATTGTTATATCAATAGATGCAGAAGGAGTGAATTGGAGGAACCGTTTCTTGTGGTTTGGGTGTAATGTTCCTTTAAAAGATGACTTGTTTTGGTCTTTATAAATACAAGTCAATTAGATGATATTTCTATGACTTCTCCAGGTCTTTTCTTATCTAGACCCACATTACTTTTTTACAAAATAGTCATCTAAAAGCTTTTTGAATTACACAAAAGCCAACTTGTTCAACAGAATGTCACTGATCACTAGAGCAGCCACATAGAAATGATTTAAATACTCTGGCTCAATGACAGTTTGCTTTGTTGAACTTTTTTTGGTCTAACCTCAAAAGACAGGAACTTCTCACACAATAAATGTCCACTGATTTTTATAGACACTTCCTGACTTTCTTCTGATGTTTTATAGTTTTCATATTATTTCCAGAGCAGATGCAGTCGTCTGCCTGGCAAAAAGATGCGTGCTCAGTTTCTCATCTGATGCCAGTGAATGCTCATCCCCTCAAGGAGAACAGCAAGCATTGTCCAAAAATGAAAATTAGACCCCAGATTCCTAAAACCCTTCATTCTCCTAATATCCGATGGAAGAACGACTCGCTCTGGCACTCCCGACCGTCCTCCCTTTGTCTTTCTGCCTCCGCGGGCTTTTGGCATCAGTGCAATGCGCGAGGGCAGGAGCAGCCCCACTTGGCACGAGGGGAGGATGATTCCCGAGCAGCCTGTCGACTTCACTCCCTAATGCTCTTTCGCCTGCCCCACTGACTGAGTTTTTAATAAATGATGAGATGTGGTATAAATAAACCACAAGGCAGTGCAACTGCCAAAAGGCAGAGAGAGATACCAAGGTAACACACAAGAGGTGATAAATAAGTCAACAAGGACTCATTTGCACTACCTGGTTTCTATCACTGTCATATTGACACTATGTTAGATTGGATTTAAATGCTAGCAACTGTCTTGATGCACATGAATTAATTAACTTTTGGAACAAAAGCAGCCAAGTTGTTGACTTCTAAATATAACTCAACGGGCAAGAGCTTTGTTTCTTGCACCTTAGCTTATTTCTTTCATTACTCCCCCATTCACAAGTTCAGCCATTTACATTGGCAATAATGATACAATTCATTTCCTCAATATGAGACTTATTTACATAAGTGAATTTTAAAAGTTACTGTATATAAAAGGACATCAGGCATATAATAATAATATGATAATAGTTTGTGAAATATCAGCCACTGCGGGGTCTTGCTTGCTGTTTTCCCTGCACTTGCTTGTAATACAAGGTTATTATATTGCTTAAAAAACTATAAACAACAATACAATAAATATTTACTGTAACCTTTAGATTTTTTCCTTATAAAGGCAGATAAAAATAATCGGGATTCTATCTTAAGGGTACCTAATTAATAACTGGAAAGTATATACATTATATAGTATTGCATAATGCTAGTATACGAGTACAAACAATATGTGAAAGACAACATTGACTTTTATTGCTGTGCAAAGAAATATTTCAATAAAGCACTCTCATATAAATTATATATTTAATAATTACATTTGATATTCGGATTCAAATATACAGTTTGACCAACCTCACCAACCACAATCACATTCATTGCCTTAAATGTAAATATTGAAACTCTTGCAAATTGTTGACAACAGGCCAGTGAAACAGTGCTGACCTCTATGAAAACAGTGATATTTTGCAAGAGTATATCAGCCTATATTCCAACTCTGTCCCTGCCACTTTTGCTCCAGTTATGGTCTGAAGATAAAGACAAACCTTGTCCTAGATTCTGCACGAGCTCAAGTTGGCACAGAGCAAACTTTTAAACTAAGTGATTGTACACTTTGTCGACTATTTTTCACAGGACGGTCCACTGGACGACAGCTAATGCTAATAACTAGAGAGTTGTACTGATTGATGCGTACTGCATAATTTAAATCATTTTAAATGAACCTAAGGCTACAATAAGTGATATTTCAACTGTGCAGGGCAGAGGGACTCCAAAACTATCACAACCCTGAAAACCAATCAGCTTATCAAGTGTTTATGGATAATGTGTTAGCAAACAATGTCCTCCTTCATATCCAGCAGCCACAGAGCAACATGAGCATCCCACTGGAGTTTGTTAGGTGTTTCTGCCACAGAATTAATACAAATCCAATATCCATTCATTTGTTGCTGAATTGCTATTAACAAGGGCCAGCTCTTTAAGTATCACATGAAAAACCATTAAGCTGAAATTTACCAGATTGGTCACTTTGATTGGGAAAAATGTAGACAAAGCTGAAGGCAGAGATGAATCAAGATGGAGTTGGAAAAGCTGAAAGGTTGTAAATTGCATGGCATATCAGGATCCAGCTTTAGTCAATGGAGCTGGAGTGATGAAAAGAATGATGAAAGGCAGGGGTGAAAAGCTGAAATGAGGTGGGGGGCTGTTTAAAATGTCCTCCATTTCATCAAAGTGATTATTGGGGGTACTTAGCAGCTTTCATATTAAAATGATTAAGGTCTCTTTGAAAAACTAAGAGCTGGTATGGCGGTAGTCAGTGGGAGGCCTGGAATAAAAGGCTCTTGTGGCAAGAAAAGAATGAGGCTTAAATACCTTACAGAGGCCGGACTACGTGGCAGGTTTTGGTCTTTTGGTGCTGCTTCTGCTCATTTTCAGGTAGTTCCCTTTGTCACGTTTCTGCAATGAGGATAATCAAACATTAGAAAATGGCCAAACTAATATAAATAGCATGTTAGATTAACTTTTTCCCGTCTTCCCCACCCCCTCCCCAACGACAGATTCGCCATAATCATCCTGCTATCAACAGCAAGTATCGTAAAGCTTGTCCTTCTGACAGATGGTCAACACAAAGCAAACAGGTGAGGACTGTCTGTTCTGCTCTCTTGACACCCTCAGGGACGCACAGAGCTCAAATACTCTCTGACTGGAACAGAAGAACCTGTTCTGCATCTCACCGAGCTGCAACCCTAAAATGGCCATCAAATTAAAAAAAAGGTACAAAGAGACATTAATCCACTCTGTGTCACCGTCGGACCTTTGAGGACAAACTGTGCATATTAGCAAACGCAGCAGTCGCGCCGCATTATAAATTGTTCGACTCACTTTGCAGTAAATGCAACAGAGGAGCAAATATTGATCAATTGATTAGCGTCTGAATGTGACTTTGCTCGGTTGAATGTTAATGGCGGTGAACAGATGCAGCTGGCTACAAAAAAAACAACAGCTCTCCGTTTTGTCTGGATTAAGGGCATGTGTCACAAAATCACTGACTTAAGTGAACAGGAGTGGGGGGGTCGTGACCTCAGCAGAGGCCAATCCAGTTTGGACTTGAGATTGCAACTGAACAGATTTTTTCTATAAGCCTTGTAAAAAAAAAAGGTCAGCCTGTTTCCCAGAAATGCTGTTAAAAGGTCTTAAAAAATGCAAATCAAATGGAGTGCCCGCTCCACAAAACATCACAGAATGTCCTTTTTCTCACTGCAAACAGATCATAGCGACATCTAGAAACAAGCAGTAGGCTAATATTTAGAAAGCCTGGTGGAAAGCAAAAGCATTGCGGTTGGGATGTTAGGTAGGTGTTCACAAAATGTTCTATAATTCAACAGCTGAAGCCAAATGCCGACTCATGCTTGTTTGCCTTTTATTAAATTAAAATGCATTGTTACTGCCATTTGTACTCTCCTGATTATTCTGCTTCCCTCGATTCCACCTTTTTTTTAATCTTCTTTTTTATTTACACTGTTAAAATCCTGTTTGCACGTCGCCTTATATTACCTTGTGTTTCTTTTATATCTGGTCTTAATGTCTTTTTATGCTGATGTAAAGCACTTTGAATTGCCTTGATTTACCTTGTAAGTGAATTTTTACTGTCACTGTACGCAGCCTTTAAATTAACCAAACCACCGCATGCACAATTCAAGACAACGTTGCGTAATCTAATTTGTGATGGGGAAAAGCACTTTTTACATTATTAATGTTTACAGCATTTCATCTGTAGTTCAGAGGCTGTGATGAGTTGGCAAATATCGTACAGTGCTGTGTAGAAAAAGGTCACTAGCAGGACGTCATTACATCTTAATAGAAATCTTTGAACATTGGTTACAGCTGACCAAAGTTCAGAGAGGCGGGTGAATCCGCCCACAGCTTTGCTTCCCTTTTATTATCTCTGTCACACAAAATACCAATTATTTTATTTTCACGCAGCAACCTTGCACTGATTTTAAAATAACAATGTCTCGTGATGACATCGTGATCAAACATTCTCATGAACCCAACAAGCTGTGCAGCCATTCAAACACACATATCTGGGGGATATGATGCTGCTAACACGGAGGCTCTACATTTGCCACCCAGTCGCCAGGTCACTGGGAGCTGGACTGTGGCCGCTGCACCTCCAGGGACGATCGGCAGCATGTCATAAAGCTCTGGGAACCAGAGAGCTGTGTGCGTTGTCCTCACTTCACGCGCGTACACTCTCCCAGGCAGAGACAGTCAATCACTCCTAGCAACTAGGGTATCTTATCCTCGGCTCACCCTCTCTGGCTGGACGTTGGCTCATCTGGCTTAGCATCACAGGAGCGGAAACACTGGGAGGGGTCCTGTCCTCAAATCACACTGACTGAAGGTAACACAGGGACAGAGAGAAAACATTGTCTAGACCTTTGATAAAGCTCGGAGCTGCTTAACAGCCGCTGTCACTTCATCTTTTGACAAATCACCTAATTCTGGTCACACTCAAACAATTAATTATTTCATTTTTGTCTCCTTTGGTTTTGTATTTAGTCTGGAAACAACTTCAGCGATTGTTTCTGCTGTTTGGCTCTGATTTACCAGAGACTTGATGCCTATAATCCTTAATTTAACCCCATGACCCCTTTCATCATAATGTGAAACATGCTGCAAAGCTCCCCGAGCTCATCAATAAATCAGACTTTTCGCTTCAGAATTTCAAGACGCTTCTGAGACAGAAGTGAATTCCCAACTAAAATGGAACCATTTGTGCCTCCACCAGAAATCAATTCATTTTCAGTTTTTAGTGGAAAAGCAGAAAAAGAAATCTTAACATCTCATCTGTGCTGCTTTTCCACAGAGAGCCTCAGCATTGTCTAGAGACGGTGCAGAGATCTTCTACCGAGGCTTATTAATTCACTACTCTCATCTCCCCGAGCTGGCTATCATTACAGCCCTATATATAGAGTCGCGGGGGGAATAGTGAGGGGATGCACACACACATTAACATTAATGACTTTAGGCTCTGCTCATGAACCGTGTGTGTGCTCGCAGACGCACTCACACATGCAACTGTAGGGGGAAAAATTAAACCAACTGTGCCTGCACGCCATGAAATAAACACTCCTTTGTTTACAAACAGAAGCAAGACTGGTTTCCCTTTTCACCACCATATCGGAGCATCAAGTTGATGTCTCCTCTCTGGTTTCACTATTGAAATGTGCATCAGGTTCAGGCAGCAAGCAAGGCAGCAGAGTCTAATCCGGGGATCTTCTATAGGTTGGTCGAGTGCAAGCTCCTACTGAGTCTGCTAATGAACAATCATCCGTGCCTCCCCCGGTGGCTGTTGTAAAGGACCAGTGCACGGCTGTATTGTGAAAGCAGGATTACACTGTGCTGGCCTTTCCTCAGTAATTCTATCCTGCTCTCGGCAGGAGTCTACACAGCCCATTACATTTTCCACATTGTGTTAATCAGGGTCTAATGTCCAATATTGCAACTGCACGCTCTGGGTTTTTTTATGCACAGGTCTGAGCACATCTTGTTGAACATTATCCTGCAGGATGCATTCGCAGGAGAGAGCCAGTGCCGAGGCTACTTAAAGTCCTTCGTCCCTTGCAGCACCCCCCAGCTGTCCCCCCCCTCAGGCCCCATCCTGTGTGGCTCAGTAGTGGGGTAGCAGATGGTGCTGAGGGGGGGGGGGCATGCACACATACTCCTGTCCCCCTGCATGAGCCCGTAGGGGTGTTTGCAGCATGACGGGGGCAATCCAGTGGGCTTCCACCCAGCAGCAGAATGTGACCCCACTCTCTCTCTCTCTTGCACTGCCCTCAGGCCTGAACACGGTCAGCCACGCATAAACCAAAGACAAGGCCAATGCCATTCTCCTTCGCCAACACTCACATGCACACAAAACACACCCCTCCCTCCACAAACACACACACACACACACACACACACACACACACACACACACACACACACACACACACACACAGACACAGACACAAACACAGGCCTACACGGATGGGTCGATTCCCAGCTATTTCCCCCCATCGAGGATCCATTAAGTGTCTTGTGCATGCATGTTGTACGCACGTTACATTAACTGACAGCAGGATGAATGATTTATTCGGGGGGCTTTTCAATTGTCAGAGATGGATGGCATCAATAGGGGTTTTGTCCTTGCTGATGAATCAGGCGATTTGCCACTTTAAACAAATCTATCGTCCTGCTGTTGTACAAGCATCCTCAGAAACGACTCCGGGGACCTTGTCTGTTTAGGAAACTACTCTACACTAAAAAATGAAGGAGAAACAGGTGAGGAGAGGGAGATTGTTAAGCAGGCAGAGACGAGAAGCATATTGCAGTGTATATACCCTAAGCCCTGCGCTGCTCCCCTTCAGTCTCTTTGATATCTTTATGCAAATACGAGCTGGCTGATTTGGGAGTATGGAGAGGATTAATAGCTGTCTCTGTGGACTCACTGTAACACAGTAGAAGAGGATTGTGGGTCAGGGCGCTGAGAGCCCTGGGCACAGCAGGCATCAGCTGCCATTCTCCAGGTATGTAGGCAAAGGGAAAGCTGTGGGAAGTCCAACACCTGGACACAAACCATCCAATATTCTATCTATATTGACTTAAACAATTCAAATTCATGTATCCATTAATAATTTATTTATCCTCTTATCTTATATATCCGTGCGGCACATGTATCCCCGTCTGGAATTAGCTGATTAATTAGCCCAGGAGCGTTATATGCATTTGAATAAGCACCCATTTAGATTATTTAGCCATGGGAATACTAAAATAACACACAATGGTAAACAATTGATGAGCAGATAAAGCACCAATTAATCAAAATGAATGAAGGAGGGTGAAAATGGCATTTCACTTGAGGTGTAATATGATTTGAGAATACAGGTTTTGATTGAATCTGCATTATTCCACAGCGAGCTCATCGCATATTAGACAGTGGGCTATTGCAGTGGGGAATGAGTGCTGTGAAATAACACACAATGGGCTGAGCTTGTGTTTTCCTGGAGGCATACTGCATGCTCTCGTGTCAGCCTCGCTCACTGCTGGCAATGACCAAATCCATCATGACATGTGGACAACAAAGAGCTACAAGAATGCCTGCCTTTAGCGTGCACACACACACACAAACACACACACACACGTCTTACAAGGCAGCGCGCGGTGCACTATCTCCCCAGAACACAAGCTTTTCCCCATGCACAGGGAGCATTACATGTCACAGAACACTGAAATCTTTAAGCGCCGTATCCAAACGAAAAAAAAAAATACCCTGTCAAATAGCTCTACTCGACGTGAAATACAGAAGAGCAGTTGACGGAGCCAGAGCGGAACTAGTCAGAGAAGGGAATTTTCCAGATAAAGCTTTCTGGTAGAAAATTGGGAGAGTCCAGTCATCAGTATGTTCCAAGCAATTCTTTAAATTAGCACAAGATTAGGGAGTGCATGGTGATTAAGCTCATTTGAAGTATTGAGGATCCGTCTGGGCATTGGCAAGATCCACACTTTAATTAATCTGGTAATGGATGAGGAAAAATAAGCACTCTTACACACATATCAGCATTTTGCTGACCAGGAGGAAGTAGAGGAGATGGGGGTGAGAAGAAGGGGGAGAGGGGGGGGAGGCTTTCTAAAGGCAGACACACAGTGTGAAATGGAGCATGTTGCCTACAGAGAAATTACCACTGAGTGTAGCCTGATGAATGCACTATTGTATCTATGTCATAATGGAAAAAAGAGATTGTATGATTTTTTTTTTTTTTTAAATCACTCCCTTGCCCTTGTGCGGAAGTCTCCCCGGAAACAAGAGATGTGAGAGGATTTTATATCATGTGTCTGAGACAGCAGTGAGGTTATTCTTCTTTTTTTTCCACTCCTTGTCCTGTTCATGACCTCAGAAAGACAGACACTGTGACTGACCTACACATGACGTACTCACAGATTAAATTGCTGATTTAACCCTGTTCCACCAGTTTGTACTCGCTAGTTAAGTCATGTATTTTATAGGGCTCGACCAAATAGCTCTCTGTGTATAAGTATGCACCGCAGCAGACAGCAACAAAAGTAACATTTAGTCACACTGCCCCTGAACCAAGCTGTTGCTCGATAAATAATTGAACCCTGGGAAAGGAGCCCTGGAAGAGGTTGAGAGGGGCCGAGTTACACAGGAGCCGCCGCGTTCATGCTTGGTGGTCTGAAGAAGCTGCCAGCAGGAAGGCTTCTCACCCAGGACCGTCCCAAGAGCGGACTTCTTCGCCTAATTAGGCTTACGCCCCTTTAACATTTAATAACGGCCGGCTGGATCTATAGCTGAATACTTAATCCAAGTCGATACTGAGGGATTTCACAAAGATTAACGGGATTATGAGACAAAAGACTGTCCCTTCCAGTTGGACATTTCGCCCCAATATTTTAAAAAAGTATTATCTATTTGAATGACACAATTTTGTTTCACAACCCAAGCTGATACACCAAAAAATTGAATTATAGACCTGTTTTTTAGTTTTCCTTTGTTATACCATAGGAGCACATTTTTCTCAGACATCAGATAAAGAACAGATGCATGCACTGCGTCATGCAGCGGGACGAATCTGTGCCAACGCCTGTCACTCTAATACACCGAGCCGTGGATGGTATAATAAGCAGTAAATGAGAGATCTTCTGGAAGCCTCTACTAAAAAAACCCTAATCACATATGGGGAGGTCAGTGGACCATCTGTTGACTGATTGTTATCTTGGTTAGCTCTCACCATACCTGAACATCAGCATTCTACTAATTCAAAATAAATCCACGACAAAAAACAGAGAAATTGTGAAGCTCATGAAGAGGAAATGCTTGTTGGAATTTCTAATTTCACAAAAACATTTTGTGTTAAATATGGAATATCTGGCAAATCAGCTGCTTGCAGATCCCAATGGTGTCACTGTCGTGTGTGGTAGGATTTTTAATACAGGGCGCCATTCCCTCAGTTCTGTATACATTAAGACATGTCGCTGTCTATTTACCACCTCTGACATTCCCAAAGGACATGCAGCCCTTGTCGGCTTTGCTCCAAACCAACTTCACGGCATGAAAAACAGATAATGCTAGCGTGGCCTACTTATTTCCCCCTGCCTTTCCTTGTGTGTGTAATAAGTAGTGATGGCATGTCCTCTTAAGGGAATGTAACTCTGACTGTGAGGAGGCCTTGTAGAGGAAGGGTCAGTGTGAGGGGGCCTCTCATCACTGAAGCTTAGACTCCTGCAGCCAAAACAAATTCAGGCTGAGGTGATATGTCAATTAAATTTCATCCTGTTTAGAACAACATAGTTATGCCTTCAATATATATATATATATATATATATATAAATGTAAACAAAGCACAAAGAAGCACAGATTACAACACACACAGAAGGAGCGCAACTTCCCTACTCAGGTGGGTCATTACGCTAACGTTGTTTGCTGCTGCATTAATGCTCCGAATATCAAGAACGTTTAAGAATGAAAAGATAAAGCAATAAAATTCACCCTTGCTTATCCCAGTACAATTAGATGTTTTGCTGCTGCAGCCTTATTTGGTCTGGTATGACCAGTAGAGAGGCTTACATTAGCTAACGTCAGTGAAGTTAACTTTAGGTAGATATTTGTGTAACTGACACTACTGAGAAAGATTGGTGACATTGAGTTATCTTTATTTGCTTGTTTTACTCTACGTTTTCATTTTTACAATTATCCCACATTGCTGGCCAAAGTGGCTGTGTGCTTCAAAAGAGTCTGACTTTAAAGTGAAACCACCGGTATTTAACCTTTAAATATTTTTTAATTGCTTATAAGGTCAACGGAATATGTAAATGTATCTTTTAAAAGGGATTTTAGAAGTACAGTGAAAAAGGAGCATTTATCATTGAGTCCATCTGTAGGCTCATATAATAGAAAGTTAGTCTGAGCTACTTCATAGGTCGCCTCAGTAAATTACCTGCATTAATTAAATCAAATGGCTCTGGATAGTATAGCAACTCTCAACACACAGGATTAGGTCTAGTGACCCGCACACTGCCTGAGCCACATAAACACACCATAACAAGCTAGTTGTGTAAAACCTGTACACATCCTGTAACATCGCTGCAGTGACGTGTACGTTTCTTATATTGTGAGCATCTGCAGCTGTCTCCTTCATTTTGATCGTGCTAAGGAGATGCATGTCTTAACGGTCATATTTAGAAGCTCTGGATGTCGTCCCTCTCCTGCTGAGACCGAGGCATCTTAATTCAGAATGTGGATCTCAGTCAGCAGGTGAATGCTGGTCTAATCAGCCAGCCATATGTCCTCATATCCCCTGGCTGATTAAAGTTTCCTCTCTCCCCCTCACTGATTGCAGTATGGTTTGATAAATCATATCCCCGGTGAAAATGCTAATGATATGCTAATGCAGGTTCCAAACTTGCTGTCCGACCAGATAAAGGCTTCCAGCTCATCTGACCCTCGTACTAAATTCCTGCCCACGATAGAGAAAATAAAACTGAAGTCAATTCTGAGTAAACCTTATCTCTTCCTGTAGTTCTATTTTTCAGAAATCTGTTGCCCTTGTCCTCCCACATGACCCATCTGTGTAGCAGGGTTAGTCACAGGAGCTCCATGCGGCTCCCTCAATCCCCCTCAATCTTTTTGTGGGTCACAAGAAGCACTTTTACTCTGCTTCACGACAGCAAGAGGAGATGACATTACCAGAAACAGTTGCCTGCTGCTAATAACCCTCCACACAAAAGTAACCCATTTTTAAAAATATGTCTCTTATGTTACAAATCTATTTCCCCTGCTGTGGAACCAGGCATTGAATTTAGGTCATGGCCTTTTTACCTTGTATATCATGTGATTTTATATCGCAGCAAGCGAATAAACTGCTGTGGCGCCTTAATGCAGCTTAAGCCGCAATGAAACCAGCCACCATGCAGGAAGAGCTCATCCCATTTTCGGCAGCTGATGAACATCTGTTCAGCATTAGCGGTTACTGCTTTGTGGTCCGTGGTCCTGTGGGTGCAGAGCAGGTCTCAGTTTGAATCATCAGGTGCACCATTGCTTCTGTTCAGGGAGAAAAACAGAGAGGAATAATAAATTAGATTTCTTGGTAGCCTCATGTGCAATCCAAAAAAAAATGAATGAAACAGGTTTTAAACATGTAAATGCAGACAATTTATATTTGTGTCACAAAAACGTTTCGAAAATTAACAAGTCCATGTGCATTTTCTAAAATGTTTGAATTTCAGTCAGAGCATTTCAATCAACTAACACCATGCATACATATTCCAACACAACGTGATAAGATTACATCATTGTAATCCATCACCAATGAAACTACAGATAGAGTGCATGGCATTTTGGCTTCCTATTTAAAAATAACCTTAATAACCTTAATTTAGGCCGAGCACTAAAGTCACATTTACATTAGCTGATTAGCACCAGCTGTTTCATTCATGCTTTACAATCACTGGGTCATTCATCTGCTATTTGGCTATCAGCCGACTGGAGACATCTAATCATATTCATGCAGGTGTACAGCGTAGACCTCTCGTTATCACTATGCTCATGATAAGGCTGGTTGCTTCTTTGTTTTTGTTTTTATTGTTCTATTATATTTATGCATGTGATGACGGGGAATAATTCTTCCAGAATCCTTGTTGCCGCTCAGATTCTTTGAAGGCTGAGCTTTAACTATTGGCTTTAAAGAGTCAATTGTTGTCTCTAACTGAAATGCAAATAAGTTTCTCTTTTCATTTTTTGTGAGCCCACCCGTCATCATCAAACCTGAGACGTTTCAGATAAGTAAACCGTCTTTACCTTTGTTGTTTCTACATTTTAGGCTTTATCTTTTCAATAGAAAAAGCAGAGGCAGTCACCATAACATTTAAACAAATACACAAATGTGATATCATTTTTATTTATCTTTAGTATCCTATTATCTACAAGTTTTTTTTATCTCAAATAAAAAATATGCATAAAAACAGGTGTCAAACATACCTGAATAATAACCAAAACATATAATGAAATTTTTTTATTTTTGTTGATTGAAAGTTTTTTCTTGAGGTTGTTGTTAACTGCTTCTTCAAAGGTCAAAAATAAACTTTCAATCACCAATTTTTGTTGTTGACACCAGAGTATTTTATGTGTGTGTCCAGAAGTGTAGCTGCACATTCCTGTGTGTGTTTGTGGTATTCACACATTCCACAGGCTCAAGGAGAGGCCGTGATGAGCATATTTCTCCAATCGTGTGGCACCTCGGTGTTTACATACCAGACGTGCTCCATGGAGACGGAGTGACTGACACAATAAGTTCGCCTGGACTGTCTGTACATCACAGCGTGACTCTAGCACATCACAATTCATCAACAAGCTCCCAGATAAACAGAGGCTGATGCTCCTAATTCAGACATGGTTGTATGTCCAAAGAAATGTGATTTGTGGAGCCCACTGGTGCTACCATTGTAAATTTAATATCTTACATTTTTGATTCTGGGAAATTTCATCATTTTGTGGCATTTTATAGACCAAATGATGAATTCATTGATCAAAACAAATGAATGAAATCTAATAGAAGCCAGTGCCTAATCAAATAACAAGCTTAGAAAACTAGCCTCTTTCCCGTATGATAGGGGTTATTGAAAAGGAGGAATGACCCCCAGAGGAGGAGGACGACCTTTCCTCTGGAGCCTGACCCCTGACCTGCATCTCTGTGATCAGCTAATTGGGAAAGAACGAGTTAGAGGAGCCTAAAAGCTCCCTCAGAGGAGACGAGCGGCTGGAGCCACAAGCCTGCTGGGAAAAGAGCGGGTCTCCTTGACGAGAAGGGTTGAATTATGCCTTTGTGCAGAGGCCAGTCTGTGTGTCTCTGTGTGTGCGTGTCTGTGTCTGTGTGTGTGCGTGTGTGTGTGTGCAGGAATAACAAGTCATATTAGGAAGACCAGTCATTACAGCCACATAAACTGAACTGCAGGTGTGGTGCCACAGACTGCACATGATGAGTCAATAAAACACACAGCCGATAGAGCTTTAAACAGGGCAGTCATCAACATTCAGACTGTGCAGATTTATGAACCACAAGATTGCAATACCTTTCACAAGCAGTTATCTTATGAATAATACACGCAGACATATTTGATGAGCCCATCTAGAGGCGACCATAAACTTATTTTATTTGCGACTCTGGGGCTGCTCTGTAGTGCCTGCTCTTCATAAAAATGGGATATTCACTTCTCCTGCTTCATTGAGGTAACGGCACCATTTGGGTAATGGCACACTAATATTTTACATCAGCTCAGGGAGACCTGATTTACTGTGGCGATGCTGGGAGAGATCTTATGCAATCAAAGCATTGTTCCACCTCCCACAGTGTCACTTGAAAGATGATTATGAAATAAGCCATAGCTCTTGATATAGAGACAACTTTTAAGTACAGTACGAAGGAGAATCACACAAATATCCCTGACACAATTTCAGTGTTTTTTTTACTATTTCTGTTAATTTATGACTAGTGCTTTGACTCAGGTTTTTGCTCTATACAGAAGTGTTGTGGTCAATGCTGTTAATAAATAAAATTAAAATATAAAAAAGATAAGATTTATTTCAATTTCATTTCAGAGTAACAATTACTCTTTTAGTGGTTACAAAATATACATAGACTGTATATGAGAAGTGGACATCACCGTTACTGTGTCCTACAATTTTGAATGACCAAGTTCGCCATTTCCGCCGTAGCCATCTTTTTTTTTGTGGAGCGAAGTACAACCGACAACTGAAAGACATTTTAACCAAAATGTTACAATTATCTTTTATGAACTGAAAACACACTGTGAAAGGGTTAAAGTTGTAAGACAAAATAGACAACTCAGATACATCGCCATGGAAACCACAAATCAAAAGGGAACTAAGCCCTCAAGCATACCCTGCTTTAATCTATTTAACTCTAAATGGGACCATAATCTACTTAATGAACATCATGATGTATTGAAGAAGACTTGACACGAGTTAAACAGACTATAAAATCGTGTTCACAATATTTACTGAGGTAATACATCAAGTGCGAAGTAGGGTCATTTTCTCATAGACTTCTATACAATAGGACTTCTTTTGGCAAACCAGAGGAGTCGCCCCCTGATGGCCATTTGAAAGAATGCAAGTTCAAGGCACTTCTACATTGGCTTCACCTGGAGATTGCCGCCAGCAAAGAAATGACTTGGAAGCATGCATATGTTGGTATTTTGCCCATGAAGACTCACTGTCAGGGACACATAAAGGCTTCATTGTCTTTAGTTTCTTTTTAATTTTCACCCCAAAATTAGCATTTATTGTTTTAATAAATAGAGAGGAAAAAAAACAAATCAATGATTATATCATAATATTTGGGCTGCAAATTGAAATTTTAAAACAATTTTTAACTTAAATGTTAGGTTACAGATTTCTACCCATCCAATTTTCATCAGCTTTTAAACAATATTTAAAATAAACACCAACATTTTTTACATAAAGAACAATCAAATGTCCTTTTGGACACAAAAAACTGACATAGAAGAGCATTGGTTCAATTATAGTTTTAGTATTTACTCTGATAATGTTTGTACAGTACCAATTCTAATTATTTAGTTAGTTTAGTTATAGTAACATACTTTTAGTCACTGAGTGACAAATATATTTGATGTGAGAAAGAGTGAAAGTCACTTTTCAAAGGAAAAACAATCTGTCTTCTCTTCTGTTGCGTCACATTCAGCAACATGCAAAATGTGCCAGATCTGTCCTTTTTGCTTTCATCAGCAAACACAGCAGTTTAGGAGTAGAAGGGCCTTGACAGAACCAACACACACACACACACACACACACACACACACACACACACAGTATCAAATATGTGTGTGTATTTAAGATAAACTGGCCAAAAAGGCTCTGAATGCCTTGTGAGTAAAACAACGTGTAGGCAGTTACAGGGCTGATTTGGGCACTCATTAACTAGATGACCATGATCTGAGTGTACATAGTGTAGCTCAGCGTGCAAGTGTGTCGCTGCAGGTTAAAGAGTGTGTGTGTGTGTGTGTGTGTGTGTGTGTGTGTGTGTGTGTGTGTGTGTGTGTGTGTGTGTGTGTGTGTGTGTGTGTGTGTGTGTGTGTGTGTGTGTGTGTGCTTTGCATGTCACAGCCAGCTACAGCTTGAAACCACCGGCACATGAAGCTCTGACCTCTGATCTCCAGCCACGTAACAATCCGCCTGACCTGGCCTGCCTCAGGATCGCACACACTCAACACACACACACACACACACACACACACACACACACACACACACACACACACACACACACACACACACACACACACACACACACACACAGTGTATTTGTCACTGCAGGTCTCAGGGTCTGCATCAATGTTTAATATATACCGTTTGATTTTAAATAGTTCTGACTTGTATGGGACAAGTTTTTTTTCGTTATATGAAATACATACAAAATGTATTTATACACTAAGAAAACAGAGCCACCTTGGTCCAAGCCAGCTTCTATAAAAACATTGTGTTTGAAGTCGGTCTTAGGAAGGTGTGACTCACCCATGAAACGCCCACCAGAAAACAGCTAAAAGCTGATTGGTTGAACAACATGGAAACAACTTCCTATCTCCGTTTCTATTGACTCAAACAGAGACAATTACTATATGCTCAGGTATTCACTTAAACAAACACAACTCAGAAAAATAGAAATACGCAAACAGAGACAATAACTAATGCATAATTTAACATTTTTATGGATGAATATTTGTGTTTATTGTGTAATTATCGGTGCAGACTGAAATATCTCAACTATTCAAGGATTGACCTGATATTTTGCACAGAAACTCCTAATTAATCTGTAGATTCCCTGATTTTTCATGTAGCGCCGCCAGCAAGTTAACATTTGTGGTTTTGTGCTCTTGTCTTATAGGATAATCAATAAATTGTAATTTTTCTCTCCACTCTCAGGGTTTTATCTTAACCTCTTCATTAAATCTATTTTAATTATGTTATTAACATTTTCATGCTATGTTGTGTAAATGTCTTGCTGCTTGATTTGTTTCTATTCCCCTTTGTCCTGACATTGTGTACATATCGCTTGATAATTGCTTTGCAAATAGAACTACTGTGCTAGCTGTGCTACCACATGCTTTGCCCAAGAGGAATTTATACATGTACTGAAACAAATATATACAATATGATGCATTAAATTACCAGGTACAGAACAGATACAAAAACCAGCAGGGTTTTCCTGCATAGAGGAATTTTTGGCGACCCCCAAAGAGGTTTTAGCCCCCTCTATTGTTGGATAAAATATTCAGATCCTTGCTGAATTTGGTTATTAGGAATTTAATCGAACATCTGTAGAACAAGCAGAAAAACCTGCTATATCTTAAACATGTGGTTGGCGCTCGATAAGTGGTAAGCTGCATTGTTTTGACTGTGAAGCTAGAGCTAATAGGATCTCCGTTGTAGCCTCCAGAGTCGGGTTATCTGACTCTTGAGGGCTGTTTAGCCGCCTCTGCCTACTCAAGCATAGTTTCCATTTCTGTTTTTCAAAAAGTCAGAAATAACAGGAAAATGAATATGCATACAGGAACACGTATGAGTCATGCAAATTAAGTTGTAGTGTAAGCTCAGTCAGGATGACTTTATTTTTGCATGCCTAGAACTGTAGGTTATTTCTCATACATCTGCCATTCACTCCTCTCACTCATAATTTCCTGGCTCTCATTGTTCGGAGCTGTCAATCATGATATCAGCTGTTTAGCTCAGCTGATGTCTTCTATCCAATAGCAAAAAGAAACAATTACATCGTTAGCCTATCATCTTGCCGCTCTGTCTTTTAAATATGATTGTCTTTCTACCTTCAGTACGGTCATGCTGCTGTTACGCACCCTTTCACCTCACCATCTCCGCCCAGTCTTCGCAGATCCATCAGCTTCCTCTGATGTCATCTCTGTCAAGACTTTATCACCACATATCATCTGTTAATATTAAACAATTATCTTCTCATCATCTGACTTGTGTCTCCTGATTGAAATAAGGTAACACAGCCTGATGCCTTTACTAGTGAGCGCGGACCAATCATGTCTACCGTCGTGAACAATCGACCATCCCAAAAGGCCCATTCTAGATAAGCGACCATATTCATGCCCGATGAAAAAAGTAATTGCACCAATGTAAAGTTCACAATACACACAAGTATCTTTTTTTGTTTGTTTGTTTCAAGTGAGTCTGCAGAACAGTACATTCAGGCACAAGCGTGATGACAGTAGCAGGGAGGTGGCCAGCACTTGCTGAGCCCACACCACTACGGAGGAGGCATGTGCTGGGGGCTGACTCACGGCGTAGCCAGAAATCATCAAGTCATGAATCCGTCTGTGTTTGGGCGTACAGGAGCACATATGAGTCATGACAGAGATAGAGAGAGAGAGAGCTGCAGAGACAAAAACAGAGGACAAGCAGTCTCCGGTCAGGCATACATTAGTTCCACATAGTCAGTCATGGTGACAGTCGCATTGTCAGCAGCTCTGAAGTCAGCCTGAACTTGGAGTAAACCCTGAGCTGAGCTGTAGCAGCACCATGGCGACACAGTTTTACTGCCTTTGTAGGGAAACACATACATCTCATCCTCATATACTCCTTCACTCTATTCATCATCTAAAATATATGTTTAAGATCCCGTAGATGATGTCAAACCAGGCAGAAACACTCGCTCTACTCAGACCAGTTCCGATGACTTTTGATCAAAAAAAAAAAATAAAAAAAATCCTTCTTGATCCGTGTCCTATATTTGCAAGACTTGGAGGCTCCCCTTGGTCAATCTGTGCCAAGGCTTTTCCCTCCTAGACTAAGCCACAAGCAGTGAGCACAAAACCTTGTACAATCCCCCCCAACAATATTTGTCAGCGTATATTCTATCACCATGGTGACTGACACTCTAGCCAGGCGTTGTTGTGCAACTCTCCGCTGATAGGGTGAGGGGGGAGGCTATACTGTAGTTGAGGGAAGGAGCAGCTGAGCCTTTTGTGTATTATTATAGGTTAGAGCCCTCCACCTTATGGTCCCACCTGGTGTCTTTGTGAATAAAACAAAGGGTTTTATGACTTTTTTCTTTTCTGTGTTCTTTCAGGAAGCTTGCAAAATATATATTTGTTTAGATTTACATTTACATTTGATGTAAGTTAAAGTCCTACATTCTGTGTGACGAGCTATATTGAGGGATTGTTGTTTTGAGTTGCAGTGATGTTTTGGTTCCAGGAGTTTTTCTCCATGCTGTCATGGTAACCAGCAGAGAGGGCAGTTGGCAGGATGGTAGTAAGTGAGGGCGACATGCTGTTTGTTCTGCAGATGCAGCCCTCTGTTCCCGAGAAGTCCCCTAGGTGGTGAAGGCTGAGTGGTGTGTCCCAAGGGGCTATCACGTTTCAGAGCAAAAACAAGCAGATTGGGGCCTGGCAAACAGACTCCGTCATTGCAAAACCTTTCATTTGCAAAGGGCTCTGTAGCTGGAGGCTTGTTTGTTTTTCTGAGAACCCCACTGAGAAAAAAACATTTTTAATAATAGTTTGGAGAAATATGATTCCTGTTTCTAACTTCTGGTATTTTGGGGGGTAAAAAAACTTTAAGCTTACCTGTTTTTTGCACGCCAAACACTATTACCAATATCAACACAAAATGGAATCCAAAGTTCATATTTGAGAACGCTCTACTATGCTAATCACAGTAAATATGCAGCGGTTAAACATCTATTTTGGGGTCATCCACAGCACATGCGTGTGAGTCATGAAGTCCCAGCCACAAGCAATAACTAATGCTCTTCTGTCCATGGAGGATAAAAGGCCACTGTGGCTGGCAATGATATAAAAGGCATCACTTCCTTTAAATAGGCTCACTCATGACCATAAGGATGACATAAGTACCTCAATCCACCATAGTGGTGAAGTTTGTTTCCTTTTTTAACTTCTCTCTATTTACCCATCACCACATATGGATGATACACATGTGCTGTCATGTGCCATTTCAACCTAAGACAATAAGCTTGTTCCTTCATTTAGAAATGTTAGGACGATGAGTAAGTTGCGTAAGGTGTTGCTGTATTAGTGTCTATGGTGTGAGGTCAGAAAATAAAGATTTATGTCATACAGTCTGGTGATTTAATCAGTTTTTTATTAACACGTCAGCTCAAACTGAAGCACCTGGTTTGTAACACTTTGTTTTAATTCTACCGTATGTCTCTTGATTGCTGTAACTAATGCTTTCATCATCGCAAAAGCATCACAGACTCTGTGAACGTGTGCACGATTCCTGTTCCTAATTAAGCTGATAATAGTGAGGGTTTCTGACAGACTTCATTCATAAAGGCGCACATTTCCTGTAGAGTATGACTCACATGCTCTACCAGAGGGAGAGATGGAGAGAGAGAGAGAGAAGAGCACGCCGCCATCCATCATCCATTGTGAGGGTGATCTCATCCTGAGTCATAATCTTACTGCCTCGACACGTTGAAGCTCATCCACAGGTCGTGAGTCTCTCTGCCTCCTCGCTCTGCCTGCTCGTCACAGGTGTTCGTTTTAAGTTAAGTCACACATCGTGACACTAGTCACAAGTCCCCACTGGAGTCCCAAGTCAGAGACTTTGGAAGTATATGGCTTTAATGGTAGCAATTTAGCTTGTAGCTTGATGTCTAACTACAATCGCCTCAAAATATTGTTTTTGTGTGACGTAAAAAATATTTAACCTGTAGATTTGGAGATAATTTAGTCATTCAAGTCAAAAGGTTCAAATCCAAGAGAAGTCACGAGTCACTGGTGAGAAGTCACAAGTCACTGGTGTGAAGTCGAGTTGCTTCTGTGATCCTCTTTTGAGGGGACATCACGTGACTTGTCATTATGTGACTATTACATGAAGTCCATCCTCACCTCTTGTATTGTCTCATCTGTGTCAGTATCTTGTATTCATGTCATGCACTGTAAAAAGTTTACCTAACCTTTTACTCATACACTGGATTTGAATCATGGCAATCATGATTTTCTGACTTAATTACAGTATATTGTGAGATTTGTTTATTTATTTACACTTATCTTTACTTGATCAAATTCATGGACAAAACCTGTAGGCGGACAAAGTGTGGTACTGTTCTCCAGCTCCAGCCGGAGCATTTAATACGTGTGGGGGTTGAAAGTAAGAGTGTAATAAGATTTGTGTCAAAAGGCAGCTTTGAAACATGTTCTAGATTACAGCGATCCAGACTCTCTGGATACATCTAAATAATAAATTACAGGTCAAATAGTTTCTGTTGTGCACCAGAAATAGCGACGAATGCAAATTACATGTGTCCCGGGATAACATGGTCAAAGCTTTAACAGTAGAGTCTTTAATTTCTCAGGACATAATAAAGTGGATAAAGGCTATGAGGCACAGATGATGACGCACATGATGTGTCTTCTCAGAGATCACAACAGTATTGCGGCACATTAAAATCAGAGAGGGGGGAGGAATAATCCCTCCGGTCCTCAGTTGAGCCTCTAGTCCATAGACTTTGTCCATTTGTCTGATGACTTCCCCGAGTCCAGGTCGCCAAGCAACCGGTCCCCTGCTATTAGAGTTTTCATGCACCACTATGTCTGCATTGGTTGCCGGGGCAACCATATGACCAAGACACCATGACTCCACTGTTAACAATCTATAAACCCATTTTTCACTCAAGAGCAGCAGCGGGACTGTATGCAATGCCACTTCTTTTCTTAACTCCCTCCTCTCCATTCTGAAGAACTGGGAAATATTAATAATAACAATAATGATAATAATATCATCATCATAATCATAATAATAATCATAATAATAATCATAATAATGTTAATAATATTAATAATAATAAAATAAAAAGGGTTTCACCAGTGATGCCCATGTCCATATGGCACTCAAATTATACTTATACTAATAATGTGTTTTATTATGCTTATAGCACTCATTGTTTGCTTAAAGTATTATGTATTCTATACAAAGGTTTATGCACTGTTCTTCCAAATAATGTTGTTCTTTTATTTACTGAGACAATGACCACTTAAAGTAACTTATAATCACAATATGATGCATTATGAAAACATTATAATGTATTACAACAATGCTAATAATGATACAATATGATCGGTGGAAAAGTATATTTATAATGTATTACAGAAATCGGTGAAAGTGTTACCAAAAAGAGCATCAACTTGAGAGTTTTCAGTTGATAAATAAAAAGGATTAAATATTGGTCCAATTGGCATTGACAGTAAGGATGCATGCCTGTGATTTCTTTAGAATAGGGCTAGTGCAGCTTTTACAGTAAATGAGCTCCCAATGACAACAACCCAAAAATCCAGATGATTAATACCCATGACATAAATCTACTGTAGATTGCAACTGCCAAAACCCAAGAATTGTGGTAATCTCAACACGTCATTGCCTCTAGCGAATCAGTCACAAAGCCGTCAGATAGTGCTTTTGTAGATTACGTCAGTGCAGCAGGATTCAACACGCAAGGTTATCATTTATTTAAAGTATACAGTGTCACACTGTAGTCCAGTGTTTTCTTTCTTTTATCATTAAACTCCTCAAAATTGCCATGACCTATATAAAATGGTATTTAAAAGAGAAAAAAAAGGAACGCAATCATAGTCACGAGACAAGAGTGACCCTCGCCCTTCCTGTCACCATTCTCCTCTCACACTGAGCCTACAGGGAGGTCGTGACCTCTTAACTTTAAACCACCTCAAGGCAGAAGCTGACATTCTTCTGAAGAGCACACACACATGCCAACAATGGCCACAATGGAAGAGTGTTTTCCTTCAAAGATAACTGTGAAAATAATCAGCAAAAAAAAAAAATGCTGACATTGTTAAAGATCTGCAACAAAGCCAACACTGTTGGGATCATCAAGTCTGCCCATGCACAGATGTTTTCTGACTCAGACTGTTAATGCTTTCATTTACACTTCCTCATTAACTATTCATAGTTTTGTCCCGTTTCAGCAATTTATGTCTGACAACCAGAAATTAGATTATCAGCGTGATATGTCTAGAGTTTGTCAGAGACAAATCAGTGGCTGATCTTTGTCGACAACATCTAAATGGGATGCCTGGGATAAACCCTTTTGTTCGAGCTCTTTCCTCAGAGCATCCAAATGAGCTAAGCACCGGTTTCTGCTGATAATAATCTGTGTAAGTCAGAGACTTTTGTTGGGTTTCCCTGGAGGGAGTGAAATACTGGTGGTGAGGACTGTTATGCGATGATCCGTCTTGATCTCTTCCCTCGACAAAGATAATCCGTCTAGTTCACTGTGTGCTCTGCCTGTTTGCCTGGGAGTCTCGGTCTGCGGGGCCGGCGGTGGCACACTGGAGCAGAGCTGCAGGAAAGTAGGTAAAGGACGGGGAGGAATCAGGGCTCGCTACGTCTGGCGGTGCCAAGGGCGATCTGCCGACTGGGAAGAGCGCCCAGAATATGTGTACAGATAGAAAACAATCTAAGGGATCTTTTCCCCAAACAGTTAGCAGGAATGGAGGGCGATAGTGTGCCGTCTCTACATGTGAGAAGAGGCAAAATGGAAATCTTTTTCACTCTGGATGTGTTTTTAATGAATCTTTTATTAATGTAGCTCTTGGAAGGACTTTGGCAGCCCAGTGTTGCCGTCTTTAGGATGAAGACAGCAACAAGTCTATCATTCTATCAGCAGGAATGCTTTGTGTCTGTAGTCTATAATTACAGTTTGGGAAATAAATTATTTTGACAGCAGTAAGTCATGACGAACATGCATGAAAGACTCATTCATATACCTGTAATTTCAGTACACTTCAGCTTTATTCCAGTGCTGTTGTTTCTCAAATACTTTTGGCTGTTATAAATGTTCGTTTTAGGCATTAAGGTCAGGTTTTTGTGAAAGGACATTCATTTAAAAGAAAAGGTATTATATACACATGTTTTCAAATTGGAGAACTTGCTGTTTTTCTTATGATCTACAATACTTGAAATTCGAGTACCTTAAATGTTTGTTGGACCAAACATGCAACTTAAGGGTATCTTTTTTTTGTCTCCCTAGTATGAAGTAACAAAAACTATAAAATATTAAAAGTTGGATTCTTGGTCTAGAACCAAATATTTTGTGACGTAGAAAAGGGTTATGTAGAACAAAATGTTTAAATTCTTTGATCTAAGGCGTTGAAAAAATAATGCTTTGGTACAGAAACTCCTATCTGTACCCAGTTCAGTTTGCAAAAGCCACTGTTTTTTTATATTATAGACTATAATTCACATTAAGCAAATAATAATTTTGCCCCCAAAATGTTGTGTAACAGTGTAAGAGCATCTTTCCTTCCCAAATGAACACAATAATGTGATTTTTACTATCCTCTATAATCCTTCAAAATCCCTTTTTTGAAAAAACTACTATGAGTACTACATAAAGCTTTGTGTTACGTCCCAAAACAGTGCCGGCTTCCAGGCAGCCAGCTAGTTGTGAATGTTTATCTGAGGCTGTGCTGCTTACACCACAGAGGCAGCATGGGAGTCTGCGAATGCTGTGAGCTGAAACTGTGACCGTGACGTCATGTGGGTAGCCGTTCCTATGTTGTCAGCACTTTCTGACACTCCTCCTCCTCCTCTTCGCCCTGCAGCTGCACATCACACACTGACCTCTGGCAATCATCCATGAGGCCCCAGTAGGAGGGGCTCAACCAGGAGCCCTACACACAGGTCAGGGGAGACAGACACATAAAGCAAAGAGGGGAATATGAGCCAGAGTATTAGGGGGAAGGGTGGCAAGGTCTTTTAACCTCTTCCCTCTGCAGACTGACTGATCAGAGAGCATCAAAAGCAGTTTCAGTCCAGTTGTCTGTGTGGTAATCTTGCATTGCCGTCCAGATAGAGTGAGAGACAAACGGGTGGGAAAGAGCGAAAGTGGCGGCGGCAACAGAGAGTGCCTGTCTCACATGCTCCGGCATGTGAGAGTGAGCCAAGCAGGAACGGGAGCTGCTTTATGTAAGTGTGTCCCTGCAGCCCGAGGGACTGCTGGAGAGCCTCACATGTTTGTGTTGTGGTGGACATCCAATTGCTGGACAGGGGGGGGCTCGGCTGTACCGGACCTCAGAGTGTCCTGTCTCGAAACCACTAATCATCTGTCTCTGTCTGAGTATTTGGTGGTTCTGTCTGTGTGTCCGTTCCCCGTCTGTCTCTCTGTTGTCTCCCCCCCTCCCATCGTCATCTTTTCATTCCCGCTGCTGCTCCCTGCTTCACCCCTGGCCGCCAAGGGCTTGCAGCTGGGACGGGGAGGAGCAGGAGGAGCCAAGGAGAGGGAGGGTGAGGAAAGGCGGGAAGAGGAGGAGGGACAGATCACAGGTGCCGATTATGTTTCCCTTCCAGACATAGTAGGGATCAGAACCAAGACCAAAACATAAACAGTGGCTGAAATCTACTGCAAGACCTCCAGATGTGTACCACAAAAGACACCATCTCACAGTACTGTGTGTATCACTGCAAATACCAAGCATGGCTTTAAAAAAAACAACTCATCAATTCCCATAGTATAAATAAAATGTAGTGCACAAAATCCAGCGAACACATTCAGCCCCGTTGCCACCCCTCTCCTCTCGCTTCCGCCCTCCTCCTTCTCTCAGGGGTAGCTGGCAAAATACAAAGGAGAGAAGTGTGCAACTGGTGCGATAAAGCCGGGAACATCTTGCTATTCAAGCGTCAGCATAATAAACTGGAGGCACAATTAAGGGAGAAAAATTCCCTAAAAGGCACAAGAACAAGTGCTTAGCGTTGCAGCGCCTCAGCGCCTCAGTCCAGCTGCGGGTTGTCTTTAGGACACAAGAAAAAAAGGACAACAGAGCTTTTCTGTTCTCCCCTCTTGGGAATGCAAATGATCAGACACTGACATACTAAGAGACTACAAAGCATATGTGTTTTAACCTCAGATGTGCTGCTATGATACAATAAGGGAGGTCTGATATATCGGTGTGTGCAAACATTACTCCCTTTGTCCAAAATACCCAAAAGCACACAGTGGGATAGTCATATAAAGTTGATTGTTAGAAGGTGTTTAAAATTTTATGGCTTAACAAAATAGAACAAAGAGTCCTTATAAAATCCTCAAGATTAAAACAAAAAGTTGCTGATATCTTTAAAAATACTCAACTCTCGTAAAATTAACAGCCCTAAAAAGCATAAGTTGGGAGGTTTTTTCCTAAAGCTTTTTTAAAGACCCAGAGAGATTCCTCGCCCTTAAACCTCCTCTCTGTTCTCACAATCCCCCGAGGAGGCTGGTGCAAAGTCTGCCGCTGTCTGGCTGTTCCCATGGCAACCACCAGGTGAGCAGACAGGCTTGGAAAGCACGGCGAGGAACATGTGACTCCCTCCACATGCTCAGGCAGAGCACACACTCTCAGATAACAGGCGGCAGTCTACCCTCCTTTATTCAAAACTTGCAAGTACACAGTGTAGTCACAAAAAGGCAATGTTTGGTGAGTCTGAAAGCAGACAAGCAGATGACCAGTCTGCCAGTCCGTCTGTTTACCACTGTGTGTCTGTCTCTCTCTGTGACACACACACAGACACATAGAAACGCACACACACAAACATGCACACTGTATTGTGGAGTTTAGAAGAAGAAGAGGAGGAGGAGGAGGAGGCTGCCCTGGGGCAACTGAGATGTGTCATGACCACTAAACATCAAGTTCCAGTTCTGCTACAGCAGCAAAAGGAGAAGGAGATGGTGGAGCAGCAGGGGGAGTTGGGCATGAAAAAGTCACACTTGGGAGTGGAGAGGAGAGGATGAGAGGAGAGGAGAGGAGGAGAGGAGAGGAGAGGGGGGAACAAATTTAATGTAAAAATGAAGTCTGAAGAAACAACCCGGTTTTCAGGCAAAATGTTGGCAATGTACTTTCCTGCAAACCGCAGGATACTTTGAATGTCTAAGTTTCCGAACTAAAAACAAGTTTCATAAAAAGGTTTAATATCAGCCTTGTGTTGCAGAAACACACGGTGTCACATGGTTAAAGTTGTGAAATGATTGCTTTGGTTTTAGGCAACAAATCTATGTGGTTAAGGTTAGAAAAGACATCACAGTGTGTGCCAAAATAATAGCGTAATGACTTAATAACTATGTCTTATGTAACAAGTGTAAACTTGATCCTCCCCTGCCCATTGTGGACGTTCTTTCTCTTCTCATTATTGTACCACATAACTTTCAATAATGGTCACTCTATACACTATGTCACTTGCTCTGCACTTTACTCTTTTCACTTCAACACTTCCTCTGCCCGAATACAAAAACATCCACATTCAACATATCTGCGGTTTGCAGAAACGTACAGTGCCAAAAAAAAATTACCCGGCAACTTAGCTGGAAGAATACAAACTTATTTAACTGTATATCCACGTATAGTGACGGCAACGTGTCTACAGCCATGCTTGCAGCTCTGTGAGGCAAAGCGTTGCTTTGAGCTAAATGTCAGCAAGCTAACATTATCACAGCGACGATGCTAACATGCTGAGGTTTGGCAGGTAAAAATGTACCATCTTAGTTTAGTATGTTAGCGTGCTTTCCCTTTGCCAAATAACCCTCAACACAAAGTACAGCAGCAAATTCAAACCCGAGGGTGATGGCACATGACAAGTTCAGGGATCACCAAAGTCTCTACAATTCATCTTCAGGGGAACATGAAAGCGTGTACCATGGTAATCCATCTTATAGATGTCGGAACATTTTACAATTCTCAAAACTGAAGAAAATATCAACCTCATAACAGCTCTAGAGGAAACTTCAGGGAAACCTCCATTTGGCTTTATCCTCTGGTGACCATGAATTTAAAAAATGAATGGAAATCCATCCAATAGTTTTTGAGATGTTTCAGCCTGGACCTATTGGTGGACAGATGGACCGACCGACTAATGCAATCATGTTATGCATTACATTACAATACTTGTGTACATTAAAATCTGAGAAAGAAACAATAAACTGAGTTTTGCATAGTAGCATGTACACAAAGCTGCGTGTATTTACTGGAAGGAAATATTATGACGTTACACTGTTAATTATTGACTCTGTTTATCACTTAGATATTGCCTGTGAGTAACTACTCATATACAGTAACAAGGCTTCAGCCTCTGGGTCATATCCAAAAGTACAAACTATCATCAGGCTGTAAAGCTACTGTCACAATAACACAATGAAATGCATCTACTGTCTGGCAGTCAAGTGTGATCAGGTCACAAACAATCATTATTAAGATGTCACTGGGGATGAAGGAGGCCAGTAGGTATGGAGATACTGTACCTCTGTCCTCGTGTCTAAGCTCTGTCTGGGATTTGCATAATCAGGCAGGTTACAGAGGTCAACATGCAGCCGCTTTGCTTTTCATTATTCATCACTGCCTCACTGTTTGTGTCCGAATTCTCAGAATGACACAGGATTGCCTACAAGCCAAATGAAGGTCAATCCACCCAGCTGACCCGCCTCAAACTATTCACCCTGCTGTTGTGTGATTCATCTATTATTCACGTCTGCTTCAAATCTAAACGTGCACCTGATTAAAAGCATGTGTAATAATAATAATAACACAAACCCGCATTCCTTAGAGATTGCATCACTGTTTTAACATCTATAATGAAGACCCTCACTGAGGTTGTGTGTTTAAAAGGTGCAGGACAATGACCTCTGGGACGTGCAGAAGTGCACACCTGCATGAATATTACATAACATGTGTTTTTGCTTTACCAGCCACATGCATGTCTCTTTCATCTGTACACTCCCCACTCATGATTGCCACTGGCGTTTCTATAAAAAAAACTCTTTCCGCCCCCGTCACAGCAAACTTGTGCTGCCGGCCCCCGGGCTTTTGCAGCTCCCTTTTTCCACCGAGGCGTTTTTCTGTGGAACACGACTCCAGAATAGGCTGGCTTGTGTTGCCGTGGATTCCGCCTGTCCGCCTGCGAGGTCTATAAATAGTGCCCGTCAGATATTTTCACTCCTGTGCTGAGCGCACTCAGTGGCAGAGCAGTGTATTAATATCCACGGTGACCAAAGTCGTGCCTCGGGAGGGAGAGTGTGGTGCTGAAGGTGTGTGAGTGTGTGGAGGGAGGGGAGGTGGAGATGGAGGGACGTGCAGACGTACAACTCAGCAGCACTACACCCAGGCAGCAGGCTGTCATATTTCCTTCCCAGCCTCCCTCTGCAGACTGAAGCTCCAACAAAAGACCTCTTTATGTCTCACTCTCTGACATCTCTCCACAGTGTGTGCACACAGTTGACTTCAGCTTAAGGAGGACGTGATCTGAGACACATTACCTTTTCACTCTGACAACCATATGTTTAACTGTCACGGCGCTCTGAACAATGTCTCTATTACACAATCAGATGTGATAAGTGAGGACTTCCTATCATGTTGATCATATGAGTAAACAACAGGTCATAGATTGTGGCTGGATTCTGCAGAACATGAATTACATTACAGAAGGCTAACATCCCAGCTGGATGTTGCTAATCAGCCTTGAGAAAGAGCAGATCTCCAGATACAAACCCTGAGAGATTCAGCGGTGTAGGATTTTAAACATGAAACATAAATCAGGAGAACCCCAAGGGTTAAGCAGAGACGACACATAAATGCAATAATCTCTTTAAAATGAGTTGATTAATATGTAAAGAGGATTTTTAACCAGTTTGTACAGCACACACACACACACACACATATACGTGCAAATAACACTTTTAAAGCTACAGTAATTCATCATTTCTGAGCTGGTCATGTGCTTAGCCCTCAGCTTTCCCAACTCACACATGCACATGTTCAGTGATTGCTTTGTGTAACAAGAGAGGACTCTGCATGTGAAGCATCACACGTGCGACCTAAGGTGAGTAACAACGTTCATACATACAGAAAGTGTAGCTCAATTGTCAAACTCGCCACACGTTTTGGGCAATTAAAAATGTATGTTCATTTGGTCATGTTCCTCTTTGTGTAAGAAACAATTACTCTCCTCTCCCCATGCAGTCATACATTATCATACCCTTGATCATTTGAAACATGCACAACAAATACAAAATCAAAGGAGGGTAAATGTTGCAATAGTGTGATGATATTCAACATGATTGCATCATTGTCTACAGTAGCACCCTGATCTTCATGAACAGGGACTGTGTGCTGGGCACCTGCAGAAGACTGCCTCCAGTGGAGAGTGGCGGTATGACCAAAACAGGTCCTTATGAAAGTGGAAGGACAAAATAACATGAACATATTTGACTGTATTATGAGTCAATTAAGCAAAAAGCAATATGTTTTATTTTGAATGTTCAGTTTTCACTAAAACTATCAATGGTTATAGTAAAGCTGTAGTTTAGTATTGCATGATACTGCAAGGTAGTCCTGTTGTTTTATCAGCTCCTGTATGGGATATGAGTTTAAATGCTGTTAAGACTATTGAAATGTGTTCTACTCAACAAAAAAATGCTGTGTTGATATACTAACTCATACTACAGCAATTTGTTTTTTCTTGGGTGACATACAAAAAAACTAAAAGGCAAAAACAAAGACATCCTGACTTTTATTCCCCAATATATTGAAGTCAGGCTAAAAAAACCACTTTCCAAATTACACCAATACCATATTTTCATTAGACCCTTCCTGTCTTCTTAATGCCCACAGCTCCATGGCCTTGTAACTCACAGGTTCTGTTAAATATGTGCAACTAAGAAGCCCAAACCGAGGTAACCCTGATGACATCAGAAGGGGATATTTTCTCAAACTTTAAAATGGTCCCTATCAGAGCCACAGAAGACATACAGCTGTTTTCACAGGTTGAGTAGTTCTCACTATGCTCAGTGAACTGATCTTGAACACTAAAAATCAACAGTGAGAGTTCCAATTGATCAGAAAAAACACATATATGGTGTTTTTTATGCACACAGAGAGAAGAAAAGATCTCTATCGTTAACATATGCCAGTGTTGTGGCTTCACGCATATAAATGGTGCAGATATGTGCCTGTTTGACGGTATTGCAGTACAAAGTGTCACAGCCAGAGATAAGAGATTACAGTTGGCCTCTGAGTTTGTTCTGTCTCTACGCAGGACATTCCAGGAGCTGCGCCGTCTGACGTCTCGCACATGGGATCACATTTCAAAAGGCACGGCTCCAGTGGCCCACAGTCAAAACCGCAGACCTCTTTCTGGTCCAGCTGATTACTCGCAAGCATTAAATAACGTCAGGACTGGCTTATGAGATAAGGGGCGAGCATACACACAAGAGCAATTCATTCTAAAATAGGAGGAAACAGTGAAGATACACCCTCTTTTTTCTCTCTCATGTTGCATGCCATTACGCTGCAGTATTATGTGCTTGTCGTCTTTTTTTCCAGCTTCATAAATTTAATCTAATATCCTCAAATACTTTAACTTTGCTCCCTCTCTGCCCTCCTCCTCTTTCCTCCTCCTCCTTCTCTTCCTCCTTCACAGTGCCCAGCCTCTACTGGCGCCACAGCAGGGTCATCTGGGGTTCCACGGCAGAAGGGAATGCGTAGAAACAACAACTGTACATTTTCACAGAACGAAACCATGAATGAACCTCACACAAAGCACAAACTACTCTGTTCAGCAGGAGCCTGGCCCTGACTTTAAAAAAAAATCTCATTAAAACACTTTTAGGATTCATTGTTGCTCCTATGCCACCAATTACCCAAAGTCATACAGAGGCAGTTTTAACTCCCTGTGATAATTATCTCCTGGCAACTCTAAACCCACTGGTGACAGAGTTTACCAGTGGTTGCCTGCTGTATCCTCAGAGAGTAGCAGAGACTGCCCTGATGCAGTGCCGCTGTGTGCTGACAGAGGAGGAACAAAGGTGACGCTGTGAGTACAAACTCTGCACAAAGACAGGAAACCTGATATTCCAGCTCTCGACACGGACTCAATCTGGAGGGAGGGGAGAGTGTGTACTTGTGTGTGATATCAACAGCAGCGAACATTAAGTCCTGCAGGACACACTCTCCATAGAAGGGTACACTGAATGTGTGTGTGTGCTTCCCTTTTTTCCCTACAGTGCATCTGCACCACAATTAATCATCCTCGACTAAAGCAAGTTGTGAAACTGTGTCAGTGCAGAGTTTAACCTGCTTTCCCATGCACTCCCACTATGTTGGATCTAAGAACAAAATGCAACAAAGAGGAACATTTAAATATATGTAAATCACTTTAATACATCAGGTTAATTTCATGCACTTCCAAAGATATTCCTCATCAACAAAAAGCAGCTCTTTCTTGTCTAACCAATCTAAGATAAATACTTTGAGTTCCATTGACAGCTTAACAATGTCACGTTTATTGACTGTTGAACAAGAGCTGTGTTTGTGACCATGTACAGTTCAGTGCCGGGCCTCTGTGGGCCGCCCCTGACCCGGCATTGTTATGTGAAACCCCGGGCACCATGCTCCAGTGCTCAGCTATGCCGTCACCCCCCCCCTCCCCTCCTCTCCCTCCAGGCATGCAGCAAACACAGCCCATTTGAGTAGCCAGCGAGCGGCTGCCCTCACCAAAGCCTCGCAAAGCAGCTTAGAGCTCCGTCCGCCTCCACGGTGGTCACACGTGTGAAACGTGCACTCTCACTGACACACAAACACATGCAGGCGAGGCCCGCAACTGCTTGTGCACGGTCACAGCGGGAGGGGAGGGGCTTGTTGGGCCTCATATGAACAGAGAAGGGACGGGTTAGGTCATAGTCACTCCCACTCAGCTGCACTGAAGCACATTCCGCCTCAGGCATAACACTCTGCACACACACACACACACACACACACACACACACACACACACACACACACACACACACACACACACACACACACACACACACACACCTGGAAAAAACATGCAGGGCAAAGGGACAGAGAACACACACACACACACACACACACACACACACACACACACACACACACACACACACACACACACACACACAATGAGCTGCTGCACAACACGACTCATGTTCTCCTTCGGAAAGAGGGAGTGTTTCTACAAATCAAAGCCATGTGTTGGGAGAAGCTGACACTGTTTTCCTGAAGTTTTTTTTGTTTCAGTGCTGGAAAGAATACTCTTTCCTAATGACACATAGATTCCCACTTAGAGCCAACCATCAGACACTGAGAACAAATTAACTGAGAAATATTGGTAGAACTCTGCATTCTGTTTTCCTTCACTGTTCCCCAAAACGTGATGCAGCCTGGTTACACTGATACACCTAATTAGGATCAATTATGGGCTTCAAAAACTAAACAATCGAGTTTCTCTGACAACAGAACAAAAAACGTGTTTATAATCTCTCTGTGGATATGCAGTTATCATCAGGGTTTGTGTCGACTCCTACCGTTGGTTGCTAGTGATTTCAGTAATCTAAGAATTTAAGCTTTTTATAGTCTTTTCTTATCCTCAATAAGAGCCAATTAAATGACTAAAATCTTAATGTAAAATGTGCTGTAAGCTCAGCAACCACAGATCAGTATTTGGGCTTCTTATTACATAAAGTAAGCTTTGAGATTTCTTTCAAACCTTGGCTTCTCTCCAGTTGTTTCTTCGATTTGTGACTCAGCTAAAGGATAAATATATATACACCTTCAACTTGCTGCTTTCATCCCTGGTGAAGAATAGAAGAAGTAGCCAGTAGAGACCAGCAGCAGATAGATTCACAAATATGTGAGGACATATATCCTGAGCTGATACTCCTGTTTTGTACAAATACAAAGTAATGTCTCAAACCTTTAATTGGCTTTTCTTGGTTTTGGTAAAGTGTAACAGGCAACACATTTGCAAATTGTATCAAGCGTCAAACAGTTTAGTCAAAAAACAGGTTTATCAGGTACTGACAATGCTCCTTCACATGCAGCAACTTTGAATCTATTAAGATGTGAATATTTATACGCTAACACAAAAACCTCTTTTCAGTTAAATCATCACCCAATGCATCACCCATATTTTTCCATTTTGCAGTACAAACAGGGAATCCTCATCTGTTTTCATACACTGTACATTTGCTCTGATGTCAAACATGTCGAGAAGAACAGATGAATGCATATTGAGTTGGAGCAGATGTGTTCACTAATAACTGATATTGTGTAGTATGCGACATGACGGATGCTGAACAGTCTGATGATCTACAGAACAAAACAGTTAAAAATGTTGTATTGTTTATATTGTGCATATGTATGATATTTAGGCAGTCAGCTTTAGGGAAATAAGTGTTTGTGGCGTCAGAAAGGGGAAATACATAGTTTACGTACCGTCAGCCTGAAACTTCTTTACTTAAATGTCTAAACTGTCAAGGACAATGAAGTCAGACCATCACAGTGTTAATGAATAGTTGGAAAAAGTAAAGCTATTAAAGTGTTCTTCCTTATGTTGCATGCTTTTGCGTCTTCAAGGGTGGTCTGATTCAAAAAGACCCAGACTACAGATGGGACATTTCTAACAAATTGGGCTTCATCTTGGCTTCAAAGTATAGCCAGCCAAAAGATGATTAAATAAGATATTCCAAAATGTGCTAAAATGATTAGACAAATTACTTTTGCAGTGTGATTAGACCACCAAGCGAACCAAACCAGTTTAGTCAATGATTAACGCTATTTAACAGCTTTAGAATTAAATCAATAAATTAACATTTAAAAAAAACATAATTTCTGACAAGTATGTTGTTCTCCAAAGGCTCTGAATGAACTAGATTACCTCAATTACATGTTGGGTAGTATCACTAGAAGCAGCATGATGCACACACACACACATACACTGCTGAGTCACACACGCTGTGCCCTACGTGTCATGATGCATGCATATTACCCATCTTCAAGCAAACTCATGACTGCTGGTTGTGTGAAGTGCGTGGTGTGTGTGACAAAAAATTACATCGTGAGAAAAGTGGATTCTGAGGATAAAACCCCGTTGTGTGTGTGTAGACATTCTCTGATATTACCCATCTTCAAGCAAACTCATGACTGCTGGTTGTGTGTGTGTGTGTGTGTGTGTGTGTGTGTGTGTGTGTGTGTGTGTGTGTGTGTCTGACACATCCAACAGGTCAGCCGGTGTCATGCACTCTGTGAAGCACTGCAGACGTCAGATTGGCATTTCTATGATGCAGACAGGAAGAAAGAGAAAAAAATTGACTGCAGCAGGGTTAAATGAGGAAACAACGACGTGCATTTGACAGAAAGTTTCTCTGGTAAATGATGACACAGACTGCATATAAATTGATTTCACAGTCTTTGATAAAATACGCTTATGTATGCCTCACTGGCCAGACGTTATTAAGCGGTGCTGACCTTATCTGCCTCAACTCTCTGCCTCACTGCTGTACATCCTGGGTTATTTTTGTGCTCTGAAATAACCCAGGTTGGCCTCGGATAGCCCCACTGTAATGTTCCCACATAACCCGAATGTGGTTAGACAATACAGAGCGTTGTGTCTCAGTGGTCTTTAACGCCCCCTGCTGGACTATCCTATAATGTTACACACTTGGAACAATGTGAATCCCTTCTCACAGTTGTTTTTACTCATTCAAACACAGGAGGACAGGCAGATGTGGCTATGAGTACATTCATGCTCTTCTCTTTGCAGCTCTTAACCAGCCATGGAGCGTAATCTGATGGTATTTAAGTCTCCTTCCAAGTTGCCATGGATCCTCCCTCTAAAACAGCTGGCTGGTTTAAAGCAAGTGTGTTTAAAAAAAAGCAGACAAGGCCAGTAAACTTCCCCTAATAACACTGCACAGTTCACAGTCAAAGGCAGTGCATTGCATATTCCCTTTCATCCCTGCAGTGCCTTTGAGACAGAGACAGGAGTGGGGTTGTTGAAGGGAGGGATGAGGGTTGTAGTGGGAGGAGGAGGGGGAGACAGCCAGGCTGAAGCTCTCATTTTTGCCCTCAGGGGTGTGTGCTGCTGCTGTTGCTCTGTCTTTGTCTGAAGACTGATTAACAGAAAGCAAGACTAAAGAGAGTGAATATGAATTGTGCGTTCCTGACAAAAGCTTCTATTGTCTCAAACCTCTACTGCATTTTACACGTGTTTGAAAAAAGAGGGAAGCCCAGATGAAGGTTACTACAAAGATGTCTTCAGATTATTGCATTTCTATTTTCACTCAATGTTTAAAAATACTATTTTCTTAGTAGAAGCCCTGCATAGCTAAATAAAATGTATGTAGGTCACAGAAGTAAGAATAGTCATATGAACAAAGGCCATTTTAAATGTTGTAATGTTTTAGCTGGTTGTGGTGGCATTAGTTCTTAATACTTGATATAAAAAAAATTGGGGGGATTTTATGCATTTACTAGTAACTTCAACCATCATGTAGTGGAGTAGTTAAAGCATTATGTTTCACAGAATAGTTAAAAAAAATTATAATAATCAGAGAGTCAGAAGCTCAAAAGTACAAAGTACAAAGCAATAAAGCAGCTAAGCAGCAGAACTGGGTCAGTAAATGTACCGAGAGACTGATGATGTAATGAGATGCAGGTGAGGAAGTGGGCGAGGAAGGTCAGGTCAGGTAACTGCAGGGCTCCTGAGGAAAGTGAGAACAGGTGTGTAAGTGGGCGGGGCAGTCAGGTGATCGGGAGAGGAGGGAGAGTCTGAGGGCATCTGGTGGAAGGATGTAAAATGGCACTGAAGGGGCCTGGGGGAAAAGGGAGTTTGCAATGAATCTTGTCCTAGCCTCGATGCTTTAACTGTAATAAAGATATTTTACCACAAGATGGCATTATTATCAATATCGCCTATCATGTCACACAAGGAAAAAGCTGCTGTGTCTACATATGCACTGTGATTATACGCCTCAGTACCAACCAGAAAGCTCACATCATAATTACAGCACTGGTCATCAAAATGTCATGACGAGAAATGCGTAATTAGTTTGTTTTAACAAACATTCAAACTCATATTTGAAAGCTGCACTACAGTACACATTTGTTAGTTGACGTAGTTTTACTGCAGCATGTGTCAGGTGGAGTCTGGACGGGGTTAGGGTTGATGGCGTTTAAGTCAGAGAGGTCAAGAGGGAGCAGACCTTACTCCTACTTGATTTCCTGAGGCTCAGCGTTTCTGGGAATTCCTGGGTGGAGACGAATTTCTGCAACACTTGTTCCTCGCTAGCTGTCTGGGGCTACTGAACCCCAGCCAGATGAATCCTAATTTAAGAACTAACGACCTTTAAAAGAAGCAATAAAAAAGTAATTGTCGCATTTCACTGGTTTTTCCAGGCTATTTCAAATGGAGCGTTCAAAGTAGGGCACAGACTTAAAAGAGGGCTGCACTAAATAAAGCATCTTTGATCTTACCATTTTTGTGGTAAAGCAATTTCTAGCTGCCAGATTTTCTCTTTATTTCTAGTAGCATTGATATATAAGTTAAGTGCTATACTTAACAAACCCACATAACAAAGGTGATATCTATCAAGAGCACAACAGTGAAACTGATGATGTTGTTGCACCCAGACTACTGGAGTGTCCTTGAGCAGCACACTCAATAACTAGGACTTAGTGGTGCTGTAGGTAAGCAAAAATATTCATGTAAACTTATTCTAATGTTCCTTGAAATAATTTCAAAGCACCCAAATGCACACATTGCTCTGTCTTCAACACGCACAATGCTTAACTGCTATTTGGGAATTTTCTAAGACAGGCAAACATTTCAACCCGATGCATATACGCACATATTCTCTAAAAACTGTTTGCAAGGTTCACCTCCTGATTCATGCCATTTCTTAGGTACTGTTGAAATCCTGGCCTTGGTCAAGCCCTACACCCCCGCCCGACCACTTCGCTCTGCTGCCTCGGGGCGATTGGTTGCCCCGTCGCTCAGAGGTCCCTGCGTTAAATATTAATTTAAAATAATTAAAACATTTTGCTACTTTTGTTTAGAAAACTCCTGATATAATACATAATATATAATATAATAATATATAAAACATCTACACTGTAAATCAACTCTCGTAGATTGGTGGTACTGTACATGTTACAGTGCTCACATGCTCCGATATTGCATTGTAAAGTTGTAAATCTGTAACCTAAGAATCTTTGTTAATCAGTAACTTAAACTCTAACACAAGCCCACACAGAATGCTATCAAAGCAATAAAGCTACATACCATGATAATTATTTAATTTACCATATTTTCTATTTGTTGTTATTTGTCTTTGTCCCAGTATTTGCTGATGTAATGACACAACTTCCCATCATGATCAATAAAGTTAATCGTATCTTAATGGATGGTGTGTTGCTGCCCAAAGATCAAGCATCACATCTGAGCTTTTGGGGTTTGACAGCAAACATCAAGGATTCTCCTGAAATCTCACATCGGAGCCAAAACACACAATAATGACAAAAGCTTGATATGGAATGAAATGGGGATGTTGAATAAATTATTTCTAAAATGACAAACATTTACTGTTTATTTTTCAAGAAAGCAGCCTAAATGCAGTCTTGCATTACAGTTTTTTTTTTATATTATCCAGTTGTTTGCTACGCTAAACATGTTCATAAATCATTTTACACAGTCTGTGGTAATAAGGAAGAAAAAGGACTTTGCTCACAAACGCTTCACTCCGTGTGAAAGTCTTGTGATGCTGCGGAAGTGTTTCTGATTGTCACAGGGGACAGACATCGACCGACATCCTTAAGGTAACAATTCTACTTAAAATGTCCTTTAAAATACTCCAAAACCTTGTTTTCATGAAACATTTGTTTAAATTGAGTAGTTGCACTCTTTTGCAGTGCTGTTAAATTGCATGACTTCCTCAAAATCTTTGCAACTTGTCATTCATGGCAGGCTATGCATTATTGATGTTAAAACCTGCCATTTATACAAGCTAGGGGGAATATCTTAGCTTTACGAGTAGATAAAATGTTCACTTGGAGTGTTTAGATGATGGTTAAACAGGAATTTATTGCTGGGCTAAAATAATTAACAGACTGTGACATTCAGCGTCTCCTGATCCTCCACAAAGAAAACATACTGAAATAATGGAGATAAAATAAATGATTATCTGTCATGTATATTAGGTGAGAAAGCTTTTTGCAAACTCTGTGCTGCTGTGACGTGATTGGCCATGGAATTGAAGAGTAGCCTGAGACGCACCCAGTCACTGAGGAGCGTCGCCTCATCATGTGACAAGCCCAACTGGACAGAGACAGGTCTACGGGACAAGTCAACATCTGTGTCCCAGCTAGTTGCCAGGTGACAGAAACACCATCTTCCTCTCTCTTTCTACATCTGTAACAACTAAACACATAGTCTAACCGTCTGTAACCTTCATGCAGTATGTTAGTAGATGATTAACATGTTTTTGTGTTTGTAAGGTATCAAACTACAGTGAAAGTCAGCACATCTGTTCAAGACATCTCTGTAAATAATGGTGAAGCAAAGCCAAAGCAGGTGTTAAAAGAGGTAACCTCTGACTCAAACAAAAGCATCTTCAGTTTCTGGAAAAACAATTAATACAGCATTCAAACATATATTTTTCCTTTGTGCATCACTGTCAGATAACACCATCTCCTCTGGAGAGTAAAGAGACTCGCCTGAAGTCTCTGATGAGGAAAAATGAATTGAGAGAACAGTCTTGGGACAAACCCAGTTTGACCCGCAGTAAGTCAATGGGGAGCCTTCAAAGCAGCGCCGGGTCCATTGGGGCCCTGAAGGCCCTGTTTGAGTCAAAGGCAGCCACACAAAACAAGGTGAAGAGCAGTTCCAGAGCTGTGAGTTTCTCTCTACCAAACAAGACAGCAGGCATCATGCCAGCAGTGAATGGAGAGGTTGAAGAAGTGAAGAGCTCTCGAGAGGAACCAAAGACCCAAATTCCTGCTGACGCTCCAGTTAATGCTGCTAAAACTGATGCAAAAGATCATGTGACTCGAAAGGTAAATATAATCACCTCTTACAGCTTAAAGATCAGATTTATGGCCATTCAATCGTGCAACTTCCATCATGTTACTTCCAAAAATAGAAACAATACTTCGTATTGTGACATAGACAGGCATATGGCTACTTAGTAGCAGTGACAGTTCATTATTTCTCTCTCTAGGTGGTGAAACAGACCCAGATGGAGAGGAGAAAAACAGTAGGGGGTATTGATTTTGAAACAATTGCAGCCTCCCAAGCTGGTGAGTACCAGACAACATTCATCAGATATGCTCTGTGATGTCCGCCAACCCGATCACTATGTATTCCAACCAATTAAGCATTTCTAAGGTCACTGAAGCAGCTCTTTATTGAGTAGTTATCAGTAGTAGATTAAAACTTTCTATTTTTCTACGAGGGAAATTTGATTAGCAGACATTTAAAAAACACAAGGAATACAAATTATAAAAAGCCCACTCATAAACTATATCTGGCAATAATAAAAACTACTAAAAATGAACTATCTATTACTATTCACTTCTAGAACAAAGAGCAGTTGATCAGACTTGATCAAGGTTTTGAGAGAACTGTAATGTCACACCCTCGAGCTGCTCCAGACTTTGATTTGCTGTCTGATACTATAGTTTAAAGGCAAATTACAACAAAACTTTTCAGATGTTGTTTGCATGAATTTATGGACACAGGACTGTCGGAGTTAAACATATATCCTGGAATATAAAGTACCACAGGAAATTTCCTGCTACTTTGCACTAATTACACAGAAAACAGGGACAGTGTTCAATTTATGTTCTCCCAATGTATTAATTTAAATCCATTGATACCATAGTCTTTTAGTTATTGGACAACAGGTCAGCTGAACATGCAAAAATGTGATACTTGTCTACATGCATTCAATTCGCAACATATATGAAACAATATTCTTTTTGTATTCGTTATAGTATTGTTTTTTATATTATATAGTTGGAGGCTTCAAATAAGCCCAGTGGGTTTTCTGCCTCTTCCTGCACTGTAATATTATTTTTCAATTGTGCAAATAAAATAAACTAAAACTAAAACTAAATTTACTTGGGTATAAATGGAGCTGGTATAGAACTCTTTATTTAACATCGCAGGAAATTTCCAGGGAATTACTAACTACTAACTATTTTGCTCTCGATCCATCACAATAGCATTTATCTGCCCAATTCAGTGTTTAAATCATCTCGTAACTGTTAAAACCCAAACAAGATGGCGGCTCCTCTGGTATACATTTCCTTGAAAGCCGTCTCTGAGTCCTGTGACTCAGGTCAAAGTCATGGACGGTATGAAGGGAAGAGGTGAAATGGAGATGAATATCCGCACAGTCACTGTGCAGGAAGCAGTGATTGACTCAACCTGGTGTGTGCATAGTAGACCACTTCAGAACAGGACAGAAATAGAAAGCAAGTAACAAGTCCTGAATAAGTGCAGGAGGGTGAAAGGGTCAGCTGTCATTGGGGCAGGAGTGAGGCAGAGAGAGGGAGAGACTGAGAGTGGCAGACGCTCCACAACAAGACTCAAACCAACAGGAAATCAGACCTAACACGTTCACAAAGATCGAAAGGAAATAAGAAGAAGACAGGTAGATCAGAAGGAGCTGGGAGCCGTTCATTTTCTGTGAGTAGAGATTTGTATTTTGATCGAATGGGGCAACTAGAGACTAATCTGTGTCTGCTGAGCAGAAATAATCTTACCCGCATGTTAAATTTCTTCTACATGCTCTTGAAAACTTGTGTACTCCTATATAATTATCTATATATATATATATATATATATATATATATATATATATATACACACATATACATATACATTTAGAGAGAGATCTAGATATATAATCAATACCTTTAATAATAACAATAACCTTATATTGGGGCAGCTAATAATACCTATGATTGATAGTTTTTGCAGCTTCTGGAGATTTAAATCTTGAAATATTATATTAATATTGAGACTTTAGAGATTGACCTAAATATTGCAGCCAAATTCTCCAATTTCGACAGAGTTCTCTCTTTATATGTGACAGTGTCTGTTTTACCATGTGTTCCTGACTGAGAGCTGCTAGAGAACATTTACTATCTTCTACGAACAATTGTAAAACATATTTGTGTTTACTTCACTCTTCTATGCTTAGTCAACTGTAGCTACAATGTTTTTCCTGTCCGTATAACTCTCAGTAGTTGTGTCAGTGGAGTCAGGTATCTGCCCCCTCCACCACAAGTGGGACATTTATAACTTGACCACATGGCAGCTGTTGCATATCAGCTATGAAAGTGTTATTACGGTTGACCCTTAAATTGCTAACTATTAACACGCGGTTTGGTGACATGGATGCGAACATAGAAGTTATTTATAAAAATTTGTCACTTTTTAAAATTCGGTTTAAATTTGAAACGATGTAGTTACAGTTTTTTGAAAAAAAAAAGCCCTGTATTGTTACACCAGTTGCCTATTCAACTGCTTATATTAATCAGTAAACAAAGTGAGAAAATATGATTGACAGGTCTGATTAGGGCTCATATCTTAAGTGCTACAAAGTGTCATAAATACATTTCACATATTTATACGGCTGTGTCTGTTGTGTCTGCAGATGAAAAGAGGTCAATTGCAGATTTCCAAGACAAGGAGAAACTGAGTGTCTCAGTCAAAGCTATGTCCGCTCTATACCTGTCTAAGGTGGTACCTCAGGATTCAACACGCAGCCTTTTAAAACCGGTAAACACATCTGCCTACTCATTATGTAATCTTTTCTATTCAGACCTAACTAGAGTTGCAACTATAGCAATAATGATATTGGTCCAATACTTACTCAAAAAGCTGGATATGGTATCTGGTATTAGATACCATAATTGAATAACAATTCAGTAAATATATATCCATGCATTTATTTTTCAGTTTTTGTTCAACACAGTTAGGAAAGCAATGTTTAAGTCAAGCTTGATGTTTCCTTACATATAAAAGAATGATCCCAGTCTCAGTGAGGCATACAGCTTTTAAATAAACACTGGTATTGGATCGTTTCTGCGTATTCGCCGATACCCAAAGTTAGGTTATCATTATTAGGACTGAAAAAGTTGGAACATCAATTGTCCCTACCCCTATTTTATAAGCATAATCTATAAATTATTATGACTTGAGTTTAAGCTAAATTGTTAAAATGATGATTTTTCAGAATCGCATATTCCACGAAGCCGTGTGATAAAGTAGATTAGATAACTACACACTGTAGATTATCATCTTTCACAGTGTCATATAACACATCACATTACTCATATAATGATTACCAATCTCCAAGGAACATTGCTATGTCAGGTAGACCTGACCTGAAACTATCATTGTTTCCATCCAGGCACAAGTTCAGTCATCTGAATCTGGGAAAAGAACCAAACTAACCAAGGTAAAGTAACATTTTACCAAACATTATGCATGACAGTGTGCTTTGGATTTGCGTTGTCACAATAACACTTTCCATTTATCATTGTTGTTGTATTTGCTGGTTGCTTTGGAGCTCGACTTACCAACTGACCCCTGGCATGTAGCAAACAAATCAACTGGCATGATCTGGAAGGTATCAGTCTCATTGCTGTAAGCATGTCGGCATTTCCTGCGCATGGTTTCCACTGGATGGCTCATTTCTGTTATAAAGGAATCAATGATGAGAATGTTAATCTGCTCTTCTAAGATGGCAGAAGAATCCCAACAAAGGACAGATGACCTCCCCTCACCTCGTTCAACCAGTCAAACGCCCAGACCAGAAGACGTCTCTGAGGCACATTCCCCACAGTCCATCACATCCCAACTTTCCAAAGAGAAGCTCCACCAACAGCGCCAGAAATGTGAGCTGAGAAGACTCCTGAAGCACACTCACCCAGAGCTGAAGATGTTAGATGAAGTTGTGGATGAGGAGCTTGCTGAGGTTTTGAGCTCGGAGACTGGGATGACAGCTGGTGAAACTGGATACGAAGGAGAGGTCCTTTCAAGACGCTTGATATTTGAGAACTGTGCCCTGAGTCACAAAGTATCTTCTTACACCCCCAAGATGCACAAGGCAATGGGAAGAGTGGAAAGAGACGATGTCAGTAAATCATCAGCTGTGTTTGAGGAGCATGAAGAGAGGCCATGTTATGAAAGTAATGAAGGGATCTTCGAGGATGACAAAAGGCTTGTGTCTAGTCCAGATCCTAACAGAGAGTGTGATGGTGATGAGGAGATGATAAGAATAGATGTTCAAGCTACCAAAAAGATATTTGAGAGTAAATATGTGGACACATCCACACTAAGTCCAGATAATAAGTTTCATGGGAAAGTTTCTATTTCTAGGGATGAGACAGGGGCAGTCCAAAAACAAAAACAGGAGTTTGAAATGTGTAGCAAATGTAATTTACACAGCCAGAACAAAAGCAATGCATGTACCAAAAGTCTGGATTCGACACATCCGCCCAATAAACAGGGCTCATGTGTTCAAGGCACTGGCCATGAGTTTTCAGGTAGGGAAGAGGTTTCTACTGGTGAAACAGCCTTTGAGGATGAACCTTCAAGCCCTCTTGCTCCAGAAGAACTCGGGGAAAAAATCAAAACGAGTACAGCTCTTCTCCAAAACAACCCATTTATCCCAACAAACATAGAAAGAGAGCATTCCTTTATGCATTCAGCAACATCACAAAGCCCGGCAGGAGAGACTGGGCCAGCTGAGGACTATCCCATAACTAACGTCAAGAACAGAACCCACTTGTTTGAATCGATGCCATTTTACAAAATTGGGCATCAGAGCAAGGAAGATATTGAGACGATGGTGGAGAACATCAAGGAAACACTGAATTCCCTTTATCAGGGCAATACCATACATTCAGATGGCTCGATCATTGAGGTAAATGAGACAATGATAGCCAAAAAGGCCAAATTCGCGCTATCAGAGAGTGGGCCGAAGATAAAATACGACGAGGTGGCAGAAGGTGGTGCACAAAACTTCATAGTCCAGTTGCTACCACGGGCAAACCTAAAGCATCAGATCACGTACCTAAAGGAGGTTAGTAAAGGAAGTATGGAGGTCACACTAGTGAATGTACCCATACACCAACATCACTCCACTACCAACCAAGACACAGAGTTTAAAACTGCCAATGTGGTTCAGCTTGTTGAGGATATTCTCAATCAAGATAACTCTCTGCGAAAAGGAGTAGTTTTCCAAGAGGATGTGGACAAATGTCCTGAAGTCATTGTTTACTCCCTCTACAATTACTTTGATGAGGAAGATGTGAAAAGTTATTGTCCTCAAAAAGGTGCAGAGTATGATGAACCAGAGCCAGAAAGAGCTGATGTGAGTAACACAGAAAATCAAGAACTAAGAAAGGGTGTCATTAAATCAACCATAAGCTGCCTTCTAGACAGTGGCAAAGATCAAACTCTCCTAGAACCCTTACGGCCTGAAATCGCAGAAAAAGGGAATGTTAAACTGTTCAAGAGTTGTATTGAAAAGGGAGATTTGGAGTATTTGAAAACTCTTCAGGCTGAGCCAACAGTGCAAGAACAAGAACTCCCTCCAAACCAAAATGTGGCTGAACAAGGAATAGAGTTTCATCATGAACAGAGAGGTGATCAAGAAGAGGAGAATTCAGAATGGGTCCCAGTGGATGTTAAGAGACTGAGAAACATATTCTCTGGAGATCAAAGACCACCCCAACCAAAGCAAAATGTATATGTTAACCATGCCCAATCTACCGCAATTTCTTGCGCATTTACAGGTCAAAATGTGCCACTTGGAAAGAGCCAGTCCTCAACAGAATGCATTCATGGGCAAGTGGAGAATAGCTTTATACAGTGTGGTGGTAAAACACAAGAAGAAGCACCACAAGGATCACATATGCATCTTGAGACACAGGACATTGGCAGGGTGCACCAGTCTGAGTTAGTTGAGGTGGTAGATGACAATGACGAGATGTCTGACCTTAAAACTGCAATACAAAGCCTCCAACAGGCCACGATTGAGGCCAAATCCTTGCAACATTCATCACAAGAAAAACATAAATTCCTAATTCAAAAACCCGTTGTTTCAGTTACAGCAGATGTCAAACAAACAGAAGCTGAATTATCTGAAAAAAGTGAGAACCAAAGAGATGACCCGTGCTCTGAGCCAACATGGGATCAACTCCCATCAACCCCGAACATCACCTCAGAACACAAATCAGACCACCAACATGATAATACAGAGACAAGCCGTAGAGACACTCATTCTGAAGTACAAACTACTGAGACATGCAGCAAAAAAAATCAAAAAGGCACAGAAGTGGTCCAGAAACAACCCTTTCAAGCTGCTATGGGGTTTGTACTTAGTCCAGAAACAACCGCTGCAGAGCAAGAGGAGGAGGAAGTTGTTTTTCAGGGTAAACGTCAAGCAGCCTTGGATTCTCTGGAGAAATCCAACATCAATGTCAGTAGAGGAGATTTCAGAGCAGCTATGATATACAGAAACATGTACAAACCTCACAAAGAAAGGTCAGAAAATGTGTCTGCAGTGTCTGCTCAAAAGCCCACTAAGGAGGAGTTTTGCCCTGTGAATGAACCTAAATCAACTAAAGCACCTGTAAGACAAGAGGTCTCCAAAGAACAAGTGACTGCAGCAAAGCCAGAGCCCCAAAGTGAAAGTGAAATCCTAAATAAACCGGCTACAAGTGCTGTCTCAGAGAAAACCAAAGGGCCTGTTGGTCCAAAGCCTGCCATCCCACCTAAGCCAGAGCATTTGAAAGTAAAACAAAGAGACATTCAACCAACCAACACAAAGAAACCTGAGGCAACCAAAACTAAAACTGTACCCATAGACACAGCTCTTCAACAATTGCCAATGACACCAATGTCACATAAGGATGAACATAAGCAATGCCTGTTCAAAATGAACACTGGCACAGACTCAGGGCCTGATCTAGTGGATCATCAAAGAAATAAGCTTTTTGATGCAGCTGTACATACGTCTAAGGAAATTGAAGTCCATGGTTCAGTCGTCGTCTTAGAAAGTGATAATTTAAATAATAACATTAAGCTACAACAGGATATAAATGCCAAAGCAGAAGAGAAAAGCCCCCAGGACTCCTCAAACAAAGAAAATATGACAGAAACAGATGAAAGCCATGTAGATTTTCATGAAGCATGTAAGAAATTTGGAGGTAAAAAGGCGAAGAATCCTCCTGTAAAGCCAAAGAGAGTTAAAATTGCTCGGCTTGATAACAAAAAACCCAAACAGATGTCTGGAGATAATTCCTCAATTCTCGCACATGTGGTTGATGAACCTCAACAAACTCTAAGTGATCCATCAGGCAATAACCCAAACACCTGTGGACAAACTGGTGACAGCACAAACAAGAAAGAAATCAAACAAGAAAGCAAAGTCGAAATGAGGTTAAAGAAAGGACGAACGGAGACAGAGGAAGAACGCCGACAGCGGCTGTCAGTTCACATGGATGAAATCATGAGAGGGAACATACCAGCAGCCATGAAAATTTTTGACAACTTGCGAAAGCAGGAGGAACTGCACAGCATTCTCAGTCACGTTGAAGAAATTGAACAGGACACAAGCGAGGTCGATGTGAAGTCTCTGAGGGGAGTCTTCGAGAACGTTCCTGACTGGGTTGTCAGCTCTGACAAAAAGAAACACAAGAAGGCAAAAGCAGAAAACAAAGAAGAGCGGTTGCCATTAAAGAAAGACAGCAATGAAAGTAAGTCCTCAATGGCACATGTTTTTGGAGATCTTGAGCGAGCCAGTGAGGAAATCATGAATCTAAAAGAACAGACTTTAGCCAGACTTGTGGACATAGAGGAAGCAATAAAGAAGGCTCTTTATTCTGTCTCTACCTTGAAATCGGACTCAGATATTGCTGGTTTATCATGCCTGTTCAAAGAGTCACTAGGGACCAAGCAAGGATCCCCAACCTCCGGTAGTTTTAGCAAAATTAGCATCGGGTCAAGCAGAACAAAATCACTGCAGACACAGGAAAGCTTGACAGCTAGCCAGAGAGCAAGAATTGAAGTAGACTCTGCAAAACAACGAGCAAGTCCTCCATCTTCACCTGCCTTCATCTCCATCCAGTCGGCTGCTAGAAATACTGCTAAAACAGAGCTGCTTCCACCGGAGACCATAATTTGCCCGACATGTCAGAACAGCCCAAAATCAGAGAAGAAATTCCGGACGACTAAAACCCTGACGTGCAACAGTCCCGCCCAAATCAGAAAACAATCCTCTAACAACCCTAAAAGAGAGCTTAGTGTACTTGAGGTGCAGACTGACCATGAGGGAAACAGTATTATTGGCAGCAAAACAGTCACAGAGAACTATGAGAGGACTGATAATATTGGAAACCGGTTTTATTCTACCAAAGAATCCACTGTTGACACTGGTCAGCCAGAAGCTACAACATCCATGGGTCAGGCAGCGGTCAGTCCAGCTACGTACCGGGTCACCAAGCACCCAGAATTTCAGCTGCCGATCAATCAGAAACCTTAAATCATTCACAGACAGTTTGTTACCAATATGCTAAGTGGTCTCATACATTTTTTAAGAAAGTTGTTATGTACATAATTTTATTTGAAAAGATATAAATGTATTTGTTATTTTTGCTTTTGTGTTTATTTCTTACAGGTTATTATTGGGTTAAAATGTTCTTATTTATATTTGAGGATTTATTTGTTGCTTGTATTCTATAAAATTGTTTTAATTTGCATTTTAAATTAAAGATTGTGTTATTGGTTTTCATTCTGCTTTTGTGTTTGTTGATATTGATGCTTATATATATATATATATATATATATATATATATATATATATATATATATATATATATATATATATATATATTGTTTGTTTTAACCTAGCTTGGTCTCATTTCTCTCATCAGTTTCAACCAGCTTGTCAAGAGATGTGTTCCGCCTGTTTGAAGACGGTTTATCCGATGGAAAAAATTACTGCAGACAAATACATTTTTCATCAAACTTGCTTTTGTTGTAAACAGTGCAAGAAAAAATTAAGGTGAGATACTGAAATATTTTACAGAAAAATCACCTGCAACACTGATCAATGATTTCCAATATTGATTTCTTGTCCGTACCAAAATGAGTTTAACATTTATCACTTTGTTGTTGATTCATTTTGCATTGGCCTGAATATAAGAGTAAGCAGGACAAATAACTCTTTATGGTGTATGGAAATATAAAAATATAGACTGTCACATTAATACGGACAGGTGTAACTGAATTTATCTTACTGTTAGCATTTTTCAGATAACCTTTCCATGCTTTTTATCCTCTAGTTGTTTCCACTTAGTTATGATTGTATTTCCTCCATGGAAGTAAAAACACCTTGCTACAGCACATCTGGGAGCTAACATCTGGTGTTAAAACAGGACACTTTAGCAATTGGTAAACTTAACCACATACTCAGTAAATGGATGGAAGAAACTAACGAGCCAAGCAATATTAAGGCCACAAATAACCCATAATGCAACACCCTTAAAGTCACAGGCCCACTCGGTTAGCTCTGTCTTGGCCTGGTCCTGGCTCTAAACATTTACAGAGAATATCTACTGTTGTAAATCATAATACATCGACAAATTTCCAAACATAGTAAACTTCATCTTATATTCGGGCCAATAACTACAATAAACTTGATTGCCAAATATATTCAAAATCGTTCAATGAATAATAAATTGATTGATTTGTTGAAATATTGTATTAGGGCAGTAAGAATATTAGATTTTCAAATTAATTTGATTTTATGTTGCTTCAAAATTATTTAAATGTTTCTTTTGAGCGCTGGTTCCCAAACGGAGGTGCCACATGACCGGGAGACAAATGTCAAATGAAACTAAATTTGTATAGACTTTTTTCACTGCAGACATTTTGACACAGGTGTAATCTGTACGATTGTTAATTGCTGCATTGCTTTGCAGTACTGTAATTGCTTAAACCAAGTCATCATTAATGTTATTAGTTCCTCCTTTCTTTTTACTCCATTGACAAGTAAAAGTCATAACAGAAAATGTCTCTTGCTTAGAGGTTAAGAGACATGACAACTTTTGAAGGATGATTTACAAAATGCAAAATGAAATACACATGATTCATTTATAAAGTTGTAACCTCCTAGTAAACTCTAAATGTGCCACATAACTACTGTAACTGCAAAAACATAGTACCTCTAACCAAACGCAGTCCATAAATGAATAAACTGTACCTGACATATTGTGCTCATTTGTAGCATGTACAATTACGCACCTTTATACGGAGAATTCTACTGCATATTTCACTACCAACAACTGTTCAGAAGAAAAGGGAATTACGATGAGGGCTTTGGACACGCTCAACACAAGAACCGATGGCTGCCGAGGAACACTGCTGACGTGGTGTCCAATGAGACTGAGTCTGAGGCATAAATACAATGTGAGTACCAGCAGGATGACTTTCATGATCATTTATTAACACTGCAACCCTCCATTAAAACTGTGTTCTGTTTCTGTCCTCAGCTGATTTCGATGGTGACTGTGGCAACAAATGTAAAGATGTGTTTGAGCCACCATGCAATGGCCAACTGCTCTCCAAATTTAACAATGTGTTTGTATACTTGTAATGATTATTAGTGTGTTCAAACATAACCCTCAACCTAATTGCAATAATGGATTAATTATTCAATCATTGTTATTGAATATATATATATATACTTGTGTTTTTTTTGGTTCAGTTATTGCAACAAATCAATTTTTTTGTATAATTCTTTCTTGATGACACAAAGTGAAAGAAAAAAAATTGTTTGTATATTAGATGTTAACTGGGATAACAGAGAAGATTTAAAAAAAAACTACATCATTTTGTTGTAAATATTCTGGGTATTAGTGTAGTAGCATTATATCTGTGCAGATTAAAATTCACTCGCTTCCTGCTGATAAGTACTGCTGAACTGTCCACATCAGTGATATTTCATGTCTTTGTCAGTGTTTTTCATACCTTAAGGCTCATGAACTTTATCCCACCAGTTACATTTCTACCCATCATGTTGATATTGTGGTCTGCAACATTCCATCTGATACGGTGCATCTGACACAACATTCCATCTAATCCAATCTAGTAAGTGAATTTTGCAGAAATGTAAAAAAAAAAGATATGCAATCATTGTTCACAGTTATAAAATATGATGCAATAAAAACTAATTTCACAAATTGTGTCAGTAAAATAAAATGTATCTATAACATTTTAGGTTTTTAAAATTTTTGTGTGTGGTTAGTCACTAGATACTTTACAAATCACAATTTTAGCATACGAAACATAGGAATATCTTTTAAAATCAGATGCTTTGTTAAAAATGTTACCAATCAACCGTATGCACAAGTAGTGCTGAAAAGAGATGGAAATTAATATAGTTCTACTCTGATTATTAAGTCATTTTTCATGCAAAAGTGCATTTAGTTTCATGGCTACAGCTTCCAAAATGTGAGGATTCGCTGCCTAACCATTAGATCATTTAAAATTTTCAATTTATTTGTTTATTGGTTGGACAAAACAAGCATTGTGAAGGTGTCACTTTGTGGTCTGGGTAATTGTGACAGCCATTCTGCTAGAGAATCTATATTTTTCTGCATGAGTACTTTTACTTGTAATACTTTACTACTACAAGGATGATAACAAATACCTTTACATGGTTATGAAACAGACAGATCGTCTTGCTGCTCAGAGTACCAATGATTCTTGGTTTCAGGTGATTATACATTAAAGGAAACATACCTATAATATTACTTATTATTTTTGCATCATGGGAGCAGAACTCCATGACAGGAACTATACACACAAATAGGTAATGTTGCTGTCAGCTATTTACAGAGCCAGCAGACATGGAGTAACATAAGCTGTAAATCCATTCCACCAACTCTCTATCTTGTTCTTTTTGCTTCTAAATGTTTCACTATGCTTTTAACGGCTAACTGCTAACCTTATGTGTCAAATACACTACAGTTGCACAGATCAACTACTAAAAGATGAACAAAATGAACTTAATGTAATTAGTTACATTGTGCTATGATGAATCAAAATGCCTACTTATTCGTATTTCCCATAAAACAGTTGACTTGTTGCAATCAAAATGCATACCAAGGCAACATCAACACACGTGCTGTTCATTAAATGCATTATTTAATATATTTACAAAATCCAGTTATCAAACTGTATATCAAGTCTGTGGTAAAACTTAGTTCATAGATTGTAACAACTAAAAATGATATCATGTTCAACATGATTCAATTGATGCTTGGCATTTCCTAACTGTTTTCTGATACGTCCTTGTTACCAGTTATCAGATGAGAGCAGGCAAACTATTTATTTATGATATGAAAAAAATAATAATTAGTCCATATAAATCATTTGTTTTTCCTCTTTTCTGATATTTTCCTCTTCATTGAAGGATCGCATCTGAGGCCTGTTCTCAGGTTTTCTGTAATCAATAACAAAAAAGAAAAATTATACACCGCTCTGAGTTTCTTGAAAAGGAATAAGCACTCTGTTGTGAAAGAGTTCATCAACTCACAGGACTTCAGCGTGGTCCTGGAGTTCAACATTGAGGGTTTCGGGCAGCAGTAAACATATACTCCCAGCAACAATGGGCACGCTGCCGTAAATCAGCATTGGAATGGAGTAATGGTAGACATCCAGGAGTCTGATCAACGGAGCGATGACGCCCCCCACACGAGAACACACGGAGTTTAGACCTACACCATTCTGCCTGCCAGTATAGACAATGGACTTGTCAGCAATCTTGTTAGCATGTAACAATTGCATACATTAATATTAAGGATAATAACAGACTTTATGTTTTACCTCTGGGACACTAACTATCTTACCTAAGAATGGTAGGGTATAGTTCTGCAGTATAAACATAGATAATGGAGAAACTGGCAGTGGCGGAGAGTTTTCCAAGTACAGCTATGATGGTTACCACCACAGGAAGGTCTGATGGACAAATGATTCATCAGACAAAAACACATTAGTGCAAAACATGTCTTCTGTTAGAAGATGGATGTAGCAAGAATCACTGGGTATGTTTTTTCTTAAAAAGAATCAGGTAAATGAAATGGTCAGGGCGGATTACAACAGACTGCTATTATTATACAACAACTTACCTTTTGGAGTGACAATTATCCCAAGACAAGCTGCACCTCCAAATGTCAGGATCGCTGCTAGACATACTTTCCTCCCAAAGTGCTGAATAAGAGGCAAACTGCCCAGACTTGCAATCAATTCTGCCAAGGCAAAGACGAACTGTGTGAGGTAGATATCCAGACCAAAGTTGCCTGCATTCAGGCTCAGCCCGAAGTACATCAGGCTTGTTCCAAACCTATTAACAGAAGGAAATAGATATCTTCAAAGCAACTATAAGGCTGGAGATATGTGTGCTTCTTAACCATGCGTTCACATTGACAACCAGCTGCATCCCAAACCGAATTGTTCAGTCACTTGCTGAATGGACCACACATGTTACTGGAGTATTTCACCAGAGGACACACCAGAGAACCGTATACAACGTAATTTCGACAGATGTGCACAACCAAGGCTCCAAACGGATGCAGGATACGCAAGACAGAAATCATGCGCATGCTATTGAGTAGTTAAAATTAAGTGTATCTCTGGCTTAAAAGTATAGCTGTGGACGCGGTAACAGGTTGTGGTTGAAACAAATACTCACCACACGTAGCTCATAATGAGTGCACGTTTTCTCAGATATGATATCCTGAAGATGTCCAACATGCTTCCTCTTTTGGATGGACCCTCATTGTCCAGCTAAACAATGCAAGTGTAATTTTTTAATGGTTAATGTACATTTATTCAAGAGCTTTATTGTGTTTGATCTGGTTGTGGTTGGAGCAGCTCACCTTGTCTAGCACATCTTCCGGGACCTTCCTTCCGTTCACCTTGGCAGCCCTCCGAATCTCCTTTATGGCTTCCTTCTTCCTGCCCTGGGTGATGAGCCAGCGAGCTGACTCTGGAAGAATCCTAATTGACATATAAGTTTTATATCAACTTTATTTGTTTTACAGTTAAAATTGAGATGAGCATTTAAAACATTATATCCATGTGGTTTTAGTGGCTGCTGACCAGTAAATGATACCCAGGACAACGACAAGAGGGCTGAAGACCACCAGCTGCAGGATCCTCCAGTTGGGGATCAAATAGGCAATGCCAGACAACAGGATCAGTCCAAGAGGGTAAGAAGAGCGGCAGAAAATGGTGCATAAAGCAAACTTGGAGGAATCACTCCACTCTCCACCTGCAAATCAACAATATCATGTTATTTTTCAACGTTAGCTGTAGAAAATGTGCATGCACCTTAATACATGCAGGCCTTATAACTAACTTTACTGTCATTTTGACATCATTCAGTAAATGTACAGTATGATTGCTTCAGCAATGCAAAAGGAGTTGCAGCTTGCAAAGCATCACTAATCAGTGTTTTTCATTTTACTTTTACAAATAACCCCTCTGCAAATGGAGGCACTCTGTGCTGCTGATTATAAAGGACACTGCAAAACAGAATTGTGTTTTCTTCCCTCTGTGGCTAGTAGAAGTATAAATAGATGGTTCAAATACAGACACTGACAAGATTTTACCCACCTATCACAAATGAAGTAACAAGAATGCCTGAAATGGAGATGCCACCAAAAAATTTGAGAACAATGTAAACATAGATGTTGGGTGAGAAACCAACACTGACACCAAACACCAGTAGGAGAAGGAGTGAAAGCAGCACCACAAAGCGTCGACCGAACCTACAAAGAGAAGAGAAGAACTGTTACATTGGTGCTTGAGTTTTTTTATAAGGATGTATATGAATCTTTCCTAAAAGTTCAGCACAATACAAACCCATGTTAATAGATACACTGCCTGTGTAAAAATGTTTCTTTGAATTGTTTAAAGGTGCTACATTTGAAATTCAGAGCATGTTGAGCGATTGCCTCCACATGGCTGTTAAAATGGCGACAGTTTTGCCGCCAGCTAGCAGCTAACGGTGCTAACAGCACGCAACAATGGCAACAGTGCTGACAGAGATAACAGTGTTTACCTGAGGGAGAACTAGGGTGGATGGTCGTTACGCGACAACGCAGCGTTTTCAACAGTGACCACCGGATATGAGCAGAGTGCAGAGCGGCAGTGATTGGCTAGCCAGTGGGGCACACACACAGGAACTCACGTGCACAAACATGCATGTGCGGCCGGACCAGCTATGTAAACAAAGCCCAGAGAAGTTTGGATTACAACACAGAGAGAGAGTAACTTCATTATCTGCTCAGGACTTACTCCTCTATATCTTTTACATAGCTTATAGTTGTTTGCTGCTATAGAAATTATCTGAATTTCAAATGCAGCACCTTTTAAATTAACCACTTTTATGGATGCTTGGTTGACTTAAAAGTAAAGAGCAACCCGTTCAGAATTTTAACTATCCAGTATATATCTAGTTAAGGTGGAAGTGCATGTGTACCTGTCGGCCATCTGCCCAAACACCAGCGCTCCAAGCAGAAGACCGGACATGTAGATGGACTGGGACGCCTCAACCCAACTGCTTCTGTCACAAACCAGGTTGAACTGGTGACAGAGGCAGGATGGTGAGAGGAGAAGAACAAAACACCAATATACTGTAAGTTTCTATTTTTCGGTCTATTTGAGTTTTTTATGAACAGAAAATGGCAGTCGGTCAAAAACAAAAAGGTTTTTTTTATAACAGTGGTGGTGATTCCATCATCTCATCTCTCAACTCGTCACCCTAAGAAAGTTTTGTGAACCTGTTCTGCTGCTAAAGTTGTTAAACTTGTTCATTCTAATATAGTAGTATGGAGTACTTAATGTTGTAAAGTTGAAATTGTATTGTTTTTATTTTTTATGTTGTGATTTTTATCAATATGTGGAACCAACTCATTTCTAAACATGTGCCAGGAGACAAGGCATTAATAAAATGCTGTCAGAACAGTATGGTGGCTCAGCAGGGATAAAAAGTCACAATAAATATATTTAATGGTACAGTTAAGTGTGTTTTTCTGTTGGTGAATAAACAACTATCTTACCTCTGTAACAATGCTGGAAGCACCTTTGCGTGCCTCAAAAACTGATCCATTTATGCATTCAGTTGTAGCGTTAATCCCATATGCTTCAATGATTTCCAAATCCAAATCCACAGGTGTGAACATTTCACAGCTTTCATACTTCCCAACCTTGTTCACAGGGAGGGTGAGATTTTTCTGTCTCTCATCTGTCAGGTTTGGCCCACGCTCCAAGATCCAGTCGGTGTTACAGTGATGTGGGAAGCTCAGGCCCGTAAACACCTGAAGGATCAGATCAGCTGTAAACAAGGTGGGGATGCATAATAGAGCCACCAAACGCTTCTGAAACAAACCAAACCCTCCAATCTCCTTCAGGATCTCCCCGAAGTTACTCATAGTGGTATCTGGATCTTCCAAGAGTGCAGTGCAGGACAGAGAAAGGTCTGGTTTAAAGCAACATCCAGCCAACAAGTGTCGCTTTCACCCTTGTCCTGCAAGTTAATGTTTGAACTGACAATCACAGTGATTTTATAATCTCCTAAACTGCTAACAAACAGACTGACAAAGTGTGATGTCAGGGTCCCTTAGGCTGAAGTCCAGCTGATGTCGAGCTTTTGTGCAGCTCATCCTCATCAGTTATTGATTTTAGAGTTCCTCGATGCATCATACCCGCTTTTAGAGCAATACTACAGATAGTTTTCTCAAGCAGAGTCTGCACTTACAGAAAGTGTGTATAAATGACTTTAAAAAGTCTTATCAAGAATGCTCTTCAAAGTCTGAGTTGGATGGACGTTCCGCTTCAATCTCCAAACCACCAGCTTCTCCTTCTGATTGGTCTAAAACATTTGGAGTCAGAAATCTTTCAAACGTTGTGTCCCTGAAGTGAAAAACTCCATATTTCCATAACGATATACATTGCATAGCGGTCACTCTTTCTTATTTTCTGTCTTACACTCCACAGGTAAAAAAAACTACAAAAACTCATAGTAGTCTATGTCGTAACTACTCTTTAAGTCAAATTTGTGAAACATCCAATCAGAATTAAGAATGAGAAAGACAGCAGGCTCCTATTGTACCTTTAGTGGTTTATAAGATGCTATTTTGAATTTTATTGCTGATGTGTTTTTATAAAATTTTGTCAGTTTATAATGTGCACTTCAGAGACACCATATTGACTTGAAGAGATTAAAGATATATTACATTAGTCATTTAGCAGACGCTTTTATCCAAAACGACTTACAATAAGTGTATTCAAGAGAACTACTAGTCACCAGAAGTCATAAGTGCATCTCCTTTCTTAAACAAGCATCTAAAAACATAAACCAGAGCAAAAGTATAGTGCAGAAGCAAATTACTACGAAAAGTGCAACAAACTAATACAAATACAATAAGTGCAGCGAACTGATACGAATACAATAAGTGCAACAAACTAATACGAATGCAATAAGTGCTAAGTGGAAGGCTCAGGGTAGTACTTCTTGAAGAGGTGAGTTTTCAGCCTGCGCCGAAAGATGGGCAGCGACTCTGCTGTTCTGACGTCAGTGGGGAGTTCATTCCACCACTGTGGGGCCAGGACAGAAAAAAGCTGTGACCGGGTCGATCGGCCACAGGGACCTCTGAGCGACGGGGCAACCAATCGCCCCGAGGCAGCAGAGCGAAGTGGTCGGGTGGGGGCTTTGCCATCGGTGTGGACTGGATGTTGTATGAATGTTAGTTAGAGTCTGATGGGCCGGTGGTACCTTGCATTTCTGTCATCAGTGTGTGAATTGGTGAATGATATGTAATGATATGTAATATAAGCTTTGAGCTACTGATTGTAAGTCGCTTTGGATAAAAGCGTCTGCTAAATGACTGTAATGTAATGATAATGGAAGTAGCAATGGGTGTCAGCCGGGTCACGGCAGGAGGCACGACCACGGTCCAGGTACCACAACGATTCATGGAAACCTGCAAGGCGAGAAAGCACAAAGACTCCAGGGTAGAAGCAAAGCCAATATGCGTAATGATACAGGGAATGGTAATAGTAATGTGACTAATAATAATAATGGTAGTAGCAGTGGGTGTCAGCAGGGCCACAGCAGGAGGCACAACCACAGTCCAGGTACAGCCACGATTTATGGAAACCTGCGAGGCGAGAAAGCACAAGGACTCCGGGGAAGAATCAAAGTCAGTAATGTGCATAAATAGGACATGAATACATAAAGATAGAGAGAGAAGAGAGAGGAGCTCAGTGTTTCCTAGGTAGTCCCCCGGCAGTCTAGGCCTATAGCAGCATATCTAGGGGCTGAACCAAGGCAAAGCTGAGCCAGCCCTAACTATAAGCGCTATCAAAAAGAAAGGTCTTAGAGGGGACACACACACTCACCACTTTTAAGAGTAGGCTCTTAAAAGTGGTGAGTGTGTCTGCCCCCCCGAACTGAAACTGGAAGCTGGTTCCACATAAGAGGAGCTTGATAACTGAAGGCTCTGGCTCCCATCCTACTTTTTGATACTCTGGGAAGCACAAGTAACCCTGCACTGATGGAGCGCAGCTCTCTAGTTGGGTAATATGCAATATGCTCAATCTACCCAACACATACACACATACACGCACACACACGTACACACACACTTACTCCGTCTTTATCTGGTTTTTTTTTTATGTATATAAATATACGTGCAATAGGGTTAAGTGACAGTATGTCTCGCAAAATTTATTCAAAGTCATGTTTGCAGTGTCGTTGTCTTCCTTCACGCAGCGCTACAACCCACAATCGTATCATAGGGACAAAAAAAAGGCCAAGAGTGAAACACCCAGTATAAAAACAAACCAAAGGAAAATATAATTATTTAAATACTAGAGGTTGAATCAAGTACTTATGTTTCATCCACATAAACAAAAATGCACTTAAGTCTTTTTTTTTTATTCCAAACAGACACACTTTTCTACTTTACAACAATGTCAACATATAATCAAATTTGCAAAAACACCTCAGGCCAGTATCCTGAGTAAAAATTAGAGCAGGAAAATTTGGCAATGGTAAAAATTAAGACAAAAATCAATATTATTTGAAACTCCTTTTCCCTAAATTTTATAATTAGGTAATTTGTTGAGATTATTATAAATTTGAAGTACTGGACAATCTATACACGTAATAATTAAAAACCAGCTTCATCAAGTTGTGTTAGACTTATTTCTTTCACAAAACAGTTGTTGCAATAAAAATGCATACCGAGGCAATATCGACACACATACTGTTCATTATTCAACAACAAATAAGTGTATTATCAAATATAAAGGCATCATTTAATATATTTACAAAATCCAGTTATCAAACTGTATATAATTTTTGCAGTGGTAAAACTTTGTTCATCGATTGTAACAACTAAAAATGATATCATGTTCGACATGATTCAATTGATGCTTGGCATTTAGCTAACTGCATTCTGATACGTCCTTGTTACCAGTTATCAGTTGAGAGCAGGCAAACTATATATTTACGGTGTGAAAAAAATTATATTATAAAAGGTCCATATAAATTACATTTTTGTGCTCTTTTCTGATTTTTCCTCTTCATTGAAGGATCGCATCTGAGGTCCATTCTCAGGTTTTCTGTAATCAATGACAAAATAAAAATTATACACCGCTCTGAGTTTCTTGAAAAGGAATAAGCACTCTGTTGTGAAAGAGTTCATCAACTCACAGGACTTCAGCGTGGTCCTGGAGTTCAACATTGAGGGTTTCGGGCAGCAGTAAACATATACCCCCAGCAACAATGGGCACGATGCCGTAAATCAGCATTGGAATGGAGTAATGGTAGACACCCAGGAGTCTGATCAACGGAGCGATGACGCCCCCCACACGAGCACACACGGAGTTTAGACCTACACCATTCTGCCTGCCAGTATAGACAATGGACTTGTCAGTAATCTTGTTAGCATGTAACAATTGCATACATTAATATTAAGGATAATAACAGACTTTATGTTTTACCTTTGGGACACTAACTACCTTACCTAAGAATGGTAGGGTATAGTTCTGCAGAATAAACATAGATAATGGAGAAACTGGCAGTGGCTGCAAATTTTCCAATTACTGCTATGATGGTTACCACCACAGGAAGGTCTGATGGACAAATGATTCATCAGACAAAAACACATTAGTGCAAAACATGTCTTCTGTTAGAAGATGGATGGAGCAAGAATCACTGGGTATGTTTTTTCTTAAAAAGGATTTGTCTTAGTTCTCAAGAATCAGGAAAATGAAATGGTCAGGGCGGATTACAACAGACTGCTATTATTATACAACAACTTACCTTTTGGAATGACAATTATCCCTAGACAAGCTGCACCTCCAAACATCAGGACCCCTGCTAGACATACTTTCCTCCCAAAGTGCTGAATAAGAGGCAAACTGCCCAGACGTGCAGGAAATTCTACGAAAGCAAAGACGAACTGTGTGAGGTAGATATCCAGACCGAAGTTGCCTGCATTCAGGCTCAGTCCGTAGTACATCAGGCTTGTTCCAAACCTATTAACAGAAATAAGATAAGATAAGATAAGATAATCCTTTATTAGTCCCGCAGCATAATAGATATCTTCACAGCAGTCAGAGATAAACTTGCTTCTTAACCATGCGTTGGCATTGACAACCGGCTGCATCCCAAACTGAATTGTTCACACACTTGCTTGGGTACCACAAGTGTTACTGGAGGATTTCACCAGAGGACACACCAGACAAAAGTATACAACTAGATTTTGACAGATGTGCACAACAAACGCTTCAAACGGATGCTGGATTTGCGAGAAAGCCATCGTGCGCACGCCATTGTGTATTTAAAAGCAAGTGTATCTCTGGCTTAATAGTGTAGCTGTGGACGCGGCAGAAGGTTGCAATAAATACTCACCACACGTAGCTCATAATGAGTGCACGTTTTCTCAGATACGATATCCTGAAGATGTCCAACATGCTTCCTCTTTTGGATGGACCCTCATCATCCAGCTAAACAATGCAGGTGTCATTTTTTTATGGTTAGTGTATATTTATTTCAGAGCTTTATTGTGTTTGATCTGGTTGTGGTTGGAGCAGCTCACCTTGTCCAGCAGATCTTCCGGGACCTTCCTTCCGTTCACCTTGGCAGCCCTCCGAATCTCCTTTATGGCTTCCTTCTTCCTGCCCTGGGTGATGAGCCAGCGAGCTGACTCTGGAAGAATCCTAATTGACATATAAGTTTTATATCAACTTTATTTGTCTTACAGTTAAAATTGCGGTTAGCATTTAAAACATTATATCCATGTGGTTTTAGTGGCTGCTGACCAGTAAATGATACCCAGGACAACAACAAGAGGGCTGAAGACCACCAGCTGCAGGATCCTCCAGTTGGGGATCAAATAGGCAATGCCAGACAACAGGATCAGTCCAAGGGGGTAAGAAGAGTGGCAGAAAATGGTGCATGAAGCAAACTTGGAGGAATCACTCCACTCTCCACCTGCAAATCAACAATATCATGTTATTTTTCAACGTTAGCTGTAGAAAATGTGCATGCACCTTAATACATGCAGGCCTTATAAATAATTTTACTGTCATTTTGACATCATTCAGTTAAATGAACAGTATGATTGCTTCAGCAATGCAAAAGGAGTTGCAGCTTGCAAAGCATCACTAATCAGTGTTTTTCATTTTACTTTTACAAATAACCCCTCTGCAAATGGAGGCACTCTGTGCTGCTGATTATAAAGGACACTGCAAAACAGAATTGTGTTTTCTTCCCTCTGTGGCTAGTAGAAGTATAAATAGATGGTTCAAATACAGACACTGACAAGATTTTACCCACCTATCACAAATGAAGTAACAATAATGCCTGAAATGGAGATGCCACCAAAAAATTTGAGAACAATGTAAACATAGATGTTGGGTGAGAAACCAACACTGACACCAAACACCAGTAGGAGAAGGAGTGAAAGCAGCACCACAAAGCGTCGACCGAACCTACAAAGAGAAGAGAAGAACTGTTACATTGGTGCTTGAGTTTTTTTATAAGGATGTATATGAATCTTTCCTAAAAGTTCAGCACAATACAAACCAATGTTAACAGATACACTGCCTGTGTAAAAATGTGTCTTTGAATTGTTTAAAGGTGCTACATTTGAAATTCAGAGCATGTTGAGCGATTGCCTCCACATGGCTGTCAAAATGGCGACAGTTTTGCCGCCAGCTAGCAGCTAACGGTGCTAACAGCACGCAACAATGGCAACAGTGCTGACAGAGATAACAGTGTTTACCTGAGGGAGAACTAGGGTGGATGGTCGTTACGCGACAACGCAGCGTTTTCAACAGTGACCACCGGATATGAGCAGAGTGCAGAGCGGCAGTGATTGGCTAGCCAGTGGGGCACACACACAGGAACTCACGTGCACAAACATGCATGTGCGGCCGGACCAGCTATGTAAACAAAGCCCAGAGAAGTTTGGATTACAACACACAGAGAGAGAGAGTAACTTCATTATCTGCTCAGGACTTACTCCTCTATATCTTTTACATAGCTTATAGTTGTTTGCTGCTATAGAAATTATCTGAATTTCAAATGCAGCACCTTTTAAATTAACCACTTTTATGGATGCTTGGTTGACTTAAAAGTAAAGAGCAACCCGTTCAGAATCTTAACTATCCAGTATATATCTAGTTAAGGTGGAAGTGCATGTGTACCTGTCGGCCATCTGCCCAAACACCAGCGCTCCAAGCAGAAGACCGGACATGAAGATGGACTGGGACGCCTCAACCCAACTGCTTCTGTCACAAACCAGGTTGAACTGGTGACAGAGGCAGGATGGTGAGAGGAGAAGAACAAAACACCAATATACCGTATTTTCCGCACTATAAGGCGCATTTAAAAGTCTTTAATTTTCCCAAAAACGACAGTGCGCCTTATAATCCGGAGCGCCTTATATATGGATTAATTCTGGTTGTGCTTACTGACCGTGAAGCGGTTTTGTGTGGTACACGGCGCTCTGTCAACATGTTTTAGTAGACTTAGTAAACTACAAAGCCGCACCGCAGCAGCATCACGGCCACCGTAGTCAGGAGCGTCGCGGAGTAATACACACTGTGCTTCACCATCACATTACAGTGTGTGTGTGTGTGTGTGTATAAGGACCCAACATGGCTCCTGTCAAGAGACACGCTTACGACGCGGACTTCAAACTCAAGGCTATCAGTATTTTATATATTGTAGGAGTGTGGGAAACAAAAGGGCTGAGAAAGGCTTTTTGTGGACGGAGTAAATAAACGTCGGCTTTATTTCACACTCTGCATTCGCTCTGAAAACACAACACGCGTTCCCCCGTCCCACATCATTAACTCATCAACCCGCTAACGGTCATGGGTAATGTAGTTTGACTGACTGACTGTTTTGTTTCGCTTAATGCGCCTTATAGTCCGGTGCGCCTTATATATGAAAAAAGATTGAAAATAGACCATTCATTGACAGTGCGCCTTATAATCCAGTGCGCCCTATAGTGTGGAAAATACGGTACTGTAAGTTCTATTTTTCTCAGCCCCTATTTGAGTTTTTTATGAACAGAAAATGGCAGTCGGTCAAAAACAAAAACGTTTTTTTTTATAACAGTGGTGGTGATTCCATCGTCTCATCTCTCAACTCGTCACCCTAAGAAAGTTTTGTGAACCTGTTCTGCTGCTAAAGTTGTTAAACTTGTGCTGCAATTGAGTAGATTTAAATCAATCCTATCATTCTAATATAGTAGTATGGAGTACTTAATGTTATAAAGTTGAAATTGTATTGTTTTTATTTTTTATGTTGTGATTTTTATCAATATGTGGAACCAACTCATTTCTAAACATGTGCCAGGAGACAAGGCATTAATAAAATGCTGTCAGAACAGTATGGTGGCTTAGAAGGGATAAAAAGTCACAATAAATATATTTAATGGTACAGTTAAGTGTGTTTTTCTGTTGGTGAATAAACAACTATCTTACCTCTGTAACAATGCTGGAAGCACCTTTGCGTGCCTCAAAAACTGATCCATTTATGCATTCAGTTGTAGCGTTAATCCCATATGCTTCAATGATTTCCAAATCCAAATCCACAGGTGTGAACATTTCACAGCTTTCATACTTCCCAACCTTGTTCACAGGGAGGGTGAGATTTTTCTGTCTCTCATCTGTCAGGTTTGGCCCACGCTCCAAGATCCAGTCGGTGTTACAGTGATGTGGGAAGCTCAGGCCCGTAAACACCTGAAGGATCACATCAGCTGTAAACAAGGTGGGGATGCATAATAGAGCCACCAAACGCTTCTGAAACAAACCAAACCCTCCAATCTCCTTCAGGATCTCCCCGAAGTTACTCATAGTGGTATCTGGATCTTCCAAGAGTGCAGTGCAGGACAGAGAAAGGTCTGGTTTAAAGCAACATCCAGCCAACAAGTGTCGCTTTCACCCTTGTCCTGCAAGTTAATGTTTGAACTGACAATCACAGTGATTTTATAATCTCCTAAACTGCTAACAAACAGACTGACAAAGTGTGATGTCAGGGTCCCTTAGGCTAAAGTCCAGCTGATGTCGAGCTTTTGTGCAGCTTACAGAAAGTGTGTATAAATGACTTTAAAAAGTCTTATCAAGAATGCTCTTCAAAGTCTGAGTTGGATGGACGTTCCGCTTCAATCTCCAAACCACCAGCTTCTCCTTCTGATTGGTCTAAAACATTTGGAGTCAGAAATCTTTCAAACGTTGTGTCCCTGAAGTGAAAAACTCCATATTTCCATAACGATATACATTGCATAGCGGTCACTCTCTTATTTTCTGTCTTACACTCCACAGGTAAAAAAAACTACAAAAACTCATAGTAGTCTATGTCGTAACTACTCTTTAAGTCAAATTTGTGAAACATCCAATCAGAATTAAGAATGAGAAAGACAGCAGGCTCCTATTGTACCTTTAGTGGTTTATAAGATGCTATTTTGAATTTTATTGCTGATGTGTTTTTATAAAATTTTGTCAGTTTATAATGTGCACTTCAGAGACACCATATTGACTTGAAGAGATTAAAGATATATTACATTACATTACATTACATTACAGTCATTTAGCAGACGCTTTTATCCAAAACGACTTACAATAAGTGTATTCAAGAGAACTACTAGTCACCAGAAGTCATAAGTGCATCTCCTTTCTTAAACAAGCATCTAAAAACATAAACCAGAGCAAAAGTATAGTGCAGAAGCAAATTACTACGAAAAGTGCAACAAACTAATACAAATACAATAAGTGCAGCGAACTGATACGAATACAATAAGTGCAACAAACTAATACGAATGCAATAAGTGCTACGTGGAAGGCTCAGGGTAGTACTTCTTGAAGAGGTGAGTTTTCAGCCTGCGCCGAAAGATGGGCAGCGACTCTGCTGTTCTGACGTCAGTGGGGAGTTCATTCCACCACTGTGGGGCCAGGACAGAAAAAAGCTGTGACCGGGTCGATCAGCCACAGGGACCTCTGAGCGACGGGGCAACCAATCGCCCCGAGGCAGCAGAGCGAAGTGGTCGGGTGGGGGCTTTGCCATCGGTGTGGACTGGATGTTGTATGAATGTTAGTTAGAGTCTGATGGGCCGGTGGTACCTTGCATTTCTGTCATCAGTGTGTGAATTGGTGAATGATATGTAATGATATGTAATATAAGCTTTGAGCTACTGATTGTAAGTCGCTTTGGATAAAAGCGTCTGCTAAATGACTGTAATGTAATGATAATGGAAGTAGCAATGGGTGTCAGCCGGGTCACGGCAGGAGGCACGACCACGGTCCAGGTACCACAACGATTCATGGAAACCTGCAAGGCGAGAAAGCACAAAGACTCCAGGGTAGAAGCAAAGCCAATATGCGTAATGATACAGGGAATGGTAATAGTAATGTGACTAATAATAATAATGGTAGTAGCAGTGGGTGTCAGCAGGGCCACAGCAGGAGGCACAACCACAGTCCAGGTACAGCCACGATTTATGGAAACCTGCGAGGCGAGAAAGCACAAGGACTCCGGGGAAGAATCAAAGTCAGTAATGTGCATAAATAGGACATGAATACATAAAGATAGAGAGAGAAGAGAGAGGAGCTCAGTGTATCCTAGGTAGTCCCCCGGCAGTCTAGGCCTATAGCAGCATATCTAGGGGCTGAACCAAGGCAAAGCTGAGCCAGCCCTAACTATAAGCGCTATCAAAAAGAAAGGTCTTAGAGGGGACACACACACTCACCACTTTTAAGAGTAGGCTCTTAAAAGTGGTGAGTGTGTCTGCTGGAGCAGCCCCCCCGAACTGAAACTGGAAGCTGGTTCCACATAAGAGGAGCTTGATAACTGAAGGCTCTGGCTCCCATCCTACTTTTTGATACTCTGGGAAGCACAAGTAACCCTGCACTGATGGAGCGCAGCTCTCTAGTTGGGTAATATGCAATATGCTCGATCTACCCAACACATACACACATACACGCACACACACGTACACACACACTTACTCCGTCTTTATCTGGGTTTTTTTTTTATGTATATAAATATACGTGCAATAGGGTTAAGTGACAGTCTTTATCTGGTTGTTTTTTTTTATGTATATAAATATACGTGCAATATGTCTCGCAAAATTTATTCAAAGTCATGTTTGCAGTGTCGTTGTCTTCCTTCACGCAGCGCTACAACCCACAATCGTATCATAGGGACAAAAAAAAGGCCAAGAGTGAAACACCCAGTATAAAAACAAACCAAAGGAAAATATAATTATTTAAATACTAGAGGTTGAATCAAGTACTTATGTTTCATCCACATAAACAAAAATGCACTTAAGTCTTTTTTTTTTATTCCAAACAGACACACTTTTATACTTTACAACAATGTCAACATATAATCAAATTTGCAAAAACACCTCAGGCCAGTATCCTGAGTAAAAATTAGAGCAGGAAAATTTGGCAATGGTAAAAATTAAGACAAAAATCAATATTATTTGAAACTCCTTTTCCCTAAATTTTATAATTAGGTAATTTGTTGAGATTATTATAAATTTGAAGTACTGGACAATCTATACACGTAATAATTAAAAACCAGCTTCATCAAGTTGTGTTAGACTTATTTCTTTCACAAAACAGTTGTTGCAATAAAAATGCATACCGAGGCAATATCAACACACATACTGTTCATTATTCAACAACAAATAAGTGTATTATCAAATATAAAGGCATCATTTAATATATTTACAAAATCCAGTTATCAAACTGTATATAATTTTTGCAGTGGTAAAACTTTGTTCATCGATTGTAACAACTAAAAATGATATCATGTTCGACATGATTCAATTGATGCTTGGCATTTAGCTAACTGCATTCTGATACGTCCTTGTTACCAGTTATCAGTTGAGAGCAGGCAAACTATATATTTACGGTGTGAAAAAAATTATATTATAAAAGGTCCATATAAATTACATTTTTGTGCTCTTTTCTGATTTTTCCTCTTCATTGAAGGATCGCATCTGAGGTCCATTCTCAGGTTTTCTGTAATCAATGACAAAATAAAAATTATACACCGCTCTGAGTTTCTTGAAAAGGAATAAGCACTCTGTTGTGAAAGAGTTCATCAACTCACAGGACTTCAGCGTGGTCCTGGAGTTCAACATTGAGGGTTTCGGGCAGCAGTAAACATATACCCCCAGCAACAATGGGCACGATGCCGTAAATCAGCATTGGAATGGAGTAATGGTAGACACCCAGGAGTCTGATCAACGGAGCGATGACGCCCCCCACACGAGCACACACGGAGTTTAGACCTACACCATTCTGCCTGCCAGTATAGACAATGGACTTGTCAGTAATCTTGTTAGCATGTAACAATTGCATACATTAATATTAAGGATAATAACAGACTTTATGTTTTACCTTTGGGACACTAACTACCTTACCTAAGAATGGTAGGGTATAGTTCTGCAGAATAAACATAGATAATGGAGAAACTGGCAGTGGCTGCAAATTTTCCAATTACTGCTATGATGGTTACCACCACAGGAAGGTCTGATGGACAAATGATTCATCAGACAAAAACACATTAGTGCAAAACATGTCTTCTGTTAGAAGATGGATGGAGCAAGAATCACTGGGTATGTTTTTTCTTAAAAAGGATTTGTCTTAGTTCTCAAGAATCAGGAAAATTAAATGGTCAGGGCGGATTACAACAGACTGCTATTATTATACAACAACTTACCTTTTGGAATGACAATTATCCCAAGACAAGCTGCACCTCCAAACATCAGGACCCCTGCTAGACATACTTTCCTCCCAAAGTGCTGAATAAGAGGCAAACTGCCCAGACGTGCAGGAAATTCTACGAAAGCAAAGACGAACTGTGTGAGGTAGATATCCAGACCGAAGTTGCCTGCATTCAGGCTCAGTCCGTAGTACATCAGGCTTGTTCCAAACCTATTAACAGAAATAAATAGATATCTTCACAGCAGTCAGAGATAAACTTGCTTCTTAACCATGCGTTGGCATTGACAACCGGCTGCATCCCAAACTGAATTGTTCACACACTTGCTTGGGTACCACAAGTGTTACTGGAGGATTTCACCAGAGGACACACCAGACAAAAGTATACAACTAGATTTTGACAGATGTGCACAACAAACGCTTCAAACGGATGCTGGATTTGCGAGAAAGCCATCGTGCGCACGCCATTGTGTATTTAAAAGCAAGTGTATCTCTGGCTTAATAGTGTAGCTTTGGACGCGGCAGAAGGTTGCAATAAATACTCACCACACGTAGCTCATAATGAGTGCACGTTTTCTCAGATACGATATCCTGAAGATGTCCAACATGCTTCCTCTTTTGGATGGACCCTCATCATCCAGCTAAACAATGCAGGTGTCATTTTTTTATGGTTAGTGTATATTTATTTCAGAGCTTTATTGTGTTTGATCTGGTTGTGGTTGGAGCAGCTCACCTTGTCTAGCAGATCTTCCGGGACCTTCCTTCCGTTCACCTTGGCAGCCCTCCGAATCTCCTTTATGGCTTCCTTCTTCCTGCCCTGGGTGATGAGCCAGCGAGCTGACTCTGGAAGAATCCTAATTGACATATAAGTTTTATATCAACTTTATTTGTCTTACAGTTAAAATTGCGGTTAGCATTTAAAACATTATATCCATGTGGTTTTAGTGGCTGCTGACCAGTAAATGATACCCAGGACAACAACAAGAGGGCTGAAGACCACCAGCTGCAGGATCCTCCAGTTGGGGATCAAATAGGCAATGCCAGACAACAGGATCAGTCCAAGGGGGTAAGAAGAGTGGCAGAAAATGGTGCATGAAGCAAACTTGGAGGAATCACTCCACTCTCCACCTGCAAATCAACAATATCATGTTATTTTTAAACGTTAGCTGTAGAAAATGTGCATGCACCTTAATACATGCAGGCCTTATAAATAATTTTACTGTCATTTTGACATCATTCAGTAAATGTACAGTATGATTGCTTCAGCAATGCAAAAGGAGTTGCAGCTTGCAAAGCATCACTAATCAGTGTTTTTCATTTTACTTTTACAAATAACCCCTCTGCAAATGGAGGCACTCTGTGCTGCTGATTATAAAGGACACTGCAAAACAGAATTGTGTTTTCTTCCCTCTGTGGCTAGTAGAAGTATAAATAGATGGTTCAAATACAGACACTGACAAGATTTTACCCACCTATCACAAATGAAGTAACAAGAATGCCTGAAATGGAGATGCCACCAAAAAATTTGAGAACAATGTAAACATAGATGTTGGGTGAGAAACCAACACTGACACCAAACACCAGTAGGAGAAGGAGTGAAAGCAGCACCACAAAGCGTCGACCGAACCTACAAAGAGAAGAGAAGAACTGTTACATTGGTGCTTGAGTTTTTTTATAAGGATGTATATGAATCTTTCCTAAAAGTTCAGCACAATACAAAACCATGTTAACAGATACACTGCCTGTGTAAAAATGTGTCTTTGAATTGTTTAAAGGTGCTACATTTGAAATTCAGAGCATGTTGAGCGATTGCCTCCACATGGCTGTCAAAATGGCGACAGTTTTGCCGCCAGCTAGCAGCTAACGGTGCTAACAGCACACAACAATGGCAACAATGGCAACAGTACTATTTTTATTCGTTGTTGTCTTTTTTTTTGGTAATTGTATGTTCCTGCTTCAGCGTTTTAGTTGTAGCGTTTTTTCCCCCTTTCTCTGCACACAACTGGAACTTTTAATCATGCTGACCGTTCCCTCCGCCCGCATACCCGACGCGATATGGAGACAACCCCGTCGCGGAAAAAGAGCCAGAGTGAAGGTCCGGGAGAGGATGGAGGGGGACAGGAGAGTTAAACCTTTTCTCCCCACGGTCATTATGGGGAATGTGAGGTCCTCGCTAACAAAGTGGATGAACTGTCAGCATTGGTGAGCAACCAGCGGGCTTACAGGGAGTGTAGTCTGCTCTGCTTCACGGAGACATGGCTGCACGGGAAGATACCGGACAGTCTCCTCGAACTAGCCGGCTTCACGCTGGTTCGGGCGGACAGAGGGAAACAGAGCGGTAAGAAGAGAGGAGGAGGTCTTGCCGTCTTTGTCAACTCTAAATGGTGTAATCCCGGCCATGTCACTGTGAAGGAGTGTATCTGCACTCCCGACATTGAGCTCCTGGTGGTGGGTTTGAGACCCTACTATCTACCGCGGGAGTACTCGCACGCCATTGTTGTTGTTGTTTACATCCCACCATCAGCTGCAGCGAGGAGCGCGAGTGACGTCATCCACTCACGCGAGTGACTAAACATCCCAACTCACTCATAATGATCAGCGGGGACTTTAACCATGTCTCCCTCTCTCCTGTCCTGACCAACTTTAAACAGTATGTCAGTGTTCCAACGAGAGAGAACAAGATCCTGGACCTCTTTTACGTGAATGTAAAGGGGGCCTACAGCTCCTCTGCCCTCCCCCCCCTTGGTGAATCTGACCATAACCTCATACAACTTGTGGCCACCTACAAGCCACTGGCTATGCAACAGGCGGCCAGCACAAGGACTGTGAAGGTTTGGTCGGAGGACGCCGAGGACACCCTCCAGGAGTGTTTTCAGGTCACAAACTGGGAACTGTTCCAGGAGGACTACGGGGAGGACATCGAGGGCCTCTCTCGTTGCATCACAGACTACATTCACTTCTGTGAGGACACCATTGTGCCAACAAAGAAGGTCCGCTGCTACCACAACAACAAGCCGTGGATCAGCAAAGAGTTGAAGGGCCTTCTCAACAGGAAGAAGAGGGCCTTCATGGCTAAGGACAGAGGGGAACTTCGGGCTGTTCAGAAGGAGCTGAAGAGAAAGCTGAGAGAGGCTAAGAACAGCTACAGGGAGAAGATTGAGGCTAAAATGGGACAGAACAACACTAAAGAGGTGTGGAATGGGATGAAAATGATGACAGGCTGCAGTCTGCCTTCATCTGGAGTACAGGGTGACCTAGCACTCGCATCGGAGCTCAACCTATTCTTCAATAGGTTCGACACTACCCCCACCCCGGTGTGCTCCGATAGTGAGGCTAGGTCTCCACCTAACACCTCTTCCCCCATTCACACCTCTGCTGGGGTCTCTGCTCCCCTTCCATCTACACCTCTGCCACCTCCCCCTCTCAGCAGACTGTTAGGACCAGAGGATGCCCCCCCTCACCCACTAGCCCTCTTCAGACCAACATCTCCACAGATGTGGACCAGGACAGCCCATCACTCCCCCCATCCCCCCCTACAACTGTTCACCCACGGCCAGGAGCTCACAGCTCCCTTCAAACCCCCTCACCACCCAGCCCCACCTTCACCACCATCCAGGTACAGCATCAGCTCTCCAGGCTTCAGATAAGCAAAGCCAGTGGACCTGATGACATCAGCCCTAGGTTGCTGAAAGTGTGTGCTGGACAGCTGGCAGCTCCTCTCAGGCACCTCTTCAATCTCTCCCTGAGGTTGAAGAAGGTGCCCACAATCTGGAAGACGTCCTGCATTGTCCCGGTGCCGAAGAAGAGTCATCCCAGCGGTCTTAACGACTACAGACCTGTGGCCCTGACATCACATGTCATGAAGACCCTGGAGAGACTGGTTCTGCGGCACCTGAGGACCCAGCTTACAGCTTTCCTGGACCCACTACAGTTCGCCTATCTGCCACACATCGGGGTGGAGGACTCCATCATCTACCTGACACACAAGGCCCTCTCTCACCTGGAGAAGCTGGGAAGCACTGTGAGAGTCATGTTCTTTGACTTCTGCAGTGCTTTCAACACCATCCAGCCCTCCCTACTGAGAGAGAAGCTGCTGGAGATGAACCTGCACCCCGACACCACTTCCTGGATCACAGACTACCTCACAGGCCGGCCACAGTACGTCAGGGTGGATGGCTGTGTCTCTGAGTCTGTGATCAGCAACACCGGCGCACCCCAAGGAACTGTACTGGCACCGTTCCTCTTCACTCTCTACACCTCGGACTTCCGCTTCAACTCTGGTTCCTGCCACCTCCAAAAGTTTTCCGATGACTCCTCCATTGTTGGATGCATCACCAGGGACAACGAGGAGGAGTACAGAGGACTGATTGAGAGCTTCATCACATGGTGCAGCAACAACCACCTGAAGCTCAACATCAGCAAGACCAAGGAGCTTGTGGTGGACTACCAGAGGAACAGAAGCCCCCCTGTCCCTGTTTTCATTCAGGGAGGGGAAGTGGAGAGGGTTGAGTCCTACAAGTACCTTGGGGTGCAGATAAACAATAAACTGGACTGGACACACAACACTGATGCCCTCTACAGGAAAGGACAGAGCAGGCTGTTCTTCCTGAGGAGGCTGAGGTCCTTCAATGTGTGCAATAAACTGCTCAAGGCATTCTACCAGTCTGTGGTAGCCAGCGCCCACTTCTTTGCTTTAGCGTGCTGGGGTGGTGGCATCAGGACTGGAGATGCCAACAAACTCAACAAGCTGGTGAGGAAAGCCAGCTCTGTGGTGGGTCTGGAGCTGGACAGTCTGGAGTCAGTGGGTGAGAGGAGGATGAAGGCCAAACTCGGAGCCATCCTGGACAATCTCTCTCACCCTCTCCATGAGGAACTGTGGCAGCTGGGCAGCTCTTTCAGCCATCGGCTGATTCTGCCAAAGAGTAGGACGGAGCGCTTCAGACGCTCATTTGTGCCCACTGCCATAATAGAGCCACCAAACGCTTCTGAAACAAACCAAACCCTCCAATCTCCTTCAGGATCTCCCCGAAGTTACTCATATTGGTATCTGGATCTTCCAAGAGTGCAGCGCAGGACAGAGAAAGGTCTGGCTTAAAGCAACATCCAGCCAGCAACTGTCAATTTGACCCTTGTCCTGCAAGTTAATGTTTGAAATGACAATCACAGTGATTTTATAACCTCCTAGGTTGTTCACAAACAGACTGTACAACAACAGCGGAGACCACAATCTGTCAACATGCTGACCAGGCGCCCCCATGTGGATATACTGTACATTTTTATTCCTGTTCTATCTTTATTTTGTTGTATAGTATGTGTATTTATTGTCTGTGTCTGTGTAGTTGTATAGTATGTGTATTTATTGTCTGTGTAGTTGTATAGTATGTGTATTTATTGTCTGTGTAGTTGTATAGTATGTGTATTTATTGTCTGTGTAGTTGTATAGTATGTGTATTTATTGTCTGTGTCTGTGTAGTTGAGCTGCTGCAACACTTGAATTTCCCCCATGGGGATCAATAAAGGAACATGATAACAGTGTTTACCTGAGGGAGAACTAGGGTGGATGGTCGTTACGCGACAACGCAGCGTTTTCAACAGTGACCACCGGATATGAGCAGAGTGAAGAGCGGCAGTGATTGGCTAGCCAGTGGGGCACACACACAGGAACTCACATGCACAAACATGCAATCTCTGTTATGCTGTTCATTCTGTACACATGACATCTATTGCATTCTGTCCATCCTGGGAGAAGGATCCCTCCTCTGTCGTTCTCCCATAGGTTTCTTCCTTTTTTCTCCCTGTTAAAGGGGTTTTTAGGGGAGTTTTTCCTGTGCCGATGTGAGGGAAGGACAGAGGATGTCGCATGTGTACAGATTGTAAAGCCCTCCGAGGCAAATTTGTAATTTGTGATTCTGGGCTATACAAAATAAACTGAATTGAATTGAATTGAATTGAATGTGCGGCCGGACCAGCTATGTAAACAAAGCCCAGAGAAGTTTGGATTACAACACAGAGAGAGAGTAACTTCATTATCTGCTCAGGACTTACTCCTCTATATCTTTTACATAGCTTATAGTTGTTTGCTGCTATAGAAATTATCTGAATTTCGAATGCAGCACCTTTTAAATTAACCACTTTTATGGATGCTTGGTTGACAACCCGTTCAGAATCTTAACTATCCAGTACCGTATTTTCCGCACTATAAGGCGCACTTAAAAGCCTTTAATTTTCTCAAAAAACGACAGTGCGCCTTATAATCCGGAGCGCCTTATATATGGATTCATTCTGGTTGTGCTTACTGACCTCGAAGCGATTTTGTGTGGTACACGGCGCTCTGTCAAAATGTTTTAGTACGACTTTGGTAAACTACAAAGCCGCACCGCTTGCAGCATTACGGCTACCGTAGTCAGGAGCGTCAGGAGTAATACATACTGTGCTTCACCATCACATTACAGTGTGTGTGTGTATAAGGACCCCAAAATGGCACCTGTCAAGAGACACGCTTACGACGCGGACTTCAAACTCAAGGCTATCAGTCACGCAGTAGAACATGGGAATAGAGCAGCTGCGAGAGAATTCAACATTAATGAATCAATGGTACGGAAGTGGAGGAAGCAAGAAGATGACCAGCGCCAAGTAAAGAAGACCACACAGAGTTTCCGAGGGAACAAAGCGAGATGGCCACAGTTAGAGGACAAAAAGTTATTGTGAATACGCTCATTAACGTTTGAACAATGTTGAGAGTTATTGTGAACACGTTTAATAAAGTTTGACTGACTGACTGTTTTGTTTCGCTTAATGCGCCTTATAGTCCAGTGCGCTTTATATATGAAAAAAGATCGAAAATAGACCATTCATTGACAGTGCGCCTTATAATCCAGTGCGCCCTATAGTGCGGAAAATACGGTATATATCTAGTTAAGGTGGAAGTGCATGTGTACCTGTCGGCCATCTGCCCAAACACCAGCGCTCCAAGCAGAAGACCGGACATGTAGATGGACTGGGACGCCTCAACCCAACTGCTTCTGTCACAAACCAGGTTGAACTGGTGACAGAGGCAGGATGGTGAGAGGAGAAGAACAAAACACCAATATACTGTAAGTTCTATTTTTCTGGTCAAAAACAAAAAGGTTTTTTTTATAACAGTGGTGGTGATTCCATCATCTCATCTCTCAACTCGTCACCCTAAGAAAGTGTTGTGAACCTGTTCTGCTGCTAAAGTTGTTAAACTTGTGCTGCAATTGAGTAGATTTAAATCAATCCTATCATTCTAATATAGTAGTATGGAGTACTTAATGTTATCACGTTTAAATTGTATTGTTTTTATTTTTTCTATGTTGTGATTTTTATCAATATGTGGAACCAACTCATTTCTAAACATGTGCCAGGAAACAAGGCATTAATAAAATGCTGTCAGAACAGTATGGTGGCTCAGAAGGGATAAAAAGTCACTGGAATAACTGATAAATAATACATAACAAATAAAATAAACAAAAAAACATTATGCTCACATAAATCACAATAAATATATTTAATGGTACAGTTAAGTGTGTTTTTCTGTTGGTGAATAAACAACTATCTTACCTCTGTAACAATGCTGGAAGCACCTTTGCGTGCCTCAAAAACTGATCCATTTATGCATTCAGTTGTAGCGTTAATCCCATATGCTTCGATTGTTTCCAAATTCAAATCCACAGGTGTGAACATTTCACAGCTTTCATACTTCCCAACCTTGTTCACAGGGAGGGTGAGATTTTTCTGTCTCTCATCTGTCAGGTTTGGCCCACGCTCCAAGATCCAGTCGGTGTTACAGTGATGTGGGAAGCTCAGGCCCGTAAACAGCTGAAGCATCACATCAGCTGTAAACAAGGTGGGGATGCATAATAGAGCCACCAAACGCTTCTGAAACAAACCAAACCCTCCAATCTCCTTCAGGATCTCCCCGAAGTTACTCATAGTGGTATCTGGATCTTCCAAGAGTGCAGCTCAGGACAGAGAAAGGTCTGGCTTAAAGCAACATCCAGCCAGCAACTGTCAATTTGACCCTTGTCCTGCAAGTTAATGTTTGAAATGACAATCACAGTGATTTTATAACCTCCTAGGTTGTTTACAAACAGACTGACAACGTATCAAAATATGATGTCAGTTAATCGAGTTCCTCGTGCATCAAACTTGTTTTTAGAGCAATACTATGGGTAGCTTTCTCAAGCAGAGCCTGCACTAATAGAAAGTGTGTATAAAGGACTTCAAAAAAGTATTAGCAGGAATGCTCTACAAAGTCTGAGTTGGGTGGACGTTCCACCAGCTTCTCTTTCTGATTGGTCACAAACATTTGGAGTCAGAAATCATTCAAACGTGGTGTCCCTAAAGTGAAAAACACAATACTTCCATAACAATATACATGGGAACGAGGTCACTCTTTCTTATTTTCTGTCTTACAACAGGAAAAACCCATTGTAGTCCATGTCGTGTCTACTCTTTTAGTCTAAGGTACATAGTATAAATTAGGCCTATGTTAAATGAGAGGGAATTTGTGACACATCCAATCAGAATTAAGAATGAGTAAGACAACAAGCTCCTATTGTACCTTTAGTAATTTATAAGATGCCATTTTGAACTTTATTGCTGATGTGTTTTTATTTAATTTTGTCAGTTTATAATGTGCACTTCAGTCCATATTGACTTGAAGAGATGTTAAATAAAACAAGGTCACCTGAAGACACCGCTGGCCATAGATGCCAAACACACACAGGTCGCACTTAGTTATGATTTGATAAAGAGGTTTGTCCTCCACATCATTTTATTAAATGCTTTTCTTTCTTTTCCTGAGATCAGGTTGTGCCACTTTTCAAGGGCAAAATTGTGATTAACTTACCGGTACTGGTAGATATATTAAAGCACTACTCCACTGACTCAAAACCTATTTTCTCAATCAGATTTTACATTTTGGGAAGTAATGAGTCTGAAAATGGTTGGAAAGTGTCTTCAGTAGAGCTTTGTCAAAGCTAGGAAAGTGTTATCAGGGTTATCTAGAATCTGACTTACTCTGGGTGAAATGGTTGTAAAAGGACAATTGTAGTAATAGAGATAGTAAGAACAGTAAACCTAAAGGCAGTGAAAGTAGAGGAAAGAAATCCGTGTTTGAATAGTTAAATGGCTATAAAATAAGAATAATGATTAGTGAAATATAACTTTACAAAAAGAGAGGGAATGCACAATGCAAAAGTGAAGACCATACACCTACACCATATAAAGCATAAAAGGCAACTCACCTCGTCAGTTCAGTGTGGGTGACTGGTTCCTGCAGTATTATTCATTTTTTTAAACGTGATTATTTACAGGAACAATTTTCTCAAAATGAAACATTTTTATAAAAAACAAAAACAAACACAAAGTGCCAAGAGGAGGCTGATATGCTTATTCTTTATTGATTAAAAATAATCAAGAGAAACATGCTTTGAACTCCAAAATGACCAAATGAAAGAATGGAAAAAAACTGTTTGAAAATTTAAATATATTACAGCCTCGATGAGTTATTGCCTGGACAAAAATGTTTTTGCCGGTCATCTGTTCAGTTGCTACAGCTTTGTTAGACTACACTTAAGCCGGACAGAAGAGACTGATGAAGAAAGGATGAGAACAAAGCCATGAACCCTGTTAGAAGCAGGGCTCGATCTATGCAACACACATACACACACTCACACTTATTCTGTCCTTGTCTGCCGTCAGCTGCGGACTAAACCAGGAGAATGGCACCAAATACTGCAGTTTTAAAATGAAAAGTAACATTGGGTTGCTGATTTAGTTGCTCCCATTTTAGGAGATCACCGGGACGAAAGACACTGAAAATTTGAATCAAAACCTTGATGTCATGTAAAAAAAACTAAACAATAACACTTGGACGTCAATTCAAGGCTAGTGTAAAACGTAAAATGTTTAAAGTCACAATATAAGGATATCCTTGTAACATTTTTTCTGAAAGCAAAAAAAAATTAATTTTCATTCAATATGGCATCTGGAGGGTTATGAAATGATCACGTCACCAAATGAAACAGTAAAACCTTGCTGGCGTTTCAGATTTAAAATAAGTATACTGTAAACAGCCTCCACTTGGTATTATTAAGAGCTGGAGACAAATTTGCTGTTACTCAGCTTAAAATTTGGGGAAATTTAAGGTGGCATTGAGCATTGCATCATGGTAAAATATATATATATATATATTCAAACTTTTCAAAGGCAAAAAGTATTTATGTAATTGCCATACGGTTAAGTGACAGTATGTCTCGCAACATTTATTCAAAGTCATGTTTGCAGTGTCGTTGTCTTCCTTCACGCAGTGCTACAACCCACGATCGTGTCATAGGGACAAAAAAAAAAAAAAAAAAGGCCAAGAGTGAAACACCCAGTATAAAAACAAACCAAAGGAAAATATAATTATTTACATACTAGAGGTTGAATCAAGTACTTATGTTTCACCCACATAAACAAAAATGCACTTAAGTCTTTTTTTTTTATGAGAAACTGATTCCAAACAGACACAAATACCAACAGACAGACACATCTGTTCACACAACACTTGGTGGTTTCAGCTGTCGTTAAACTTTTATACTTTACTACAATGTCAACATATAATCAAATTTGCAAAAACACCTCAGGCCAGTATCCTGAGTAAAATGAGAGCAGGAAAATTTGGCAATGGTAAAAATTAAGACAAAAATCAACCTTATCTTGAACTCCTTACGTTTTATAATTAGGTAATGTGTTTAAGTTTATATCAATTTGAAGTAGTGGATAATCTATATACGTGTAATAACTTAATAACAGCTTTATCAATTTCTTTCACACTAATTTCTTTCATCAGGAGACTTTCCATTATAATGATGCTGGTTGTATCAATACTTATAAGTATAAGAATGGCAATATGTATACATTTTTGTATTGTCTGTTTTTTGCCGCAAAACTACTAAAAATACATAATTGGGTCAAATCGTTGCACTGGGTGACATGAAGAACATGGGTAGTTTATTTTGAGTTCATCCTACAAACACCCTCTTGCTGCTGTTAATAGTGCCCAGCTGTTTCAGGGAATTATTTTTGCCATAAATATGACCTCTGAGACTAACACATTGTTGGTTTTGGTCTTTTCATACAGATAATAGACAGTAAGACAGAATTACAAGAAATACAGAATAAAACTAGCCTTATCCTTCAAAGATTGGGACGGCTGGGAGTGTTCACATCCTTCTGAAAAAGTAAATTCACATTACATTTGTCGAGTACAGGAGTGAGTCTGAACTTAAAAGCTGGCTTAGTAAAGCTGCATTTTACCTTCTCTGAAAATTAAGTTAAAAGTTTGACGCAAGCAACCGAAACCACATTTGAACATTTCAGACAACATAATGCTCCATATGGTAACTAGGGACTTCCCCCAAAAACGTGCATTCAGTAGTTCTGATGAATATAAGGCATTGTTACACTTATCAAGATTCAAGGGCTGTTAGTTAAGATTGTGCAAATGCATCACATATTAGAGAGAAAAAAATAACAGGATGAATGAGACCAGAATGGTAAGTGAGAACTGTTCATTGTACATACTTGCATCCTTCCACATATAAGCTGTAAACTTTTTTTGAGGGATTCTTTTAATGTGCGCTCTGATACTTCAGCTGAATTCAACGAGGCGGCGTTGAATAATCCGATGGGCGACAAAAAGGTACTGTTTTCTTTGGCAGTAGTGGTTTCTTTACAGCCATAGAAAGAAAAATGCATTTAACTATATCTTTTTTTGTATTTTCACATTTTTTTAGGCAAGTCACGGCTCCAGGTAGTACAACAGTTTAACTAATGCTGAGCTGAGCAAAGCCCATCAATTTGATGTCATCTGGTATTTCAGATCCCTCGGTTCCAGAGGCCTGTGAGATAAGGAGAGAAGAAGAAGTAGTTAGCAACAGATGTTGGCTGGCTTCATGCAGGTTTCAAAATGTAAAACAAAATCTGCTTTGCAAATATTTTATGTGAAAGGAACTACAATTAACAGTTTTTTTTAAACCTCAAAGACACAGAAATGGTGAGTAACACTGAATTTGAAAAGAAACTGTGTTTGTTTTCAAGAAAAATATAGAATTAACAATAATTTAACAAACAATGAGATAGAGAACCGAGGCAGCTACTACAATGTGGTTTGTTTACAGATAATGGCAAAGATGATTTTTATCATGTCTATTTCATTCAGAACGTGTTCCATGTTTCACGTTACGTCTAGCAAACAACTCTGGTAAACACAGAGGTGAACTACTCATTTAGATTTAGTAAAACTTCAACCGCAAAAAACGTCAATGACTAAACAACTAGTATCACTTACAGATGAAGGTGTAGCACTCACCAGTTTGAAAGTGACATTTTTATTGGCTTGAGGCTCATCAACTATTTTCTGCAAATTTGCAGCAACTGAAAAAAAAGACAACGTTTCAGCCCGATGAAAATAAACAAAAAACGTTACGTGCTGTGTATTTTAATGAGAGGAACATGTTAGACAATGTGAGAATGCTGCAATGTGGGCTTTTGAGCATATCACATTGACCTTCAGATAACTATTCTGAAAAAAACATTATTAGACATAATATTGTGTATTTTAATCACTGACCTATGACTAAGTCCCTCCCGTCCACCAGGCCTGCTGACACCAGCTCCTGGGACACACCATCTGCTGTGTCTGAAAAGTCAGAACATAAAAGACCAACTGTGACAGGCAGATTAAAAACGCATATTTAAAAATGATAAAATATATATCAACAGGGCATAACTATGGATTAAACATTTTCACAAATCTTGTGGTTTTGAGAACAAAATACAATCTGCACTAGTGCCTCCGTGTGATCATTTATTTTGTCTGTTGTGATGGAGAGCTGAATCAGCAAAATTTGTGTGACACAACACAAGGTATAAATTGTCAGTTTCCCTTACTGATTACCCCAAATGTGGCATCTGCGGCCAAGAAGTCTTAACCTCAGGACATTTTTTAAACTACTATGGTTGGGTTTTGATCAACACAGAAACTTAACTCACCTCTCCCTGGCATAAATTCAAAGCGGATGTCATTTAGCTCCTTCTTTGAATTTCTGAGGAGATGAAAGAAAAATAGACAAGAAGGAGGAGAAGAAGAGTTGAGTTTATAATCTGTTGGTTGATAGAATAACTGAACTGAAATATGCAATATACAACATTAAAAAAACCATGACACCAGGCACAAAGAAATGATGGAACTTATTCTGACAATTCACCTGCTGGTTTACTGATTTTAATGTGGTAGTAGGGAAACATACCTTAACCTTAATACCAAACTAATAGGAGCCTTCACATCTCCTGAGGCAACTTGCGCCTGCAAAAATACAGATAAAAAGACATATGAGGAGAATGAAACCTTTAAAAAAATGAGCAGAATGAAGTAATATATGATAAATCAGTGGTATAGACAAATTTGAAGTGAGTACAATGGACTAGACTAACCTGTGTGAGAGCAGCAGCAGGTCCACCTGGTGTGGGAGATGTAGCCTGGGCAGTGGGTTGAGTGTTGACTGGTGTGGGCTGCAGTGGGACCTGGCCTGCAGCCTGAGGTAGTTCTGACTGACCTGCCGCCGTCGGCTGGAGTTGACTAGTTAAAGGCTCGGGAGTCTGGAAAACCTGGAGGAGTAATGTCAGGCTTAACATTAAAATAAATACAAACACTGCAAGTTGACTGCTAAATCTATATTTTACCTGCTGCACTACAGAGATGAACAATTAACACACGTTGAATCTAAACATGGGCTGCTAGTATTTCTACAAGCTGCGCCATGTTGGCCTTTTGTTGCAGTGACTGAAGTCCCATCTACTGCTGAGATGAGGGGCTGTTTGATTTATCAGTGACAGGCTACTGTGTTGCTCAAGGTTCAACTGTATTTTGACAAAGCAATCTTGGTGTGTTTTAACCTGGACCCGATGTTATTGTGTCAAAGTGGCTAATGGGGACAATCATTTTTTGAAACTGCTCCAGTATTGAGCGTGAACGCAGCAGACAGCAGATGCTAAACAGGCTGCATTGTAATAGCTCAGGGCAATTTCTCACCATCAATTTACATCCATTAAAAGTGGTTGTTTATCTCCTTTTGTTATTGTGTCATGTGACTTGTTGCCGAAAGACAACGGTGGATACTATAGTAAGAGTTGGAGAGAAGTGACAGTGTTGTCAGAGTTTGTGGTGTTGTGTTGTAGTAAAGAAAGCGTAGCTTAGTGTTATCTAAAAGATTTTCAATGTCATTAGCTGATTTAGACAATGTGGATGCAATACAGGATTTCAGAACAAGACTCCTCCGAGTGAACAGTCGGACCGGATCAAGCGAAAGGTAAAGAAAAACGTTTTATTTCTCGAACAAAATCTGAGCCTGTCAGAGGCAAAAATATAAATTGGTAAATTGGCAGTGAGCAGCTGCAGAGTGATTACATTGAGCCCGTTTAGAGGCTGCCGTCTGCATCGTTCTCCCTCAATTCTGGACCAATTTCACAAATTGTGTCCCTATGAGTCACTTACACAGACAAGGAAAAAGAAATCGGGTCCAGGTTGAAAATACCAAAGTTACCTGGGTCTGACAAAGTACACTGAAGAGTATAGAAACCACACCACTGTTAGGTAAAGAAATAACATCTGAAACTCACCTCTGAATTCTGTGATCCCTCCTTTACTCTTGGTGACTGTTAAAAACAGAAAGAGAAGATAACACTCAGAGGAGGATATCACTGCGATGGCTTTAGGCAAAGCAAAAACAGCACACAGTGATGCAAAGAACACACAGGAAGCAAGAGAGAGGTAAACGGATTAAAACGGCTCACTCCTTTACTTTCCTCATTTATCGGTCCGCTTAGTTTATCCTCTAAGGTGATGTCCTTAGAGTGTGAGAACAGAGATACCAAATGCTAATAATACTTCAGCTACACTTCACTATCTGGTGCTGATATGGCTGGGCTATATGACAGTATTTAGTGAGATGAGAGAAATATGTCAACAGTAGGTTTTGCCACATAGCGTCTAGCAGGGAATCGATTCTTTAAATATCTCTGGAAGCATTAGGCTCAATAATGAATTTAAATAATGAGGCCTGATTCATAGGAATATTGGATTTACAGGATGTTTGCATCAATGTGATTAAGTACTGTGATTTTGTGTGTATTTTAATTTAATAGATTAACTAAATCTGATTTTCAGTTTAATTTACAGAAAACATTACTATGTCACCTTATTCATCATGATATAAAGTTACAATCACGTTGATAGAATATTTAATAGTTACTTTTTAGATTTGAAAAGCAGAGAAGCGGCATAAGTTAACACAAAATCAGGAGGAAGTCACACTGTTATATTGTCAAACTGTTTATCTGCAAAAAATAAAATAATAAATCAACTTTTAAACCAACTCCAAGGAACAAAGAGTCGGACAGAAGCCCTGCAGGCCCAAATGAAGGCAAACTGACTTTACTGAGAGGACGTGAAGTCACATCTGGCTAATGTCAGAAATCACATCAGCTCAAGAATCTGCTGTCTGATTCAGAAAAAAAAAAAAAAAAAAACTCTGCCAGGCTCTAGTCTCTAATAACATGCATTTTTTTTGGGCATAAGAGTGATTGTTTCATGTTGGGTGAAAAAAAAAAGAAGCATTCTTTGAATTCTGAGCATTAGTTTGTTTTGAGATAAAACATCCAGTAGAGCTGGTGTAAGAATCGATAGTTCAGTTTGCCAACAAGTAGCCAGTCAAGAAGAATCAAAGCAGAAGAAGTATGGTCGAATTTGAAATCCCTTGGTGGTAATTAGTGTTCTTACTGAAAATCATTTACAGGGTTGATAAGTAATTTGCCTTGTATTGATTAAATGTGATTTGGTCAGTATAAAGAAAAAGGGATTTAGAAATAGAAATAGAAATACAGATGGCTTCCAGGAAAGGTAACTCTCACTCCTTTAATTAAATAATGCTCCCTCAAAGTAACTTAGAAACCTTTAAAAAGCTAAAAAAGCTATCTAGTTATCTCATCACAAACTCCTTCACTTCATAAGACACAGAAAATATCTCACTGTTTAAAAAGGGGCTTACAGTACTGACTAATTGATCCTGACAAAGTTAACTTGTGGGTCAAATTCAACTTGCATGTGATCTTCAGCATGCACAAAATTTTGCTTACGTTGGAAAATGTGATGTCAACCTTTCCTTTCAACAAGTAAGTTGCATAACATAGCCTTGTTATTACAAGGTGCCTGCTGATAGTGTAAAATTACTTAATGCTAGATAAAGACACTACTATCTGGAGGATAAGAGATTAGCTGTGTGGCAATTTACTCTGCTGGGAATCAAGTCGCCTTCCTACAAGGACTTCTGAAGTGAAAGCGCATTAAACCAAGAGTCAAGATTAGGCCGGAAACTCTTGTTCATTTAAAGATAAACTTAAGTATCTGAGTATCTTTATAACTATAGTATCTGAAGATCTGTATACAGTATCCACAGGTTTTCCTAAAGCACTCTAACAACAAAGGTTATTCTCCCGACCGGGTGTTTCCTGTCCTTTATAGCGGTCACTCGTTCCCTAGCTAACATGCGCAGTGAGAGTCCTTCCTTGTTAGGGGAATGCCATCTGTATTGTGGTGGCAAGTGAACAACCCTGGACGAAGGCAGCTCGAGTGGGTAGGAGAAGCGCACTTGTCGCCTGGTGGCGTTAACAGACTTCCCCTGCTGCTCCTTGGCCGTCAGACAGAACATACACAAATAACGGGAGACTCAGTGGAGAGACAAAAGACAGACACGCTACTGCACAGACATGAGAATGACAATTTAAACGTTGTACAGCGATTAAAAGACAGGACATCCGTAGTGTAACAAAAGGTGTTCATGAGTGCTTGTGAGGGAACAAAACATTGTAAGGTTCATCTTACCCGTAAGGCAGCAACGGCTGCTTTGCCTTCTTCGCTTTCCTCGTCCAGCTCGTCATCGCTCCATTCCCATTCGCCATCCTCCGTTTTATGCAGCCGACCACTGGAACCTGGCACTCGACGTACCTGACAACACATATGCACAAAACTGAGCTCACCTTCTTAGCAATAGAGCCCAGAGTGTGGATTCAAACCTTTGACGTCTTACCCTTTTCGACCTCTCTGTTATTGTGGGTGCCCGCTGGAGCAACCTCTCATGTAAATACTCATGGGTCTGTCAAAAGAGGAAGGAAACAAATGGCTGTTACTCCAAAATCATTTATATCCGTTTAATCTGTATCCTGATCAAGTCTTGTACTACTCAGGAACTTAACTGCCACCCATAATGTGCTTTGCTACACTGGCTTTCTGTCAATTTTAGGACTTAATTCAAAATGCATCTAATTACTTTTAAAGCCTTTCATAACTTGGCTCCATCATATTCTGTACCAGTGAGTCGCTGACCACATACTGGTCAACTAGGCCTCTAAGGTCATCCAAACAAGGGCCCCTGGTTGCAGAGCGCTCAAAGTGCAGTGGTGCCCCAGCGTTAGCTGATGGTCATGTCAGTAAATCTTTTCTACATCTCAATCTAAAGAACTATTTACTCCAAGTGGCATTAAATTATTGCTGCCTCACCTTAAACAATTGCTGCTTATCTTCAAATTGATTATTCATTAAAATACTTCTTAGTGTTTTTTTGTTTGGAACCCTGGTGTGATTAAGTGCTATACAATTAAGTTTTCAATTACTTCAACCCAATTAGTCCTATTGAAACAGTCAGTGTGATTTTTTCCCCAAAAAATATTTTCTAATATATATTAGAAAATATTTATTTATATATATATATTTATATATTTTCTAATATATATTAGAAAATATTTATATATATATATATATTCTTTTTAAACCGCTAACAAAAAGTGGTATCTGACAATTTTCCTTTTTTCAAATTAAAATGTAATTGTGTAAAAGGTTCTGAACCCTGGTTTGATTAAGTGCTCTATAAATAAAGTTTTTACTTAGTTTCAAATATATATATATATATATATATATATATATATATACCAAACAAGCAAAATGTATCAACAGAATAGCAAATCAATAATCATATGCTTAGCTGATAACCAGTTAAATCCCTTGTGCAGGCTCAAAAGCTTTCTCATTTCTACAAGAGGTCTAGCTGCCCTCTACTGGACATACAGAGTACTGCAGTGAAGTATCAGGTTGTGTTTTTTGGGCAGTGTGACATGCAGAGCCAGCACTATGGTTGTTCCAGTCGCCAGGGCACTGGGCAACCAGAGGCTTGACTTATCTGCTTATCCCTGCTTTGTCTGGCCAATAATGAGAGGAACGCTGCAATGGCCTCAGCTCGGGTCAGGTAAGTTGAGAGTGTGAAGTGGCCTTATTCACTCAGACACCTCTTTAATGTTGTATTTTCATCTCTTGATGCATCACTAACTCTTTTATTCTTACACTGAACCCTTCTACAATCATTTCAAAACTCCAGGAGCTAAACTAAACAACATATAGTCATTAAGAGCAGCCTAATATTAAACAGAGGCCATTCTGATCACCTCTTCACTCATCAACCAGCTCAACTGGCTCCTGAAACAAGGATGAGCTGCCTCACTGTTATTAATCGAGTCTCAGGCCCAGAGGGAGCTCAAGCACCTACCTTTGCTTTCTGAAAGAATTTATGCTTCAACAACTCTGAGGATGTCGGCCTGAAAAGCAGCAGAATGACAATGAATTTCTGTTCATTTGAGCTTCTACGCTCCCAAAAATAGAAAAGAAATGTGCAATATATGTTAACTAGAACCAGGGAAAGCTCAGTGAAACAAAGGGACTGTGGTCAAAACAATAAAAGCAACCTAGGCTGCTGTGCTTAACATGTACTGAGCAGTGAAAATCAGTTCAACCAACCGTAATGGACTTTTTGTAAGTACCACATATTTACCATACTGCATATGTAGCAAAAACATTAACGGCTTTGATAAACCCATCTACTGGAAGCCAATGTAGAGCACTACGTTTTAAATCAAACTCTAAGTCACATCATCACAATCAGGACCTTTTCTCTGGGTCCTTCTGTAGACACGAAGAGACCATCTTCCTGAAGGATTTGCCGTATTTCTTAACAATCTCCTTGTCTGTGATGCCGGTCTCCAGGCCTGGGGGGTCATTCTGCAGCGTCAGCATCAAGACCTGAAGACACCAGAGACACTTTTTTGCTCAAAAGTCACAAGGACACAAAACTCTTTGGACAGTCAGAGCAACTGACTTTGCATTTGTTCTGTGTCATTAACTCCACATTTGTAGGTAAGCTAGATTTCTCGACGGTGTTCTCACCTTCATTGGCGGGTATTTGTGATAAGGCGCGGCGCCCGTGGCCAGCTCAATGGCTGTGATCCCAAAACTCCAAATATCTGCTTTGAAATCATAACCCCTCACCTGTGGAAGCAGAATCATACATCATCTTTACTGCAACCAATTAATACTGAATGTCTGTTTCTCGCCTGCTAAGACAAACTTGTGTCTGGTTGTCATGGTAACTTAAAAATGACGAACCTGCTCCATGACCTCCGGGGCCATCCAGCATGGCGTTCCCACAAACGTCTTGCGCACTTTATTTCGAGTCATGTCACCACCTGTGGCTAGAAAGGCACTGACGCCAAAGTCTGAAGGGAGGGAAGAGAGAGGAGATAAAATAAGACGAATGCACACAATGGACCCAGAGTAGTGAGTCAATAAAAGGTATTGTCAAGGGGTTAATTCCCTTCCACAGACTAGGCCTCATGTGCATTCATACACTGGGCTTAATGGGGATAAATGAGGTTAAAGCACAAAAAAAACTCAATTTCTCCACACCTAATCTGGGTCATTAGTGGCAGGTACTGAAAGATAAATATAAATACCTGCAATTTGCACTGAACCGTCGTCCCCAAGGAGAATGTTTCCAGCCTTAAGATCTCTGTGAAAGACAAGACGAGACATTTTACAATAAATAAAGTCGCTCAGGTGGATCAAACAGTGACCATAAACAACAAAGACATTTAAAGTCAGAGTGATGAAACAAAGTTATTAATTAAGGTTTTTAGTTTTAGTCCCAGTTTATGCAAGCTTAGGGTCTGTTCTATACTTGATTGCTTATTGATAACTCGTTAAAAAAAGCTGGGTTATAAACATCCATTTCTAACAAATAGGCTTTAAAACTTTCACCCCACCAATCTGGGTTTTTATTTCTTATACTTTCGCACACACACGCACACACACACTAATTTGTTCATCCCTGTTCCGCCTCCCCTGGTGGTGATTAGAGGATTCAGCAGGGACAGCTGTCTGACTGCCTCCGTGCTCACTCGCACAGCGTGAATACTGCCACCTCACCAGCCAGCCAGTTGTCATAGCAACAGACTTTTGGAGATAAAAAGTCAAAGGGGTCAAATGAAAGGCAAGGAAATAAAAAGTATGGATGGCAAAAGTGTCACAGAGGTAGAGCAGTCAGCTCTTTCTGCGGTCCACAAATTCAGGCAGTGAATGTACATATTTAAAGAGAATATTGGGAGAAAGAACACCAAAGTGGTACAACCCCAGAACACGGGCGGCCATTTCACCACCTTCAACAACGTCTAACAGATTTCATGTGCACAAATTACCCTGAGACAGGTCTTAAATCTGTACTGACAGGCAGACAAATGATTCAAAAGATGCAGTCTACAACGGAGCAGTTCACGTTAATACCAGAAGGGGGCACTGGAGTAAAAAACGTTCAGCTCTAGCTGAATGTTAAATGCAATGAATTTGTTTAAATGAATGTAAAAATAGAGTAGTGTTTGGAGTACTGGTTTAGAGACATGACTTAGCATCCTAATAACAAAGGTTCACTTTACAACTCTATTTATATTTTAATCCATATAGACCTTAAAAATAAGCCAAAATACCAGATACACAGGGGGCAAATGCTGCAGAGATAATTGTGGTGGTTGGAGAGATTCTTGTGCCACTCTGGCAAAAACACTGCTGACGTAAGCTTTCAACTTAAAAATGCATGGTGGAACTTCCCCTGGATCACAATATAATAGATCACCAGGGCTCCTGAACTTTTTCTTCCTGAGGTTTAGCAGCAAAAATGTGGAGGATGTGGAGTATGCAGTTTGGCTTAAGCACTCCTTCTAGGTAGTTACAAGAAGTACAATCTTTACAAGCAAACTCACTGAAAGACAAACAATGTGCTGAAGGCTGAAGAGTTTGCAGGTCGTAGTTCAGATCTTTGTTCAAAAATGCTGCTGAATACTTGAGTGTGGACTAGAGGCCTCTTTTTTTGCAGAGAGTGCTCCAGTGAAATACAACAGATCTCGCAGCGACGGGGGGCAGGGAGTGGCAAACAGTGAGCCACAGAGGGAGGAATGCAGCAGATGTGACAAATTAGGACCATTGGCTGAAAGTAAAACACTGGGATTCCCAATGGAGGACTAAACTAATGCCGGGATGATAAAACAATGCAGAAGCAGATTGGGGATACTACACAGGACAGGGTTTTAGTTGACCGTATCAATGCCTGGAGTGTTTCCAGTAATCATCTGAGGCAGAAAGAGCGGTCCGTGTGTTACATGTGGCAAAAGTTTGATGTGCCTTTCTGTCTGAACAAGTTCTATTATTTAACCGTCCCACCAGGGTGGACGAAAAACGGACATGACAGCCTTTGCTAGTGGCTCCGAAAGACCCCCGTTAGAAATGTCTACCGCCGTACAGACGTCTGTGCTCCGCGGCTCTCTGTCGTCCCGCTGTCAGTGTGCTGCCCTGACATAACAGCTAGGTGATATTAGGTCACAGTGTCTTCCAGCTTCTTGCACTCACTACTTCTGCTTAAATTAACGTGGTCATCCTCCACCTTGGGTGTTGGTTCACACGAAGATGATTTACGTGCGGTTATTTAAGAAGTTGCTTTTTAAGGATTCAGAGGTTGAGGTGCAGGGTTGACCACCTCAGGCTGGAAGGGCACATTTGGGAGCGCCCTAAAAATACTTTTCCTGGTTTAACAACCACCGTCTCGTCTCTCAGTGGGTCCAGTCATGTCTTCCTGTCTTGTGATTCAGGGTTAAGCCTGGGCTAACAATGTGCTGTCTTTTAATGAGGTATTGTGGGTTCAGTCCAGGCCAGATGACCACTCGGGCCATGTCACAACACCTGCTTACTCATCATCTCACTGTCTACATTTGTCTGAAGACTAGCTGTAGGAATGCATTTTTATTCAACAATATAGATATAGAGCTTAAAGCCATTAAACTGAACAATTTAGCTGCCATTGTGTCGTCTGAGTTATTCATGTATGTCTCCCTATGAAAAAATGAGCTTGTTCAAATTCCAAAATGAAAAAGAATCTCTAAGAAACAATAAGTCACTCTGATGAAAGACAACCCACGAGGCTGCATCGTTCACAAAGAGTGATCAAGGCGATGTGATTGCGTCCCTCCTGCATCTTCCAAGAACCATGAAGGCTTTGGTTCACTGCAGCAGACTGTAATGCTCTGAGAAAAAAAAGGCTGCAGAGTGCAGACAGTCATTAACATTCACAGGAGGAGGAGGAGGAGGAGGAGGAGGAGGTGACACAATGCACCATGCAAGTTCAAAGAAATACTGTAGGGGAGAGGAAAAAAGCCAACCCGCAGTTTAATTCCCAACTCCTACTAGTGATCCAGCCATATCTGATTAAGCCTGACGAATAACTGACATTTTATGCTTATTTCTGCTTGTTAAATGACATTAAAGCTCATCAAAAAATGAATCCAGACACTAAAAGCTATTATGCCATCAAAGAATATTGAAAAATGAAATGTGTGGCCTCTTGACATTTATGACCTGCTGAAATGACAGCCGGGCAGGAGCCAGGTGGGAACGGCTACGGCATCAAACTGTCAAGAAGATTGATCGTTCTCATCTGGCAGCTCCAGCACCTTGCAGCTCGGGCGGGTCACCTCCTGTGACATCACATCCTGGTGCCGGGGCTCGCGGCGCCCCTGACAGGGCTGTAAAAGAGGGTTTATGAGACGCTCTGTCCCTGCGGGTCACCCACGGAGACGAAATGCCTCTCCTCTTTTTAACCGTGCCCTCTTTGACCACAAAAATGATGTTGCCTTCGCTTCTCTTTTCTCTTTTTTAATTGCTTTTTCCATACCGCTGAATTTCATTCTCATCTCTTTTTCCAAATCAATTTTTATTTCATATTTTGTCAACAGCAAGAGACTCTCCCAGACGGTCCCAGAGGCGGGCTTAACTGCAGCCATTACCTGATCGTTACCAAACCACATACAGAGTAATTTGCCGAGCAGAGACCTCCCATGTGCCCTGAGAAGACTTGTGAGGAAAGGACTATAATTAACAAGCCGGCTGATTTTCTAAGATTCAACTGACAAAATCTAGACTATTCCTCTGCTACCGTGTGCGTGGTGTCTACCTGCTGCTCAAGTTAGAGGACAAGTGTCACCTTTGAATCACCGACTCTCCGAGCTGCTGTGAATGTGGAGGTGGAGCAGTTCGCCGTCTTGTGGTAAATGTCTGGTTGAGGCTTCAGCCCGGCCCGCGAGACTCTAATTGCTTTTTCTGCCGTCTTGGACTGGATGGAACATATCATGTGACACTTCCCCCCCACTCTTTCTCCCTCCCCGTCAACCCTCACCCTCACTTTGACTCTCTCCATCACCCCCTTGCCCCCGGGTCTCTGACTCATATGATCCGGCTTACACAGGAGGAACGCGCACGGCCTTGTGAACGCGTTTACATCAGCAGACAGCGATGAACTGAACGTAGCTTCAATTTGTTCACCATTTCTTTTTCACAAGTCGTACTTCAGAAGTGGACAGAAGTGATAAATAAATTATTTATTAATGACCCCCTTATGTCTCCTTAGACGGTGCAGAGTTGAAGGAAGGTTTGAACCCAGGGAAAAACATTTCTGCCTCTCCGGCAGTGACTGATACCCCTGTCACATTATGCTGAAAGTAGATACTTTAATGCTGCAGCAGAATTGTACCGCAGAGGATTTTCCTTTTAACCAACACAGTAATTTAAACAGTTTAGTTCAGTACATCTCTACCTATCGATTGTATAGGACGCCGCTGTTTTCTTATTAACACATTAATGAGTTGATCATCTACACATCCCTCATCCAATCCCATGGTCAAAGTCTTCAATCAAGCCTCTCTCTCAGTCTCTCTGTTGGTCTGCTACTCTGCTCAGCTGCTGAGCACTTAACCAAGCCGAAAAAAGCTATTCATTATTTACACATGGAGCCAGTCCTGGCTATATGGGTGCCAGTGGGAGAGAAGAAAAGACAATGAAAAAGTGAGTAATGAATATTAAATACAGCCAGTGTTAAGACTGGGTTCATTGTAACGGCTTGAGTGCAGGGACTTAGCCAGGTCTTGAACTGGCTTAGAAGAGAGCTTTTGAGATTTAATTTCCTGTGGCACGCAAATCTGCCCGTCACACATTCCATATTCATACTGTACCTCTTAAAGATTAGATCAGCCTGGAAGTCACAGTATACTGACAGATTTCTTGCAGCAACTTAAAGTTGTTGTTGTTTCACTTAAACACTGAAGGCTTGCATCATTATTACAGCTTTAAAATGAAGAGTAAAGCTAGAAGGTGAGTTGGATTTTTTCCATTCATAAACATACTTTAGTGGTTAGCCACACACACATCAATACTGCTTCTTCTTCTTCTGCAACACTTGTCGCGGTCCCATTGGGGAAGTATACTGCCTCGTCTCTGTACAGAGCCCAGTAACAACCCTGACCTTTAGGAGTAAAAGTGGCTGTCTTAAAATACCACTTCCTTGGAACAGTCATCAGAATACCAATCACTTCCATGTATTAAACCATGCTCTAAAAACATGAATTTATTTGCATACGTTGCCAGATTTCCCACTTACTTTTTTGACGAAAACAGAGGGAATATGTGACAAGATCGAAAAGCAACAGATACCACATAATGATAAAGGGCACCAAATGATACAATTAGTCATCGTAATATATAGGAACAGCCAGTTATGCCAAGAAGAACATTAATAAACCCAATGACACATGGCATTAGCAGAGTTTATATGTAAAGATGTCTCCATATGTTTTCATTAAGATGAAATATTATTATAAAATCTGTATCTGAAAAACATTTAACGATGGTATTCTCGAAAAATGTTCCTCATTAAAACGCTACTACTAAATGCATCTCATGAACAGCAATCTGTTCTATAGTGGGAGCCTCTGTGCTAAAAATATAAAACAGAAAGTTTATATCAGTGTGCTCAAAAAAAAAGTATGGATGCACAAATACAACTTTTTCAGTTTCAATACTGATACCTGGGCTTTGGGTATCGGCTGATACAGAGTACTGATCTGTACAAATACCAGTGTTTAATCTTTTTTGTTGTGTAAGGCAACATAAGGCCTGATTTAAACATTGCTTTCCTAACTTTGTAAAATAAAATATTAAAATAATATATTGTACACCAGATTCTTGGTAAAAAATCTTTAAAGTTACTGAACACGTACAATTTTTTTAATGCAGCAACAAATCGGTTATAACCTATTCGGTAATTAAATTGCAGTATATAATGTGTATAGTATAAAATCATATCATTTATTTGAATAGATTGGCCCCATTTTCACATAAATCCATTCCAGCTATTTGAGTCATTATCGGGCGGATATCAGTATCAGTGCTTCCGTAGAAAAAGTGTGGACACAGACTCTACAATAATAACATAATGTCCTATATAGTCAAGGTGGAGGACATAATGTCAGTACGACACCTCAGTTTTAAGCTTCATAAACCCTCAAGGTGAAGTCTGATAAAGCCTCGGTGCTTGGTGCTAATAGAAAGTCCTGTGTCCGTTTTATTACAGAACCAGAGTGCAGGGGCCATGCGTCTTGTTACCTGTGGATCTGTCCGTTCTTGTGTAGATACTCCAGGCCTTCCAGCACATCTTTCAACACCGTGGCTATGCTGGGCTCATCCAGGACGCCGGTCTTGTGTTCCCCTCGTGAGATGATATGCTTGATCACGTCCAGTACAGAGCCTGGATAAACATTTTTTTTTTTAAAAACACAGGACAGCGGTTGATGAAAAGAATTACAAAAGGCATGCTTCATTTTTCTTTGTTGAAAAACCACATTTGTCAACATCAATGCCTGGGAGAAATGAAAACAAATTTCTAAAGACATCCAACAGTAGATGTCTTTAGAAATAGCTGGTAAATAAGGTAAATATGTTCTTAAGTGATGATCAATGAGAAAGTCACCTCGGGTTAGCCGATATCATTTGTTAAGCCTACTCTAAACTAAAACTTATTTATGAAAACACATATTTCCTGATGGATGGGGAGACATCACTCAAGATGATTGGAGTTTAATAATAGGCTCCTCCGGGATGGGTTAAATGCAGAGAAATGCAGATTGTTTGGATAAATTAGATTGTGGATACACAAAGACCTTTTTTTGCAGTTCAATTTTATTGAAGGCAAAAACAAAAGATTTAGCTGTGCTCAGACAAAATCCTGTAACCATAAACATAACCATGACCTTTTAATGTGGCCATGGCAGCACAATAAATGTTGGAGAGAGGGAAATCTGATCAGTTGTTACCAAGCATTCTTTAAAGGGTAAATCCACTGTTAAAAATAATGTATGTTGTGCTGTCTATTACTTTAAAGAGTACAAGTCAGTATCTACAAATACATAAATAAAATAACTGTCTCTGTGATTAAACAGCAACAAGACTTGAATTTATGATGCCACTCATCGGGGGGCATTTTTTGGACTTGGTCCATTGACTTTAAATTAAATTGTCTCGGTCGGCTCACAGGATTTTTGTTTGAGCTTTTTCCATCTAAATGAGTTTCATTTGTATGTGGAGCGCACAGCTGGTAATCAGAAAAAGTGCCCAGTTAAAATCAGCACAGCTGCTGTCAGAGTCATGTCATTATTCTGCCTTTAGAGCAGCTCTAGGATTTTACTCCTGATGACAACATCATTACAGTCAGACTGTAATTTCATTCTTTTTCAGGCTGCGTGTGCCTTTAATGCCTTTTGGGTTAGGCAGATCTCTGCATGCAAGATAAGTGTGCATGTTAACATTTGAGGTCGCGAGTTCAACTGTTGCTTTTGTCTTCAGTTGCCCGGGGCTGAATGAAGAACGTGTAAAAAAAGAAAGTGTAGCTCTGCTCTCTGACCTGGCAGGTCACCGTGTCTCCCTCAGCCGGGCTCCTGATGAATAAAAGGAGCGCTCTGGATGAAAAGTCAGACTGCAGTCAGTGTGTGACCTCCTTTGTGCCACTTTTTCACAGAATAAAGAACATGTCTTTGAAAAGAGGTTGGTCATTTGCATTCGGTATGACAGAAAATTGGGCGACACTGGTGAACGGGGACAAAGCAGAGAAGCAAAAATAATTCCACCTCCCTGACAGGCTGTATTGTGCTGCTGTGGTGCACAAAAAAACGCCAAATGATAGACATGGCCTTTTCAAGGTCCTGAAAGACTGCTGATGATACAGTTCCCGGTCTAAATTGATTGTGTTTTGGCAACAGTGCCAGGCAAGGAGTGCGAAAATATCTATTTGCTCGATCACTTCGGGATGCCCTCGCCTGCAGCTTTTAGTCGAGCTCTGCATTACCCAGAGGAGCCGGCGGCGACGGGCCACCTGAGACGAGACAGTGTTATTGCAGAGTCTTAGACGCAGCAAGACAAAGAGGCAGAGTGAGAGTAGAGTGAGGGAGGGGGAGAGAGAGAGAGACGGTGGGTTCAACGAGTTCTCCGAGCAGTGACAGCGCACGGCAGAAAATGTGATTCAGCAGCGAGGAAAACAGAACCTTTCAAAGGGAGAGGAGGGATGAGGAAAGGCGGGAAAAGCAGCCTAGATGGGTGTGTGAATCTGCAGGAAGCGAGAGGAGAGTGCAAGGAGAGTGAAGCTTTGCGTCTGTGATGTGACAGCTCTTTGAAGCTCATTGAGAAACGGCAGTATGTTTGACGTTTTGTTTTTTTCTCCTACATTCTCCACACACGGTTCCCCTCCTCTCCTCAATGTGTCTGTGCTCAGTCCGATGTTCATCTCCTTGTCTGAAATGACGGGAGGGAGGAGAGGAAGTGACAGGTGACAATGTAGAAGATCCTGAGGGAAGCAGGGTGAGTGAATAGAGTCACATCCAAGGGAGGGGAGATGTAGTCCTATGAGCCAACAAATGAAGGTTTTGATTACATGAGAAAGTGACGAAGAAGCTAATGTGCAGCGGCTTATCCTCGCTCACTCATCTGGATATGATATGTTAACTCCTTGCTCCCCAACTCCTTTATCTATACAGCTTTAAACGAATAGTTTGACACATTTATTTGCGGTCTTGCCAAGAGTTAAAATGAGAAGATCGATAACGATGTCTGTACGGAGAGTGGCATCGATCTAATAATTCCAAACACTCGGCAATAAAAGCAAATATTCCATAAAATGTGCAACTTTTTCCCCAAAGATAAAGAAAGAGGGTAAAGCAAAACAAATAGTGAATAGTTCCTTTTCCAGACAAGTCTCCTTGAAGCCGAGGTGGCACTGTGAGGAGAACATTTCTAAGTGCACACGCACACACACACACACACACACACACACACACACACACACACACACACACACACACACACACACACACACACACACACACACACACACACACACACACACACACACACACACACACACACACACACACACACACACACACAGCGTGATGTAGGCTTTTGGGGGGATCACTAAATGCCAGCCTTGTCAGCCTCTTTCAAATTCATCTGATTGAACTCTTCATGCCTCATTAGGTTGTTCCAACATGCTGACACTGACTGACAGGTTAACAATCCAAAAGGTTCATTTTGCATGGGAAAGACTGCGACTTCCAAGACAAATGACACCTGTTGGCCCGGTTTGAAATGGCGCCTGCCAAACGCCCCAGAGGAAGAGTTTATACAAATCACAGGGGGATAAATGAAGTACCTCACAGTGCAGTGCAAGGTAGAGCATGCACAAACTCCAATTTATCATTTCACTTACATGCTGGACAAGTCTTTCTCAGGATTTCAAACAAAAATGCTAAAAAGGTGTGAAGATTACACTCTACTTCATCCAGCAACGTCGCCCTTACAGTCTTTTCATTCTCCCGGTCAGAGCAGGGGGTTCAAGGCTGAGCGAGAGGATGAGAGAGTAAAAAAAAAAAGGGGGGGAGGGGAGGGAGGAGGGGGAAGTGGACGAAGTAGATGAGAGCCGATGCCAACTGTGCTAAAGGCAGACAGGGGAATGCCAAGCAAAGTTGGAGGGGGAGAGGGAGGGCGGGGCATGGGAGGGGCTGCAGAGAGGCATATGTGGGGCAGAAAGATACCTATATAAAAACTTTTGTTAACTTTTACCCATTAATTGCTTTTAAACTCGTTTGAGAACCATTTTTTGTTTGTTTTTAAAGTGGTATTTAAAAAGGAGTCTTTTGACCTATTATGGAAAGACATTTTTTTAATGGGATAATATGCGAACAAAGTTAATTTTGCATGATAGAATTTCATTTTCTTAATTCTATGACCCAGGAGCCACCATTAAAAGCTCTTTGTCAGCATGCTGGAACATCATGATGTGACAAATCAACTGGCTCCAAAGTCTTTTCATATGCTCAATTGAAAACAGTCAATAACAATCTGTTTTGGCCGATTTCCTCTCTGGGTGGCATGAGACTGAGCTCGGCAGCAGTGAAGTCGGTGGGTGAAGGCTGCACGTTGATCTCCTGGGAACACATTCCACCGCTTGCTTTGGCATGACTCATATTCTGTCCCAGTGGGTTTCGGTGGATCTCTCGCTGTCAGAGACGGGTTATGCGGCCGCTCTAATGAAACAGTTGCTCACATCACATCCAGAACAGGAATTTCCTGAAGAGCCTCACGCCTACTGCATACCACCACCAAAAGGGACAGCCCTACGGGTTCGGCCTTGAACGGATTTGTTGGAGAGGAGGGAAGTCTTGACTGAAGATTAAGCCTTTTGGAGCTCTGCTCATTTGGATGGACAACATATGACATGAAGTCTTAAATAGTAAAAAGGATATACATACCTAAGAGGCATGGCCATTAATTTACTATTAAAGATTTGCCAAAGAGGTTCAACAGTGTCAAAAGAGAGGAAGACTCTTACCAAATACATTGTATAATACATTGTATAATACATAGTTGCGTTTTAGTTCTGGGCCAATTCCGGTTCACACAGACTTTTTACAATGAACCAAGAGGAGTTAACATGTAGTTAAACAGACTGACAGGAGACTAGTTGATTGGACAGTTTGGGCGTTTGTCATGCTGCATCATCGGGACCCACGTGAGGAAGTCAAATTACGGTGATGACAGGAAATTTCATGCAGCCATGTAATGCTCTTGATGTGTTTATTTATGTTCTTTGATGTCACAAAGAGCTCTTGGAAAAATATATTGTCATAAGCGCTATAAGTAGTATTAGACTGCAAATCGACCACGTTATTAATAATGACTGACAGGTGGAGACAGGGCTGTACAAAACCTTCCAGAACAGTAATGAGTCGAGGCTCATTACTGTGGGATCGCTGTCACACACTTGGACACGGACTTAATGAACCGACAACGTAGCCGGAGTCAGATACAAGCACAGCAGTTTTAAAAACAGCTTTTGACCTATTATTAGGACAAATACCACACTGTTGATTTGCATGAATAAGTTATACACATGGCCTTATACAAATCAATTAGAAGATCGCTTCCTGAATAGATTTCCCAATCAGCAGGTGGCTCTCTTAGTAGTTTCGCTTGAAATCATGCTAAAATGACATATCTGCTATCATGATATTGTGTGGTTGGTTCGCTTGCTATCACACCACAAAGGAACAGCACCAGAGTCTGTTTGGAAGCGAACCGAGACCCATCTTTTAAAGCGTGACCCCTCCCCACATGGCAACTGCTGAGGCATGCCCTGGGGTACGAGTATCATGCTGCACTGGTATCTGCAAGTGCAACATGAGCGACATAACTTATATGAGCGCATTAAGCCAGTAGAACAGCAGTGGCATACCGATCAACCACAGAGAAACTGTATAGCGAGAGTAGCATACCGTCTATTCCGTATATTCTGTGTTGCGGTTGAGTAAAACATAGTCGATCCAGACATCTAAGTGTTTTAGGAACGTCTGCAGGATGTTTAGAAATTACGACAAATACTGTTGTGAAAATACTGCTTAACAAATGTGTTCTAGTGCTATATGGTCGAACAACATCCTTTTTCTCTGTTCTCTAAGCAATGAGAACTGTACTGTGGGAATGTACTCTGCTGCTTCATCATAAAGCGCTTGTACAAACAAACTGTCGGTATAAAAACATGGCGGGGCTTTTTAAATCAGATCAACTTCCGAGCTGTTTACTGTCTTTCAATTGCAGAGGACACAAGAAGCCGGAGTTGCAGACAGCGGTTGGCCTTCCTCGGGGCTGGTATGCTCCGTCCTGTGGAGTGAAGCTCTATAAACCCGACCTCATTTGAGGTCTGTCTCCATGGCAGACGTCGCCATGGCCATCATTTAATTACACCGCACAATAAAACTTAACATCAAAGGGCCTCTGTTTAACTAGGATAAGGGGCAACGAGAGAGAGAGGCCATCTTAAGTGGTGTCAGCTCCTGCTGTGAGGCTGGCCGGCTGCTCAAGCGTCGCTTGGCGGGCACGGTGCCCCCCAGGCCCAGCTGCGGGGCGGCTGCCAAGCGGATCATGACTCGAGTGTATCCGAGGGAGCCAGACATGCCACCTGGGAACTATCCGTTACAGTAGGACGCTGTTTACACAGAGGAACAAGGGAGGGTAGGAACAGAGTCTTAATGTTTAGTATGTGGGACTGAAAGTAGTATTAAGAGAGAAATTAGTGCAAATTTTGGACTCTTTGTAAACAGAAGACCACTAGTCTTATCAGTGCTTGTTTCTTTTGAAATACTTGGTACAGGACGCCTTAATCTACATGCTGTTTGTGTCTATGAGCCCCCACAGATCTGCTGTAAAAGTTCTTCTCCCTTACAGGCTGATCCAGAACCACAAATCCTCCACTCAATGGTAGAAATAAAAGAACAAAACAATCAGAAGCAGATGCAATGGTTGCATTTTTGAGGTCTCTTTTTTCTACATGGTGGCCTCCTCTTCATGCTCCTCTCACTTGTTAATTGCAGCGCTGCCACATCAATGCCATGACGCCGGCCTGCGGGCTGTTATTAGCCGTGCCCTGTCATTAGCTCCTGCACTGTTACGGAGTTAAAGCCCGGAAAGAGCTGCAGCTCACATGGGACACAATGAAGATCAGTGCTGTCACATTCCCTACAATCACAGTTAAGATCACTGGCAGTAAGTAGCCCCGCTTCTTCCTACGGCCCCTCTCTCATCACGAGGGACCCTTAGAAAAATTCTGGACCCCCTTGATATGACTGTAAGACCACGAGTGTACGCCAAACCAAATCCTGCTTGATGTGTTCACAAAGCAAATTGAACTGTGATTTCATAGAATGCTGCAACGGATTACTCGTATACAAAATCTGAGATTGATATCTTTGCCTATCGAGGGTCGAGACATTTAGAGTGACAGGCAGAAGTCGAGGGTAGTTTAATAAAACATGGGGCAGATGATGGAAGAACAAAGACTTGGACGACATATGAACTCACCACCACTGAGCAGCTTCATCACCAGCCACAGCTCGTCCTTTACCACGAACGAGGTGTAGTAAGACACGATGTTAGGGTGGTGGCACTGGCTCATGGCTTGAATCTCTTTCTGTAAGAGGACAAAAAAAGAAGAGACAGAATTTAACAATTCAGAAATTTACAAATCCTTCAGATGATCTAATGACAGAGTTGTTATTTGCCACTGGCCCGATAGAGGTGGTGTAATCATTTGGTAGGAATGGATTAAAGTTTTTAGATCAGAGCAGGTGCATTTTGATTAATGGCCTTTATTTCTAGTTACAATCCTAAAGCAGCAAGAAAACAATCATTTTAGGAGCCGTCAACAGTTGTGGTGGTTGTGACATGACCCATGAAACACACAACACTGTTTAGTTTTCCTCATGTTTTCATCCGAGACAGATAGTGCCTGATACCTTTGGATAGCACAAAAAGAGGTGTGAGAAAAGCCTGGAGGAAATAAACTGAACACAGACTCATCCTTCAATGCTGCAGCTATTCTTGAAATTTAGGGAGATACTTAAGAACTTAATGACGTCAGGAGTCAGAAGAGAAATAGGCTAGGTCAATATAATGCATATGTATGCAGAAGCATGAAAACAGACGGTACTTAGCCCTTTATACAGCTGTAAGCTCTCTTTCTGCGTGTGTGTGTGTGTGTGTGTGTGTGTGTGTGTGTGTGTGTGTGTGTGTGTGTGTGTGTGTGTGTGTGTGTGTGTGTGTGTGTGTGTGTGTGTGTGTGATTTCATTTTTTTTTTGGACTTGTGAAATTGTGGAGAACATTTTTGAATATTTTCTGATATTCTATAGACCAAACAATTAACTGATGAATGAAAAAAATAATCAGCAGATTAATACATAATTAAACTAAATGATAAGTTGCAGCCCTAGACCAATTATTAATAACATCCCTGCTCGGTGCCACCCATGGGCGACCTAAAATCTTATTATGCAGGATATATTTTACAATAACAGCTCTTCATAGGAACATTATTTTACATTTAAAGTTAAGTAAAACATTGAAGAAAACAAAATTATTTGACATTAAACCCACCTGCATGTGTCAAGTACAGAGAGGTCTGAGACATTGCATCTTATTATGCATTGTTGTGCTAAGCTATGCTAAACATGTGCCAGATCTGCAGTATCCTTTTATTGATTGTACTGAGGTGAAATCAATATCGACCTTCTCGTCTAATTATGGGTTTCATCACAAACGATCACGTTTCATATATATATATATATATATATATATATATATATATATATATATATACACACACACCATATTTGTGCCACAAGCCTGTTAACTGAGGCACTTCACACTCACAGCTGAAAACATTTGTTACAGGTATTAATCAATAGATGCTTGTGGGTCAAAGCGTAAGCCTGATGTTCCATCAGCATTAATGCTTAGCTTACACAATGTGCATTAGCAGCAGTATGCCTCTGCAGCGGAGTCATCACTATTGAGCCTGTGGACTTTAATGAGTGCCTTCGCCAAGCGAGGGTGGGGCAGGCAGGTGACATCATGAAGCCATAAAAAAAAAAAAAAAAAAAAATAACTTGACAAAAGAGGGTTTAGAACAAGAACTGAGTCATAATAAGGGTGGATACAGACTGTGCATGAAAAGAAATGGACCATGACACGTACAGGCATGTTTAAATGCTTAAATTAGTGGAGGAGAAAAGGTGGGGTGCAAAACAAATGCAAAAGATAACATTCAGATTGAGCAGCGACAACCTTCTTGACCAACAGGTGAGCCAACACACCACTCTGCCCCTGAACTAAAGCACTTTTTGATTATCAAGCTGCCTAATAACTTCCAGTCTGTCGGGCCAGACGCCGAGCTCTGCAGGTCGTCTCCCCTATCATTCTCTCTCTGGATGCTACAGGCTGTAAGGGACCAATACTGATACAGCCTGTCAGCTGCTAACTGGCTTCAGTGGAGCCTCGCCTCGCCTCCCCCCGTTGTTCTCAGCAGCGTGGAAGAGGAAGGTCATCACCCCTCTGGGGGCCAGGGTAACCCCAGAACAGAAAAACAATGGGATACCAGGGAGGAAATGGTGCTCTGGCAGTTGGCAGGTTTTTCTTTTTTTTTTTACATCTTTTCCAGCAGACAATGCGAGAGACTCTTTGTCTTAGATCACTGTGAACCAACGCTGCAGCGAAGACAGCGGAAATGTTCTCATTTCTCAAAGCTATTAATATTACATCTACTGTGTAACCTTGAAGTCTGATGGAATTTAGCGCCGTGAAAATAATGTTTTGCAGAAAATCTCAATGCCGACTGGAAAACAAAGACACTTTAGATTTCTGGAGGATGACATCACCAAGCATAATACACCATCTATGTAAAGGTACATGATGTACATACTTCCTGTACTGTAACTTCCCCTGCATGAATTATAGCATTCATTTTCTATTGGCCACTGCATGGTATGTGGAACACACGGCTAAAATACGTGCTCAGTCAGTTGTGTTGCATGGTGATCGTTATCAAGAGATTAAAGCTCATCCGACCAGTCAAGGAAACCATCAAGATAAACAAACTCTTCAGTGAAGAATTTCTCTTTACCAACAGTTGTAACCCAAACATCTAGGATTTCTACATCTAACTATCGTCCCTTTCACACATGCAGTCAATTCCTGAAATGCTCATGAACATTTCCTGCATGGGGTTGTGTGGGAATGTGAGCAGGGATCAATATCCTGGGAAATCTGTACAGCCAATTCCCCACCTCAAGATCCAATAACATTTTCAGGGAGAATGGCAGTATGCCTGTGTTGTGAATGAAAGCAGTAACGTTGCAGGGGCAACCGAATAAAGGGTTACGTCAGTCTGATGAAAGACAATCTTTTGGTGGAGCGAGCAAACCAATCAGACGGAAATGGTCCTGAATGTAGTAGATGTGTGAAAAGTGAAAATAGCTAGAGGCGCCTTAAAGGTTATCCCAGTGATTTACTGGGGAATATGTGTTAAACAGCCTGTTATTGCCAAATATAACAACAAGTGCCAATTACAGGATTCCAGAGCCAAAACTTATTTCTTCAAACCATAAAGAGTTATTATGATCAATTATAATTGCAACCAAAAGATCCAACTATGAACAGAAACAGAGAAACACTTTGTGTCTGGTTGTGGGTGTTGCGATGACCTCACCCTGAAACACAAGGCATTCAGAGCAGTTTTATTCAAACCATCCGACCTGCAAACCACACACAAAGACACCTGCAACACAAATGGCTTCACTGTCCCATGATTGGGTATGCACGTCACTGGTGACAGAGGCAGAAGCAACACGTCAAGTCCATGTCAGTCTCAAGTGTTTGTGATGAGCGCTCTGTTACCTGCTTCATCACATCCGGTCTGCTTACAACTCCTCATAACTATAACCCAGGAATTCAAAGCACGTAGGCTTCTGTATTATCATCACTCCTTTATTTGACATACAGAATCAGTGTTAGCTTTGTTACCATACTGGAATTGCTAACTCCGATACAATACCTTTAAAAAATATGGATATCCGATACCATTTTCGATATCATGTGGATTCAATTGAAATTCAGGGCATAACATTTGTTATATTTCTTAAATTTGTATATAACTAGGCAGAGTTAAATGCATCAATCTGGTGAACTTTGAGAGCTCAAGTAAGCAGCTCGATCTATGAAGAATTTGTAAGTGCTCTAGTAAATATTCTCATCATAAAAAAACTGTGGTTGTATAGATATAAATGGTGATGACGCGGTAAAAAAGTAACACCCACAAAGTGTGGTAGCTATACAAGACGGTGCTGTGAAGCCTGCGGTAAGTGAGGGGAGGTGAGGTTATGTCGGCACTGCAGCAGCGTGTGTGTGTGTGTGTGTGTGTGTGTGTGTGTGTGTGTGTGTGTGTGTGTGTGTGTGTGTGTGTGTGTGTGTGTGTGTGTGTGTGTGTGTGTGTGTGTGTGTGTGTATATATAGAGTGAGAAGCACTGCTGGAACTGGTGTATCGATAATGGGGAATATGGTGTCATGATGAATGATTGTTTCAAGTCTTTTGAGGATGAGTGGCTGTGTGTGGGGACTTGAGTCCTCATCTCTGACCTGCGTAGGACAACATTGTCAAGAGACTTAAGAATGACCGACTCTGTTTCGACAGCTGCATTCCATTAGCATTACCTCCCCACTGCATCAGACAGGATTTTTAAAATCAAAGTTTAATCCTCAGAAGAAGAAAAGAATCGGAGCAATACCTGTTCCATATGCTATTCCATTATTCTTGGTTTGTTATGTCAAAATTCAATTTAACAACAAATAGAAAATGAAAGAGAAACTGTTTTATTTTTACTTAATAATATTGATGTTTGTGTCATTATATACATAGACCCATTCCATCCATCAAATAAAACTGCCTCATCTTCCCAAATTGAAATCACATCGGTCCGTCAACTTTGACTGATTTCTCTCCAACATTATAAATCATTTCCTGTTTTTGCAAAAAGTGAGTAAAATAGGACATTCATTATGACATGAGTGATGTCACTTTGGTTTATTTAGTAAGTAGAAATGAAACGTACCTATTCGATCGTGGTATGGGGTTTATAAAATAACATTGACAACCTGCAAAATCCAAGATCTAAACCCCAAACCCTAAACCCCTTCATTGAGTTTATCCAACACATTCTATACAGGTTTCTCCAGGAAATAGACCAGGCCATAGTACCAATTATTGTCTGCATTAGGCTCGGTCTTTGCAGTATTTGGCGTTTCGGAAGGACCTTGAAACTGAGCAAAAATAAATAAATGACCTATTGTCCCGAGCTGAAAACAGTACTGGGTCACAAACTGGTGCCACAGAATCACACTGATGGCAGACACACAGAGAAGCCACTATAAGCAATGTTACGTCACTATCAGTTACTCAGAGCCTTACACACACTATGACCAAACTGCACTGCAGCACACACACACACACACACAAACTAAAGAAACTACTGAGGAACTCCACTGCCAATATCCAATTGATGAGGAAACTTATGAAAATGTGATCTTAATCACTTCCTGTTGCATGATTCAGAGTTCCTATATCGTAAACAACTATTTTTAACACTTTAATATCTCTCTAAGGCATCTGAAAAGAAGATTGATATTGTGTTGTGAATCAGCTATTACCACATAGGATCACTCATTACGTTTCTCATAAGTTTCAATAAATACTTAAAGCTTATAATTGTGTAAATATGCAAGAGGATATTCACAGTGAACGCACTCAAACTGTAAACAAACCTCCTCATCTCATCTAGCTCGCGTCACTCAAAGGCACCTATCCATCAAACCGCTGTGCCAGGAATAACTACAACATGCCACTAGAGACATGACAGATTATTGCTTTTCAGACATTAACAAAATTTCACAGGCAAGTCTAAAGACCTGCTTTCTTTAAAACTCGTGGCATCCTCTTTTAAAGCTGCTGAGATCTGGGTTCAATTTAATGCTTCCAATCCGTTTAACTGGGTACCCAGCAGGCTGTGGATTTGGGGGGGGGGGGGGGGACCAAACCACAGGCAGGAAATCCGACCTCGCTGTATTCCATGTGACCGCCTGCTCCGAGAATCCAGGGGCAGCATTCCTGTTATTCATCCTCCAGAAATCGTGGGGGGGGGAAGGTTCTTCCTCGGTTTAGTATTGCCAGTGAGTAGTGAGAAATCTCTAGCAATGATCTCACATGCACACGTATAGGCTTACATGATACAAGTTACCTTCACAGCCCTTTGGATGAGAAACTAGGAGCGAAGACTGGAAAAATCCACCAATCACACGTCTGGTCTAAGTGACAACAGCTCATTTCTCAGTGTCAGACTAAAACCTGACATGTGGAATAAGTGGAGCTCTGGAACAAAGAGGATATGGACAGCTAACATGCAATTTTCTATATTGTGCACAAGAAACTCCTTTACAAAAGAGCACCAGATCATCTCTACGTGCAGGGCAGCCTGATATAATCCTTCCACCTCTTAAATCGTAAAACACATGTCATAGAATAAATGATGTACAGAGCTGCGGTACAAGATTGCATTGAGGGTAAAGAGACCCCGTACAGCCTACAGGAAGATGTCCCACGGTGGTCTAATAGTTTCCTGGCAGTAAGTGGAGTCTTTCTTCAGAGAACAACCAGTAGTTGGGTTTCAAGTGATGGGGATGATTGGAGGAGGGCTCGGAAAAAATGAAAGAGTAATGAAAAGCAGAGATGGAACTAACTCCTTCCAAAGCCCTAAATGGAATCTGGTGCTGTGAGGGAGGGAATCCCTTTGATCATAAGTGAAAAGCAACAAAGTCACAAAAACGTTCCAAGGCTAACCGAGCTCTCATTTAGTCATCGCCCTTTTATGGTCAAATAGAATAGACACGTGTTTGTTTAATGTTAGTTAGTAGTAATGAAAGAAAAAGGGTCTTTGGGGAAAAATGAGTAATGTCATCTTCATTAAAGCCGGCTGGAGGGGCGTGTTGGTGTCCATGTTTAATTGACAGCTGGGAGGCTGACATAGTGCGGGTGTTACACCATAGGGAACAAGGGACGAAGCTAATTAACTTGCACTGTAGCCTGCATGTCATCGTCAGACAGCATGTCTATAGCGGTATTGAAGAGTGAGGACCGCCACACGTGGATCTAACTGGACCGAAGCTACATTTGCAGGTACGTTTACGTGCTGCTTAACGAGCTGCAGCTGAGCAGCTAAGTTAATTAGCTATCTAAACCGCAAACTGATGTTAGCAGTGCACTTTCCCCCGCTGAATGTTTGTCTGGTCGCTGGTTCAACAAGCTAAGGTGCAGGACGAGAAACATGAAACAGTCCGTCTCTTGTTATAGGCAGGCTACTATCCCTTCTGCTCTGCGAATTATGGAACTTTACGGCTTTGTGCAAGACTTTATTGGCTGCAGCAGACAAAACAATATATATATATATTCAATTGCAATTGGACTCTCAGTCTATTTGCATTTACTTAGCAGTGTTGTGGGTCTCTTACCAGGAGTTCGTCCATACTTGTCTGGCACTTCTCGAGGTTGATACGTTTGATGGCCACCTTCTCCTTGCGTGGTACACAGTAGGCAGCTTGAACCACTGCTGTGGCCCCGCTCCCTAAAAAACAGAGAGGAAAACAACATATTATCAGGTTGATTATGATTCATAGTCATTTCAGGCAACAATAGACTGTTAGTGCTGTTGTGGAACCCCACTTTGGCACACACAGCACATTCATTTCAGGTCTTATTCACATCCGTAAGCTGCCCCGACTTCTTTTAATTGTTTGGCCCTTCCCTAACCCCTGTCTACATCCATAAATAATGGCTACTGTAGGATAATAAACCTAACTTTAAGCATTACTTTAAAATCCTCAGAGTTCAGGAAGGTTAAGCGGAGTTCTGCTTTGACAGTTCATCCGATTTCTCTTTGGCACAGCTTAACCGTCTGTTCATCAATTATGAATTAGCTTTTCCAAAATCCTGCTTGATGAAGCGGGTCTGATTGAAGACGGTGACTCTGGGAAACGAGACATCCCCAGCTGGCTCCGGTAGGAGGTTTACCCCAGAGGGGAACAAAGCTCGGTCCTAACAGTGTTAAAAATGATTCCTTTTTATAAACTTGGCACGATTCAAACATTTTGTTCACTGCTCTTTTAAATTTGGCAATTAGTCTCGACGGCATCAAATACCACAATCAAGAACATGATTGTAGCTCTAAAACTGGGAGGACTCAAGGATCCACAGGTTTATGTGTCCCCTACACAAGTGGAATATTTAGTGAACTGAAATTAAGCCTGCTCTTAAGGTTATAAAACATTAGGAAAGAAAATAAGGATTTAAAAAAAAAATGTATTTATCACAGATGAACAAAAGAAAATAATATAATATATATATATATATATATATATATATATATATATATATATATAAATAATGAACTTTTCAAGACTTTAAATCATCCCATGCCACCTTGTCTTAAAGTTGGATCTCAGCATCAGTGGTAAGTCTATAAAAGTTTACACCACAACTTCTATTCTAATGAACAAGCAAACAACACATAGATTACAATCTGATTAAATCCTGAATCACAACAGTGGGTTAATCTTTATTTTGAATAATGTGTGATAGTCAAAGTAATAGCTTGTAATATCCTCCACAGGGGAGGTACGCCTGTTCTTTCTGCTTCGCGTGAGGTGACTTCACCGCCCCCTCAGTGCTCCTATTTAACGCCATGCACGCACACACAGCTGTTTTAACAAGACCTCGGGAGTATATGTAACGGTGAGCAATGCTGTGAGCGCATTGTCCTCTGGCAACGGGCTTTGGTGAGTAAAAGAGTGAGCGGTGAGTCGGTCCACCTTCTAGTAAGCTTTTCCTCCTGTGCCCTCTTCATAGCTATGCCCAAATATTAACAAAGTGCTCATTGTTTGGTGATTTCAGTGGGCCAGTGGTGTAGGGAGGTTGAAAAAAAAAAAAGGAGCTATAATTAAAGACAAAAACTCCTCTTAGATTTTAATTAAAAAGTAAAGCTGTCCCTGGAGACATGACGGCATTTTATTCAACTGTTTTCATTCAAGATAATTATAACTTCAGGCTACATGAGAGACACAGAGAACAAAAAAAAAAGAAACCTATTCAAAATAGCTGAGGCTGAGAATAACCCCAAACTCTCGTCCTTTCAAATTAACCAATAAAATTGCAATTTCCTTGTAATTTCCTGTAACAGATCGACAGTAACGGTCACATAAAGCCCCATGATTATACTGTATGTAAAATCATACTTCCTTCAGCTGTAGTGGGTGCCATCTATTGCCTGGAAACCTCAGACTATATGTGGCTGGCATTGCTCAGCTCCCCAGGATCCAAATGATCATAGATCACTCCGCCATTGCACAAAACTACGGGGCCGAACAGGGCTGTAAATATATTCCCCCAGCACCTCCACCACCACCAGCAGCAGCAGCAGCAATACCAAACAAACCTCTGGAGGCTGGCCAGTGATGGGGAGCTCAGCCTTGGCCGGACCTCAGGGAGTCAGTTGCCCTGTACACGTCGGAGTGTAAATTCCTCCACACAAACAAACAGCCAGTTGTCAGGGGTGGCTGGACAAGCTGGAGAGCATATGTGCTCGTATGTGTGTGTGTGTGGGGGGAGGATAAAAAATAAATAAAAAATAAAGGGGAGATGTTTGAGTTTGAAGCAGACAAGGTCAAGGGGCGCCAAGGCTCTGCAAGCCAATTAGACTGAACACCAGCCAGTTGGAAACTCGAGATAATGTAGACCTGATGCTCTTTGATATTTTCTACCTCCCGGCTTAGCACAAGGTTGTTCTGATCGAAGGAGTCGTAGCTATACTATTCGTATCCAGTTACATGATTGTTGAATATTTCACGACGCCTTTTGAGGTTTTAATCAAAGCTTTAAATTGAGTGATTATACTATGAAGCACACAGGGGGGAACACAGACACAGTCTTATCTTATAAAATAAGCCACACATCGTCATAACTCCACCATTCTCTGAGACAAAAATCATCACCACCCCTCTCCATCCGAATGGGAGGAAGCCCACAAAAGAGCCATCCTCACAAAAGGGGAGCACTGCAGCAGTGCCAGGGCTTTGAAAAAGTCAGGCCAACGTTTAATCTGCTCAACAGTCTGGCACAGACATAAAGGCTGCAGATCGTGGAGTCAGAGCGTTTCTCTCTTTCGGTAAATTACTTAATAAATGATCAGATTACGAACAGAACAAGAATCAGCTCTTTACAAGTACCGATTTATAAAAGCTTCTTCAATGTTCTTCCAGAGGCACAGACACAAGAGCTTACTTGTTTTTGGAAGAGTGTGGCTAAATCAAATCTATATATTAGGTTACCACATTAGGCGAAATCAAATGAAGATGATCCAGCTGTCAGCTGAACATATGGTGTGTTGATGTAGTTGAGGGATACAAAATGATGAAGCTCATTGGTTTGTTGATTTCTATTTGTAGCCATGTTTGATTTCTTGTTTTTTCATTGCAATTCCATTTCATTTTTTGAAAAGTATTGTTAACATTTAAAGATAAACAGCCTAGAGAAAAAAAAAATGCTATTTTTATTTCTTTGTTTGGGTCAGAAGCCAAATAAAACCCCTAAAACATGTAATAGAAAACTCTAAAAATCTAGGAAACCTTTTTCCCCGCAACTATGTACACTAAACTGACTCCTTTTCGTTAACAGCACTTAACATTTATAATAATCCCTGCAATTACTGAGGAGGCAGTACTGATCCCCAGAGGTTTTTTTCTTTGATATGGTCATGAGTTTCACAAATACTCCATTTACCGTTTGAATTTGTCTGATTCTTAAAAGACATTTAGCTGCAATCTGTTAAAGCTCTAGATGTAAAGGTCTACTGTAGAAAGTGAAAAAAGTTGCAGACAGGGTGGAACGAGTTCAACATTCTGTGGTGAAAACATTGACAAAACAATCATGATCTTTGAAAAAGCAGCCAATGTTTTCTGTAAGCATGTTTCCTCAAAACAAGTCTCCTGAGCATTAAACTATAACATGCCAATTTGTGAATGGGTCATGAAAGATTTTTTTGTTCCCAATGAACATAACTGTTTAGCTATAAATACTCCAGTGAGGGCTTGCCACAGAGTGTAACTTCACCCCCAGGCCTGAGCCTAATTCATATTTATTCTCATTATTGTTATCTACCCTACCCTCTAGAAATAAAAATGTATTCTTAAGTAAAGAAGTAAAAATGAAACACTATAGTATGGTTTACATTTTGTACTGCCTCGTCATTTGCAAGTGCCGTCATCATTTCAAGTTTTGATTGTAAAAAGAAATGTTGTCGAACACAAAAAAAGTGGTCATGGGGCTGAGAATGAAACCACACCAACTTCCATATGACCAGCGGCTCAAAGCGCCTTCGACAAACATGACATCCAGTTAGCTACAATAGCTTGAAAAGCAGAATGACACCCCGCCAGTCCCACTGCTGAGAGACTACTTTGTCTTATCTCAGAATCGTGTTTTCATCATAGTACAGTCATACTGTATAGTTTATAGCGTAAAGATATTTTTTATAGTGTGCAGTTGCTCTTTAACCTGCAAGCCGACATGTTGGCTCTTTAGGAAGTTGACATCTGAGTATGGAATGTTTGCATTCCGCCTCTTCTGGTGCAGCTCTGTGAAGAAAATAAATGACTGTAAAAGTCCGTAAATAAGCAAGACAGCAAAACCCAAAGGAGACGTAAACAGAAAAATAAGCTTACTAAGGACGCAGACGAAGCAACAGCATTGCACTTAAAAAGGTGCAATATACGAGATTGGGAGCATTTCGATTGGCTCTCAACATGGCGAAGGCAAGCGGGCGGTTTACAGCTAACAGCGCTTACAGTGCAAACAACAGCCAACGGCCTGCTCAGATAGACATTACTCCACTATTTCTTTATAGAGAAAACAGTTTAGTGCTGCTATATTAATGTTCAGAATGTTAAATACAGCCTCTTTTTATTAAAAATCAGTAAAGCAGCTCAAAGAGCATTAAAATATCAAAAGGCAATTTAAACCTCAAGGTCTCCTTAATGAGTTTTTGCTCATGAGATGTAGAATCCTGATAATGATACCTCACATTATGAGCCAATATTTGCTTAATGAATAGGTGGAAATATTTGACTTGGTAAGGTCATGACAGAACATTGACTGTTTTTCATACAACAATATCATATCAGATTAGCATGGCCTTGAATTAGCTTCTCAAAGGAGGCGGTCCCCAGCAGAGTGGCAGCACCTCCCAGTTTGTGTTTCCTGCCCTCACCAGGCCGGTTTGGTGCCTGACGTCATTCGTCTTTTAATACATTTCCTCTGCATACCTGGCTGACATTCAACATATTATTCAAAAGGTAAAATGAGAAATGTCACACATGACAAGAATTGCTCCAGTAGCCTCTGCGTTTTAGTGTGTATTCCCTCCATATCCCAGGGTGCAATATTCTAACAATTTATCTGACCTGATCTTGATGTTGTCATAAAATTACAGAAATGTTGGGCTAATGTTTGCTTGCAATTCTGATTAGTTTGCTATGACATAATGATACTGGAGTTTTTTTTTTTTTTTTAACTATCTGAGAGACAGGACAAGCAACAGGGAGGAAACATGGTTGCCGGTGGATACAAACAGTGGGAGCAGAAAGTTTCCAGTCCACATTTGCCTTGAATCATCCAAAGCCTGATCCAGAATGAGAAAGCAAGCTGTGTTTTTTTTTTGTTTTGTTTGTTTTTTTCTATGGTCTCTGTCCAGTATGATCCAATGCTCTGTGCAGTGAAATGAGTGGGTGTGAACCATGTAATAACAAGTCCTCTTTCCCCAGGGGAAGTTACCAAAACAATAGCTCTGCTGGGCATGCTGGGTATGCAAGGCCATCCTCAGACCACCAACCTTCCAGCTAAGCTTTAGGCAACATCATACAGTATCTACCCAACAGTTTCTGTTAGAGTGGTGACATGAGGTGGCTTCAGGTCTGGAAGCCTCTTGTAGTAACATTTAAAATGTTTTAAATGCTGCATGACCAAGTAGAGCTGAAACTGTCAGTCACTCTATCGATGAGTATATCAACAGCAGAATACTGCCATTTTTCTTAGATTTTTGTAATTATTTTGATAAGCGTTAGTTTATAGTCTTAAGCTTCAACATTTTAATTGTCTGCTTCTCTTTGTCATATGTGATAACAAACTGAATGTCTTTGGCTTTCAAGTGTTGGTCAGACAAAATAAGCAATTTGATGACATCACCTTGGGCTTTTGTGACTTGAATATATACATCTTATATTTGGATTTCTTGCACTTGCAGTTTGTTTTGGGAAAACAGGAAGGTCAAATTGCAATTTCCTTTAAGTATATAAATATACTGTACTGTACCACACGTTCTGGTGGGACATTAACAGGCTATAAATGGCCAATATAATGAATGATTTATTTATTTAGTGATGCCTTAGGCAGTTAAAACATCAGTCATGATGGATAGACACACGCATGTCGCAGCAATCTGAGAAAAATCTAAATTAAAATAAGTGTATTTATATATCAATTTTCGGTAATACAAATAGCAGCTTGTACACATTTGGTCATTTTAAGTACTCAATACTGCATTTGTGTTAACCCACTCTACTCCTTAAATACACACTCCGAAACACCACCACCCACCCCTGACAGTTGTGCAACTTTAACCTACAATATTGACTTAAAAGCTCAAGCAACTTGTTTGGCAAATTAATTTACCAAATTCTATCTACTGAGGCTTATAGCATATGAGTTTTTCCAGAGTAGTTAGATTCTCTACTTTGATTTAAAAAAGGGCGATATGTTTACGGAAATCCTTACAGCAAATGTCAAGATGGTAACCTGAGGAAGTGGCAGTGATTTAGTGTGATCCCCTGTCTACGTGATACAAACACCAATAACTCTTCAGTGTGTCCATTTATAGTTAAAGTCCTCCAATATTTCCATAACTTGAACTACACATATGGAGGTTTTTTTTTAACCAATCACTGATCTAGTAGGAGGCTTGAAAGAGACAACTGCATCAACTCCAAACTAAAGCTCAACTGTTAAAGCCGTGTTGGTAATATGAGGCTAAGACTGTCTCAGAGGGTAGAGAGAGAGAGAGAGAGAGAGAGAGAGAGAGAGAGAGAGAGAGAGAGAGAGAGAGAGAGAGAGAAGGCTCCACAGGAGTGTTTGCCAGGTTTAATTTGAACAGAAGCAGATCCCAAACAGGAGGAGTTTTCTTGTTTAACTTGTGTTCACAAGGAGCCTGGGAACACAGCGGGTTCTGCTAATTTAGACGATATACAGGTAGACCGACTCCTTCAGATTCAAGAGTGCAACTGGTAATCAGTTTTTCGGTAATCTACCTAATTACCCTGAGCAAAATGTAGCCCAACCTTGCAATAGCCTTACCAGTTTCAAACCTATGCTGACAATTTGTGCCTCACACTGCTTAGGAAAAATGCCACAGAACTGGTTTCCACACAAAGGGGGGGCTTTATCTGTGTGCATGCTAAATTGCAGGGCGTTATCCAGATAAAACTTTTCCGAGAAAGTGGGAAATGTAGAAATGGGTTACAGTTAAAACAAAGTCTTTTAAAAAATATACAAAAAAGGTTAATTTAGGGCCTGCAGAATGGACCCTCTATAAACACACAGATTCCCTGAAGAGGAAGCACGCACCACTTAGGCAAAGTAAACCAGATGCACAAACTGACTGATTTGAGAGGACAATACTTTGCTTATACGGTACACAGTCCTTCTCATTCTCAAGGTAGGACAGTGTCAGGTATTTATGGAGTGGAACTACTCAGAACCTCAAAAGTAATAGACGTCGTTCCACAGGCCGGTCGACCTGCGAGCAATTTTCTCTGGACACCCCAGGGCTTAACATGACACAGGGAAAAGGTGTAACGAGCCTCCGGTCACACTGGAGGAAATGTGGCAATGCAAAGCAATTATTGTGCTGTGAAAAGAAAAGGTTTCTACATTAACTGGGACATAAATGGATTCATTCAGGCAGTTAATCGCTCAAAACCAAACCATACTCCTGGAAGGAAGTATAATCTCTGGACTCTGCACTAGCAAAATGACTGTTTTTGGGGAAAATGTAAAATTTATATATATATATATATATATATATATATATATATATATATATATATATAGTGAACTGTATGTTAATTGGGAATAGGCTGCACACACACACAGTATAAGTATGTCATGGTGTCTGTCAGCATTTATAATACATTGTCATCCACAAATTAAAAGACAATTTTGAGAATATGTTATTTATAATGTCACTTTAAAACCTTCTCTGCAGGATGGGTTCAGTCTAATATAACTTCCCAACACTGAAATAATTAAACAAAATATAGTTTAAATTCTTGTATTTTTATAGATACGACGCCCTTTATCCAGTGCATTACATATATATTAAATAATACATATAAATGTCCTAATCTTAACTGTTCACATATTCAACTAAATGAAAGAGGTTCTTCTCCAGCACATAGTCAGCGCCTGACCAGGCAGGTAACGCTAGAACGCTCGTTTACGACTTCGGCATAGCGCCGGTGGACGGGGTTACTGGAAACCTTCACCCGAGTGACAACACCGCCCGGCTAGGATGTTCCAAGTTGCCAAAGCACGATGAACTCAACACACGCTCCAGAGTAAGAAGATGCCGTTTGCTCGCCGAACACTCGGGGGGTTAGCCGTTATAAACCTCCGTTGTCATGACGCCAACGGCTGGAATTCTCAGACTGACGGTTAATATACGTTAGTTCTAAGAATCACATACCAATCACCTCGTGCAGCTCATAGTCATCTTTGTTGATGGACCAGGTTTGGGAGCTCAGGTCCTCCGACATGGCTGAGGAGTATGCCGAGGCCGTCCTATCTGTAGAGAGATGGCTGCGTGTAAAAAATAAGTCAAAGTAATCCAAAAACACAACCAACAAGCGCGACACTTCCCCTTCTTTGGCGAATCCTGCAGCACTCCTGTCATTCCCAAAGTTTGACACGAGCGTAACAGCCCCGCCTACCGCATTCCTGCTGAGCAGATGTAGCTAGACCTCCCCGGCGGACATATTGAGTGTGGGACCGCTAAGTGCTCCAGAACAGCCGTTCAGGAGGAAACTAATGGTGATAGCAGCTAATGGGGATGAGCTGCAGCTGTATACAGTGACTGTGTAACACTGGCTGCATATATATATATATATATGTATATATCACTACTTTTGCATGAAATTATATATGTGAATTTGACTTTCTATGTAAAAAGCAAGCATTACAAGGAGAGTTTAAATATTAATCTTTGGTAAAAACGTGCCCCAAAAACGAGTCAAAGCTTTGGGTTCCGCCACACTTTTAATGGCGGTCTGCTTTAACGTGAGATTTAAATTTTGCCCACAGTTAAGCCTTGCAGGCATTGATTCTTCCCCTAAAGCAAACAAACCAATTGTTTTTTGCTGGTATTAACTCACAGCACTCTCGACCCTTCTCAACCCAGAACAATTTCATTCATTTGGGCAAGTTTAATCATTAAATAGGTTGGTAAGTTATACCTGAAAGGCTACACCCAGGGCTTAAAATAGCACAGTGTACGCGTGTGAAAAGAGGCGTGTTGCTCTCGGAAGATCCTGTCCTCTGATTGGACAGTGCACACGCACACTGCTCTATGATTGGATGCTCGTTGGTTAACTGTTAAATGTGCTCTTTTTGTATGTCATTCAATTAGCGACACCTCTGTTGGTTCATTTTATAACATGCAGGACTTGCACAATTGCAAAAATATGCTGGAGAACATCAGAACATATTGTGCTTTTGTGGCAGTACAATATTTTTTTTACTATGCAAAAAAAAGTTTAAAAAAAAATCCCTTGAGAAATGCGTTAAAATATTCAGACCATTTATTCAGTATAAAATACATTTATTTTAATAAACTTTTCTCAAAAGTACAAATCATATGTAAAGGCATCATTGATACAGATAAAGGGAGAGAGAAAGGCAGGTGTCAGCAGTCAGTAAAGTGGAAGAATCACAATCACAATTTCTCTTCCTCTTAAGCTCCAATCTCACCTAGAAATTGACTCATAAGAGGAAGTGGCCAGCGACAAAAAATAAAAAAAATAACACAGAGCTTTCATAGAGTATTTAGTACAGACTGCTCCGAAAACAAACACATCCTGTTTGCTAATACTCCCCATATGCAAACAGCAGTAGGCACAACTTATGTTATACTTACATACATAAACATACAAACATAATAATGACTGTGTGCAGTGAGAACTTTGCTGATTTTTGGAATCATTGTGCGGGTTGAGTTTCATAGTGACAATATACAGAAATCTCTATGTCATCTTAGGAAACACAAATAGTTTCCACCATAGTTAATATACTGTATACCGTACACACTCACTTTGTGTGCAGAAGCCATCACGACGTGGATCACAAGCTATAGCAAATACTTTAACCTGTGATGTTTGGTCATTTAAACACAAATGAATTGCCTGGTCCATGGTTACGGCAGTGAGAGAGCTTTGGCCAGTCGTACCCAGAACCAGGCTTGTGTGCAAGGCCGGGTGTAGTCACATATGGTGAGGAAGCGTAAGATGCTGGGGAACGGCTTTGACATTGGCTTGTACATCACTGGAATTAGTCGTTTACTTTGAGCTCCTGAAACCGCAGAAATAATGAAAAAGTAAGTTACATACATGCTCAGGTATATGTCAGATAAATGAAGCTACTTAACGTAACATAAATGCAACTTACCGGGACAAAGACTGAGAGCAAACTTGGTCTGAAAGTCACAGGCATCACTGTCGAGGTATTCATCAGAAATCACCACCACCATCCTCTTACACCTGCACAATAGTGAATATAGAATTGAGGGAGATTTTGAGACAGAAAACTTTGATTTCTTGATCTCTGGTGTCTTTCTATTTCTAAATTCAAAATGAAACTGTTATTAGGAAAGTTTAGCTTCTTGCCAAAACTAAAACTTTCACGTCTTTTGTATCTGGAAACAATTTAAATTTAAAATGTTTTCCCCCATACAGATTATTAATGGAGCCATAGAAGGTAGAATATATTGTGTTAACTGTTAATATCAGCAGGCCTGGTTCACATCGCACAGACTCCTGGCACACAGAGGTCTGCGGTGCATCACAAAACAAAGTGTTGCATGCCAACAATACCTAAAAAGCACTGGATCACGCAAAAGTGACTGTTCTTTGGCCTCCCTGTTTTTTTTTAACCGGCCAGATAAACTGAACAAACACGGTAAGCACATGTCGATATCCCACCTCTTCTCAATGAGCTCACTAGTGATAGTCCACACACAGGAGCCTGGGAGGACATCTCGGTCGAACACACACAGCTTCAGCCTGTACTCGGTCTGTTCCAGCTCCTTGATCATCTCCCGGACAAACTCAAAGTCCTTCTGGCAGTAGCAGATGAAGGCATCGAACAGCTCAGGAGCACCTGGATTTAATTTAATAAGATAAAATACAACACATATTTATTACCCAAAAGCAAAACATTTGATAAGGAAACCACATGACTCTGCAGGGGACACTGCAGCGTTGCAGCAATGATTGATTAGTCAGATTAGGATTAGAAAACGTGTTGAAGCTTTTCCCCTGCGATGCTTTATCACAGAAAATAAGTGCCATGACAACTGCACTGCAAAACCACACACTTATAATGTTTTTTGCCACCCCATTACATTTAGGTGGTGTGTTTGAAGAACATGACAGATATAATGTTTTATTTTATTTTATTTTTTAGAAGATAGAAACTATTGATTGTTGGTAACCTAAAGTCATTCTAATTATTGAAGATTTATTTTTCATTTTCACATTTCATCTTGCATTTATGCATACTTATAATCGGTTCTCTTGCAGTTGGACAGACAACAGCTGTGCACCCTCCCTCTAACAAGTCAGGTACTTCAACCAACCTTTATTTTATACATTAATCATAACATTTACAACTGCTCAAAGTGTAGTTGACACTAAAACAATCTGACACTGTCTGACAATTTTCTTATAACAAGTTGTGGAAGAAGTAGGGAAATCCTTTACTTAAGCAAATGTATTAATACGATATCATCTAAAGCTCATACAGATACTGACCCTCAGGGTCGTCCTCCAGGGTGATACCAGTCCTCTCTGAGGTGCGAGGGAGACAGCTGTCCACCTCTGGGACCTGAAGTGGGGGCTTCGCATTCTTCTTCTGGTTCTCACAATACTTCCTGGCATTTTCCTCTGGTAGTGAAAAAGATGTGCATGTACATACAGCACACACACACAAATGCATAAGTTTGCATACAATAAGTTGGGGGTTATAGAAATACTGGTGAAATACAGATACACTGGAGATGTTCAGCAAATGTACATTATTATATACAGTACCAGTCAAAAGTTTGGACACACCTTCTCATTCAATGGTTTTTCTTTATTTTTATTTTTTTCTACATTGTAGATTAATATTGGAAGACATCCAAACTATGAAGGAACACATATGGAATTATGTGGTAAACAAACAAATGCTCAACAAACCAGAATATGTTTTATATTTTAGATTCTTCAAAGTAGTTGAATGAGAAGGTGTGTCCAAACGTTTGACTGGTACTGTATATATATATATATATATATATAAAATCGTAGGTTAGTCGATTTTGCAATATGTGAATCACTTCCTGAAGTAGCTACAGCTGTATGCTATACGTTTGCACGTCTTATGTCGTGTACTTTGTACCAGTGACATACGCATTTAAAGACGAAAGTCCAAATGACACCAACGAACCCATCAGAGGACGCAGATCCTCCACGATGTCTCTCCGCTCCACCTCCTCCAGGATTGACAGCAGCTTCCCGACCGTCGCGTCCGTGGAGCGGGCCTGCCAGCCCTCCAAGATCGATTCGGTGGGACTTCTGAAGCCCTCATAGTTCTTTATCTCCAGGTAAATGAAGCCCATGGACTCCGCGACAGCCATCCAGTCCGCGGCCACTGCGTTTCTGGGGTTTAAGTACAGTGCCAACTGTTTACGCACATTCATATTCAGCGCAATGAGAGGGATCGTCCATAAGTCAATTTCTGAATCGACGCAAGCCATGTTCGAAAAGTTTCCGGAGACTTCAGAACTTTAGTTGAAATACGAACAGGGAAACATTGTAACGAAAAACGGCGTCCCACAGCCTACCTGTCAACAGGAGGAAGTGATGAAAAATGCTGCGTACTGCGTCACGCAGGGGAGGAGAGTCACTGTTTACTTTCAGACACCAGTGTCCAAAACGTGCACTTCCACAAGTCTATAGTTGTTATTTTGGTATGATCGGTTTAGTGACCGGATACTGGAGGAATATATGTATTATTATATGTATTATTGATGAGTGAAATGGCTCGCAGTAGTGTAGAACTACAGGAACATTTGGGTGGAAATAGTGTTTCTGTTCCCTTTTCTTGCATGCTACATTCATAACTAAAGGCTCTACCTCCTTCCTTTAATCATATGCAACATAAAATGCAGAAAAATGTGGAAATGACCTCATTGCATCACAAAATCACATAACAAAAACTATTTATTTACTTTTGCAATTTTATTTTGTAACTGCAACAGATTGGCTACCTCTTAAAAAGAATTTAAAAAAAAGAAAATAAACTGTTTATCCAAACAGACATAAGAAGACAGCGAGGAAAATCTATATGCACAAGACCATCAGCAGATAGATGTTCCACTGCATCAAACTAAAACCCACATTGTGGCTTTATCAGTTGCTGCCGTCTAACAGGAAACCAGTCCATAAAAGGCACTTTATGGGGACTATTTTTCTCAAGAACTGATGGCATACGTGTAGATCAAGTGTACAAGCAGAACATGCATTTCCTCAAATCCTCATCAGACAACTTCCCTCAAATCAATCCGACAGTGCGCAACACAGATTTTTTACAGCAACAGTCCAAATTTGCGTCACTGGAGCTTCCATCCGTCCACGTGTTCAATGTTTGCTTTCAGAGAGGTCACAGGTTTTTGCTTTTAGAGAAATAGAAATCAATGCCTCTGTCACGATGCTGTTTGGGAGTGTGAGAAGCGCCCTTCTTTCCTCTTGGTGAAGGCCCTGTGCCACTCTGACAAAAAACAGGAAAACAAACAATTTACTTTACTGTGAGGGTTTAAAAGAAGATAGAGAGGCAACATAATAAGTATTTAGATCCCTTACTTATGTATAAATACACCATTACAATTAAAGTCCTGCATTCAAAATCATACTTTAGTAAGTTAATGTTGCTGATGATTAACCTGTACTTAAGTATCAAAAGTAAAAGTACTCGTTCTGCAGAAAAATGGCTCATGTGAGTGACATATTATAATATATGACATTATTATAAGTTTATAACATTGATTTTGTATTAAACAATTTGAGAAGTTTAAAAGGGAAAAGGGTTAGTTTGTACGGAGTGGGAAGCGAAAAAAAGGTTGGGGAACCACTGGTTAAATATCAAACAATACATTGTATTTACAAGCTTATCATGTATTGTTCTGGGTTAAACCAATCAGATAAATGTAGAGGAGTAAAAAGTACAATATATCGCTCTGTAGTGGAGCACAAAATTGTACATAAAGTAAGTGCATTACTTGAGTAAATGTGCTGTAAAAGGATAAAAATAGCTGTCACAGCAGCAACAGCCATTCATACTATCCACTTCCCTTTTCTCGGACACTCACTGGTTTCTTGTTAGCGTGTCTGCTCCATTCAGGTGCCATGACGATGGGGGTGGGGTAGGTCTCACCAAGGGACACATGGGCATGCGACAGCGAAGCAGTGCTGAGGGTCCAGGGCGTGTGAACGTCAGCTCCCTTGATCCCCTGCAGCTCAGGAACCCACTGCCGCACATAGTCGCCCTAAAGCAGATGCACGTGCAACCAAAACCCATCGGTGACCGAAATCTCCATATCACAGCTTTCTGCACATTTTCCTGGTTCCATCACCATCGTGTGACAGCAAACAATGATGAACTCCAAGCAAAAGGCAAAAGGGAAATGAAAGTAACTATTCATGCTTGTTTCCAAACTTACATTGCCGTCGTAGTCGAGGCCTTGCTTTATCATGTTGAACTTCCTGTTCTCTCTGGGGTCATTTCCTATGCCAGCGCTGTACAGCCAGTTGCCGTAGTTGCTGCAGACATCATGGTCAACCTTTGGGGGAAAATTTAAAAGTAAGAGGGCAATGCTCTTGAGTATCATCATCTACACATTAAAAAAGATTCAGGTACAGCTAATCCACAACATGTCAATATATAAATAAATGTATCACATGGTTTAAAAATACAATTTATTATTTTGAAAAGTTAAAACCGTCTTAAATCCTACTCACCAGAAGGTATTCAAACAACTCAGCTCCCATCCTCCAGTCCAGGCCCAAGTCCTTTGTGAGGAAGCTAGCAACATTCTGCCGCCCCCTGTTGGACATAAAGCCTGTCATTGCCAACTCTCTCATGTTGGCATCCACGAAGGGCACTCCTGTTCGTCCCTCTGTAATTAAAAAAATGATACATATATATTCAGATACACTGTACATATAATTTCAATGCACCTCTTTAAAGACACTACTTGATTTGTCAATAAAAAATATTTTGTGAACGAGGGAAAAATGGTGCAAACCTTTCCAAGAATTGAACAGCCTCATGTCCTTTTTCCATGGAACCGATTTCTCTTGAAGTCCTGAGATGAAATTACCACAAGCTTTACATTAATTTATAGTGTGCTTAAAAAATAAATCTGTTTAAAACATTTGCTTATTTTACCTTTGATCTGAAACAGTCTGTTTCCATACTTGACGCCTACAAACTTGAAGTAATCCCTCCACAAAAGTTCAAAAATGACCCTGAAAGACAGCAATGAAGAAAATGTTGTATTAGCTGTGTCTAAATAGTGTCCTATGATAGAGTAGATTTTATTTCTATTGTTTTGTACCTCACTCATCTCCAGACTCACCAGTATGTGCTCTGATTGGCTGTTCGCTCCCTCTCATACTGCTGGATCTGATGATAAATATACCTGGGTGAAATGCAACCCATCGCCAGCCTGCAGGATGCCAGAGGAGCACCGTTAGTGATGTATTTATAGGTACAGAACATTAAACTCTAGTAAGCATTCAGCAGTAGAGGAAATTATGCAAACACACTCACCAAGGTGCAAATTTAGTGGAATAATCTGCACCAATCAAGCCATTACGAGTCTCCTTGTAGGTTGCAACTGCATCCTAAAAAAAAGAACACATATTTATTACACTTATAATACATCATTATATGTTTTTCTTTTTTGACATTTTATAAGCAGCAAACTAGTGCATGTTTGTAATGAAAGTTGTGCTCACAGTGTCCCAGAAATAGTGTTTGAGTCTGGCCAGAGCATGACTTTCACCACCACTGCAGGGGAAAGCTGAGCGAGGATCAGCCAAAGGCTCTAGAGGAATATAACAAGAGAACAATTTCAGCATCCAAATGATTTTATACATGTTAAATTGTCCCCGATGTGCATTAAGACACGCAGAATCATAAAAGCTTAGTCTTGTACTTGGAAATCATGCCGGTCTGCTTGCTCTCCGGCACTTAATGAGGAAATCTGTGCACAGCAGTCTGCCTATTGAATTCTGAAAGCAGCAGCAGTGTCTATTAACTTAATAGAGGTGCTGCATAAAATGAGCAATTTGTGCTTCCTTATTGCCAGCAGCATGTACAGACATTTATGCAAAAGTCAATTTAATAAGCACATAAAATAAATACACATGAATTTATCATAGTGATACTGATAGACATTTCAGCAAAATCACAGAACACAAAGACACAAAGGGAAAGTGCAAGATAGTATGAATTAATCCAATTTGGATCTTGCAGATAATACATTATGCACCTGTCTGTTCCAGGTCCTCTGCTGTAGGAATGGCTCCTTCTTCCAGCCCTTTTGGGAGAGGCTTTAGCTGCTCTGGGGTTGGGAACAGAGGCCTCACCCTGCTCTGGGTCTCCACTGCCTTCCTGAACTGAGTGTACACATCAGGCAGCCTAAACAAACCAGGAAGAAATGCTCTTAATCTACATCTCCCACAAAACTGCCAGAATCAAAAACAGGACGTTAAGCAGAACATGGACGCTTTGTCCCAGGAAAGCCATATCCTCTCTCACCTGGACATGTGGTGAAATGGAAGATCATCCCTGTGGTACAGTGTCGACCCCCAGCAGGTGTGAACTTTGACATTCATCTGTGCGCAGACATCCTTCACTCGTTTCTCGACGTTCAGTTCTTCCGAGGTCACCTGGAACATGAGCGCATGAAGTAATAACCGTCAATATCACTTGCATATTCAATAAAGACGTGATCATTTCAATAAGAGAAAGACTGTTTGAAACTACCTCCTCATGAAACGCCACAGTGCTGACAGAGCCCAGTTGCTTGATGAGATCTGCAACTACCTCCTCTGGCTTTCCCCGTCTCACCACGAGGTTGCTGTCACACACACATAAAAACAAACACATACACACGAAATAAGTCCCAGACCATGCAAGCTGCATCCTGGGTAGAGAGCTCGCAACTTCCCCCTCACTGACCTGAAATAATGATGGCAACAGTGTGTCAGTGTGTGCCAGACCCAATGTTAACATAAGCATATCCTTCTATAAGCTCAGGTGTGTCCTGATCCTGTTACATCAATTAAATCCTGGAAAGCGGAGGACATGTCTGTACAAAGTGTCTGTGTAATAATAACATGATGCATACATTTATGATCACTTTTAAATTTTGTAAGGAGATTGTTGGTTTTTAATTCTAGAACAAAGACAGATCTACACTGTGGAGATATTCAGCAACATGAATAGAGCAGTAGAAGACACATACATTGAGGTTATAGACAGGAAACTAGTCAACGAACAGCTGTTTAGTTACCTGCCCTTGGTGAGCATTGTGTTTCTAAGGTCCCTGATACTCTCCAGTAAGAAGCGCAGGCGGAAAGGCCCAGTCTTTGGTAGGTTGTAGTTGTAGGTTCCCACATAATGTCTTGGGTCGAAGCAGTACAGTGGGACAATGTACTCTGCATTTCTTTGAGCCCAGTGGAAAAGCTGCATGTAAAGAGTACAAAGTAAAGGATATCTTATCAGCTATTAGAAATAGTGACCATGACCTAATTGCAGCAAACGCTTTAAAACTGTGAATTTAATTATTTGAGCAAACTGTGTTGATACTACAAATGTGGCTGCTGTCATTGCACAGCTTTAGTTAAGCAGCTGATATTAAAAACACATAACCTTGAAATCTAAATTGCTGTTTTAGGGACATTTAAAGTAAACAACTGCATTTTCTTTTAAGTTGGGAAAAATGCCGTCTTTTATTTTGAAAAATTGCAAACCAGAAGTCGTGCATGTTGATGTCAACATTCTCCAGTATGGCTGACTGAAATAATGTAGTTTTTTTGTCTTACAAAGCTAGAGGATATAGGGCAGGATTGGTACATTTAAAATATATATATATATATAATGTGTGATTCTTGATTAATTCTAAATTCCTGGTCATTTAACTGTGAAGAAGAGGCTTTAACAGACACGTTTACTTCATGGTTAAATAGGATCTCTGGAGTTATATAACGACACATCTCATAACTGTACAGGCTCGTGAGAGATTCATAAACTCACCTCATTGTCGTGGAGACGCAGGTCGTTTCTCAGTAGACATATGACTGTACGGGAGGCAGACATACTTATGGGTTACAATGTAGCAGCAGTGCTCGGACCAGAGAGCCGCTCTGCCTCAGTGCCTGCTGAGCGTGCAGAGTGGCTACGTCACGTTTTCAGACACGCTGTTACAAAACATCAGGTTTTGTAAGGTGGCTGTTCTGCAGCTGCCTCATTGCCTAATTGTATTGCAGATTCTGTTTGTTAATTATTATCTTATTATATGTGAGCTACTTTTTGCTAAAGGAACATTTTGAATGTAGAACGACTTGTATAACAGTATAACAATAGTATTTATACAGTGTAGGATTCCTGTTTACTTCCTATGTTTACTTCTGCTTCCCCACCACTGTACACACACACACACACACACACACACACACACACACACACACACACACACACACACACACACACACACACACATACATACATACACATACATACAGTTTGGACACATCATTCAATGGTTTTTCTTTATTTTTATTTTTTTCTATATATATATATATAGTACCAGTCAAAAGTTTGGACACACCTTCTCATTCAATGGTTTTTCTTTATTTTTATTTTTTTCTACATTGTAGATTAATATTGAAGACATCCAAACTATGAAGGAACACATGTGGAATTATGTGGTAAACAAACAAATGCTCAACAAACCAGAATATGTTTTATATTTTAGATTCTTCAAAGTAGTTGAATGATATAAGGTGTATCCAAATTTTACTATATATATATATATATATATATATATATATATATATATATATATATATATATATATACACACACTGGCAGGTCCGCCTTATTTATATACTTTTACATGAGGGGGGAAAGAATATTAGAAACACCTTTCAATATAATAAACTCCAGTACACCACCCATAATTCAGTGTGCCAAGTGTGCCTAATAAAGTGGCTAGTGAGTGTATATTAAATCCAGTCCATTTTATTATCAGCTTAAAATTGTTATTGTCCATATGAAACTAAAATAAAAAGAAAGAAAAAAGCAATTGCCAAAGGGGATTTTAAAGCATTAGTGGTATCATCAATAATAAATAAATTAGATCATAAGCTAAAAAAGGAACAATAATTCTTTTTTAGGGGAGAATCAAAACGTTAAACTGAAAACCACATTTTTAATTGGATTTTATATTATATAATAACGTATAAATCAGATACTGAAGTGCAAAAAATAGGTATTAGCTCAGAAGACATAAAATATGATAAGAGTGGATAAAACTGCAACAAAGACTTTCTCGGGCAATGCGATCACAAAAAAACACAATAAAATGACACAGGGAAATAGTCTTAGACCTTGGATTTATTAAGTTAAATGTACAAAAGATCAATGACTTGATACATTTCATGTTTCAAGGCTTTGTCAATAAGACAAAACACACTCTGTCCCAATCGAAAGCCTCCCAGCCTTTTTTCATACAGCCTACCAGCTCTCAACGAGACAATAATACATATTCCTGTCTAAATCACAGTACAATCTACTGTATAATGTAGCTATTTCATCAAATAGATTTGTATATAATGTAAAGAAATTTCATACAAAAGTGCAGAACAATATGTATTTACAGTATAATCTTTTTTTTTTTTTTCTTATAAAACAACTTAAGCAAATCCTGTGTTTGCTCTCTAAAGAACAGCTGCTCACCTTATTAAGAAGCGTCCCGCTTTGGCAGTGAACATTTGTGTTTACAAGCAGATTCAGGTAAGGCACTGACAAGGGTCAAAAAACATTTGTTCGTTCCTTAAGTGCCACTGAATTACAGCCAGCCACGACACCTCCAACATCAAAATCCCCAGTTAAGGTTGCATCTCATCGCCATTTTAAAGAATACAGCATTTAGCTCCATATTTCCACCTTGACCCTTTTTTGGCGACGTGTAATATTATCTCACATGACATCACACAGCGAGAGTTGTGCTGTCAGCTGGTCATTAAGTGATCCATTCATATAGTGTGGAAAGCAAAGTGAAGGCATGGGGTGACTGGATTCATTCTAAAGTTACAAAAAAAATAAATGTAAACGAGATGCTTACTTCAATCTAACTCCACAACTTTTCATAATAACACCATGTGATGATGTCAATGCATCTGATTTGGTCTGTGCATGTCTACCGTGCACGAAGCTGCCATAACATAGAAAAGGCTATAGGGCTCTGAGGTGACGAAACCAACATGACTAATACTGCACATTAACTTAGCCAGAAGTTTCTGCAACGTCTTTGGCCAATTCTTTTTCGATGGACTCAAAGCTCACTGCATGGGAAGCTGGAATGGATGTCACAGACTCCAACAGTAGTGTTGGTATTGCTTAATAGACATTGCACACTGATGCAAAAGTTTGGTTATTTTTTTTCCTTTTATACTACACAATTCTCCTTTACGAAATGATATAAAAAAATGTTTCGAATAGAAAAATATCTCAGTTGATTATCCTGCATGTTGGAAACATTTCAATGCATGATATATCAAAAGTGCAACATTGGCAATCCTTCTAAATGGGGTTCTGAGTGCCATAAAAGAAAGGTAAGGTTACCCTCTAAGATGTTTAAAAAAAAGACATTCTTACTTACAAATTCTCATTGTAAGGCGTTGACAACAATATGTTTACATTTTTCCGGGTGATAATAGAAAAGTCAGAGGCTGAGATGACCTTATATGTGTCATTGTATGTCATATCAAAATATTTACCATCTTAATTTCACACACAGCTTACTGTACTGTCAGATGTGATCAATGTCAACAGTCAGTCACGGTAACATAGCGTCTGGCCCGACCTAAACACCGTTCTGCTGCAGTAAATGAGTGTAAAGACCCAGAAAGCTTGAGAAGTCACTGCTCTCTCACGTCACTTGTTCTGCTCTTGATAGAGGACAGCAGTCTGTAGCCAGTGACACTGCTAAGTGCTTTCTCCTCAGTCCCCTCCTGGGGCAAAAAACACTGCGACGCCTCAGAGGACTCAGGAGGTCTGACAGCAGTCAACCTGGACTCTCACTGAGAAATTTGGGTTGAGCTAGTTGGTGAGAGATGCAGGGGTCCGGACAAGGCAGACACTGGTGATAGATGACAGAGCAGGAAGTTGGAGTGATGCTGAGCCCTGGTGATGGGGGGGGGAGAAGGTGGGGAGGAGGGCCTGGGGATGGGGCGATGCCGGGACCGTGGAGGCCTCGCAGGCAGGGGGAAGGGAAGGGGGGGTCCGCGGGCTCTCAGAAGCAGCCCTGGACGAACGGGTGGCTGAGCAGCACGTCCGCAGTGGGCCGCCACTTCTCCTCCACAAACACCTGCCGCAGGAAGTCTCTGCCCGCGTCGGACACGCTCTCTGGAAGTATGGGCTTCGTAGGCTGGGTGGCGATCTTGAAAATGGCCGCCATGGCCTCGTACTCGGCCCACGGAGGTTTCTGGGTCAACATTTCCACAACAGTGCAGGCGACACTCCTGAGGAGAAAAAAAAAAAACATCCAGGAGAGTTTTTAATCACAGGCACATTAAATATTAGTTCACATGTAGTTTAATGGGTTGTTTCTAACTATTTATGTTTCTATTTACCTTTTCTACAAAGTGCTTTATACACAACGACATGTAATTGACTGTTGTAACTTGCTTTATTGCTGGAAATACAGAATACTTGAATTGAACTGTCGTTGGCTCACTAACAGTACACCACAGCAAAAAAGGATATTGCTACATGCATTGCAACTGCATTATTTACACAACAGAGCATTCTTTTTGAAAATGACCACAATGACGGAAAAGACAAGAGTCTAATGTATCAATAAATATATAACATGGTCATATTTATTTAACTTTATGTAGTACCAGCAGTCATAATCATAGTGCTAGAGCTCCGAGTGCAGAACATGGTAATCTCACCATAAACTTTACACATGTGCTATTTACTGCATTGGATTATATTTTACAGGTTTTCATGTTGATTTATTCACCAACACAAATTTATATTTTTATTTTGTAATTCACATTCATTATAGCATTCCTGTCTTGGTGACTACTATATGTATTACTGTATGTATTGCTTTACCACCCATCTTTATCTTTATTGACGTGTATTTTTCAGCTTGTAATAAATATAACTGTGCTGCAGCTGTCTAATATCCCGTCTGGGCCTCATTACAGCTCCACATGATCCGATTCCTTACCATACATCAGCTTTGCGGCCATAGCCCTCCCCGTTGATGACCTCCGGGCTCATCCAGTAGGGGGTGCCAGTGACGGACTTGATTCCTGTACCAGACATGCAGATGGTCTGGATACGTTTGCTGGCTCCAAAGTCTCCCAGCTTCACGTTCCCCGAGGAGTCTCTCAGGATGTTAGCACCTGGTGGAACCAAACAAAATGAGCTCAGAGTTTTTCAAGGGGTCTCCCGAGGACTCTCAATATCCTTTAAGGGATACTTTGACAGTTTTTGAGGTTCAATGAATGTACTTAAAAGGTGCAGTTACAAAGTGCATGTGCCAGCACTTCAACTGACTGAACAACCTTAGGGGAAAGGTAAACTTTTCCTATGGCTTGACAAGTCTGTGGTGACGGAGCAAGAGTCAAAAGGCACAAATTAAATCAACCGTCTGCTCCACGTGGATCAAACCAGAACACCCTTCCTACTCCTTCTTTAGTCATTTTCCGACATGTCGCTGTGTCTATCCCATTTCCTTCAGGCGCTCCACTTGTTTGATCAGTGACTAATGCACACTCACTCCTACTGTAGGATGGCTGGCTGTAGAATAGAGATTGAGGGCCTAAATAGGTGACCTGTTCATTCCTTAAAGCTGTTCCCACTGTCTGTATGTTTGTTTTTAGGGACTTGACACTCTAATAAATCATGTTAGGGCTTTATTTGGCTCCTTGGAACATTCAATCCACAGACACTTTATAGTTTAATGTCACGGCTGCGATGCCAAGCTCTATCCGAAAAACCACCATGTGCTGACAGCTCTTTTTACTGCATACAGAGGAGCTCTTGTGTGGTGAGATGAGCACACACCGTATATTACAGATGAAGAGCATTTTTAAGTGGAAAATCCCACCCACATATAAACTCTTATAGGGCCGGCCTGTGTCCTGTGAGACCTACTATCTTTTTTTCCCCACCAGACGGTATATTTTAACTCTTCTCGGGGAACAGCAGTACGGGCAGCCAAACTTAAGCCTTTCCATCCGGTGTTGGACTTTTTTTAGACTGGCCGATTTTACCAGCATGAAGCCTAATATATCTCAAAGGGGAGTTCAAAATAGCACTTTTCTTTTTCCAGGCTCCTTCTGTAGACGTTGAGTAACCAAATGAGGAAATGTCAACCAGAATAAAATGAATGAACCGGGAGTCTCCTCAGCAACAGCATGAAGAAAGACTGTTTACACACGGACGGCTAAGTCTGCGTCTCGTGTGTGTGTGTGTGTGTGTGTGTGTGTGTGTGTGTGTGTGTGTGTGTGTGTGTGTGTGTGTGTGTGTGTGTGTGTGTGTGTGTGTGTGTGTGTGTGTGTGTGTGTACCGGTTACAAATCCAATTATAACCCTATCCTGACCTTAGCAGGCTGGCTGTTTCTGTTACCTTTGATGTCTCTGTGTACAATCATATTGCTGTGCAGGTAGGAGACTCCTTGGAGGATCTGCCTGGTGTATCTCCTCGTCACCTTCTCTGTCAGGGCCCCGTAGGCTTTTAGCTGGTCCTTTATTGAGCCCTGGAGAGACAGCAACAGAGAGAGAGACAAACAGAAAGGCAGCGAGAGAGTGAGTGGAAGGTTGAGAAATGCATTCATGATTTTTATATTGGCTGTAAACTAATATTGTCACAGCTGTAGCTTAAAAAATTATAGAAGATCTGCTTATAGAAGGAATATTTGCGTGCCATCATATGTTTCCAGTTGGAGCAGATTTATTTTGTTTTACTAGGAAAGGGGCCCCTGAGTACAAAAACAAGTGTACAAACACAGAATGTGCTGACAGATTTTGATTCCAAACACCTTCGATGTCCTGCATTTCTTTTTCATTTCCTGTTTTCAGTTCCTCATGAGGAAATCACAGGAGCAAAGATCTGATCCGGTAACACCTGGGACGCAGTGTAGGAACTCACACAGTGCAAACTAAACTTCTCCCTCTTCACTTTCAGCTGTTTGCCAAGACACCTCAACGACTCTCTGGCTCTCAGAGGGACACTTGCCATCATCCCTGTGGGCGACTAAACTGTTATCGGTCAGCCACAGCAGTGCAGCCGTGCAGAGCAGTCACACACACGCTTGGCTGTGTCGACCTCCTCTATTGCAATCTGCCAGAAAACTACAGCGAAACATAAACATTTCCAGTTTCCAGACAATGTGTGACTAAGACACTTTACAGCCCTCAGAAAAAAAAAAGAGCCCAGGAAATATTAAAACCAGGCTCAGGGACAGGGTCCACAGGCGACAGCGGCTCATTAAGGCGCTCATTATGTCAGAAAAAGATCTCATAAACTGAGCAGTTCTGCTGACATCAACCTCTAAAGACATGTTTGTTGACGACTGCTGACGTCAAAATAGTTTTTTCAGCAGATGGAGCCAGAATGGGTTTGATTTGATGTTTGTCTTTCAACGTCTGTGTAGCTATCTCTGCAGCATGACATTCTGACTTTTAGCCACAACTTCTTAACTGTTGCATCGCTGTTCTACTACATGTGATTTATAAAAGTGTTACTGTATTCAAATGAAAAATGCCCTGCAGAATACGCACCCCAGGCATAAACTCCACAAAAATGGTGAGTTTCTTCTGTTCAAGGTCCCGAAGACAACCGTAGTACTGTACGATCCGCTCATGACGCAGATTCTTCAGGAGCTGAATCTCACACTCCAGAGCATTCACCTCCTACAGCAAAAAAAAAATATGTTACAGTTATGAAAAGCATAGATGCATTCAAATATATAGCATCTTTAATCTTGAATCTTTAATCACTGTGTTTTGCCACAAGTCTATGACTTATTCCAAACAGGTTTGAGGTGAACTCGCTCACCTTGCTGGTTTCTTGACAGTCGGTATCGAAGGGCACCTGCTTGGCGGCCAGCTCGCGGCCTGTGTCGGCGTCATAGCAGAGGTAGACTTCCCCGAACGCCCCGCGGCCAAGGAGCTTTCCTTGTCTCCAGTTGACTGGCGCCCGCGGAGCTGCAGAAACAAGACACCACATGATGAAAACCCTCCAGTAATTCATTTGGTTTCTAAGCCCCCAGAGGCAGACAGATCCACTGTGATATACTGATTTGAGAAAACACTGAAGCATGAACCAAAATCCGCCCGCAAGAGCCGGCTGCAGCTCGCACAGCAACCTCACCAATACCAGACGTCAAAAAATCAACCGCAGGGTCGTTAAATAATTCCCACTGCAGACCCTCTCAGATGGGGAAACCCCTGATAACTGAGTAAAACCACGCTTTCAGAGAGAGCATCTCAACAACTCTCATCTTCACAAGCACAGACTCCGAGACTTTGTTATGGTATTAACGGGCCTCTTTGTGGCCGGGTTAGACAGTTTGGTCTCGTGTGGGTGAGAATGAGAGCGGAGACGTACACGTCAACCACAGACTGCTGAGCTGAGCTTGTCTCATGACAAAGACAAATTCTGGGCAACGCATCGTGTGGACTGGAGGAGGACAGATGTGATTAGTGAACATGTGGATGGATGATGAGGGGAGTGGGAGTTCTGCCTGCTGTGACATACAGTATTACTGTACATTAATTGTACTCCCTCTTACTACTAAGAATTTAAACATGTTTGACAGTCATAGAGAAGAAATTATCCTTCTTTTGTATTCTTGTATCATCACTGTTTGACTCTTTCAGCTTGAACAACTAAGTCACACATTTGAGAAAACTTTCCCTATAAGTTTTTTGTAATTTATATTTTTGTGATGTTCCCAGAATGCCTTTAGTCAAGGGCTGAGTATCATGTTAAAATGTTTGATAATAGGCTGAGAAAATCCCTGAGTTTCGGTACCGATAAGATACTTATTTTAGGGCCTGACTTCTCTAAATGTCAATTTTTACGTCACAAAAGAAGCCAAAGTGCTCAAATGATCATTTCGTTCCTGCACAAGAACTAAACCCGAACAAAGAAGTTTTTATTTGGCAATTTTTTTATATAAACTTGGAATTATCTGAAGTAAACAGGATTATGATTTATGATCATAAATAAACAACCAATTGATGCCAGAATTCAGTTTGAGAGTTTTTCATTGGTACTAAAAGAAAGAAAGTCTTTATTGGTCTAGAAGAGAAGTTGTTGTTTTTTTAAGCCCACACATGTTCACGTTTACGACTGGATTAATGCCGCAGACATATGGTTGTATAAATGCTTATATGTTAAGAGATTTAATGCACTTATTAAAAAAAGACTGAGGTTTAAAACCCAGCCTCTCTCTGTTCTTGATAGGCAGGAGAAAAGTCTGACCTTTCTTCATTCGTCTCTGGATTAATGTGTCTTATTATCCACAGGAACCAGACAGATACAACACATATCAACAACAACGGCCAAGGAATGCAGTTCATGTAAAAACTGTTTACGTGTTTGGGGTGAAAGTTTCCTAATTGTACTACTTACACTTGGCTGTACCTCGCTGGCAGCTTTTGTCAGCGGTGCGGCCCAGTGAGCGCAGGTCGCTGTACTGCAGCGTACTGTCTCCATTGTAACTGCGTGTGCGACTGGAAGGAACCAGCTGAAACAGGTTCTCCTGCGGCATAAAGCTGCGAGGAAGTGTCCTACGACCTGAAAAACACACATATATATATATATATATATATATATATATATAAAGAAAACAGACATATTAATGACTTAACACACAAAGGCCACTGCATCGTTTGTTTTTACTGTGAATCATTTCAACACTGTTTTTGCCCGGTTGCTTTACAGGTGTTGTGCATAAAGTGAGCTCTTGGCCAAGACTTAGGGCCAGCCAGAGCAGAGAGCCTCTCGCCACTCCGTCCCACTTCCCCTCAGACAGGAAGCAGGGCCCTGTGTTTTTATACAAGTTCGGGTTCACCGCGGGGAAACGTAAATCATTGCTAGCCAAGGTTAGCCTCTGAGTAAGCAATTACTAGCAGCTGCCTGGAACAGCAAGCCAGCACTCCATGTACCAAATCTACAGTGATGTAAATGTGAGGAGGAGGCACTGTAAAGAATGAGATTCTAAATGCATAGAATCGGACTAGATGGCAGTGTCTGGTAGTGGTGTGTGTTTATGCCTGTGTTGTCCTGACAACACAGCAGCATATCTGTTTAATCCGGGCAATAAAAGTGTTGTTGTTATTGTTCTAGCAAGGCCTGTTTCTTACGGTCTCCATAATCCTTGCTGCGATTGGGCAACTGGAACTGGCGAGGGAAAGTCCCTCCTTTTCCATGGCGACCTGAAGAGGGAGCAAAGAAGCACTGCTGTCAGTAAGGAAGTAATGGAGCCTCAACAGCAACTTCATTCTTGTTTTATAGTTACAGTCAAGACAATAATACAGATTGAATTGCTTGGAGTTGGAGAAACACAAACATATTGATGCCTGATAAGGATAACATGCTGATCACATCTGACAGACGCTACATTGCTTTGGCTCAATCTCTGCATGTCAAGTCAAAGTTGAGTTCAAAAGCAGCGTCATGGAAGACAGCTTTTCACACACTGAACAGAGCTGTTCTATCGCCTCACTGCAGCCAGGAGAGAAAACAGCTCATGTGTGCTAGCTTAGCCTTAGCTCTAAACCCAGTGGAGCAGTAACTAAAGACAGGTGGGGAGCACTGCTGACGCAGGCGAGCTCTCACACACACACACACACACACACACACACACACACACACACACACACACACACACACACACACACACACACACACACACACACACACACACACACACACACACACACACACACACACACACACACACACACACACACACACACACACACAGAATGGAGACCAGTGGAGCTGTTTGCAATTGAAAGCAGCTGTTCTGTCAGATGACTGCCTCCCCTCACGCTGTTTTTGTGGCCGTATCCCATGGAGACGGGAGTTATTTTTTGTGTTTGGCAGCGCGGGATGGAGAGGAAAAATCTACTCACAGGGAATGGTAAACAAATACTCTGGCCCTCCGCAGGAAGGGCCACACAGCTTTACATCTGGGAGGGGAGAGTGTGCGTATGTATGTGTGCAGGCACGTGCATGCATGCACGCCCAAGTGAGTCTTTAAGTGCTGCTGCAGCTTTATGAAGCTCCCCATACTCCCAGTCTGTGTACATAGTGCGCAGCACTGCCTTTTTAAAAAAATTTACAGCACGGGGGGTGGGGGGTGAAGGATGAAAAAGAAATGACCAGATTGGGAGAGCTGCTGTGGTTCGTCTGTTCATGCGGATTAGTGTGGCGTTATCTGTCATCCTGCTCTATTTGATCTGCGTTCTGAAGGAAAAGGGACAGACAGGGAGCCAAGGGACGAGGAATAGGCGAGAAGGGGGGCATCAAGAGGCGAGGGGACAGAGAAGGGAAGTGATCATGGAAAGACAGGAAAGCAGCCATGTCTATTAGGAGCTGGAGTTTGAAAAAAAAAAGAAAAAAGAAGGCAGACGAAGAGTAGAGACGGGATGAGGGAGACAAATGAGATGGACAAAGGGTACACAGAGGAGACTGTGTGAAGGATAAAGCAGGAAGAGTTATGATGCTATCACACTCCCTTCATCACCTCCCGAGACACAAGAAATACAACCGAGATATTAAATATCTCCACAACAACCCATTCCTCATTTTAAGTATTTACTCCCTGATAAAACCATCAAATAGTATCATCTCCCTCCTCATTAGTAATCTCTAGAGGGTATTCGCTGCGAGGAAAACATTTTCAGGAGCTGCACGAACAGAGCTTTAGTTCTGTTTCTGTGAAACTGATTGTGAGGCTATAATTACCAGAGAACTAGAAACGGACAAAACTTTCTGATAACGAACAAGCTTTCTGCAGCTCCCTTTATCTCTCTGTAGTGTTGGGAGTTGACTCGACAGCAGAGTGGCTCCTCTCCTCTCTTACCTTTGTATTCATAGTTGAGGTTCAGGTAATTATTGTCACGGTTGTTCTGCGAGAAAGGAGGACTGAAATGAGAAGAGAACAGGGGGGGAAAAACAAGTTGAAAAAACAGTTTGCTATTTAAGTCCGTAATTTCCCCTTATCTTCAAACAGAGTCTGGCTACAAGCTGCTGGTCTGAAACTTCAGACTGTAAAGCAGCACAAAATGCCTCAAAATGACTGCTGCAATTCAAACTACTGAGCTTTCAGTCACAATTGATGTTAAACGACAATGTGCTGAAATAGAAAAAGATAAGCTAAGAGCCTCTCTGCATTGATGATAAGAAAGTTCACTTTGTGGAGTGCTTAAATGGCAGTGAAACTAACTTTCTAACATTAAATGTGTCAATCTACATTCAGCCCCCCCCCCCCCCCTCCCCCCACACCCTGGCCGTCTGTAGCTAGCCCTGCCCCGACGACCCGACAGAGAGTGACGTCTCTGTTGACCGCAGGGCGGCGCGGGGCCACGAGACCCTGGATAAGGGGCACGCATGCCCCCATCGCAGGGAAAAGTTCCATGCACTCGTTTCCTGCCATTGTTCTGCAGCCTGGAGCCCAGATAAGCCTCGTGCAGGTAGAGCTGTTTCCGTCCTGCGCTCCCTCTCAAACCTCACTCTGGCTCACTTTTCTTTTCCCTTTGATTCAAATTCAATCTTTTTCACTCTTCAAAGCCACCCCCCCCCCCTTCCACTTCATTTTCACTTTCTCAACACTTTTTTTTTTTTTATTTTCTGGCTCAATGTTTCCCTCTAATCCAGCATGTTCTTGCACAATTGCGTCTCCTACTCGCATCTCTCTCTTTCTCGTGATAACGGAGGAATCCAGGCTTCCAGATAAGAGTTTTTATTGCCATGGCAATGGCAAAGTGACCTGATTCCTTCTCAGCACAGGCAGGGTCAGGGAGCTCTGCTGGCCTTTAACACTGTGTACAAACTTCACTGAGAGCCTCTAGTTGCTTCTGTGTGTGTGTGTGTGTGTGTGTGTGTGTGTGTGTGTGTGTGTGTGTGTGTGTGTGTGTGTGTGTGTGTGTGTGTGTGTGTGTGTGTGTGTGTGTGTGTGTGTGTGTGTGTTTTGCATCATACAAGATCACATCCAAGTGTGTTTACAGGCAGGAATGCTGCGATGCAAACCCAGTCTCCTATCTCTGCAAATAATGCTGCTCTGCAATATGAATGTGCACATCATACATCTAAATCAAAACAGACAAGGGTCATAAATCACACATTGCACGATGACTCACCTATCCAGCGCCTGATCTATTGATTGACAGCTGCTCGACAGTGAGTTGTCTGCGCTCCCGAAGGGATCCAGCATCTGACAGATATAATAACACAGGGGAATCGAGGGTCAGAGAGCATGGATTCATGTGGGACAGAATATAGAGCAGTGCAGATAGAGTAGTGTGTATTACTGCTGTGCAATATACAAATGTGAAGGTGAATGAGTAGTTTTTGATTGCATCTTTAAAAGCTGCATATCCATGTTGTACGCAGCTACATTCAAAAAAAAAAAAAATTGAACCTCCATATATATGTAATGCACAATAAACTGAGAACGACCATCCTGGGATCTTCCTGTTTCCGAGTAAGATGATCTATCGTGTTTTTTAAAGATGAATTTGCTGTGCTGCAGCAGTAATAAATAACAGGAAACAACATTTAAATACCGTTTGGTTTGAAAAACAGTAAAATTGTTCTTAAACTAACTAACAGTAAAATAAAGATACTCATTCAGCCAAAAAACATTGAATAAATATTCAGAAAAATATTCAATTTTTCTGGTTTGTTTCCTTTAATAAGTGTCTCTATCAGGCATTACACTGTTTGAGGTGTCCATCTAAAAAATAAAGGACAAAGTAGAGGCATAGCTACACTACCAGTCAAGCAGAGCAGTATTCACATAATTGAGTTCAAGGGATGCAAAGAACTAAGGACTGAAATAACACACCGCATATTGAATGATCGTCGGTGGTTGCTGAACGAAATTCTTTAAAAAGAGTTGATAATGAAATGAAATGAAGCCAAAGGCAGTGGTTGCTCTGCTTTAACTGGGATTGCTACAGTTTCAGCAGGCTGCCAATGAGGACTAAAAAACGAATGAATTGAATAGCTAAAAAATGAAAGACTCATTTCTGTTTTTGCAAGTGGCCTTGACAAACAGGCCTCTCTTGAGAAGTCCCAGTTACAAATGATCAAGGTAAATGCGAACAAATACAGTCCAGCTCTTGCCGTGCTCTTACATTCTGGTGGTGGGTCTCGGGGATGAACTCCCCTTCACTGTGGATGCTGGTGTAGGAGCCCTGGCGGGCAATCTGCTGCTGCTCCTCGGGAACGCTGCCAGGCGGCGGGGACGTCCGACCCGTGTGCAGGGAACCTGGAACAGTTTTGGAAGACATGTAAAATCAGGGAACAAAAGGAAAAAGTGGTGAGGGGCGAGGAGGAAAAGAAGGGGGAGATGATCAAGATATGAAAGCGAGGGGCAGCGGGGAGAGAACGGCGTCACGGTGTTATTCATGGGTACAAGTTCAACAGTGCCAGGACTCCGAGAAGTGATTTACTAAACCACACTGTCGCCACCTCTAACCTCAATTACTGTGACAAACGCTCCCCCGGCTGAGCTGCTGCACTCGTCCTTGACAGTGTGAGAGGACCTACTGAAAGTCTGTCTGTCGCCGGCTCAGCTGAGCTGGCAGTAACACTGAGAAAGTGCGTTGAGGCAAATAGGTGCCAAGATGTGTAGGAAAAGTTAAATTACAGTAAATAGTTTAGGGTTGACTGGAAGATTAAACTCCTTTTTCCTCACAGTTCAGTTTCTCTCTGCCTCTCTCCTCTCCCCCTGCTGCTGCACGTCATCGAGGTACCCGGGATCACATCACATCTTCACTCAACCGTCCACTGTGACGGCTCTCCTGTCACCTCTCATCTGCCACCACTCCCTCTACTTCCGTCTCCTCTCTGACTAGCGGCTCACGGGGGGGAATTGATAGTGAGCCGGGTAATTCTATACAATACATATGACTCCGGGTGGTGACGGCGCTGATGTTATTGGGGCTGTGTGAGAAAGATCGGCGCCGACAGCCATCGTAAAGGTGCTTTGGAAGAACGCAAAGGCGCGCTGGTGGTTTCTGCATGTGTCTGAGGTTGAGATATGACTGAAACATTGACCTTTCTGGATATAACTGATATAAAGGGAGTGGAAAGATTCAGAAAAGGGAGGCAGGGAAAGCTCAGTATTTTCACAGAGCAAAATAAACCGACACACTGTGTTACCAAACAAGCCAGGGGGAACAACAGAACTGGAGCATGCCGTGTTATCTAGACGCTGAGTGTGACATGATGACAAGATAATGACCTTTGACTGCCTTAAAAGTGCTGTATGACAATTTGTGCTTTCTTGCAATTAGTTGGATGAGACAACTGATGCAACTTCTCATGCAAGTTAAATAATATTTTAAAGAAAAACTACAGCCAGAGGCTAGCTAAGCTAACTGTCTGTAGACTGGGTGTTTGGGGAAACAGTTAGCCTACTAGGGCTAAGGATACAGAATAACCGTGGTGTATTTTATCCATACAACAAACTAAGTTAACAAAGTTGCCGCCAGTTTTAGGTCTGACCAAACAAACAAAATATACTGTCAAGCATTCATTAGTAAGATTTAGAGGCATATTTTGTTACCGTAGGACAGAGCATCCTCAGAATCATAGGGATGAAGCAGGTGGAGAGCTGTTTGGTATGAGAGCAGACACCTGTCCTTGCTTTGACCTGACATCTTTCTTGACTATTAAAGTTGTCACTTGCACCTCTGATTTGTCCATTCTTAAAAATCATGTACCTCATCTTTCCATTAACATTCCTATGACTTTGGCATCACTCTGCGTTGTAAATTGACGCGGACACGCCACCCTTCAGGCCTCAGCAGGTGAACAAGACATCTTGACATCAACAGGATTTGATTGCAACTCTTGTTTTTTTAGGGAGGAATTGCGTCCCAACGGCTCCTGATAGAGCTGTAATGGCATTCTGATTGGTCCGATTCTCATTGACTTTTAATTGAATGCGTGTGTTTCTACATGGCTGCTCACCTGTCGAGTGTTTGCGCACCCTCTCCGAGCCCTTGAGCAGGGAGCCCTTCAGATCTCCGAGTGACCTTGATGACCTCATCTCGCTCTGTTTGTCCCTGCTGTTCACCTGTAGGTACTACAGAGAAAAAAAAAGTACATGCTAAGTGGAACAAGGGGGCGAGAAGGAGTAAAGAATCAGGAGAGGAAGTGAGGGCGGCATTACAACATTGTTCAGTTACATCATCATATCAGAAGGGGGAAGTTTGTTTCCTCTAAGTAACTGTGGTCTGCAAATAGAAGCTGTGATGCAGTTGGCCTCATTTAAAGGTTATGGGGTTTTAAAAAGAAAATAACTTCATCTGCAGCTAAGTTCCCGCTAACCTGTTCCCAACACAGGTTTGCTACACATTTCCTCTTTATTTCATGTCTTATAGTGTCAATGAACAGTTTCATGTCTTCAATTTTTTGTTAAAAACTCACATGGTTGTTCTTAGGGGTCTTTAGCAGTATCCTGAGCAGCCCGTTGGTCACCGAGCTGCAGCCCAACGTCAGCACCGCCTGATCCAGGTCTTCCTGGGTCTTCATGGGCAGCAGCAACTGAAAGGACAAGAAAACATACAGCACATGACCTTTAATTCCCCATTGTTCCAGAACGGTGGCATGTCAAAAGCATCAGCGCATGCATGACGTACTGCAGATGTCGTTGTTGTTAGAGGAATTCTTCACCCACAAAATTACAATTTGCATATCAATTACACAACCTGTGTTAAACTGAATTCTTGAAGAATGAAGAATCAAAAAACACAGAATGTTTTTTTTTTTTTTCCTCTGTGTTTTAATTCTTCATTCACCGTTGAGGCAAGCGAGAATACTGAAGAGTTCATCATGAATTCACACGGGTGAATAATTGATATTCAAATGGTCATCTTGTGGGTGAAGAACCCCCTTAAAGCCTCATTAATCTTAATTGGTGATTTTCAAGGAAAAACCCATGTGGAATCCAAAAAAAAAAAAAAGCATGAATTGCTTTCTTGTTTTCTAACACTCGTACCTCTTTTTCCATGAAGAACATGTCCATCTGCTGGCCAAAGGCCTCGGTCACTTTCTGCAGCAGCTCCTTGATCTTCAGCGGCCTCTGAAACGGGATGATCCTGGGAAGCAGAGAGGGCCGGCACGGTCAGAGGTCAGAAAAAGAAGCTGGTGTTGTGTCTAGCTGCGACACTCATGAGCTCAGACTCTGAAACCCAGTCTGACAAAATCAGCAGCTGACTTGCAGCATTTTGCTCATAGCTCACAAGTTTGTTATATATTCTTTTCATGCCATTTCTGACACACAGAAAAAAAGGAGTTATAGACGTGATGAATCTAGTTTTTTCCTGCTCTTTACTGGTTTTTAAAACATGTGTTTGGATTGGATAACCATGTAAGAATACCTTTCTTATCCTTTTTACGACAGTGTTTCTAAGATAACAAAAGGAAAATCTGGTTCAAGGAGAGCTGATGCTGAAGGGGCTTTAATGCATCACAAACAGAACCTTCCTGTATATGAACATGTTATCTGCTGTGCGTCTACGTGTATGACTCTCTGTCTTTCCGAGCTTAACAGCCAGTGTTTGTTGTGAGTGAGTTTGGGTGCGTGCGCGTTTGTAAAACGCTACATGCATGAGTGTGCATCGCAATCAGTGTGTGCATCGGCCACTGTTTCAACACCACTAGGGCCTCTCCACTAAGCCCGCACAGAGGCAGATGGGAAACTTCCTGAGAGGAAAGGGGGGGGGGAGAAAAAAAATTCTGGAGCGACAGCAAAAGCGGCAGGATGTGTGTCTTTCCCTCCTCTTTTAAAGAGTGACAGATACAGAGACGTGGAGATATTTACAGACTGTGGGAGAGAAAATAAGAGGAGACAGCCTGACAAAATAAAAGGGAAGAAAGAAAAAGAGATTCTTGCCCGGCACTTCTTTTCCTCTCTTTTCCAGCCTCCTCCCCTCCCTCTGCTTTTGAAGACTCCACAGCCCGCTATCTCTTTATAGTATCCTGATAAAAGGACTTGTTTTCATCCCATCATTTCCTCATCAGAGGCCAAAGCTCTGGCTATCTTAATGACTGCTTATTGGTTCCCTCATTTGAGGAGAGGATTCTAGGAAGGGGGAGGCCTGCAGATCAGAGGCGAGCAGCAGCACGGCTAAACGCTCTCCGTCTCTGTTTATACTCGCTGATGATGTGTCTGATAAAGTGCTGGAGGGATGTGGAGGGGGGGAGTGGGGGAGTGGGGGCTGCGAGGATGCGGCTCCAAAAAAAAGATATGGCTTTCCTTCCTCTGTGCAAGCATGTGGACGCAGAGATTTGCAGAGTAAAAAAGAAAGCGTTCACACATCCCAGCACACTCTCTCTCTCTCTTTCTCTCACGGACACAATCACAATCACAATCACATACACACCAGAGGAAAAAAAAAAACGAAGAAAAAAAAAACGGCCTGGCGCTGTTCCTTCACTCTCTGGCAGGAGACCCTGAGGCAGAGCGGGGGGGGGGGGGGAGACGCAGCTCCTATTTCCTGACCCAAACCTTCTATGCTTGCCAACGAAAAGAGAGACCGTCCAATTAGATTCCATCGTGGAGAGACAACACGGTTATCCTGACTCAGGGACTCCTAATACCTCGAGTGCTGTGCTCAGATATAACGTGTAATTCACACCAGGTGTGCAATTTGGATTATGATTGTGATCTAATATGACGTTAAGTTTTTTCCCTTTTTTAACTAAAATATACTATCTCTGTGTTATCTAGAATGAAAGCAGGTTTTTTTAAATAATCCATTATCAAATTTGATTATAATAAACTTGTTTTTAAGGCGGGCTCAGAAACGTAGTTCAGTTGATTTTCATTTGTTTTTTATGGGACATTTATTGTTTTACTGCTTGTGTTCTTAGCTTTTTGTAGGTGTCGTGTTACTGAGATTGGAGTATTGGCACAAAGCCGCAGGCAGAAGTTGCTAATTAGCTTAGACTATAAATGCAATATCATGCAGCTTTGGTAGATGCGATGTACTTTTCCCGAGAAGCATGAACATTAAACCTGCATTAAAAAGAAAATTATGAAACAATTTGTAAACACAACACCTATCAGTTGATATGGTAAACTGCTGGTAAAAAGTTGCCTGTTTACACATCCAGCAGACACAAAGCAACAATACAAATACATTGTTAAGTATGAGTTGTTGCTACTGTAAATCAAAGTGAATGTGGTCAGAGCTCGGACAAGCATAACAGGAAAAAAGCTAACTAACAACATGACGTAAAAAAAAGAAAGAGTGTGAATTCACAGAGGATGAATAAGAAAATGCAGTTAAAAAAAAAAGAGTTGCTTTTTAAAATCAGTGAATGGAGTCTTCCACGTTGAGCGTTTTTGTGTCTGTTCCAAGCGAGCAGTGTGGTGTGAGGGGGAGCTCTGGAGAAAGAGAAGAAGATGGCAAGACAGAGAAACAGAGGGTGGCAGAAACACGGAGAGACAGGAACATGAAAAACTCGTCTCTAACTCAGCAGCAGCCAATTAGGGCTGTGAAAAAGCGCAGAGGCCCAACGTGAAGCCGTATTCTGCTGGAGGAGCGTGCCGTTTCCTTACTCTTTCTCACTCCTGAGAGCCTGTGGTTTTCTAATCACAGCCTCACTGAACCAATGGCTGTTCCCCGGGTCTATATTCAGATGAATCAAGGCAATTACTTTAGTAGCCCTCACAGGGAAACAGGGTGAACTAGGTTTTCACGGGGACAAAGTCTGTCTGTGAACTTGGACCTCTACCAGGATGCAATGCTTAAGGCCAGACAAGGACCTGAGAGACTCATACTGCATCCATACATGGAAACTCTCCCGATTCAAAAGATCTGTTATTCATACTGTGGCGCCTTAGCTTTCAAAGTGTTCCATCGTGGTAAACAAACTGTAAGGCACCTTGGTGGGAGAACTGCCTCGCAAGACCGTCTCCAGACAGAGAGTAAATGTAACCATGCTTTGCCTGTTGAATAATTCTGAGGCTGACCGTGTGAAGGACGATGGATTGGCTGCAGAGTGAAGGATGTGGAAGACAGAGAGAAGGCACAAGTAAACACAGAAGATGAAGTATTAGTTTGGGGTGTGCCATGCCTGGAAGACTGGACACTGTCCCTCTCTCGGGCCCTTTCTCTTTCTTTTTTCCTCTCTCAAACTGCCTGTCCGAGCCTGAAAACACAAGGCCCCCGGCTAAATGTCAAAGCAGGAATGTTTCCCTCTCTTTATGCTACCCTGGCATGTAACTGTGATTTCCACTAGACCCCAAAATCCTAGGCAAGGCAAAGCATAACAGAAAAGGATCCGAAATGAAGAGTTAAGGCTTGGACAGAGGAGTAGAAAAAACAATACGGAGGTTCCAACATACCGTTTTTCTCTCTCATGCTCCAGCTTGACTCTTAAATCCTGTTGAGAGGGGGAAAATAACAACAGAGGGGAGTTATGAAAGTGGAAAGTAAAAAACGTGGGATTTGGGCTGCTGAATGGATGAAAGCAATAAACTGGACATGGTATTTAAGTGACAGAAAGAATTATAATGATGAATATTTTTAAAAGGCTGTTGCAGAATGTTGTTCTGCAATACAAAGACAAACTTTCCTTCAATTTGACTCAAAAGATGGCATGACACAATATAAGTTTTCAAAGTGATAACCCAAGGGAGCAGGAATCTGGAGGAGCCTGAATGTCTGCATGAGGTCATGGTGATAAGCTAACAGTGACATCATATCAATGCAAGGGACTGGGCTGAAAAAGTAGGGGTTTACACCAGACTGTCTCTGCTCCTCGCTGTTTGTTTATGGCTCATCATAAACATCGGTGCTTCAAGAGCAGTTACCAATTATCATTCCACAGCGGGGAACGAACGCACGAGGAAACAACTTCAGAAAAGAGGCACAAGGTGATTGAGAGAAATAAAATTCTTGAAGGTAGCAGGCCATAAAACGTAATCTTTGAAAAGCCTCAGGTACTTCAAAGTGATTTGTCTTTGTTACGATAGACCAGTCAGGGCACAAGCTGAGCCAAATGCCCCAATTTTTTTTTGCTCCGTTTGTGTGCACCTGCAGCATGCAGCTACATGCAATACACTGCAAATCAGCTTTCTTGAGACAAGTCGAGAATTCCCTTACCAATAAATGTAATAGAGCAGCACAGTGTCATATTATCTTCTGCAGAATGTGTTTGAATTTGACTCAGAGTAAGCTCCTTCCAGTCATATCCTGTCCAAATCTACAACAAAATCTTTAAGTGACTTTGGCAGCCAGCAGCCGTCAGTCCGGAGAAACAAAAATCGAAAAAGGAAGTTTATGCTGAGGTTTCGTGTGAAAACCCAGAATGGCATTAAAGGTTAAAGGCACTGCTGCGCTCGTGGTGCGTGTGGTTAATAAACCGTAATTGAGTAGAATGTGTGACAGCTTTATGTGATACTCAACAAAACCTACACTCGCCCCCTGTAGATTTGAACAATGCCTGTAAAAAAGTTTATAGTTTTGCATGATGAGCAGCAGCTGTGATCGGTGTGGATTCATGTCCGTTATAATGGATTCCAATGGTAAGGAGGTTTTACAGCAGAAAAAGCTTCATCTCAAACTACTCATGCAACATAATACACTTTTTGCAAACTCATCATGACACAATAATTCCCTGTTTTATCAGAATATGGCTCATTGCATGTTGCAAGGAATCCACTGATGATTGCAATTCTGATGGACTTATGTATTTACGCAACTTTTTTGTCAAAAATGACTCTTTGGAAAAATGCAGTTTGAGAAGTTTCTCTGGATTTTTTCATTGAATCCATTAGTATTAACATGATTTAGGCTGCTCTTCTTGGTCAGGCCAGAATCCGCATACCTTTTAGAGCCACCGTTAAATCCTAGGAGGATGTCGGAGAATGATATTGGCGGGATGCCATGCATACCTGTTTGTAGAGTAAGGTTCTGTTCTTGGGCTTGTGGCTGTTGTGCTGGGTGTAGCAGCGACCCAGGGCTGCCAGGTCCTTCATAATGGAGTTAAGCGCCTCCTCGTCATCTAAACACAGAAGATACACAATAGTTTAGTAAAGTCACACACTGCTTTTGATAAAGGAACTAAAACTGCACGATGACCTACAGTTCTATAAACTCACTTTCCATGGTGACCTTAGCTTCCCCTGTGAACATTCCTTGACATTTAGAGCATCATGGATGAGCGATGATAGCCTAAGGAGGTAACGCGAGTCAGAGTTTGATCATTTATCATGTGTGTTTGAGCTTGTGTTGGCTCAGACCGGGCAATGAGGCAACACCTGGTCTGTTACTTCCTGTTCTGGAGTTTCCACCAATGGAAAGAATCCAGCGGTTTCTCTCTTATAAAATCAAAACAACATAATCTCTATGAAAAGAGAAGATAACCAGATTTTGTTTGTCCCCTCTGGTGTGTATTTCTTTTTAGGTTTGAGTTAAAGTGAGGAATTCTGATGCTGTTGATAAACTTAACAATGCGGGTGGCTCTCGAGCTCTGTACTCTGCATACAAAAGCCGTGAGAGAGCAAAAAGGTGTTTAATAATGCAGCATGTGTGTCCGTGAGTGGCTGTCGCAGAGGGCAATGTGGTGGTGAGTGCGAGGCCTGGAGCTTGGTTATTAAGCTCTTTAATGTTTCATTCTGTATCAAATTAGAGATTTTAAGGGACATAATTATTTAGTTTAAATTTCATCTCCTGTAATCAGACAAAGATTGATTATATATATTATATATTCAGAATCAAAGCGGCTGCAGGCTCGTCAAGTCAAGTGTGTTTCAAATTCCTACCTCACTCCTCAAAGGGGGGACAGGTCTACGGCGTTCATTAAACCCTTAACAAATCATTTAGCTAACCTGCAAGTGTGAGAGACCGATGCTCAGCATCTAGCCGGTTCTCCATGTCTCACTCCTCATCTCCCACTTCACTCTTTCTGCCGCACACGCTCACACTCTCTCATGTCTAAAGGGGGCAATCATGCAGATGAGCATGTCAGACATTACCATATCAAGAGACTTTAATAGAACCAATTATCTGAGTGCGGTGATTACAATATAAAGAAGAGGTCGTTGACCTCAGCTCCTGCCTGCCTCTCAGATGAGCCCCGGGTGCGGGTAAAAAACACACACACACACACACACACTTTGTTCACTGGGAAACCAGGCCAGGTGTGTGCCACGCAACACAAACAGCACCTGCAGGAAAGACCACATTCTTTAAAAAAACAAGAGATCTGTGTGTAAAAGACCACTGGGAATGTCATTCAGAGAGAGAGTGGGATAGTAGCACAGGGAGCAGATGTGGTCCGAGAGGCCATTTGATCTTGTTCGGCTTTCGTTGATGGGACGGTTGGCGACAGTTGGCCAGTCCGTTAGGTTCACCCAGGGGTCAAAGCACACAGACCCAAACACAGATTTAAAGATTAGGAGTACATCAATCCGACTTTTATCTTAATACCCAATCTGAGACCTCATCTAAGGATTTTCAAAATCTGTATATCCACTGCTTAGGGGTCATTTTCATATAAGGTAACATGAGGTCAGAGATCGCTGTTGCACCAAAGAACTGACTGATTAAACTAATGTAGTGAACACAGAGTTTTCTGATTACGCTCTATTAAATTGTGGAGTGGGCCTGATCTGTTTAATAACAGCGGTTTCTCCCAATAAAGAGCTGGTGGATCAGGTCAGTGGACCTCTAATCCAAATATAAACAAGCATGCATTAGCAGGTGTCAACTCGGTATAAATTCCTGCTAAAAGGTGTTGTTATTTTATTTCATTTTTTCCACAAAACCTGCCCTGTGTATTTTTACTCAGGCTAGAAATGACCAACATTTTCCAGAACACCTTTCTATAAACATAAAAAACACCAGTGTACAGCAATTTGTTCCTATCATTTTTTTAATGCTGGATCTTACATGGCAGTGGGTTGGAGGCAGAAACCTGAGAGTTGGAGGTCTCAAAACCTGCACATGTAAAGACAGAAATATCTGCATTTTTTGTAAATTGGATGAATTGAACCTTTAAAGATAAAAACTAATTTGGCTGCAATTGTTGTTAAATATTAGAATTTAAAGTAACAACAACTTAACTTACTTTAGCCACCTTAAGCTACTAGTCAAACCAAACCAAGTAAGGCTGTATATCTTTTTTAAATTTCAATTCTAAAAGGTGAAGAATGTGTACAATTCCTTCCTTAAGAGGTTGCATAATCTGACTTTAAATCCAGCATCACACTGAAGTTTCTCCGAGCTTAACCTTTATCAATATTCTGTTTTTCACTGGAAAGCGACCGGCTCTCTTTGGCGTTTTTGAAACATTCATATCTGGCCCAATCACAGAGCAGACATAAACTGCAGTCAAACCACATCAGCAGAAAGGTGGTCGTCTTGTTTGACAATCCCTAATATAGCAGCAGGAGTGAAGTGAGGAACGACGGCACACTCCCTCCACCAACAAAGAAGCTAAATAAGGCAGAGCGATACTTGAAAGTCACACACAAAATCTCAGCCCGCAGTGCAAACAGCAACAACAGAGAGAGAGAGAGAGAGAGAGAGAGAGAGAGAGAGTGGTAATCATAGAATTAATAATGATAACTCTAACGCTTTGTTATGTCAAAGCACCAAACCAGAACTCAATGATTGAGAATTGAGTATAATTAGGGACAATCAAGTAAGTACGTCTCTTATCAAATGCTAGGATTGTGCCTCATTAGCACATTTCTCTCTATATCAACAAGTTCATAACTCAATGTGTGGGTTTGTTTGACTGTGATAAGATCAGCTAACAATGTGACAGGCGACCCACTTGTGGAGTCTTCCTCTCTGCATGCTTGTTCAAGAGATAAGACAAGAAGGAACAATAGAGAGAAGAGCGAAATGACACCCAGGTATGTAAACAAACCTGCATTCCTCCGAAGACAAAAATCACACAATGTCCATTCATAGCAAAGCGGATACATAGTATATCGAACCACTACACCCAGAGGACGGGGGTTGTTAAAATACGAGTTGTTAGGAGCGCTTGATGACCGGGCCCGTCCTCTCCGAACAGGAAGGAACTGAGTCACCGTCTCTGTTCCGAATACGGAGCAGGGCTAACCGCGTTATTCCACCTCGGGAAATTAATGGATTTTTGATTGAATCAGTCAAAGATGGACAAGGATGTCCACGGTCGCTCGGTGACCAAACTGAAATATAAACAACATGTTGCCATTGCATTGTGTATGCACGGCAAGAAAAGTGTGCATTAGTTACTGTTACGATAATAACAATATGTGTTATTATCGCTGCCTCTCTCTCTCTCTCTCTCTCTGGTGACATGTGTTGTTTCAGTTCGCCCGCTCCTGGCTCAGAGCTCCAGACTACCCCGAGCACCGGCAGTCAAGGATACAAAACAAACACCAGAGGCCTGCATGTCTGTATCCGTGTGTGTGTGTGTGTGTGTGTGTTTACGTGCGTTGAGGCCTGTGCAGTGACCTAAGGATAATAGCGGAGGGTGAGAGCGGGAGAGCTGGTTGGCAAAGAGGGGGGGGGAGAGTGTGAGAATTGCGTGGTGGTGTACAGAGCCGGCAGTGATGGCGGCCTATAAATGAATATATTACATCACCGAGGCCTGGTCGGCGGTCGCTGCCAGGCCAAGGCCAGCCAAGGCTAACCACCAGCACAGTGGAAAGCCACCAGCTCACACATCCCTGCCAGGAGCAGCCTCACAAAACCAAACTACAGGGAACTTAAAGGAACCCTTAAGTCAACGTGACAGGGAGAACGTTTGAGAGTTCGCTTTCTGGTATTTGGATGGGCTGAAATACCTTCAGTTCATTTCCTGTGCTTCTTCTTGTGTCTTGGGTGAAATGTGACGAGCATTAGAGAAAAAAAAAAAAAAAGAGGGGAATTCCAGGAAGCTAAGCAGAGCGAGCAACACTACACAATGGGGGCTGATTGCTGGCCATTGCATCATCACTCTCACTCACTTTTTTTTTTTTTTTTTTTTTTTTTTTTTTTCCTCGAGGCTAAAGCTGAAAACTGTGAAAGTGACAGTGGGTGAAATGAAGTTTGAACTTCAGTCCAAGATTGTTTACATAAAAATGAGTTATTCTCTCCATTAGAATAAAGTTAGATTGTCTGGAATTGGAAAGGATATGTGATAGATGTAAGGAAGCACCTGCAAGTCTATTAATCATGTTTTGGTCATGTCCAAGACCACATCACTGGGTGTCTATTTTTAATACTTTCTCTAAAATGCTACAGCAGCCAATAGATCCTTGTGTTGCTTTACTTGGTTTTGCACCACAGGGTTTGCACTTAAGTAATTATCAGTGAAACGTGGTGGCCCTTTGCACCCAAGCGACTAATACTGTTCAGGTGAAAAGACCCTCCTCTCCCTTCGCTTCTCAATCGATGAAAGAGGTTATGCAATATCTCAAGCTAGAGAAGATACAATATTGTCTCCCAGGTTTTGTTCTGAGATTTGATGCAATTTTGACAGCTTTACTTGACATTTGTGGAAAAATATGTGCTTTTCCTCTGGGGCAAATGTGAAAAATGACAGACTCTAATTTAGTGGTACCGGTCTTGGCGGCGGATGGGTGCATGTGTGTTTGTATATAATGTGAGATTTGGAGCTTAAAACGCAGACACAAGCTAGCGAGTGTTTAAAGAACAAAACTGGCTTCAAGAGGCTAGTGCTGCAACTTGCAAGCTAACAAAGTGTGTGTAAGGGCCAGCGACGCAGCGACTGTGTGTGTGTGTGTGTGTGTGTGTGTGTGTGTGTGTGTGTGTGTGTGTGTGTGTGTGTGTGTGTGTGTGTGTGTGTGTGTGTGTGTGTGTGTGTGTGTGTGAGGCAGGCTGCCTGAATGAAGACATTGAGGGGATTTCCTGGTGCCGAGAGACACATCATGGCAAAGGCATCCAGCAGGATCAGCCAGCCGGAGCCAAACGTGTCCTCACTCTGCAGCACGGGCCGAGCTCTGACGCACGACACTCACATAGACACACACACACACACACACACACCAGCTATAATAAGCGAGGCACACTCTTTTCTACACACCTTGCTGTTTATCGAAACTGCGACACAGCTAATTTAACACCTAATGGGTGTAACGTTTAAGCCCCTGAAGTTAATCTTTCACTAAGAATAATGAGTGTGATGTAAGGCCGGGTATTGTGGGTATATGAGAATGGTTGCGCAATCAATGTTTGTACAAGGACTCTACTGAAAGCCTTTCATTGGAGAATGTCTGCAATCATTTCTATTCAATATCTTAAGTCTGTGAACTTCCTTCTCTTTGCCCGTGTATGCTTCCACTTCTCTGTAATGAGGACTTTGTGTGCACTGAATTTATGTTAAAGGAAAAGTTTGACGTTTTTCGAAAAAAGGTCCATTTGTTAATTTGTTTTTGTCGTGAGTTATTTACACCTACTCTTATATTTGTGAATGAAGTTCAGTTAGTGCTGCTTGTATCAGTTAGTGCTGCTTGCACTGCTTCTAGTCTTTATACCAAGCTTAGTTAAGCTAGCTCCATAACCCCAAGAGACCTGTGGTATTGCCGGGGATCCTGGCCTAAATGACTGCGTCTCAATATCTAATCTTCAGGTTCCTAGGTTTCGGATGACGTACACCGCTTCTTTGTGGCTGTGATGCTATCCCCCCCCCCCCTTAAAAAAGCCAAAAAAGGCATGACCAACAATTTCTGCAATGTTGATTTTTCATCTGAAACAATAAAGGTTTACCTTGTGAGTTCCTGTGCTGTCCCGGTCCATTTTGGAGACCGTCATCTGTGGAAACAAAGAGAACACGGTTTTTGGATCGCAGTGGACAGCAATCGAAAATAAAGAGCCAGGATTGAGCACTCAACTTCAGTTATGATGCATACATAATGGCTGTTCTTGGTTTGTGAATGGTACGAATAAACCACAAATATTGATTCCATGTTTTAAGCTTTGTTGAGACTTCAGCTCTTGCAGGACTGCAGGTCCTGTGCACATGCAAATACACCACAGGAGAGAGTCTGTTGTTTGAGGTTGTGTTTTGCAGAGGAACTCAGTATGCGTGTGTATTTGTGTGTTTGAATGTGGGTGACTGGTTTTGCATAGATGTAGGAGTGCATATGTGTGTTTAGGCCTAGTAGGTGTGAATATAAATACAATGTACACTGGTATACTTCGAATTTCTTAGGGAGATATGTAAGCACCTAGAATGTCGTCCATTAATAACGTACAAAAATCAGGAAAACAACATTGTTACTAACAACAATGTAAAAAGGACAAAACCAGTGTGTATCAAACAGGCCATCTGGAGCTGTTAACAGCCTCCTCACACTCCAACACATGTGTTATTTTTTTCCGTACTGTTCCTGCCAGAGGATGTGAGAGAGTGTGTGTGTGTATGTGTTTGTGTGTTTTCTGTATGTACTGTGCTGTACCGAAACCTGCTTTTGAATACAACTCACCCATATTTACTGTCATCATCAGGAAGTGGCCCTGTTGAACTCGAGCCAAGAGCTCAACTTCTCTCTGCAAGTGAAGATTTCATCCTGAGAGCGAGAAAAAAAACAAAAACAACACTGTTTCAACATCCAAGAACTGTGCCACTTTCCTTCAGCTTCGGCGCCCATAATATTTCTGTGATTGCGCAAAAACAATGACAAAACAGGACGCAGGTGTTAGATTCAACACAAAGCTTTTTCTCCACTATCAGTGTCACTGTTCTATTATTTAATAATCTCTATTTAACCAGGACGGTCTCTTGTGACCGACATATCCTTTTTTATTTTTTAAACTTGTGGCAAACAAATAACAACATGACAGCCAAGAGCGGCATTTGATGCTGCCAACTCGATCCATCTAAAATCCTGTGAATGCCCTGATGTCTCTTTATTTCTCTACACTCTGAAAACCACAAGGCAGCAGCACTGGAGGAATTCCTAGTTTTTTGATGATGGAGGAGCCTCGTGCCCTTGAGATCCCACAGTGCAGCATCGAAAGGCAGGCGTGGGTGTTTGCCTAACTGCCTGCCTCAGGTAAAGACCACGAGCACATATAAACACAGAGCCAGAGCCTTCGTTATGCATGAATTCGGTGAGCAAAAAAAGCGGTTGTCACATCCCATAATGGAGAAAAAAGAGCTTTTAGCTCCGGTTTGTTCCACTGATGATGGCATGTGAATAACGGAGGAGTAAACTACTTCACTTCACACTTCACATTGTTTATGCACACCAAACCACCATTTCATAGTGCAGGCCAGTGAAATCATGTCTTGTTAAAAATATGATACTCACATCCGGTAAAAGGTTCAGATCTAACTCATACACAAACACACACAAAAACTGTGGGAACCTTTTTTTTTTTTATGCAAGCTTAGAAAAAAAGGGGAAGAGGAACTGTGCTGATCAACAGGATGATGCAGGTTGCAGAGAGACAAAAAAAGACAATTACATAAAGGTCAAAGCTAACATATGGGCATGGATTAGAGATTTTTCAGGTGTATAAAAATATATATATATTTTTTTAAAGTTCTTTAACTTTAGCTAACATTAGCCACCATACGCTACACAAGACAAAGTAAGCCAAACCATCAGCAAAACTACAGCGTGAGTTGACTGAGTAGAGTGCACTTTACTGCCCTTGAAATCAACTCATCATTTGTAGGAGGAAAATGTGCCATTTATCTTTCATAATCTCACTTTTCAATGCAATATAAATACATTTTGTGGGGAAAAAAACGATTTGCATCTGAACATCATGAAAAAGGAAGTAGGACAGAACTAAATATGACATCTGTGAAACTGCAGCACTTCAGTGTGTGAATGAATACATGCAGCACGAAGAAACCTGTCACTGTAGTTTAAAACAAATATTATAACACTTTCTAAGCCCTTGTGTTTACATTAGGAACAATTATATAACTGAAAAGGGTGGATAGGTTGTTATGGCACAGTGATCTGAGAACTAGCTGCTGTAGCTGCTTGTTGCTACACAAAGACAACACAGAGTCACAGCTACTGTTGTTGGTGGCTTCAGTCTCAGAGTCTCACAGTGTTTCAGCTCCAATTTGACTAAAAGGCTTCAGTTCTGCTGTTGTGACATTCTTTTAGGATTAGTTTTTGTAGTAAACTAAACACTCCATCATATGATTAATTGCGTCCCATTCAAAGGCACAGTGTTAAGGGGAGATAACAAACTGGGATATCGGTGTTCTTTCATATAATGCTTGCAGGGAAGAAACAAAAATACACAATAGCAAAAAATACATATATAAATGCTGTATAAATAAAGGAGTGTGGGTACATAAACTTGTATGGCAGACTTAGATTCTAGGAGGCCATCAATAGCAACAAAAATTCTCTGGAAAAAGACTAAAGAGCCTCCAGAGAGATCAATAGCGACACTCACCAGATGTCTTTTATTCCTAAAGCGTCATTTACTCTTTGTTTTGCTATCTCCAGTGTCCGTGTTGCATGTGTCCTTGTCTTTTACCCAAAACATTTAGCGCAGACAAACTCTCCAGCCGGTCTGCAGAGACACAAACACTTCTTCTCTTAGCGTCGGCCAAAAAACTTTTCATAAAAGGCAACACAGACGGCCGCTGGAGCATTTTACAGCCCGAGGGGCTTAGTCACACGGTGCCGGCAGAGTTTGAACATGGGAACATGCTGTGTGCTGCTGTCAGTGGCAAAAATCACAAGAACTGCTGGATTGGAAAGCTAAATCTATGTAGCCTGGGCAAAAATGTTCAAGGGTGACCACTTAAATACATCACACACTTTATACAGCAATATATTTCTTTACAACTGATATACCTTTGATATTAAATAGCAAAGGGTGAATTGAAGTCAGGTATGATATGTCCCAGCAATGCTTTGTGTCAGGCTCTGTTAGTATGGTGCTGCTGACCACACATGAAAGAGATGAAGAACAGCCACAAGCCAGGTGGTCTCCTCACACCACGTGGTCCAGTCTGTCACTGCCACACACACACACACACACACACACACACACACACACACACACGCTTGCCACGCACCCAACGGGAACAGAAAAGCCCTGTCCCGTGCCAGCGAGTCACCAGATGGCCCATCTGTTTCGCCCCTCTGCCCAGCATGACGCCGGGCTAGTGGTGCCCACAGATCGCCGGTCCAGTTCTCCCAACACTTCTTGGCAGGCGGGGGGTTCGTTGAAGATCAAGTTGCCAAACGCTGCTCGCTGTTGTTCCTCTGCAGCCGCATGTCCTCCGACGAAAGACCGCCTGTCTCTCTACTAGATCATGAGACAATCCTACAAATGCTACGCACATCCAGAAGTGCTTTGAACGCGGTGACGCACTTATGGATAACATCACGAGTCTGGTCAACGTTTCACTGGCAGAGGCCTTCTCCTCTGTCACAGCATGGGGACTGTATTGCAATGACAGAGGAAGTTAATTAAAAAGAGGACAGCAGAGGATGGGATTGTGGGGAATTGTCTGAGCCAGACAAAGCAGAGCTATGCTCCTCCAAACCACAAACTGCATTTTTATTTTTATTGGAAGGATTGAGCAAGTATCGCAGCCAGGACTATGCAGGCAAGCACGTATATGCATGCGGACATTCGCTAACCTATTTCAGCTCTGTTACATCACTTTCTAACATAGAAAACAGCATGATGTTGGCTGTAGGTCTCCCAGGGAAACCCCCCTCCCCCCTTTAGACAGGGGAAGTGGAAGGTCTACTCTCCACCTGCCTGGTGGCCTGAGCGGTATGACCGAATGTCTCACATCGCTCTGGGGGAGTCACACTTCCCACGTCACCTTCTAAACTTTGCAACATGCCTGTTGGGCTCAAAGGGGTTTCCATTCCTCAGCACAGCTTTTTAACAGCCACCACAAGCCAAAATAGACACTCCATAACGAGAATCACAGAGATCAGTAGGTGGAGAGGATGAGACATCTGGGAGAGTTTGTTCAATAGGGACATGAACTGGGGTCAAAGCACTCTGTAAATGAAAGACATGGAAAGATTCTACTGGATTTTGGTACCTTTGGACAGAGCCAGGCCAGCTGTTTCCAGCCTTGATGCTAAACTAAGCTGACCGGCTGCTGGGTCTTGCTTCTAGCTTTATATTAACCATACTTACATAGAGAGAGGTATCAATCTTAATCTGACATTGGGCAAGAAACCAACTATGAATGCAGAATGACGTCATCATGGGTTAAGAGTCATGGGCGAAGGTTCCGCAATTTGTGCAATCAAGGCTTTTCTGGCATGACAGTTGCAAAAAGTTAACTTATGAATACTATCAACACGACGGCCAATTCGTTTTTAAAAGCTTCAGAATCAGGAGGTCTTAAAAATGTACATTTGAGTACATATTTAGCCGGTCAAATCGTATCGTTTACAGGATATTCAACCTTTGTTTCATTATAATACAGGACTTCTTTCTTTACAGGGATTCTATGTTTGTTGTTTACAGTAAATTATAATTCGTCCTCAGCATTGTGGAGGTTGGTTTATGGCATTTTGTCAGTAAAACTTGTTGTCCTTTTGCTTCTTCAGAGTTCATTTTGTTTGTAGGCCCTCTGGCATTTTGGAGAATACTGCAACAAACAGCATGTTAAGCATAAACGCCTTTGTGTGCTTATTGCTCGCGGGCCCTCTTTAAAGAGGCTCGCACCATGATGCCCGGACGAGTATAAGCAAAGCTTCAGAGTCTCCCAAAATGTCCAACTTTTCCTTCAATTATAAATTTTATTAACAGAATTTTTTAAAAGCATACTATACTTTGACAGCTGGTTGAGTTGGAAGTGTAATATAAAAAAATACACATTTTTTGTTACATTCAGTCAGGAACACTTAGATTTAACCATTTATTGCAACGAATGGAGATAGAGGTATGCTTGGTGCTGATCGCTTGAGATGCTCCCTGGATTAGAGAAGCAGGAAATCTAAAGCCAAACATGGAGCGCACTCAAAAAAACGGTATAAAAGAGTGGGCCCAAAGCAAGGCATTGGTGTCGTAGGGATCCCTGAAGAGGGAGTCATATTTAAATTTACAGCCTTGGTGTGAGAATGAGCTGTGATTAGTGTGTGACTGATTATAAACGATGATTAAATCAGGGGCTGTCCTGCATGAACTAACGCAATGCTTAATTTATTGCTGTAAGTAATCCAGTTTAAATTCAAATGAATCTGAGTATGACGTTTGCAGTGCTTTAAATCAATTGAAATGAAAGTTTATGGAAGCCAATGGACAACTGAAACCGTAGACTAAACACATTTAAATGTTCCTAAAGGAAACAATAGCATGGTTAGCTGCAATGTAAAGTGTAAGCAATGGCTAAAAAACATCTGGAAAATAATTGGTATGTTCTTTTAACAATTGCAAGTCATGTATTACTGACATGACTTGGGGGTTTTCAATGCTGTATCCAAAACAAACACTACACAAATCTGCTCTGTTGATGAGATCACTTATAATGCTGATATCACAAGGAGACTATGAGCCGGTCACAATACCCGGTAGACTGTCTGAATTGCAACACAGGCAGGAAGCGAAGGGTGATTAGTGGATGTCTGGGTGACTTACTCTTTTTATAAGGTCAGCGGCGGACGGTAGGTGGTGGGGTTGTCCCGTCCGCTGAACGCTAGCCAAGCCTGTGCTGTGGCCCGCATGAGTCAGAAGCATAATGCCAGCTGATTCTGGGAAATAAGACAATGCAGGACGTCGCCCTGCACATACAGCTTTCTAAGCAGGGAGGCACTTGAAGGCTGATGGACGGTGGTGGGAGGAGAGCGTGGGCAGGACAAGAAGATTCTTTCAGTCATCTGGCACTTAATCTACGCTTTATTTCAAATAATGGAGTTTCCCTTTTGATTTGATGCCATTATTTGCACATGTGTATCTCTTGTTTCAACTATAAATTCATGCTCAATTGGGTGCAATTAGATAATTATTCACAGCAGCTCGATCTCTTTATGCTGTAGGGCAATAGTGAGTCTCATTTAGGGTTGAATTTTATGATTATTTTCACTGTAAAAAACAGTGAAAAAAGAAACTGCCCAAAGTTAAATATATAAATACCCAAACCACAACTATATTCAATCTATTGACTGAAACAGCAAATCCTGACATTTCAACATCTGGAAGTGGAAAATGTCCGTTAACAAACTGAAATATCTCAATAAATACTGCAAGGATTGCCATGAAATTTTGGACAGACATTCATGCTCCCTAGAGGATGAATGCTTAGCCTGTAAAATGTTTATCCATTTACTGGATGGACTGGAACATTGGGTGCAGACATTCATAATTCCCAGATGATACATCCTAATAACTTTGGTGACCCCTAGATTTTTCATAGCGCCATCATGAGGTCAATTTTTTTATTTGTCTGACACTTTGGTTAATGACCAATTACCTGCAAAAACTAAAAACATTCCCATCAGTGTCAGCTCTAATTAGTGACTCCTCATCAGGTACGGAGGCATCAAGCTAACGCAGGTGTGTGTGTCATTGACTAAATAACCGGGTGGCACCGATGGGTGTGGCTGCAGAATTAGTGCACAACTTCAAGCCAGACTCAATCAAACATGTATAGATATGTAACATACCATGCAGGCCAGCATTCTGTGCAGACCTTGTGACACTGAAAACAATATCTGCTAACCTTCAGCATGTTAGTATTGTCATTGTGAGCATGTTAGCATGCTGACGTTAGCAGTTCGCTAAAGCCAGTATACTCTCACAGAGCTGCTGGGGGCTGAAGACTTTAGATTTGGCTTGTGATTTTGGAGTCTTAAAATGGGATTTTGCAGATATATAGATATATGTGCACTATTCTCCAAACTAAATATAAAAAAAGTGCCTTTTTAATAATTTTGGCCATAAATTGCCAATGCAATTCCCCCAAAATCCAAGGAGACTATTGCTATTTGTATTCCACCATCAGACCAAATTTTAAATACACTTAGTTTATAATGATTTGAAACAGAGATAAACAGCTAATCCTCACATTTGAGGATTTGATTCACCGATCCAAAATGTAAACGCCGGTTTCATCACTTCAGTTTGGAACCATTTTGACAATAGTAGTCATAGGAGAACGTAGCTGGTATAATGAGGGCCCAAAGGGAGGTATGAATAGTGGAGCTGGATTTAAGCTGTGTTAACTTGATCCACTGGCACCAATCAGACTCCAGTGTAAGATGATCCTCCTCAGTGAAAGTGATGTCTCCATCAGCTCACAGATAAGTAGATCTACCGGCCATTATCATCAACCAAACAACACTGGCTAAAAATAGCCAGTAGGACTGATTCTCCTGCCGTCCACAGTATATCCACTGCCTGGATCACCAGAACTATATTCTCCCCCCTCTGAGAGCAATCTAAGCACAATCTGTAAAGTAAGCTGTCTTTTCCATTATGCGGTGACATGCTATTACAAGCAAAGTCATTCATTGTCTTCCTCCACCCAAATGCAGCCATGCAGAGACAGCTCACGGACTTAAACTCATTTTCACGAGACAGAATGTCAAACAGCTGTGGTTCAGGAAGAAGCAGGAAAAGTATTTCTGCTTTGCCACCAAAGCTTCATCCATGAAGAACGCCTCTGGTTCTGGGCTTTTGATACTCAAGAGGCTGAGTGAGTGTGACAATGAAGAACCCAAGAGCAATTTCATTAGTGGGTTTCATTTAACATCTCTGCAACAAACTACAAACAGGCCTTGAATCTTTATAGATGTTTTTGCATCAAATACAACCAAGTTACTGTTTTTCACACGACATTCTAGACAAAGTTGTCCTCAGTGTTGTTGTATGAGTCCAGTCTGGCACTGTTGTGTCTATCCGGCTGTCCTTGCAGTCTCTGCTGCTGATGGCTTTGTCCTTACGGTCAGACCAGCCGTGCAGACAAAGCTCAATCAGGACAACTTCCTCTTGGTTCCTGTAGAAGAGGGTGCTGGACCCTGACGATAGAGAGAGGCGACCTAGACTGACTTCGGAAAGCCGTCAGACCGCTTAATTTAACAATAAAAGTTGTATTTTCTTCCATTAGTCATCAAAAAATACCCTGAAAATAATAAATAAAACTGAAATTTCAGACATCTTACTAGACTTTTAACTCAGTATTCCCACACAGAAGCACCGCAGTCAGCAGTTACTGCTTTACGTCATCTTGGGTGTGCCGCAACCAACTTTGCACACCTGTATTTGTGCAGTGTCAATCTCTGCTTCATTGTTTGGAAAGTCTTAGAAAACCTGGATCTTTAGGTCAAATTAATATCTGGGTCATGTCCTGAAGCCACTCCAGCGTTTTTTTCTAACTTGACCGAGCTGAGAATTGAATCATTGCTCAATTCGGAGGTTGTGCTATTTTTCCTCAAGGATATATCTGTGTTTGTCCCAGCTCATTTTTCTCTCTGTCGCCCTGTTTCTGCAGCTGGTAAACCCAGTGGTGCTACTACCCTGCTTTACCACAGGGATGGTTTATCCAGGTGGCTGCTTATTTGGGTTGTGCCAGATACAGTACTTGGCAATTAAAGTCTTTGTCTTTGTCTTGTTGGACATCTTTTTCCTCTCATTCCTAGAGTCCTCTGTGCCATCTGGCAAAGTCTAAGAAGGCTTTCTTTAATGTTTTACTACAGAGCGTCTCTCTATCTACCACGCGGCTCTGATTGATGGAGCGCTGAAGAGATGGTCGCCCTTCTGCCTGGTTCTTCCATCCAGGCCTCTCGGACTGCCAGCTTCAGAAAGAGTCTTGGTGGTGGTACCGAACATCTTCCATTACATCTCTGGCTCCATGCCTCGAAACGATGCTATCTAAGAGGTCCACAGAGGATTCCCTGGACTTAATAGCTTGGTTTTGACAGGTGTGGGCCTTTATTTATTATGCCCTGTGAAAATATTGTTGGTCCACACAGATTCAACTTACTGCAATGAAGAATGAAGTAAAAGCAATTTGGGATACTTCGGCTTTGGTTACATATGTGAAGCAGGTATTTCTGCATTTAAGATTCAACAGAGTGTGTTCGCTTTGTCATTATGGGTAAATGTCTAGAGAGTGATGGAAAGAAAGGTGGTACTCCAGCAATTCCTTGTTGCTTTTACACAAACTTATCGGACTCACAATAGATAGATCAGGGTGAAAAATTGCACAATAAAAAAAAAAAAAAAGCAGAGGCCAAGATTTCTTCACCTAAGTCATGGGAATGGGTCAAGCTCAAATTAAGATGGCTCCTTCATTCCCCATAATGCAATCACTAGCTTTTTTTCAGTTTTTCTGTCTTTCAAGCTCCTCATCTGTGCTTCTTAAAGCGTGCTGCTTTCTGTTAAGACTGCAAGACAACAAAATATGTAAAAAGTTGAGGAATAGTTTCCGAAGCTACTGTGCTGAACCCAACATGTCTGCTGTCTGTCACGCTTTGCACTGCAACTTACTTACAAACCTGAGTCAAGATTGTTAAGAAGCAATGACACTTGGTGACAAACTTGTTTTGCTTTCTGGTGTAACCAGGCAACGACCAAAACAGGCCTTCAACTGCAGATAATAAGACTGCTTCTGTGAGTCACAGCAACCTTTCACCTCCAGCACTCTGGTCAGTGGGCGTCTGGCAAACCCCCCCGGGCTTCTGTGAGTGATAGCACGACTTCACCCTCCTCCTCCTCCTCCTCCTCCTCCTCCTCCTCCTCCTCCTCCCTGGGGGGGGGGACAGCGTGAGGGATAATAGATGAGCACAACTTTCTCCGGTGAGAAATACAGCCTGCATGAACAAACTCCAAATTCCATGACACTATTAATAACTCTCCCAAATGCTCATTAAGCACTTCACAATCAATATTGACCTTTCACCTTGTTTAACCTGCAAAAACAGAAGGTGATAAACTCTTCCCTCATTAATGCCATCAAAACACAATTAGCTCCCCGTGGCTTCTGTCTCTGGCTGGCATATTTACTGTGGGATCCAGTCCCATTATCAGCCAAATGGATTGTTTTGCTTGAGGCACACCAACCATATCTGTGGGCGGCTTCCACTTGACAGTTTGACTCTCACTTTAAGGCTATTTCTGAGCCCCCCGGGGCCCACCGATGTGCTGATAAACTCATCCGTCAGTCGGCTGCTCAGACTCCTGCGAGGGCACTTCATATTGGTTTGATTTGATGAACCCGATGGCCTCATTAAAATCTAATTTGGCAGATTGTCTCAGAGGTCTGCCGTCGTCAGAAATATGTGGCGAGCTGTGGATGAAGCTCACCGGCATACTGGTCACTTTTACACGCCAGCAGCTTCAGTGTGGACTCAAAGTACTTTGAAAATGCTGGGTACGGAAATGAAAAAAGACCAAATAGACAGTTGGGGGAGGAAAAAATTAAACATCTGAAGGATTTTTTAGAGCGGAGGATTTCTCCTTTCAAGGAAAACACCAGCTTAAATGACCACTGTGAATCACAGAGGTTTGGACGACTGACAGCACAGGAAAAAGGATACAGAACGTGAAAGGGACTACAGACACAAGATGACAACGACTTTCCAGAAATCACTCACACCTCCAGACATTTCATACTTTACTGATGACAAGTGGAGCACAAAACACTGTGAAAATCATGTGAAAAGACCCACTCACCATCAAATGCAAACACTTATTCTAGCAACAAAATGTGAATTTATTAACAAAACTTGTCTTGGGCTGATGGGCTTATTCACTTATTCAAATTAACATTTACTGAAGACAGAACACATTCAATGAAATACATCTGTGGTTGTTCAGGTAACAGTTCCCACTTGCATGAAGTCCTTATTCAGTAAGTTTGCTACAAGTAAACAAACTGCATATTTGTGTTTTATTATAACAGAGCTAGTTAAACTGCAACAATTACCAACTTTATAATCAGCATCTCTAGTTTAATGCACTGGCATTTAATTTGCTGTAAACAGGAAATAACAGTCTAAAAGGGGTGATCTCACAAAACAAATGGAGACATATTTTAGACTGGGCTCTTACCTTGTTATCAATGTGTCTCCATGTTGTAGTTGTGGCTGCAGGATGAATGAGGATGAATCAATTGGAGAGTGTAAGTTATCACAGATAAACGTCAGGAAGAGCGGAAAAATCCCAGCAGATGCAAATCTTCACCCAAAAACAGCGTGCTGGTATCCGGAAACTGCGCTCAGTACTGAAGAATTTACAAATACAAGCTGTGTTCAGACAGACAGAGCTCCTCTCCTCCCCCGGTGCATGATCCAGAGCTGTGTTTACAGAGAGGTACAAACTGCAATGGTTGATGTGTTGCAGAGGAAAGTTTTTTTTTTCCACCCTGCTCTTTGCTTGTCTCCACACACACTACAGAGAGGAGCTGAGTTTTTTTTTCTCCCCCTGAAGCTGCGCCTCTGATGTCAGCAACAACGTGAGTTCCAGGAAGTGGTGACGCTCTCCGGTGGTGCGTTTCCCAGGCAGTGTCGTCGAAGTGCGGGAAGCAGCGCCTCCCCGTGGACACCTGGAGCAAGTACAACTGCTGCAAAAATAGGCCTGTTTTTTCTTATTCTATAGCAGTGGTTCTCAAATGGGGGTACGTGTACCCCTGGGGGTACGTGAAGGCACTCCAGGGGGTACGTGAGATTTTTAAAAAATATATTTAAAATTAGCATCCATTCAAAAATCCTTTAAAAATTGTTATTTAATAAATATTCAATAAAATAAAAGTGTAAGTTCATAAACTGAATTTAATGCAACAATGCAATCGTCAGTGTTGACAGTTTAATAAATCAGACACTGATGGCAGAGCGCTTAGTATTACATCTTTTTTTCAACCAACAAATGCTTTGCGCTGGTTAGGGGGTACTTGGCTAAAAAAGTATTTCACAGGGGGTACATCACTGAAAAAGGTTGAGAACCACTGTTCTATACCAATACAAACACCACCAGAAACCTCATATACTTAATCACTAAGAATACATGTATTTGTACTTACTTATAGTAAAAAAAATTACCGAAATGATACAATACATGTTTTTTTCATTCAATGAAAATTGATACAAAATAAATAATAACAAATGTGCATATAAAGTATGCGTTTTCACAGTTTTGTATTTATTTTAAAGTTTGCAAAGCAGCAACCGTAATGCCAGATCTATTGGTGCTTGAGGATATCCACTTTGAAAGTTTAAAGACGGTATAAAAAATAAAATGTTTGGTTGCAGATTTGCCCGTTGTGCAATCTTTTAGAGACTTTTATCTGAACTCCAAAATAATTTGTCTATATTCTGCTTTAAGCTCTTATGCATACATGCCATTCCTGAAAGTGCAGAGACACATTTTGTAGATGACAGTCAACATCTGCAGCGCTTGCAGATGTTGACTGTCACCTGATGAGCTCACCTACAGTTTGTGTAGATACTATGCCTGACGGCCAGAGTGGCAGTACTTTCTCAGGACTTGAGTGCTCCTCTGGGTCAAAGGAACAGTTTAAGTAAAAAAACTAAAAAGATAAATGGTGGACTAATGACTCAATCCTTAAAAAATAAAGAATTACCATTGACAAAAAGTTCCTCCCTTTACTGTGTCTGCAGAAGCATATAGGAACTTGGATCTTGCCTGTTTACATCTGTAAACCTCTGTACAATTTGGACACAACTGAGACCCCCAGTCATTTATTTGTCTGTCAGCGTGGACAGCTTGTTGTGTTGGATCAGCAAGCACGTCAACGTGAGCTCCAGACTAATGGGCGGTGTAAATTAAACGGACCAGGCAGCGGTGTATTGTAACTCATTATTTGTTGTTCTCTTGTCAGACTGCCAACCCATGACATTGAAAGCTAGAAAAAGGACTACCTGTGCACCAAAATCATTTATAATGGGCACAAAAACATAACCCCGGGCAGTCCTGTCTCCTCTTTTTGGCATATTAGACCAGACAATCAGAATAACAAATGCTCCACTGACCTTGTCCCCAGCATCGCTCTCTTCAGATTAGCTCTACACAGCACTGTTTTATTGTGATCAGACATGCCCTTGTACAACTGCTTCAGTGCAATGAATATCAAGTGGACATTTGCATCTCTCCTAGGACTTGTAGACTGTCTGCACCACTGAACTATGCTGTAGATGAACACCACAGGCAGCTGTTATGAACAATAACTCGCTGTGTGTTTGTGTTTCTTGTGGCTTTTCTGAGCATCACTTTGGAGAATGTTTGAGAGATTTGCAGGATGCCTTTACAGCCGGTTTTATGAAAAGCAATCAAACTGATTTTATATATTATGAAATAAATTAAAACAGGTGAAGGGCAGAAGAGTTGTAGGTCAACAGTCAAAGCTTTTTTTTTACTTCCGATCCTGGGGTTGTGTTGTGCTGGGAGTCCCCCCTAATGGGTACTGGACCAGCCTTTACCGTCCAAGTAGCACTTGAACAAGATGTGTTTGCCTAAGCACAGTTCACATACTTCTGTTTATCCTTGTGGCTGCCTTTTTTCATTTTAGCTAAAAGGGTCTTCGAGAAAAATCCATTTCCCCTCAGGGCGAACTGTGGCTGATATCGACCTGTTGGAAATCAATGAGGCCTTTGCCAGTCAGGTGAGCTCAACAGGAAAACCTAAAAATACTGTGGATATTTTTTTTAAAGATCAAACTTTACAGTAAATGATAGATTTCCTGTAAGCAAAGCTGAGATTCCAAGTGGACAATCCCAATTGATGATTGTGAGGTTTGTTTTATTAGGGGTGGATATTTGGGTTGAAGATAACAGCATTGGGGTATTTGTTTATGAGTTTTATATGATACATATTAAGTTTCATCGACCCATTTAAGTTTCATCCATCCGTTCATTGCACAGGCAGACAGTGTTTGTTAACAGCTACTGTGCTCATTTGGAAGAAAAAAACAGCACTAGAAAATGCATCCAATGTCAGTCATCAAACAAGCTTTACTAGTATTCATCTCCTGTTTTTCTGTTCCGAAAAGTGTCTCCAGGGCTTATCACATGGTGTCCATGTGCGCTGGGACTGGAGTGGGAGCTGCTGCTGTCTTCGATTTATTCGACTGTAGAGGAAGACTAGTAAACAAGACTTGTTACTGTGGTTACAAAGAGTGATTTGAAACATCTCTAAATAATGCAATTCAGTGCTGTTTACATAACCTTATCCTTGCAGTACACTTAGCTACTGCTATTGTACCTTTGGTGTTAATACCTTTATGTAACATACGGTATAATAACAGGTAACTAGGTGCATTGCACTACATGTTTCATATGAATCAATATTTAACTGCATACATCCTTCATTAATAGTAAACATACAGATTGAGTGACTGTTATTCAGTGAGGGTCTACTGTAAATAGGTCTCATCATATTCAATTATTAATAGTATTGATATAAAACCACTCACAAGTTCATAATTTACTTATTATTAAAAGCACTTTTATATGTAGCAAAGTGACAGAGACCTGACATGTTGTTCCTCTTATTTATTTACATTCTTACAAAAGGACTTATGAACAAATTGATGTAAGGAGAGCAGGTGGTGATTGTGTGACTCTGATGTTTTAAGGACATCTAGTTCGATCTGTACACTTCATCAAAGGATCCTGTTCCAAGGAGCTGCAGAGTGAGGGGGGTCTTCACCAGAGGGGACTGGATTACCACGATGGCCCTGAACTCTCGGTTCTCACTAGAACACATAATATGTAAAACATCTGAAACTTGGATATCTTAGTAAAATGTTAACTTTATAGTAGAAGCTTATCATAATCCCTGTGTAGACATTTTTATGGCGGTCTGTGGTTTGTTACCTGGGAGTGAAGCTGATCTGGAGACACTGGCTGCAGCTGCTGACGTGGAGCTCCTTTGACCTGAGGAGCCCAAAGTCTGGTGTCACTCTGAACACATGGGAGTCTCCTTCATCAGACTCTACAAACACACACACACACACACACACACACACACACACACACACACACACACACACACACACACACACACACACACACGCACACACACACACACACACAGTGAAACACAAAAGGCAGTTACAGGTTGATAAGCTATGCGAACAAAGGAATATGACTCATAATTGACACTACTGACATCATCACATGGTGTGACAATAGAATTATTACAGCAAACAAATGCAATAATTTGATGGTAAACTCTTGCATTATATTTAATTGACCAACTGGGCTACAAACTGGTTTTCATAAAGGAAGATTAGTCCGACACCCAGGCTTGCCTGCTTACCCAGGGCAAGTAAAATGCCATTTCCGGCTAGTTTGTCAAGCTGCATATGCTTTATACCATTCCTGCAATGGTGAGAAAATGGCAGCGGCTAAAGGCAAATTTTAGGAGCTGAAATGCAAGTTAGCATTTCCATTACATTGGTAACATGAGTTTAGTTGGGTTACCTTAGAGCATGTGGTAGAAACTCCAGATTAATTTACTAAACTATAAATATTAAACTATTTTTGGTGTTTGTTGTTGTTTGATAACCGCTAATAAATTAAACTATTTGTATAGGGGCAACATTTACTTCAGGAAAGTAGAATTCTGACACACTTGCCCGACCGGGAAAGTGAAAGAGAAATGTATGTTTAACCCTGACACTTTCCTACTGCAACAGAAATGATAAAATAGGCAAATTATATATTATAATTGCCATTCCAAATCAATGTATGTGTAAAAAAAGCATAATTCTAGTTAGTTTAGCCAAGTTGTGCATAAATTAAAGACCAAAACAAACCAAAGAGCTAACGTAAGAGCAATAAAGTGAATGCCAATAAATATGTAGAAGCTCAGTAGATACCTAAAACTGATTTCCAGTAAGTGTGGGCTCCGTGTCTGTAGAGGTTGACTTCTTTTATCTGTGTCTGCCCAACGTAGCAGAACCCAAAGTCGATGCTGTCACTGGACAGACGCATGGTAGCAAGATCCAAATGGGCACAGAGAGGCACTGTCTGCACAGAGCAAAGAAGAAAATCAACTTTGTGAGGTCAATTACCTATAAAAGTGTATAATGTAATGACTAGTGTTATATAATTGTCTTTTTCTCCCCTTTGATGCATTTCTACAGTTGAGATTCACGACATTGTCTGACCTGCAGGCTGTTGTTGCTGTAGTGAATCAGGAGGTTTTGCTGGAACCTCAGCTTCCTTTCCTCTCTTGCACGATGGATCAGCGTCACCCCAGGAGGGACTTCCTCACCTGCCTGGTCTGCATGGTCCAGAAGGGACAGGGAGCAGTGGAAGGCCACCTTCACCTGGTATTCACAGCAAAAGAGTACAACTAACTGTCAAGAACGACAAAATGACGGAACATCCTTTAGATGAAAATCTAATCCAGAAATTGACTGAGTCTCCTCATCTCACCTTCATGCTTTGCTTTGGGTGCAGCACCAAAGACTGGCTGTCACCAGTAGGTGGGTTGCTGGAGGTGCCGGTCCGGACTCGAGGCTGCTGCTGCTTGAGCACTCTAAAGGGAGGCTGAGTCCCGAGTCTGAAGTGAAGGGGCATTTCTGAGTTGTTTCTCAGCTGAAAGGCCTGTGTGGTGTCAAATTCACGAACTACCAGCTACGGAGCAAAACAACCAGAGAAGCGACCACTGAGCATGAATGGTCTGAAATACTGTACACCTTTACGATCAATACCTCATGCATGCACCTCAGTGTGTCAGAGTATTTTTGATTAGTGTTGTAGATTTCTCAGACCGACCTCCTCTGATTCTGCCTTCAGTAAATCACCGGCTGAGGCATGAAACTCCAGCACCCCCTCATCTTCCTCCATCTGCACCAACAGCCTGCAGCGGCACGGAGCCAAGGGGAAGATATGAAACTTAATCAGACCGCTTCTCGCCTAACCTCAGCTCATTTTAATTTAGGAAACATAAACAGAGATGGATTCTTTAGGGATTTTGGGGACTTGGTGTGATTGTAATTGCTTACACTGCAGGCTTAACGACAGCTAGTAGATCCATTCTGACAGGCTCCAAATCCAAACCCTGAGCTCTTCCAACTTTACCCGGGACACAGGCGGCCATCTGTAAAGAAACACAACACAATAATAAGGGAATTTAGGTTGCATCAGAGTCATCTCCTGTTTACATTTTCCAGGATTTAAAACTGAAAGACACTGTTTAGCGTGTTGAGCCTCTTACCTCAGAGTCTAGACTCATGAAGCCCAGAGCCAGGCCCACACATCTGGACTCACAACCTGAACCGTTAAGAGTCAAAGGAGTGAAAGACACATGGATGGTGCTGCTGCTCTTTGCTGGAATCACCTTGAGATAAACAGCAGAAAAAGATAAGCCAGTGTTATTCATATGGCGAAAAGCGGAGTTGTAAAATGGATTAATATAACTAGTCTTATCAACATACTATTTGCTGGGGTGTGATGCAGTATGGGTAATCCGAGAGGTTGCCCACATGAGGTCTGATGTGAACAGAGATGAGTTTTTTCTTCACAGGAGAGGGATAAAGACGGGTTTCTTCTTCCTCACAGTCATCCTCGGATACATATTCCTCCCCTTCCCCGCTCTGGAATCAATAGGATTAAGCCGGTTTGAGTGTGGGTTCACTCTGCATCGTAGCCACAAGAATTTCCCAGAGGCATCGTCATAGAACTCATTAAACTTTATGTTCATGTTTCCGTGTTGGGATGTAAAATGTACTCACAGTCGTGCTGCAGAGGGAGGAGCTCGTCCCCCCAGAACCTGGGGTCGTATTTCTCATCCAGGATGGTTGAACGTTCCCACCAGAAATCCTTAATGCTTCGCTTAACATCTCGTTGCCGTCAGCATCTTTAACTGGAAAGGCGTCTCCGTATGCCACCACAAGATCCACCAGTTTATGGTCATTCGGATCTATGTTATATGTCTCCCAGTCCATGCGAATATCTGTTGGCATGCAAAGATTTAGATTAAATAACTTTATTAACCCCAAAAGGGGGATTAGTCAGTCAGAGAGTTCACAGTAGCCTACATATGAAATACATACTGCTATTGCATTAGCCAGACTAACACACAAACAAACATATTCCAAGTGGAGACATTGGTTTAGCTCAGGAATCCGTCCAGCGGCTTAAATTAAAATACAATGTAAATATAATTCATCAATTAATAAATAAAAGCTAGATCAGAATTGATGCACCCGAACCAGGAACAATAAAATAGGCAATAGATATGAAAGGAAACATTAAAATTGATGTCAAAAACACAACCCGTATCTCAGAAAACAAACAAATCAGTTTACTATTGTTGTCTCTTAAGAGCTTTTCAAACATGTGGAGCATTTTGGGTATTTGTAACCAGCAACTCTTTACACTTTCACTTACCAAACATGGTGGGATTGTTGATGCGAAGAGAACGAGACACCGTGTCACCTCCAGATACATGAGTGCCAAACCTAATGATGCAAACAGGAATATCAAGCCGATATAGATATAATGCCATCGTTAGTGCATATTAATTAGAGAATAGTACAGGGTAACAGACTGTGTTATTGGTCCCTGGTTCTGGTTGTCTGGACGTGGGCCTGTCATTTGGAAGTAGAGTGGGCAGCCTGTAACAGTCATCTGCATGGGAATGAGAGTGGGCTCGAGGTCCCCCACCTACAGGAGGAAAAAATAGATTTCAACATTATTCAAGAGAATGTGTTTGGAAAATCTTCATGTTACAGTAGACAGTCATTTCTAATCCTGAAATATCAGTCACATCTCTTTGTATGGCATCATACTTTGCATATGAGGTGATCTCTGTATTCCCCCCACATGTCCGTGTAGGCAGTGACATCCACAGTCTGGGTCTGAAAAGGTCCGAGCATCCCAGTGTCTGGTAGGACAAAGAAAGCTGCACCTTTCCCGTGAGCCAGCAGGCTGCTCACAAACTCTGCCAATAAATACAGAAAGTTTGAGGGTCCACTCAATCTGCTTAATTTAAAGTGTGTGCTTCGCATGCTAACGAAACGTAAGCTTACCCTTGAGTGCTTTTTCTTCTACTTTCTGAGCTTGAACAGAGTGAAGTGGCTTCTTGACATATGTCGATCTGTGATTAGAATGCAGCAGGTGTCACATCTGCAGTACAGCAAAGTCACTCTTTGATTCATTATTCAGCTAGCTCCCCTTACCTTTTCTCTGACTGGTTATTGGGCTTTGAGGCATGGCAGGTGAAATAATCTGCCTCTATGTGGAAAGGTGCAGGGATAGCAGTTTGATTGGTTATCAATAACTGCTTAGTAACGGCTCTGTTCAAAATGACGTCATCTCCAAAGTCAAGCAGCAGTGTTGAGGGGCTCTGGTCATCTCGCGGAGAGCTAAGAGCAAAGATAAGTGACTATGACTTACCAAACACTTATGCTATGGAGTTAGTGAAGCCACTAGGTGGTTAGATTATATACTTTAAACCAAGGTTAACTACCAGACACTGGGCAGTGAGTAGGACACACTGAGTTTCTTGGTTTTGGAAGCCATGATGCCAACTACAAGAGGAGAGTTCATCTCCTTGACCTCACAGAGAGCAGCCACCTCAGTCAGATCCAGCTGGACAAAGAGACAAATATTAAAGGGCAGTTATCAATAAAAATAGAAATAGTGCATATTTTAGCTGCTGACATCACAGTAAAGAACAAGTAGTGCAATTGTCTTGCGATCTTCTGGTTTGTTAGAGACAAGATAAAATGAAAAATCCTGTCATATTATGTACCTATTAAACAATATATGCAAAAAAATAATTTGTTCTTCCAGTTAATTTCAGCCAATATAATATAATATCCTCCATCAATAATCTGCAAGTTTTAGCAACAAGGTATGCGTGTGGAGCCACAGTCTTTTATAGCTCTTTATCACACTTCATACTAAGCCTGCCTACTTTTAGCTGTGCAATCAAATGCGAAGGATATGTTTTAAATATCTCTAATATTTCCGTTTTATTGACGAATAGGTCACAGTAGAGAAGCTAAATACACTCTTAACTTCAGTTTCACTGGGACTTTAATAACTTTGGTACTTACATCTGTGTGAGAGATGAAATTAACTGTGATCTCTAAACTGGCATTTGGTCCCAGAGTGCCAGAAGAGGGGTCAAAACTGGCTGTACACAATTCAGCCTGTTTACCCTGGAGCTGAGCCTGGTGGGGAAAATTCCAAAACTCAGATCATCAAGTATTAAATGTCATGAAAGGCATCCTTATTTTATCGATGAGAAATAAAAAACTAAGAGCCCATCTTTAATTGCTAATTTGTATCCAAACAGCCTAACATATTATACAGATTACGCACTGCATTCATGCATACAGACCAGGGGTTTTTCTAACATGATGGCAGCATTCATTGCATCATTCATTCTTCTTACAGTAAATTAAGTGGTGATAAAATGCCAGCGTACCATCCAGCTGAAGTGTGCAGGCAGCAGGGTCTGGTTGAAGAGAGTGACGGTTGCCTTGGCAGGAACTCCAATGTAGAGTTCAGAGAAGAGCAGCTCACAGTTCAGCAGACACACCTGTGGAGACTGCACATCTGCTCGCACAGACAGGTGACTGCAACAAACACACAGGTAGTGTTACTTGTTATCAGAATGCTGAGTAACATCAACTTTTATGCTGCTGAGCCTCATTACCATCCTGTTCCATTCTCCACCGTCAACTCCAGCTCTGTTTCATATCGCTGGCAGAATTTGGGACTAAATAGCACATCTACACTGCAGGAGGCCAAGGGGGGCAGCACACCTCTGCTCGGTTCCACTGAGAGCTGAAAAATAGATTCATATAGATTTAATGTTATTTTATCACTAATGTTTTGCTTTATTATTGTCCAGTATATGGTACCTGTTTGTCCTGGTGGTCCTGCTGATTGTTACGCCTCTCCTTCAGCGTCCAGGAAGCCTCCAGCTGGGTGGTGTTAGTGAGGAGCAGAGTGGTCTGAGTCTGCTCCCCGAGCTTCATGAGCCCAAACTCCACACTGGGAACACTGAGGGTCACTATGGGACCCTGTCGGAAGTCAAAACGATGAACATAAAGAGGTCACAGCTCACAGATAAACTATGCTCTATGAATATCACAGCAACAAATTAGCATTGTGGATTAGTAAAGCATTTTGTGAAGGTTTTAGCCATATTGTGATGGTGTTAAGTTTCATTCTTACCTTAAAAGAGACTTCAACTGCCAAGGTGACGGGCTTGTGGTGGTGCTCTATGTGGCAAACCAGACTGGTCACAACCTTCTCTGGTTTCCCTCCACTCAAAATCAGGTCGAAGTCGAAACACTCGTTTTCCTCTTAACCCACGGAGGACAAATGAATGAATAATGAACCAATAAATCAACTACATTAAACGGTGTTTACAAGTCATAATGCACAAATTAAAGTTAACCTAGTTAAAAGAAGATTTTTTGGGGGGGGTTATTATCTGCTGTACTGCGGGACACACCTATGCTACCAGCAGAGGGCTCTACTTCAATTATGTGGCTGCTGCTGCTCATTCGCTCCCATTGAAAAAAGATGCAGGTTTTGCTGTGGTTCCACATCTAATACACACAAGACACAGAAACAACCATGAATAACTTTAATTGTGGCACACAATCATTTGGTAGAAATCTAATATTTGTCATATATAGTAAACATGAGAAAAAAGTGACTAGAATAACCTTGAATTGCCTTCGGGTGGTGGAGCAAATAAAAATATCTCCGGGGATAACAACAGCATAAGGCTCCAGTAGGACCTGGTATGGCTCTGATGACCCCTTGACCTCTATATCCATGACGATGACATCGCCCACCTTGGACCCAATGCGCACAGGCTGAAGGACACTAGATTCCCACACAAATCACACAGACACAATACAATACTTTGTTAGATGAAGTGTGCTAAACTTGCTGTGTGATGTCATTTCTTTGTATGTAATGACCTTGTGGTGTTATTTTTACACACACTCCTACCAATGTGCATACAAAGTCTCAGGAACTTTACCCATTGTCAGGGGGCTCTGGCGGCAGCTGGGGGACATCCCTCAGGACTAAGTGACAGACACTGTGGTGAACCTTCAACTTAAGAAAACACAAACATGACATGAATTAAGTATCAGCTTTTACCTTCCAAACAGGAGACTCATTATGTAAGAAATACAGTATTATTAAAGTATATATATTTATTTGGAGTCCTCTGTACTTCTTTAGGGCAGAAGGTTAATAGAAACTCTTGATCCTGGCAGGGGGCCAGAACTCCTGTTTGGGGGCTGACGTGGAAAACATCATCTGTGGCCAGGTGGAATTGGAAATGGGCGGGCTCTGGGGTTTCCCCTGGAGGAAATAGTCGCAGGTTTGGCTTCATGATCTGCCAGTGGAAAGGCAGCTCCAAGTGGCTTCAGCCCCAGAGAGAGAACGAGAAAGAGAGATTTAATGTGATATTTAATGATCCCTGAAGGGGAACTCTTCTTCTGCTTGTAGCGACAGAGCAGCAGGACTGGGTCTTGTAGTTAATCAGTACTTAATTTCTCACTCAAGGAAATAATAACTATGTTAATTCTGCCAACACTAGGGGCTTGAATCCCAGTGCTCCAATTTAAGAGGTCTCCCTTCTTACTCTGTTATCATGTGGCCAAAAAGAGCACACGTGATGTTTGTACTTGTGACTAGACATGAGTTTAAAACATTTAATACTAATACTACTAATACTATTTCATGCTTTGTATTGATGATATATGAGAGGGTAAGGCTTACACATTGTTTCTAATGATGAGTCTCTTCTGTTGCACTGAGTGAGGGTTACACGGGCTGAAACGGACACAATGCTCTGCAATGAGGTCATGCTCCTCTCCCACCACAGGACGCTCCTCCTTCCCAGATACAGATGCAAGCTCAACTGCAATCAGCTGGCCCTCACCTGGGTAAAAAATCTCACATTATAGAGACAATGGACAAATTGTCTTGGACCTTACACATTACAAGTCGTTTTTTTTATAGACGAGTTTTCTGATTGCTGAAAAGATTCACCTTTGATGGAAATGTCTTTCACCTGGCAGTTGTCACACACAACAGTGAACACCTGACAGCTCCTCTCAGCAGTGGTGGGGAAGAACACCACCTGCAAATACACACACACACACACACACACACACACACACACACACACACACACACACACACACACACACACACACACACACACACACACACACACACACACACACACACACACATATATTATTTGAAGCCTACAGAGAATTTATAGAACCAAATTTCTATAAAAACATAGTTAGCTGAAAATAAGTGCTTTCTAAAAAAATGTGAAGTAACCTGAGAAGCCTACGAAGCATTGCATCTACATATTTATTTTATAATTTACTTCCATAACACACTTACTTCCACTACAGTGGCCTCTCCTGGCTGCAGCACAAAAAGAGACGGGCTGAATGCAAATGGTGGCTGCTCAGAAAAGTATGTTCTTGCCACAGACTATATAAAGAAAGAAAGAAAAAACGACATTCAGTATACCTTTTTATAAATATTTGATCTAAAACCGTTACTGTATCTTAGATAATGTGTCAGATTGATTTTTACCCTGAGGTTCGAGGCTGGCCACTGGTTCTTGGGGATGATGCAAAAGGTCCCGGCGCTGACGCTCACATTTTGGCACAAGAACTCAACAAATTTTACTCCTCCGATAAGACAATAACCACAGTCCAGAACTCTTGGTACTGCACAATAATTTAGGGGGGAAAAAATCAACAATGCATGACAGAATAAAGCACACTCATGAGCATTACAACAACAGAAGGTTGGTAGATTGTTATGAGACTCACATGTGAGTACTGGAGGGGATCTTCTGGCTGCGATGAGCACCGTCATCATGTGACCAGCATATGCCTCAACCGTTATGCAGTCCTTATAGTGCCCCAAGGAGTCTGGAGCGAAGAGCACTGTGTACTTGCAACTCATCCCTGGGGCAACAACACCACCCTCACCAGGAAATCTCCCTGCCAAAACATATCTTAATATCATTCCCTTCTTATATTGCACCAGTACAATTCTCTAAATTCACTTGTGTGCTATTTATCTTCTAATAATGTTTGATACAGTAGTTAATGCTGGTGTTTAGTTCCAGGATTGCAGCAACAAAACAGGAAATCACCAATTGCATTCCAGAGATGCTCTTGTATGCCTTTTTGATACAGTCACTGAAATTCAAAACATCAGATGATTTCCTCACTATCAACAGGAATGGGGAAGTAGTTTAATCCAATCAGAAGAAAAAGGGCTCACCCAGGCCAATAGAAAAGTAAGGAGTGGCAGGAGGGATGACTCGGACAGTGCGGCTCACAGAAGTCAAGTTTTTCAGCTCAAGCGTAGTCTAGAACGGGACAGGGCGTGTTATGGTGCATTTCATCATCTCATTAAAAAAACTTTGGTAGTTCTGTATAAATTAGTAAAACATACCTCATAAACCTTTCCCACACTGTAGTCAGTGAAAACCACCTCTGAAGGATTTGCTAGAAAGGTTGGGACAGGATTTTCAGTTGAGCTGTCAGGGAGAATAAGCACAACAACAACACATGATTATTCTGTCTGTTCTCAATAAAGACACTCTTGCAGGAAGTGGTGAGATGGCTAACCACCAACTGCTACTTTAAAACCAAAGATCAAGCATTTATGATTTTACTTTCTTCTTATGCCAAAGAAGAAAATGTATTTTGCTTTTTGAGTTGGATCAAAGCTGGAGCTGCACTAATATGACTGAAATGGTAAGGGGTTCTTGTTAAATCCCAACCCCTTAGCTAACCTTCCTCAATACTGCATCTTATGCATATTAAGCATAAAGGTAAATATAGAATCATCCACACATATACAAACATGAACCTGACATCCTGTGACTACACTTACCACATACATGAGGTAGATCTTGCTTGTACAACAGTTTACTAAGGCCAACAGTGTTTGTAACCACTGTCAGTAAGTGTCTTTTAAGGCATACTTGGCTCTCATTGTAGGATGTGTCTCGTTTCACCTTCAGATGGGCTTCTATCTGTGTTTGTCTCTGTGTCACAGCTTTGTCAAAAAAGCATTCGGAAATTTTGACTATCTATTTCCTTGGAATCAGTCTGTCTGCAAATATAATGTGACACAGGCCTGTGCCATTTTTTCACACAATTCGTGGGCAATCAACTCTGGTTTCCTGAATAAAGGAGGGGGGGTGTACTAGGTTAGATTGATTACATTGGAATCATTTTGGGAAATGTTAATTTGAAGATGTATGGATACAGCCTAGGCTTTATACTGTGATAAGGCATATGTAATGTGTAAGTGCAAGCTTGGATCAAGACATTTATGCCTACAATATGTAGCAACCATAACAATTTTAGAGTGTTTTTTTTATGTTTTTGGATTGTAATGAATTGTTGGTATAATTCACACATCATTCTAACTTAAACAACCTGGCAAATATGAAATAGGCTATATTACGTGTTACGTGTGCACATTGTTCAATTAATTTTGAAGAGGGATTGTCTGTCCTTTTCGTTAAGTATGACTCATACAAGATTTACATATGTGACTCACTATGGCACTATCCTTGATTTCATATATTTGCCGCCCTTGGCACACTCCAGGTACCTTTGCTTCTCCATCTCTTTCCTTTCATGCTCCATCTTTCCCACTTTTGTTTTGGGATGGATGAGGGATGTGCTTCCCTGCGGTGCATTCGGAGGAAGGAAGCGAGGATTGCGTCGGAAGTTGTGGCGATCTTTCAGCTTCTGAAGTCTTTCCCGTCCCTCTGCCCGATCTTTTGCACTTGGCTCATCCTTCCGCTTTGGTCTAGTTTTGGTCTGGTTGGGCCTCTGAAACATAGCAGAGGAACACTGATGTAATCAAGCCTCCCTTGTTCTCAGAGGTACTAGGGCTTGCCAGATATACAGTTATCAATTACATCAGTTCTCAAAACTCAGAGGAAACCCTTTTAATAATGTTCTTTTTATGTCCCTGTTGTCTTAATTTTTTCATTTAGGCTACTGTTTCATTTGATTATCTATTCCTTTCAATTGTAGGCATTCTATTCTTGTAAAATATATCACTCTTGATAGCTCTGTCTAATCAAAAGGGTGTAGGCATGTGACTCCTCACCTCCTTGGGAGTTTTCTTCCTCTTTGGGGTATCTGAGGTGGATTCGAGAGTCAGGCTGCGATCCAACTTATTCATTTGTGGGACAATCTTTTCTGGGCTGGGCATTAGAGTATAACCATCATCCTGAGGCTCCCTGGACACGTGCATGGCGTAGGCGATGGTAGGTTTGGCAGGATTGGATTTTACTGACAGGAAAGGAATAAGTTAAATATCGAGCCAAAACACATTGGCTATGAATAATTTAAGATGAATCCAAAAGGAGGGTCATGTACTTATTGCTGGTGGGCCCACTCGCGTTTTTTGTGTAGGTAAGTAGTCCTGGGGGGAAATCAGGTTGTTCATTTGGAGAAGATCTTTGTCTACACACCAGGGAAAGGCTGAATTGACTGAAAATAGAGATAAGAAATAACATTAAATAACAATCCCTGGTGGTGTATTCAAAGTAAATATATAGAAACATAACAGTGTGCAGTTACATGTTATTTTTTCAACAGTATAACACAAATCAATTCATGACAATGTCTCTATCTCACCTGTGCGGAGGCCCAGGTGATCATAAGCATCTCCCATCTCCTCCTTCATTCTCTCATAGGCCTGGCTTTCTGTGGCTGCAGCCCGAGCTCTGGCCTGAATTATATGACTCTCCAGCATGTCAGCCTCTTTTATACACCGGCTGTATTCAGAATGAGCCTGTGAGATTGAAAATAAATGACAAATTTCATATATACTGTACGTTATTGTACGCTTAAGATAAGATAAGAGATAAGATAAGATAAGATAATCCTTTATTAGTCCCGCAGCGGGGAAATTTGCAGGCTTACAGCAGCATAGAGTAAAGTGCACACAAGAGACATAGTAAGAAAGACAAGATAAAAAAAAAACAAAAAAACAAAAAAACAAGTATTATAAATAAGCAATAAAAACAGTAGAAAAACACAATAACTGAAATATAATATTTACAGACAGAAAAAAACTATTTTAACTATTATTGCACAGTGTTTTTATTGTCATGTGTCATGTGGTCTGCTGAGAGCAGAGTTGGTTGTGCAGCCTGACAGCAGCAGGAAGGAAGGACCTGCGGTACCTCTCCTTCACACACCGGGGGTGAAGCAGCCGGTGGCTGAAGGAGCTGCACAGAGCTGCCAGGGTGTCCTGCATGGGGTGAGAGGTGTTGTTCATCAGGGATGACAGCTTGGCCATCATCCTCCTGTCTCCCACCACCTCCACCGTATCCAGTGGACACCCCAGCACACTGCTGGCCTTCCTCCATGGACTTTGACATTGTGAACCGTGCAGAACAGTGTTGCTGTTACCTGTTGGAGCTCTTCAACGTATCTGTCATGGTAGCTGCTTCGTCCATTCTTTGTCTTTATGAGGTTGGACAGAATGTCTTTCCCCATGATGTCTTTTGTGTATAGATCCTTAAAAATGCTTGCTAACACATGAGAAATATCCTAATGTACAAGAAAGAGATGTTTTAAAAACGCATCATCATTGTTTTTCCTCTGTCTTTAGAGTGAATTTACTTAAATAAGGGTTAAGTATTCTTAGCTGCAGGTGTTCTTCATACCTGTGACTTTCCTGTTGCAGGTCTGTGACTGTCGACAGACGGATCAAGACGAGATGTGTCTCTTGTCTCTGGTTCTTCTTGCATGGTACAGATGTGCAACTCATGCAGTTTGCTAAACAGCTGGTTTGCGTCTAAGTTATTCTAGTAAACTATATGTTATTGAAGTCCGTCGGCGCTCGGTGCTTTCCGCAATGTTTGTGTACAAGCGGTTGCCAAAGCGACGACAAGGTACTGTCCGCTGTAGAAAGTCGACTGTCTCACTCCAGGAGCGAAATCCCAGAAAAAGACACGATATATAACTTTGAAACAAACAAATAAATCATTACAAAGCCTTTATGTTTCTAACAGTTTGACTGTTTAATCCTTCCACTATGCTGAACTTTATGAAACTAGAACACATTAATATACTATTGGCTTTGTACTCTGCAAAAACATTACCCGAAGAACAAACGTTTCCCTACTGTCTTAAAAGTGACATAACATTGACTAAATCAATAATTCAAAGATTATTGATAATAATAAATAATGGATTTTTATTTATATAGCACACTTTAAAATACAATGAAATCTCAAGGTGCTGTACAGGGTAAAACAATCACAATAATCAAATATAATAATAAAACGCTAAAAACAAATAAAAAATGTCATAAATGAATTCATTTAATCATAATAAAATCTAAGAATATATATTAAAACTGAACAACTACCCAAGAAACGCAATCTAAACCACACAAAGCTAAGACCATGATAATGATTCATTGATATTCATCTAACAAATGTTTTATAACCTAAGTTTTTCACATAGAAACTGACAGACACATGCTACATTGAGTAAGTGATTAAAGATGGTTTCATTTCATTAAATTAGGATGATTTCAATTAGTAAGTAATCCATTAGTAATCAGTTAGATTTCTGCAGCATATTGTGACTAACACCTGACACACTGAACTATTTGAGACGGACTAACTCATTAGCCCAGATGCATCATGTTTATCCAACAATTACACCCGCATACTGTCATTTGAGGTGTGGCGTTGTTGCTGTTGCCTGTGTGACTTATTTTCCCAGAAGCTACAGTACTTGGAAAAAGTAGCTGGCTGTTCTTCTGCAATGCGGAAGTGCAATACAGGTACTGAAGGATAGGTGGTTTCTGCATATTGTGTCATGCAAAGTATTTTCAAAACTCAAGCAAAGCATTTGTCTGTGGCCGCATGCAAAAAAAGCAGTTTCTGTCTAAGAAGTAATGCTTTTGCAATACATACAAATGTGTTTCTTTTATGAGGCCAAGATTCCAAAGAATCCCAGAACAAAATATTTGACTGTGCCGATCAGGCGGTGCTCAAGTGGGATTCTCAAAGAGGCGATTGTTGAGCTCACTTTGTAGCTCCTCGTGATTTGCCAGACAGAGCTTCGTTTTTTTTCCCACAAGACTTGCCCCAGCACGAGAGTTCATAGGACAAAACATGCTGGCATGCACTGATAATAGAGAGGCACACAAAGCATGATCTGTGTAAGCTCTCATGTATCAGGCTATGTTGAAACAGCTGGAGCTTATATTGTCAAATGCGCAAACAATATTTAGTATTTAGTATCCTGCCATATTAGTGACACCACAACAACATTATAACTTGACATTTAACAATTCCCCAATGGCCAGAAAGAGCTTTTTTTGACAGGCTAGGCATGCATGGTAACCAACACCTGCTCTAGAAGCTTTGAAATGTTGCTTTAGCACATATTTCTGTTTGAATCAACACTGGACTGGAATTCCTACTATGGACCTTAAGGCGCTGTCAGTAGGCGTAGATAGTGTAAAGACCATGTGATAATGATGATTACAGACATGGTGTGATGTGGAGGGATCATACTCTGAACACTGTGTTGTGTAAAAAGCCAGAAGGGAGAGGCAAGAGCACACTATAAATGACAGGTCTGTACCAGAACAGGGAAACACCCCACACAAATCAGAGCACACTAAGTGTCAGAATGCTACATAAAATCACAGCACTGAGTTAGAGGATTTATAATAAAGCCCCTATTTAACATCATCTTATCAAGGTTTACATTGGACTAATTGCAAATGTTTATTTTTAGTCTTTGTTGAATTCCATCCAGAGGTGTAGTTTTCACCGGCAGGGAGCTGAATGAAACTCATAAAGACAAACACAGTGTTGGACTTGTCAGACCGGTGTTGCAGTGGGTGTGGACTGACGGCGTATGTCGTAGATCCTGATGGGTTGGTATTGACTGTGCACTGTGTGGGTCGGCTCAGAGGGGCACAGACGTTGGATTTTTCCCTACATTGGATGAACAGACGTGTTGTGATAAGTCCTGTTACAAAGGTGACACTACTTCGGAGGAGAAGAGGACTTAGGCCTGTGGTGATATCATTTGACTGGAATCAGAATGGAGCCAAATGGCACATCTGGAAAACACGGTGAGTTGGTGTGTGGTGACGCACAGATTGATAATACCTGTTAAATTATATCACTACTGTATGCAAGAGCTCACCTGTTAAAGTGTTTCCCATTCAGAGTGGAGTGGGGAATATCTAGTTTACTTATGTTCATGTGGGTTTTGTCCATAACAGTTTTTGTGACATTATTTCATAAGGTCTGTATCAAAGAGTATCTTGGAGTTTTTTTTAAAGAAAATAAAAATACATGCATATAGCTACATATTTTGTAGAGTGGAGTGGGGAATATCTAGTTTACTTATGTTCATGTGGGTTTTGTCCATAACAGTTTTTGTGACATTATTTCATAAGGTCTGTATCAAAGAGTATCTTGGAGGTTTTTTTTAAAGAAAATAAAAATACATGCATATAGCTACATATTTTATTGTATATTGCTGGTTTTGGTGGCTGGATGAGCTTCAGATAAATACAGTCCAACATGTAGTATACCTAATGGCTGATGTTGACACATCACCGGTTGTTCTGTCTCTGACCGTGAATTTGTTTCCCAAATATTCAGAGTGGCGCCGGTGGTTTAGTTTTTGTTGCCAGGACAATATCACGTTTCACACAATACCAGAATACCATATTAGTATTCTACAGTAGATGAATAACCACCACGGGGTGGCGCTATTTCACAACTCAATGCTCAAAGAGGATTGAACAGAACTATTCGAGATGTTATAGCCTACTAATTGTTTGGGAACAGATATGTAAGCAGCCAAGTCTATACCAAAAAATAAAATACATGTAAACTGCGCATATGCAACATGCATTTAAAGTTATAATGTAGCCTATAATGTCTTTTCTATTCTTAAAAGCAACGGAAAGTAAGACTCCTCCTCACTTCAAGGAAAGATTGACGTGTTTTTTCAAAAATTCCTGAATGCATCATAAGAGCCCGATCAGAAGTGTCCAAACTCTGATGACATTGAGATGTTTTCACACTAATAAGAGTACAAGATATAAGATATCTATATATATAAGGTTAACTTTCTATTCAGCCTTTCTATATAGGAGTCCTATATATAGTGTGCACAGCTGGACATGCACCGCTGTAGAGAGCAGCAGATGCGTTTAGACCCGCCCCATGAAGGGGGGGAACGACGTGCTGCCTGCTGCTCCTCCACACCGAGCATACATTAACCCCCGACTGGATATCACATGTATTTTACTGTAAAAAATAATAATAATAATAATTAAAGAAGAGGAAGAAGTTATTCCACAATGTCTTGCATACATAAACGTCTGAAAAGGACAAAATCAGAGGAGCAAGCTTTCCAGGAGCAGGTGAGAAGAGTTGCGCAGGAGAATGGAAAACGGCTAGGTAAGTCCCCAAAAGGTGTACACATTACGCTCTGATTATTTAGGCTAATGTTTTGACAACCTGGATTTGAAAGGTGTTAATCTTGCCAACATAAATCAGTGATCATATCGAAACTGGCAGGACACTCTGTTTGTGTTTCGAGGAGGTAACAGTGTTAAGGGCAGTAAAGAGGATTTATGAAGGCTTCCTAGTTGCCTGGAGCGATGCATTCTTTCTTTCTTTTTGTCAGTATGGCAACTCAGAGGGGGGTAGTTGAAAATGACATGGCATGCAGTCTTTTTGTCTTTCAAAAAAAGGGCACAAACACAGGAAGGAGTGTTGTACTTCAAAAGAGCTGAATGGGCAGAGGGGAAGTCCTCTGTGTTGTTTATTCTTCGCCATTCTGTGACTCTCATATTGTTTGTTGTAGCAGTATGTGTTCATGATTTATTAGTCATTTTCAAAAAGAGGACATCAACTGTTATAAAGCTCCACAAAGCAAATACTACTTTGGTATAGTGACAACTTGTTACACCATCTTGTTTGTTTTGCTCAACCTATGTACCATAATTGGGCCTTTTGGAGCATCTGTTTTCCTCAGATCTCCACCCACAATTATTTTCTCACTGTAAATAAAAAAAATAAAACACCTTTGCTCCTTCCCAGGTTGTGTGAGAAACTTCATTACCTAATTCCTTAGAGGCATTTCAACTTATTCTTGGCATTTTCTTGCCCTAGCTTGCCTCACAGGGTGGAGTCTGAATCTGATTACATTGCAAAAGAAGAAAAAATGATTCATCTGATTTTCATAAACTTCCTTCAAATCCACAGACATGGGAAGTGGTTGTTGCTGTTCTCTTTTCATAACATAGACCTGGTGGGTAAAGCGGATAACATGAACATGGAGATGACAAACAAAGTAGTAAACTCCTGATGGAAAGCCTGACTGAGCAGAGGCGGTGTTGGGGCTTTCGAGCTGCTTTGCCTGGCTCATAAACAGCCTCTGTGAGTCTGTGGTGCGATGCGGGGAAAAAAAAAATGTCTGCAATGTTTTGTTCCTGCCCACAACCCTGGCACAATCCCAGCTGAGTGGTTGTAAATGCATTTATCCTCAAACGCCCTTTTGCTTACTGAGAGGACACATTTTACACAACTGTTCTGTATTATATTTAATGACAATTTAAAGCTGGGGTGATGTGCAAAGCTCAGTCCCACCCACATACACTGCTAACACCAACATTACCTCACATCTGATGGAAAACAAATTGACTAAACATTGACCTGCCGTCATTGTCCTGTGAGCTTATTGTTAGCGTCCTACAGATGTCACACACCCTTCCTAGTAAACCTTAATCAGCAGATTACTTCACTTGAATGATAAGTCACTGGTGGGGTTACATGAAACACTGAACTGTAAACTCAGAGCTGAGTATAGAAGTACAGATTGGTCATGTTAGAAACTGTTTCACGATCAGCTGACTATGCTCAGATTTACATGTTTCTTTTTCAGACAAATAGAAATTAATAGTATGAATAATATGGAAAAATGTTCCATTAGAAAAGCAAAAAATGTCAGTCCTCCTGAAACCCAACAGAAATACAATTCTTCTTTGTCAAAGCCAGGAGTCATACCCAATCTAAGTTTATATAGAGGGGCATGTAGTTTATGTTTATAGGGCCACACCAGTGATTTTACACAAAGGTCAATTTATTCTATGAGTACCAGCCTGTGAAAACAGTATAACAGTGTAATGTCTTCTGTGGCTCTAGAGAGAGATTTCTAAAGTCTGAGAAAATAACCTTAATGATGTCATCAGGGTCAGCTTGGTCCTCGAGACTAAAAATAGTATAAAAGCAAGTCTCCAACTAAACCATCTTTCAACATTTCCTTTTCCTCCTGTGAGTACAGTTGGATTTGATCAAAATATGACAATCAGTGTCTAGGCCTTGGAACTTCGATTAAAACAGGCATTATACCTGCGTTACAAAGTTCAAGCAGGATGGGTCAAAGAAAAAAATATGCTTTTGATTACACTACGGGAAAAATAGATTCAGCAATTTTTGGAGCTTAAACCATAAAAGCCAGATATCTGGTTCTCCACTGCTACAACTTTGACTGTTTAAAAAAATCTGTCTCTTGTGAGTCCTACAACTTTATGGAAGTGCAATACTAACTCTCTGGAAAACCTGACAAACATTTTGTGTGTTGGAAATTTACTATCATACATTTTCCTCAGTAATAATCTCATAGTTTTCTTCTATAGGAACAGCCCTTGCTCGTGCATCTTACATTATATGGCATTTAAATTGATACGATTTGTGTATGACCTTTGCAGGTTTGGAGGGAGATCCAGATCTACAGTTTCTACTGGTCGGCGGGGAGCTGGTCAAGATTCGCTCGAGCCGTTGGAAGAAGATCCGCTTCTTCAAACTGCAGGAAGACTGCAAGACGTTCTGGCATGAGTCCCACAATCCATTCAGGCGGAAACAGACTTGTGAGTGTCGTCTTCTACATGGGTTATACTTTTTTTTATTTACATAATGCACAAAAATGGGAGAAGCTCTACCAAGCCTAAAATCGTCCTGAGTTCCAGTTTCTGTGAGTTTGTTTCACTTGGACTAGTCCAACCCACTGTCTTTTTGAGCTGTACATCTGTCTGCTATTATTCTGTCAACATAGAGTTCTCCTTTCAGATCTCAACAATAGCCTCTTGCAAACACCGCTCTTTAAAATCCCACCGGTACTCCAGAATATGTGAGAAGCGGTGACTTTGAACACAAACGGATGCTGTATACTACTGTGAGGTCAAAAGACAGACTGGAAAATACTAGTGTTTGTCCATGTGTGTGAGAGAGATTATCTCCCTCTGATTTCTGGTTTATTAAGCCACTGTCTGGGTGTGAATGTATGTGGTGCTGCCACCAGATGTGATAACCTCTGGCCCGAGCCTGAGCCTTAAACAAACACTGAGAGACAGAGCAGTGGTCCTAATCTTCCCCTTACAGACACAGTAGATACACACACAGAGGTGATACCAATCGATACGGTCGTGTGAACGGTCATGTGTCAAAGCTGATATTTAACATGACCAAACTGGCTTAGAGATGGGCCTTGAAGCCTCTGCATTTCCTTGTTTACGGAAATAATCGTGCATGTTTTATTGTTTTCTTTTTACCACGCTCTCTGTGACTTCCATTTGCCTTGATAGCATTCACACACACAGACACACAGGCACTTACACGTCAGGGTCATATGAGGCGGATAAACATGACACACATATGTCATGATACACCTTCCTCGTATAACTGTCTGCTATTTGTCCCAGGGATAAAGGTATTGATAATATTTGCAAACTTATCAGATCAGAATATATTCAAACAACTCTTGACAGATTTGGCGGTTATTGTTTTGCATGTCATTTTCAGCCTTTAATTTCTTATCTGGACCCCAGGCTGAATGGGAACTTTGCGGTCGGACTTATTCGACAGCGTATCGGGGCTATTGTAGGTTTAAAAAAAAAAGAAGAAGAAAAATCAAACAGCCGGGGTTGGGGAGTTATATTCATAGTAGAAACTAAGAAATACCAAGATCACATTTGTAAATTTCAGAGAAAACCCTCAAAATTTAAGAGAACAAACACTCAAAAATGTTTGCGATATAATGTCATGAATCTGCTAGAAGTAGTGTTTTTGTTGTCAAGGAAACCATATCGATTCACTTTGCACGGTTGGATCAACCTCATCACCGTACAAACGCAGCCACTTGCTCTGTATTATACCTGCAGTGGATGACCTAATTAAATTTTACTTTGCAATCATATTTAGCAATAAGGAAATAAGAACACTCCTTTTTTATCCCAGAATCACCTTATCATCATAAGTATCCAGATGTTGCCATGAATTGGGCCCAATCAGAAGAGAACATTCACACACTGACATTGGTTGACTAACGCATAACCTCCCTGGCAAACACCCTCATCACTGCTGAATGCTGTCTTCCCTTTGAAGGAAAGAGTTTTGAAAACAGCAGCAGGAACTTTGAATTTGCACAATAATCTCATTGTACTTAATTTCATCTGGAATTCGAGCGATGGAGGGCGTGACACGGGAGGGATTGGATTCTCTGAAAATGATCCAAATTCACAACCCTGAACTCCTGTACAGTGGTTTGTTTCTGTGGGGATAATGTGCAAGCGCTGATTAAACAAACACTGCCCTTCTGGTGATTGCCTCCTAGGTATTTTGTTCATCCGGCAGTCAGCTGTGTGTAAACCACCGAGCCGAGGGTGTGTTTCTCCACACCGCCCCACTCACTGTCGTGCTTTTTCTCTCCAAGTAGTCTGACCTTTAGATTCATCCCGCCCCTAGATAGTCTCTGATTCTCTCAGGAACAATACTCGCTCTTCACTAGACTCCCCAGCCTCGGGATGTAAAGGGTGGAACGACTGTGATTGTAACCCAGCTTCGACATATGGCCTCTTAGCTAAGCTTCTGGTGTTTTGTTACGAGGGCGGCTGTTGCGGTGCATGCTCTTCCGTACATTAAGCTGCCTAACAACAGAGGGGGACCCACCAACGTATGGGTGAAAACAGGCTTTGTGTGCAGAGACCTTCAGTAAATGTTTTTGTCTGTGTTTTAATACAATAAATGACAATTAAAGTGTTTTATGTATTGCCCATGTGTGCCAGTGTGTAAGGCGAGGGGATCAAGTGAGGCCAGATTGCATTAAACGTTAAATGCAGTTGTCAAATCTCAATGGAATGTGTTTTGGGTTGCCAAAGAATCCAAATGTTTAGCAACCAACAACAAAATATCTGAGAGGCCATCTCTTAAACTGTCTCCGAGGGCTGTTGCTCAGTTCAGTTTTTGGTAAACACGATTCAAGCTCAAACTACTGTTGTTATGTAACATGTTTGGTAGTTGTATAAAGAAAGAATTCTGTTTTAGAAGATCCTATCTCATCACAATTTATTCCTGCATGAGATAAGGGATTTGTTTGGGAGAAAACAAGGCATTTTGCTTTCATCTTCTCAGTTGTTCCAGACCATATAAAGTCTGTTTACTATTAAAGCTGAACTAATAAATATTTTTATAGGGAATCAAATAATGTAATGCAATGACATTATGGCTCACAACTTTACAGCAGACAGACAAAGTCAGACAAAGGTGGTGCATTTAGAAGCTAAAGACCGAGAAATTCCCCCAGGAGCTGTCTCAGACTAAAACACAGCTAAGGGAGTGAATATTGGCCTTGAGCAAAAACATAACAACACATATGACTGGTTATGTTGCTTTGTGTTTGCCGGACGTGTAAATATTCAACTGTTGTGGCTTGTGAGTGAAGGCCAAAGAAGCGAGCTACCACACAGAAACAAAAGCCTTCCTGTAGATAAGACGTAAAAGTGGTTTGTGGCGCTCTGTGTTGTTCTTGCCCAACAGGATAAAAAGTCTGCTGCCACAAGATACTGACTTGTTGAAGGGGGATCGTGAAGTTTTTCTTTAAAGGTCTAAGTGTGACTTCCAGTGAGGTCATCGCTAAAAACTACTGCATATATGATTCTAAGAAGCGAATAACAATTATCACCACTGCTAATGACACAATTAGAAATCAATATAAAGCTATTTTTAATATTAGATTTCTGCAATATTTTTTTTGGGGCATTAAACTACATGAGCACAACTGTTATTCTCTTCTGCTAACAGCTAAATTACAGGACAATCGTTAAATTGTCTGGACATTTCGGGCTTTTCCAAATAACAAAACCATCGTTTCTCAATAATGTAAATATAATTATATAATAATAATAATGCAATCTAGTTTAAATTAAAATGAACTTTTGGAAGTACAAAGGATTACCTAATTTAATTTGGTACTCAAGACTAGGCATTTTCACCATGGAGTTAATTTATTTGTAAAACATATTATTACTCGTATTATTATTACAGCTAGAGACTTGACTCCAAATCTAACAGGATTTTGAATGTCAAACTTAATTTAAATTTAAATTTAAATTTAGTTGAAGTATTGTGTAGACTTGTTTAGACTTCTGTCTGGGTGCATTCTAGTGTTTTTAGGGAAATTTCTAAAAAAGGCCCTTCTTCTCTCAACAGTCTCCATCGATGACATTGATTCAGTGCGCCAGGGCCGTCAGTCCGAGGGGCTTAATAAACACACCAACAGCGGTGATGAAGACCAGTGCTTCTCCATCATCTTCAAGGGCAGCAAGAAAAATCTCGACCTGATGGCAGCCAACAGGGAGGTGGCCAAACAGTGGGTCAGCGGCCTGGACAAGATCATCAGCAACATGCTCAACCTCAGCCGCCAGCAGAAGAGTGAGCAGTATCCTTGACTTCTTTTGGTTAAGAATATGTTTGCAAACACGTTTCTCAAATGGTTTCTCCTGTTGAACTCCTGAGAGTAGACAAGTGCATGTCTGCTGTCCCAGATTTATTGTTTTGTTCTTAATAAGTTCAAATATAATTCTTAAATCTAAATGTCAGTTGGATCATAAACTGCATGCGGAAAGCAGACAAGAATGATGACAACAAGATGACCCTGAAGGAGCTGAAGCACTTCCTGAGACAGGTCAACATTGAAGTGGACGACACTTACGCGGCGGACATTTTCAAGGTGAGTCGCATTGAGCCATCGCATCCTGCTGATCGATATATGTTATTCATAAAAATGCATAGTGCGTCAAACTAAACTATCTAGTATTTGTTTCATCATGTCACATAGAAATGTGACAAGTCCAATTCAGGCTCCCTGGAGGGCTCCGAGATCGAGCACTTCTACGACCTGCTGACACACCGGGAAGAGATAGATGTGATTTATGGGAAGTATGCTCAAACAGAGGGTCAGATGAGCGCCAGAGACCTGCTCAACTTCCTGTTGAATGAGCAGAGGGAGCAGGTGCCCATGGAGGACGCTCTCAAGCTGATTGACAAATATGAGGTGGATGAGACAGGTAGGGCTTAAGTGGTTTGGAGTTTCTTGCAACACACGGTCACATTCAGCATATCGTGTCATATTCACCGGGTCTGTTTGTCCTCTGTCCAACAGCGAAGCAGAAGAAGTGCATGTCCAAAGACGGCTTCCTGATGTACTTGCACCAGGCGGAGGGCTCCGTCCTCAACCCGGCCCACAAACAGGTGTACCAGGACATGCACCAGCCCCTCAACCATTACTACATCTCCTCCTCACACAACACATACCTGATGGCCGACCAACTCAAAGGACCCAGCAGCACGGAAGCCTATATAAAGTAACTACTGTTTACCAATACACTATGTGTGACGTTAACTGAAAGGGAAACTGAAACTTGAATTCTGACAATGGCATTATTTTTTACATAAAAAGCAGATTGACAGCACATGTTGGACATATAGATCACCCTTTTCAAACCAGATAGTCCCAGGTACTATACTTAGGAATTAAGTAAAGTAAAAGTATTTATTGTACATTTTTTGTTTGGATTTCTAATGTATCCAAACAACTTTTCATACTTCTAGTAAAGGAGTTAGCTGCATCATTTTGTCCTAAAAACAGTCCCAATAATTATTCCAGCAACAATCAGTGTGATAAAGGATCATAATGAAACCAGAATGATGCTCAGCTGTAGCAGGCTTTTGTTCATCCACCAAAATAGTTCCAGGTCCTTAAAAAAGTACTACCTCAGAAGAAGGGACTTTTCGAGGTGACAGGAACTACACATGTCCCAAGAACCAGAATGGAAACTAGTTTTCTTTGGTCTAAATTCACACAAACTTCCTGAAAACATGTCAACATGCGTGGAGAAAAAAAAAAGATCGATCCCAGGTCTTCATGAAGCTTTCCTTTCCCTGCAGAGCACTGATGAAGAGCTGTCGCTGTGTGGAGCTGGACTGTTGGGACGGGGCTAACGGCGAGCCTGTCATTTACCACGGATACACACTCACGTCCAAAGTGCTCTTCAGAGACGTCATCAAAGCCATCAATGACTACGCCTTCAAAGTATGTGACGTTATGATAATTGCGTTTCAGACAGTTATGGAGAGCTTCCCCTTCACTGAATGGTTGTTTCCTTTGTTCCTGCAGACGTCTGACTACCCAGTGATTCTGTCCCTGGAGAACCACTGCACCGTGGACCAACAGAAGCTCATGGCCCATTATTTAGTCTCCATCCTGGGTGATGCTTTGGTCTCAAAGCCTCTGGGCAACACCATGCCTACCGACTTCCCCTCACCTGAGGTGTGTAAAGCTCAGCTGACTGATTCCTTTTATGAAACATTCACAGCCTTTAAAGCCTAAAATACAAACCAAAGAAAGACCGCACCTAAAAATTCCACCTATTAAGTCAATGAACTACTTCACTCACCTGTTTACTTTAACGTGACTATTAGATTTGTCTGGGAGACGGAGCTGATGTAATTAAAGTAAAACCAATTCTCATTATGTGAGGACCAGATTAAACCACTAGCAGATAATGAAAGCAGCATCTGCTCTTCCTCCATAGCAGATAATCAAAGCAGCGTCTGATCCTCCATGTTTGGACAAGATCTTGAGTTTTGCATTTTATTATCATTACTGAGTTAGCGCTAACTGAGATAAGTTGTTTATTAACTGATAACTATTCACAGGATCCGACTGTGAGGCAGTGTGTGGGCGAGAACACCTTCAATAAGAGACGTTGTTATCTCCGAGTCACTGGGGAGTTAATGTGTTACGGCCATGTGAGCGCATGCATGTGTCTGTCTGTCTGTCTGCAGATAATCTTGTAAACTACTGGACCAGCCTTATATTTTTGGTGCTCGTTTATGACTGCCTTATCTATTTCTTTGTTATTTATACCGTCATTGACTGCTGACTTCTCTAAACTGGCCTCTTGGAGCTGCAAGAGGCTAAAAACAAGCTTTGCCAAGTCTGTTCCAGGCCACAGGACATCCACAGAAAAGTTTGGTGTGGTTTTGAACTGGACCATCTGCAGATGAATTCCTTACCAGATAAATTATAAATATGATACATTATAAATTATAACTATAAATGATGTTTCAATAAAATTAGTCACAATAGAAGATTAATAAATCCCAGTTTTTGTTATCTTCGCCGCCATCTTGACTGTAATGAAGCGAGGAACGACAACTGAGTCAGATTCAACTGTTCTTTGTGGGAGGAAAAAGGAGAGACAACTGGCGGAGGTCTGAACGCAAAGAAGTTTAATTTGTATGTGAACATTGGCTGGTTTTTAGTGTTTGACTAGGTTATGCATGTCATCAATCAAGCATTATATTTATGTTGTTTTTTTCTGCTACAAACTTCATTGTTCACTATTAATCTTTCCAATTCTTTCTTCCTTTAGACCTTATTATATCTTTTTAAATAAACATCTATGACGAATGTATTGGAAAAGTCTGAGCACTAGAGGAGACACAAAGAGAAGAGGACAAAAATTAGCACATCAAATCATCTTTCAGTGACATCCCCAAGCCCTGCTCATATGTAGCACCAATGGGATAAATTCCTGTGGCATTTTGAGCTTTCATGGAAATTTAAAATTATGCATCACACGGCATTTTCCTCTCTGTTATTGGCTGCTGTGAGGGCGAGATTAGCAGTCACCAATAACACATGCTTTTTTCTATTTAAAGACAAGAATATGTTTCCCTACATTCCGCAGTTAAGTGGCAATTAGGTTTAAAAATTGTATAACAACACATAAACACTCATTTTGTCTGTTTCTGTGTAGGAGCTGAAGGGAAAGTTCCTCATCAAGGGGAAGCGATTGAACAAACTGGATGCCTGCCTCAACAATAACAGCTTACTTGAGGAAGACACCGTCTCTGAGGAGGATGAGGCCGCAGATTGTAAAGAGAACGGCCAGAAAGCCAAATCAAAGGTGTGTCAAGTGTTGGTAATTCACAAAATACATGTATTTCCTTCAACAAAAACTGAGCCGCTATCCCATCTCCTTTTAGAAATCAAAAATAAAACTTGCCAAAGAGCTTTCAGACGTCGTCATCTACTGCAAGAGTGTCCATTTCAATGGCTTTGAACACGCCAAGGAAAAGCAAGCCTTCTATGAGATGTCCTCATTCAAGGAGAGTAAAGCCTTCAACCTGGCTGAGAATTCAGGTGATCATCAAAACTTACTAACCCTACTGAATTGTTCCAGTATGATTTTTTCATGAGCAGAGTATGGAAACTGTTGTCAATGTGTTCTCGTAGCGACTGCCTACATGCATCACAACATGGACAAACTCAGTAGGATCTACCCTGCCGGCTCCAGAACTGACTCCTCCAACTATAACCCAGTGCCCACGTGGAACGTTGGCTGCCAGATAGGTACACTCCCATTACTATGTGCAGAAATCCAGCTTTTACTATTCTACGTGTTACAGTTAAGAGTACAGGTTTCACTTCCTTCGTTCTCTCTGATTTGGTTTTTAGTGGCGTTGAACTTCCAGACTCCCTCCAAGGAGATGCACATAAACCAGGGTCGGTTTCTGCCGAACGGTGCTTCTGGCTACATCCTGAAACCGGAATTTCAGAGAAGCCTGTCCTCTCAGTTTGACCCGAACACACTCTCCAGGGGGCCCTGGCTAAAGAGGAAAACCTTTAATGTGATGGTGAGAGTTATTTGCAGTTAAACCTGAAAAATAGGTCACATCAAACTGACATCTAAGAACTAGCGTCGACTGAGTCTGACTGTTGTGTTGCCTCGCGTCGCCTGTGTTGCACTTGAACACAATGCAAAGATTAGAGCAAAGAACTATCTTGCACGTACTTTCTGTGCCTGCGGAAATAACTCTCCATACTAGCAGGTAGCGTTTGCTAAAGTCGTATTCGCTTAAGCTGAATAGCCAAAGAGAGTGATTTCCCAAAACTACGGGTGCTGAATCGGCTAAAGAGCCGTCCAAAAAGGGTGTAATAGGGCCAACGGTGGGACCACCCCAAAAAAACGGTCAGGTAGTCCTTAAAGTAAAGTTAAAGGTGCTCTGTGGAATGGAAACAAGGTTTTAAATTTGTGCTTTTTGGTATTTGCTAATGACTTTTCATGCATCATTTTTTTCTCTTCATTTTGATATTGTTACATATTTGTGTTTTGTTTCCCAATACAAAAGGTGATCTCAGCTCAGCAGTTACCTAAACTCAACAAGGACAAACAAAAATCCATTGTTGACCCTCTGGTGAGGGTGGAGATCTACGGCGTCCCAGCGGATAACGCCAGCAAAGAGACACACTACATCGATAACAATGGTGATCATAACGCACATTAACATACACAGATATGGACACACACACACTGAGTTGTTCAGTTTTCAAAAGCTGAACAATGATCCCTCCCTTTAGGGTTTAACCCGATGTGGAATGAGAGATTCGTGTTTGACATCCACGTCCCAGAGCTGGCCATGGTGCGGTTTGTGGTGGAGGACTATGACTCAACATCCCAGAATGATCTCATCGGGCAGTACTGTCTGCCACTCACCAGCGTACAGAACGGTAAGAGAGTCCAGCTAAAAAACACTGAACCGGAGAAAGCAAAATTAAAGCCCAGATGTGGCAAGAATTTGAATTATCATTTTTCTTTTGATAGACAAGTCAATAGTTCTTGACAGCTTTATGTAAATCATAAGACACATTTTTCCTGTTTCACATAACGTATGAAGTATTTTTTACACACTTCCTTTTTTTCCAGGGTATCGCCACGTCCCACTGCTCACCAAGAGAGGTGACGTCATCAGCTCAGCTGGACTGTTCATGCATTTCATGCTCACAGACGCACAGTAGGAATCACGTTTGGATAAACCTTCATGTTAGCAACAGCATTATTTGGGAAATTCTTTAAAGGAATTTGTCTAGTTTTGGAGCTAAATATAATTAAACTCTGACCAAATATAAGTTTTCATCCAAGCCGCAGGTGCTGACTCACCGTTTTTTGAGTAACACTTTCCAGTCATTGTATAATTTGAGCTTTTTTTTAAAAGAGGTGTGGTTGAGAGTTGTTGTATGCTAACAAAGAAAGAGTGAATGAAAAGTTGAATGAAAGAGCAGTGTGGGAAAGTATTTAAAGAAAGTCATTTAACTGTATTTGCCATATTGGGGGGGGGGGGGGGATAATTGAAGGAGCAAGAAGGTCTGAATTCCAGCTCAAGATATTTTTGAATAGTATTTTATTACTTATAGACTTTTTGAGGCTTTATATTTCCCTTAAGGATCAAATAAGCCATGCTCATGGAAACAATGTATTTGTCAAGAAGCACAACAAGTATGGAACTGTTTTTGTGTCTCTGCCTTGATTTAGGTTGAGTGAAGTTATGATGTTGGTCACTGGAGTAATAGTGTGAACAGTATATAACAAAAGCCAAATGTTTTGCCCATTGAGAGAGCCATATGTGTGTCTGCCCTACAATGTTTGGCAATGTTTTCATTTTTAACCAACTTAAAACTTTTGGGGATTTTAATATTATGAGCATATCAAGAAATGAACTATATCATACATATATCTGCTCTTAACATAGTGAGCATGAATTCATCTTATCCAAGTATTTTCTGTGAAACAAATGTTTTATGTTAAACTTGTCTTGTCTCTTATCTGCATTTGCACTAGTTCTCAAATAAAACCAGCAGAGTCCCTTATTCAAGCTTGTGTGTGTTTATTCATAATAAAGTGATTCAGCCAATGACAATAGTATCCTGAGGAAAATCAGATCATGCATAAACATTGAAAAATATCAGCATAAACATGAAAAATATTGATAAATATAAAGTTGCAAATATTCTTAATTTAGGTGTAAATCGTGTCCTTGATTTTTCTTAAAATCACAATCATATTAATGAGCTAATTATAACATTTTAATCACTAAATTGGCTGATGGTGGAAAACAGTCAGAAAGTAAAAATAAAACAATATTCAGGTGGAATGATCAAGAACTACTGATCCCGTCTTTCCACTAACAGCTAAAAGGCTGATTTAGTTTGTTTGCCTAAGACGTTGTCTGAATAACAGTGAGACTGGTTTGACAACGTTTCCATGTAAAAATCCAACGGTGCATCTTTCTCAGAAAAGTAGTGCTTTTTTCTTCAAGTCACTCTGCCTCCACTTTGGCAGGCGCTTGAAGTCTGCGCGAGTCGTCCCGAGCAGGTTCTCAAAATCAACATCAGACAGGTAATCCTTAAATCAGAGCACAAAGGACAGGAAACAGTTAGGCTGACCTCTACTGTACGCTCTGTGTTAATACATCAGGCAACAAACTAGTTAGAACTGAATCACATCGTCTTTACTGAATCACATTAACAATAGAGGAATTCATAGAGAACGGGGTCCTTGACACAGACTTGTAATCGGCCCCTCCTCAAAAGTGGGCAGGCTGAAAAGAGGCAGTGTCTCTCTGATGTTATTTTGTGTCTGTAAGTCTTTGTAGTCATTTTGTGTCCCCTTACAGTGCTTTTTTGTATCTTTGTAGTCGTGTGTCTTTCTTGTCAATTTGTGTCTATTTGTAGTTATTTTGTGACTTTTTGAACTAATGTTTAGACTCTTTGTAGTTTTGTGACTACTTGGTGTCATTTTGTGTCTCCTAATACTCATTCTCTGACGTTTTGTATTCGTTCCGTGTTTCCTTGCAGTCTTTTTGTGTCTCAGTGAACATCTTAACTAATTGCGTGTTTGTGCTGTACTGTATTTCAGTGAAATGTGACCGTAGACTTTGTATGCTGTGCAGCTGTAATACTGAATAAACCACAAAACAAATACAAACATTAGAATGTATACACATAATGACTACTACGCTTTTGCAACATCCATAAATCTTCACCCACCTCTCTCAGGGTGGGGTCCACTCCCTGTGGCAGCTCACTGGGAGACTTGTTGATGAGGAGCTCCGGGTCCAGATACATCCCAGAGCCTCCAGCAGAGGGGGACATAGTGCCACCACCTGGGGATGACGGACTGAAGCCAGAGGACTGGGCTCTCTGGGTTGGCGGGCTGGTGGGAGTAGAGGGTCTGGGGGACAGATCACCTGTGTGGAACTGGTAGACTGGAGGGGAGCTTGTGGGGCCTCCTGGTGCCCTGTAACCACCTCCACTAACCCCACTGGGACTAGAGTTGAGATTAGAGTTGTTCAGATCCTGCAGACGTAGGATATGGGTTTGTGAAATCATATTTTTGGTAGATTTTTACATTACATTTTGGAGAAAAAAAAAAGTAAAATTGTAAATATTCACAGATTAGTAACAGTATTATTTAACAAATGATATACATTAGTCGTTATTACATTTGTGATATTAGTATATTTAGTCAATTAATGAAATGATTAGTGTCAATCAATCACTTACAACAGTGATCTGTGAGAGAGATGTTGGATCACTCAGCTTTTTTTTCATCTCCTCATAGGAGTTGCCTCCCTGTTGAGAAGATCAGTGAACCAGGATTGAAAACTCGTAAGCATGCAGGCTCGTCTTCATTTTCAAACAATCCATGAAATCATCCACATGCAACTGCAAGTTCTGTCTAATTTCTAAAATGATTTGTTCACGTGTGTGTGTCTCTCTTCAATTATCTGTGCTGATGTCATGGAAATGCACATTAATAATACCATTAATAATTATTGAATCATGCCGCATTACTGAATCAAAAGTGCCTCTCACTGAGATCAAAGAGCCCCAAAACATACTCACGCTCCACTTGTGAGGATCCCATGCATTGAACCAGCCGGTGAAGGTGGGCGGTTCGTATCCCTGTTTGACGACGAGGATGGGTGTGTCGGGGTCGCGGCCTGCAGGGTGCGACCTCAGGTACTCCTGAGCGCTGGTCCACGCCTCCTTGGTCTCATACTGGTTGGCTAAATGTCCAACCCACAAGAAAATCTGAGAAGAAAAATAAAGATTAAAAAAAAAAGAAAGTGTTTCTTAATCACGTAGCCTTTCCATAAAGTTGTCAGACACTTGGAATAACGGTCATATTATTCCTCCTCCCTTAATACTTGAGCAATTAAAAAAATTGTTGTCCGTATTAGTCACAGAAACATGGTAAAAGTATTGTTCGCAATATTTGAGAGGAAAATATTTAACTTATAACTCCACTAACGTTTCATACATTCAACAGTTGTAGTTGCTGATTATATTGCTTATTATTTTTAATTGGAAAATATATATATAAGTAGGAGCGAAGGTACATAGATGTCACGGTGTCAAAGACAGACACGATTCTCTTGATGGAGTCAGATGTAGCATTAAGTCCATTGGCAACTTTTGGTTTACTGTTTTCATATTTCAAAAATAAACAAGGAACATTTAAAAACACTTCTGTATTACACTGTAGGAACACTGAACACCTCCCCCATCCGCTTCAGGTCACAAAAGGCTATACAACTAAAAAGCATATCATGTGCTAATATATTGATACAAAATACATATAATTAAAAAAAATTCAATTAGCATTAGTATGTCTGCATGTTTCCATTCCGGGCGGAACTATTGGGTATTGATGGTTCCGCATTACGCGCTCCTGCGTGCACCTGGCCGTGACTTCCATACCGCAAACACACCAACCGTTGCAGCCCTAAATAAGCTTAGAATTTTATTTAATTATAATATTAATGCATTTTATTTGGTGGACACATAGTTCACTGCAAAATTTTGCAGTGAATAAAAAAAGTGAATAAAATATGCCAGTGTGAAGGGAAGATTTTGATTTGTTTTCGAAGTATTCTCAAAATTTCATCTCTTCATAAATGAGGTTCCACAACCGGCTTGTTTTAAAAAATATTTTTTTAATTTTTGCTTTTGAAGGACAGGTTGACAGAGAAATGTTGGGAGAGAGGGGGGGGGGGGGGGGGGGGGACTTTGACATTAACAAAAAGTCCTGCAGCTGGATTGAAACATTCCCAACAATGCAGATACATTCATCAGTCTGGAACTACTCAGCTACCAAAGTCTCTACAATGGCTATATTATTTCTTCTAATTTCCTAAACATTTTTAAAGAAGTAGATTTATATTTGCACTGATCGTGCCCCCCTGTACCGGGGGTTAAGCATATAAAGCTAATCTACTTCAGCTTTCCATGTGACAACACAGTCTATGTCTCCATCTAGTGGATGAACATTGGTACTGCATCCTTGTTAAAGGATTGAGCTGGTCCAATGGACCAATGGGTTGTGGGTTTCTTTATAAGGGAACATATATAAAAGGTCTTAATGATTGACTTTTTAAAACTATGCCAAAAACTGCTGTATTTAGATTGAATAGTGACGTGTAAATGAAATCAAGTTAATTTAACAGTTACCTAAGAACACTTCAAATGGTACAGATGGTACCTAACTGTACCCAAATGGCCAATTTGGAGTTTCTGCCTCAACATGCCTCAACTAAAACCTCTCCAACTTTGCTCAGCTTCCCTTTAATAGCATCAGTCTATGCACAGGCAATGTTCAGATGTTGTGTTATGGTTAGCTTTGGGGGGTTTTTTGGGACGCAAATGCATCATTCCAAATAGATATTCACTCTAAAAGTGTACAGTTTTGTTAAGCAAAAATTAAATCTCACATGTATGCTGTGTTTCCTCTTCATTTACTCTGACCCAGTAACATTTAAACACACTACTGCTTTATAAACATTAAATGTCACTAGTTGACTGGGACAGCAATTTCCCTCCCCTTGTGCCACCATAACTTGAAAAGAAAAAAGAAAGAAAAACTGTTGTATTGGATGCCTCTATGGCAGATAAAATATGATAAAGTTCTCTGTAGGGTTACCTCCCAGTGGAGAAAACAGGATTCAGTGCCGTACAGGCTGCTAACTTTATTCACGGCGGTATCCTCAGCCCAGACAGCCTAGAGTCCACCACTGCCTCTCACCTCTTCCCAAGTGTCCAGCAGCATGACATCCTCTTCGTCCAGGTCACACTGAGCGTAGTCATCCACCTCAGTCATCCTGAACCGACCGATCTGATTGGAGCATTCAAACAGACGGGGACTGTGAGGAGGCTCCTCCTTCTGCAGTCTGAAACAACAGAGAGCTCACATCGTCATTAAAACTGTGTAATCTGCTTTTTTTGTGTGTGTGTGTGTGTCTGTGTGCAGACTATATTTCAGATGACATTGGGGCATATTCCACTGACCTTGATATAAAAATAATCCATGGAGATTTAAGTGTAAGCTTATTACTATTTCAAAATATGATTAAAGAGCCTTTTGGACGAGTTCTGAGTCCTGGTTCATAGGTTGTTGTTATTGTTATTTTTAGCTTTATATACTGTAGTGAAGAGTAGAAAGAAAATATATAGACAACAACAAGGCTTGGTTGAAGCTCATAGTCATTAATATGTGGCTGCTGAACTATCGTTAAGCACGAAAAAACAACTAATTTCTCTTGAGATGGCAATAATAAACAAACAAAAGACTGATTCAAAGGTGTGATGATGCTGCTGTCCGTGCTTGCCTCTTGTCACTTGCATAGGGAGCCTTTCCTCCCAGTGCTACCCAGAATTCAGCTGGCTCCTGGCCCTCCATCACCACCTGCTTGTCCTGCTTGGACAGCACATCAGACATCGCTCTCCCCATCACCCTTTCATCCCCGCTGCAGCCCTGGAGACACACAGAAGCAGACATCAAACAAACAGGGACTTGTGCGAAAATGCAAACAAACAGACACAAAAAAAATCACATTTCCATTTGAGGCTTTTTCAGCTTCCATAACAAAGCACGTACCTTTCCATACCACAGGTAGCATATGTGGTCGGTCTTGAGCAGGAAGACGTCGTTGGTGTTGAGAGACGAGGCCCTCGCCAGCACTTCAGTGGCCTTCGTGTTCAGCTCGTTAGTCCCTCTGACCTGGAAGAGCCTGGCACCTTGCTCAGGGTTGACCACACCAGGTCGGCCGGTACCACCCTAAAGACACACAGACGCACAAACACACACACAAAGACATAATATACATGCAGGGATGTAGAGTGGACAATGCAGGATTCATGTCTTTATGATCATTTTAGCACTTTCCCTTTGAGAGGTAAAACAACTTGTATTGTACTGCAGTAATTATTCCTCCAGCTTTCAACTACAACTACAAAAACAAGATAAGGGTATTTTCAATTTGCATTTGGGCATTTGTAACCACCTAAAAGAAAAACAATGTTTAGTGAGAACATTTTGTACCTCAAAGATGATGAGTTTGCCTTTGAAAATAGCAAGGAAATGGCGAGGCTCCTTTCCCATGACCACCCTGACCTGGACCGGAGCTCCATTGTACTTGTTATCAATATTGACAGCCTGGTAGGCGCAAGCTGTGATCTCATCTTTAGTGGCATGACGGCCCTGGTGTTAGAAACATTAACTCATGTTAATACAGATATTTATTATTATTTTTATTCATCAGTGCCAGAAAGAGAAATATAAAAACAAGGAAAATATTCCTTCTGTGATGTCACTGACCTGCCACATGTAGAGTATGTACTGCTGCTGATTTGACATTTTATATGTGTACAGCACCAAGTAGCAGTCTCCTCCATAAAACTGTCCATAAGTATTTGGATTTACTTCGGCCACCTCCAAGTTCTCAATACGCCACACCTAACCCGGGTGTGAACATGAACAAAAATGTAAAGAAATATAATAATATCAATATAATGATAATTATATCTACCATTTTGTGTTTTTTTGTATTTTGGCATCAGACAAAGTTTCCTCACCTTAACATCTCCAGAGGCGTCGTCCACCATGCGCTGCTGTGCTGCCAGTTCAGGACGTGCGTGGAGCTCCATCACGTCAAACTTCACTTGTTCGACATTTGCTGTACGGGCCCAAAGTATTCAGTATTACACAAGACATAATATAATAAATATGTCTTAAAATTAAAAATAATAAACATTTGAAAAAACCCTGATGAAAACCCTGATGAAATGCAATTTTATTGTGAAAAGAAGCAGCTTGAAAATGTGACTTTTAAAACTATCCGACCCAGTTGTGCATTAACTCAAGGTTATGTGTCACGTTACCTATCTTTCCCATGCTGTAGGTGGAACCAAGACCCTGAGTTTGCCCTTTATCTCTCCAGGATTTGAACAAGTGCTTGAACATCGCTGACTCTCCCCCCTCCGTCATCACCTTCACACTGGTGCTGGATGGGTAGTTCTTGGCTTTGATGTAGCCCTGGTTGAAAAGTTGATAAATTGTTACTGTTCAACTCAGTGATCCTGGCAAAAAAAAGAACCATCATATTAAATAATTATAGAGTTTGATATATAGAAGTCTTTTAAGTAAACTCACCACTGCCCTGTTGAGAGCTTCTTGCCGCTCCTCCTTGGAGGCCTGCTTGCCTTTCCACACCATCACACTAGAGCCTCTCTGGTCCACGATGTAACAGTCCTGACAGGGAGAGAAAAAAAAAGAAACAATGAGCATGCATGCGCTCAAACAACGGTCTCTAAGGAACATGTTCAAAGGATGAAAGAGAATTACAGAGGAGTGCAGCAGATCTTGGGTTAGGGGCTGCGTGGCCACTTCTTGAACTACTAGATTCCCGCTATTTTCAAAAACGCTGGGGAGAAAGAAAAGGAGAGTGAATACAATGATGGTATTCAACATTCTCAACACGTTGCAGCAATGAGCCAACAGATCATCAGGTCCTTACTGGTAGAGTCTGACGCTGGTGTTCTGCACCTGGTCAGGTGTGTCATCAGGAATGGCCTCCCTCAGCTGCCCAGTTCTTTGGCCGAGCACCGCCATCATGACTTTCATGAGCTCTGGTGAGTCCTTCTCGTCTGATCCCTCCACCAAACCAATCTGAGCTCGGCCTCCTCTCTCCCTGTCCCGGATGTCCTGAGCCAATAAGACTGCCTGCAAACAAACACACATTATAGCTGTTTTTTGTATATGAAAACAAACATTAATGGTTACAGACTGGTCCAACTTCCACAGATCGAAAAAAGATAAAAATAAAAACAGCAGGTCTATTGCTATGACTGATTTGTTTCAACACAATGATTTTGGGCTAAATGTATATGATATTATGATTTTCAACACAACAACTCTATACCTGCAAGATAAATTTATTTTTAATTGCTGTCCCTACTTTTCTGCAATCTTGACAATTTTTTATTTATTTAAATTTTCCCAGATTTTGTTTGGAAGTAATTTGGTTACAACCAAATTACAAAACAGAAACAATCAAGTCCAATATAAATTTAAAAAAAGAAAACAAATATATTAGAATATTATGTTAATGTCTCAACCCCCATGTGGAAAAGTCATTTTGAAAGTTTTTTGTATTTCCTAATGGTGTAGCAACAAAATAAGTGCATATCTGCCCTTTTGTAACCAATCAGAGTGGAGGATTACCTTGAGCTTCTCTCTCCGGTTGCTCTGGGGGCCGTTCCACTGCACGATGGCTTTCCCCATATCCAGCAGGAATATATCTCCATTGTTAAAGCTGTTCCATGACACATCCACCTGCACAAATACACACAAACTTGTAACATGATGGAAATTATTATTATCATTATTCAAATGAACAGGACATGCTGTCATTAAACCAATAAAAAGAAAACAAATGTAAGTTAAATCTTAATTAAATACCACACATTCATTGAACTCGTCAGCCACTTAACACCTCCTTTGACAGCTATGGCAACAAGCACGGCATAATTTGTTTAAGAGGGAGTGCCCCCTTTAGCGTAGCTGAGTGAAGCCTGTGATAGCTCCAGTGGGAGGCACAGGGCAGGCAGCATTAATCCCTGTCATCGCCCTTTATAGTCTACTCTGCATACCTCTGCCGCTGTGACATGCTTCCTCCCTTTGACGTGCAGCAGTCGCAGGACGTTGTAGACGTTTGTGTCAACATGGTGAAAACCTGAGGCCACTCCACCCTTCTTGTAGCTGTGGAGATATCAGCACACTTTACCAAAGTTCAGCTGCAATAAAACAACTATGAAGAACACACATGAAGCAGGATTATTGCAAAAGCACCTGGCTACATTTATTATTTTGGTTATTTTGCAATTTAACCTCAGTGTTACATAACCGTGAAGCAAAAACACACAAAGAAAAGTTACAGCTGCCTCAACAAAACAAATTTTATTTGTGTCACAATTATTTTTATCCAGAGGGATTACTGTTGTAAATCATGTCTCAGGGAGAATACAGCATGCTTGTGTCACCACCCCTTTCTAGTTCACACACCACACCCTTCTGCTTTGACTCACATGAGGCCATTTTTGAAGTAGCTCCTGAACCTTGCAGACTCGTTGCCCTGCACCTCCCTGTGCTGGACCGGACTCCCTCCCAGGTGCTCGTCCAGCTGGGTGACGTAGATGGCCGCGGCACCTTGCTCGTCCTGAGAAGAGGAGTTTCCTATCCAGTAGTGGATGTCGGCCGACTGGCCTGAGCCCTTGTTCTGACTTATCTGGTGAAAGAAATACAGATTATATAAGACCAACATTTGTACACGCACTATCAAGGCATGTTTAGGTCACATGCCTCCGTCAGTGTTGAGCCTCTTGGGAAATCAGCCAGCTTTGTACTCACATAAAGAACAATGTAACAGTCTCCCTCAAAGAAGTTACCAAAGCCTTGAGCTGGAACGGGGACCATCTGCATGTTCTGAATGAGAAAACAACAAAGACATGTTAGATGTTATGAAGAATAAGACCAGTGTGACCAGTAACGTTCACACACATGGTAATATGATATTTGTTCAAGGGCTGACTTACATTGATGGTCCATATCTGCAGGCCTGGCTTTTGGCTGACATTTCTAAATGTGTCTGGATTGTCATCATTCATCATTCTGCTGAACTGAAACAAGCACACATGTAAGGCAAAAAGCAGCTGTTTAAATTACGCTATGTGTAAAGAAATATAAATATGTACAGGTGATTTATTCAATAAGACACATTTAAGGTAGGGGAGATTTATAAGCAAAAGTTATATAGAAACTTTTCATGTCAATATTGTACTTTTACTGCACCACAAATATTTGACAGCTATTACTTTGTAGATAAATGTTGTAGTTCCGCCTCAACTAACTATAAAATGTAATGATATAATAGATAATATGAACACCCACAAGGGCCCAATACTGCATTAGCAAGTAGCCTACTTTTTAAGAAGATCTTTCTACAAATAATTCAAGATTTTCACTTAAGAAATAGTTTTAATACAAGAATTTTACTTTTATAAAAGATTAACATAGAAGTTTATGTTGATAGGGTTAAGCAAACAATTTCTTGTTTACACATCAAGCATTTTCATTCATTAGGAGTTGTGTTTCTGGTTGAAGGATAGTCCAACACAATATCTCTTTTAGCTCTATTGTTGGTCTCCACCAACTCCTGCAGGAAATATGCTAAGTCTGCCATTTGGTGCATTAATGATGTGTTATAACATTTAACAGCATATTATGAATCAAATATTTAATTGCAACTCCTCCAGGGTTCTTCAACATAAAAAATATATCATTTTTGAAGCCTCCTACCCCTAATTGCTCAGTTCCCTATCTTTAGACTGGAAACAGATGTCTCCAAAGTGACAAGGGAACCATTTCAAAAAATTGGATCTGTGACAGCGAAACACTTCTTTAATGAGTGTCAGCTTGGCTCCGTAGCAACATACAAGTTCTGCAATCAGCGGTGCTTAAACACCTCTTGACTCAGATATCAGAAACAACAGCACTGATAAGCAAACACACTGTATCGCCAGCTGAGCCGAGAAAATATACAGGCTTAGTGGTGACACGTGGAAACAGGCTCGGTGGGATGCTACGCCGCCGGCAACATTTCATGAATGCAAATACAGGATCCATGCATGTATGATGTGATTGGCAAATAGCTTGGGGGGAACTGAGGTAGTTATTCTCCAGGGAAATATAGCAGCTATATTTTAATTTATTGGCTCACACATCTTTGCTCCAGGTGTAGGAATGAAATGCCTGACTGGGCAGTGATTGATGGAGAGGGTGGTTTTAAGGTGAGGCAGACCAGGTCAGCTGTACAATACCAGGATGTTAACCACACCCTTTATTAATATTATCAAGGCTCAGGTTTTCAAATAATCAGATAAAGAAGAGGTGACACACAAAGCAAACAGAAAAAGGGTTGAGATTTAAATAACATTCTAGGGCTTGGGCTAAAGTTGCAAAATCGTAATTCATTTGGTGTGTGAGTCCCAGGAAGACAGAGAGTCTGTGAGACTAAGTCAAACTCAAATTTTCAATATCTCACATATAATATAATTCATAAAGAGTTGCGGTTATATAGGTAGATTTAAGGCAAGATTATGTAGCCACCATTGCAAAAGTAACAATTAGGGGATAACTAAAAGTTGATTAAACATAGTGTAACTGTGGCCAAGTTTGCTAACATTAGCTAACATTAGCTGTTGGTCATACCAGAACAAGTGAGGCTGTTGCAGCTTAACTCCTTTTTTATTGCTTTTTTGTCTGCTTAAAGCTACCAAACTCTCTGCTTTGAGTACATGCTTTTAATTTGTCTAATGCCTAGTTCACATTACACGACTTGAGCGCTAGGTGTGAACTTTCTAAAGAAGTGAGCTGAAGGGCTTGCCTGTCTGTCTGGGATTCTGTCGGGGAGTTTCAGCCAATGAGTGCAAGCCACGGGTTGAGGGGACACCTGGGGAGGGGTCGCCTCACCTGTAGCCTGTGTGCGCTATGTGTTGCATATGCAGTTGTTGTTGTTGTTGCACCAAGGGGTTTGGGTGTGTGCATGACTAATAATAACCCATAACCCAGTGACTGATCTACATAGGGGAAATAGAAAAGACGTGTTGAAGCAGGCCACTATGTGAACTTGTGTGCTGACGACAACATCAACAAGCATGCCCACTCTACGCCGGTAACGTATTGTAGTTGACTCCTCCTGGTTAAAGATTTTGTAGAGTGGCGGCAATGGCCCCTTTTACACTTCCTACAGCCTACATCTGGGGCAATTTCTCTGACAATAATTATAGTCAATCTTTGCCTTCGTTTTCATCACAACCTGACTCCATCTTTTACAATTGTGACGATATTGCGCTGATGAAATTGTTACACAAACAGGATACAGAAACATAATGTGAAAACAGTAATAGCCGCACGCTGTTGGGACTGGTAAATATTCAAACGATTACAGCAATTACCTCACAAATAATTATGAAATGTTACGGCCAGAAGGCCAGAGAGGATTTTTTTCTGTTGCTTAAAAAACGTTCATCATCATGTTCCCCATCCAAACATGTACTAACCATTTCCTTTTTTTATCTGGGCAAAGGAGTGGCCACACCCATGCTTGTTCCGCATATCAAACTGTTACTAAAACAATAGTTTCCCTCAGTATGCACGTAATATTGATGATTTATTTTTTATGAAATACACCCTTTTATTATTTAGTTTATTATCTCAATTTCACTTTTAAAACCCTATATAATCTTTGAAAAATCTGGAGAAAACTATAACTTTACTGATTTTAATTGGTTTACTAAATGACGTCATTTGATGTACAAGATTTTGGCGGTAGTGGCAACTTCCTGTTGCCAAGGGAAGTTAACCATTGTGCTCTGCAATCTGATCCTGTTTAAAAGATATGAAAAACAAATAATTCCTGAAAAGATCAATATACCCCAGCGTTGCTTCTATTACTGCGACAGGAAAGACTGGTTCCACCTCAATCAACCTGCAGTGTTTATTGACACAATGAGCTTTGTCAGGGCTCTAAATACAGGCGAATTTGTTCATTTCTAATTCATATAACATGATGTAGGTTTCAAAACACAGCATGAGGTCTGTCTTAAAGATATTTTTTCAAAAAATATGACAATAAAGATGACTTTTGTTCCGAACTGCAGCGATTCAGAGAAATTAAATGGATAGACTGATGTTAAAAACTACTGGAAATAATCTAGAGAAATATGTCACCAAAATAAAAGAATGGAACTTACCTTGTGTTGTGTCTGGCGGAGTGAAGGCCTCGCTGTCTCCTACAAGTTGTGGAGGTAGATTAGTGAAATTATGTCTTTATGCACTAAAGTATCCGTGGGCTTTCCCTCCTGTGTGCTAACTGGAGTGAGTGTGTCAGAAAGGGCTGGATGTATTTGTCTCCACACCCAAGTTTGAACACACCTGCAATTTCCTGCCTCAATATTTACACTACAACCACCATCATACGCCTCTCCTTGCATTGTTTCCCAGCCCCCATCTAAAATAAAGGGTGTTTTAAAGAGGACATTCTGGCTCGCTGTAAGGATGAATGTCAAGACACCTGACAAAACCATCTACAATACCTGAACTGAGATGGACTCAAGCCTCCCTCGAGGTCCTGATTGTGCTTGCAGCCAGGAGTTGTGTTTATGTTCGGCTGAGCCCTCAGCAGCACAGTGGGCATTACAGGGGCCACTTGACACCAATTATTCATTCAACAACTGTTACAACTAGCAGATGGGGGAATTGGACTCAAGGAGCTCTGAGTGGTATTGGAAAGGAATCAGAGACTTTCTGTGGCTAAGTCTCTCATTCTGTGCCTACTCACATGGACACTCGAGGAGAAAACGCTTGACATTATTGAAGGTTTGCAGCTCTGGGCTTTGATCCCCGACAAAGGAGGCATTGGCAGCTTGTACTAACATTTGTTTGGTAAATGTGGAGAAGTATTAACATGCTGTATCCAAAGTGATTTGCTCAATTTTTTTGAAGTATTAGCCAAAAAGAGAGTCCTTGCAGTGTGTGGATGTTTATCCGTAGTAAAACAATGCATTGTATGTAAAGAAACAGTAAAAAATAAACTGTGGGCGAGCTGCTTTTACAGCTGAGGATAACCTTGAAACCAATTTGCTTTAACCCTACATAAAGCTTCAAACACTGCTTTCTTGCATTGTGTGAACAATCTGTAAACTTATAATGCAGCGAGTGCATGAATCATGAATGAGGCTCCCTGCTGATGTTTTCTGTTCAGGGCTACATCTATTACATTTGTCTTTGTCTTATTTAGTTCACACAATCCCTGCCTGGGAATCTGAAAACAGAGTTGTTACGTAACTACCCTTGTTTTCTTGTTAACCAACAGCTTCAAGTCAACAGGCTGGGAGTTTTTCTTACCTTCGACCACGGCTTTTCATTTTTAGATTCAATCCTGGACTCCATCATGAAAATATGATTATTTCCACAACATGGTGGATTTCACTCCCCACATATCTGAAGGACGAATGGAAAATAAAGAGGAAAAAAAAAAACACCACAAGAGTTCTTCAGGCTTGAACAATAAGCTCTGTAATGCCTAATCCACTGCTGCAGTTAAAGTGGCTGCTACGTAAGCAGAAGCGGAAAAGTTCACATCAAGATATCACATGAAGCTTAGGTCCTCTTGGTTGCACATTAACCAGTTCTATCCATATTATTAATGCACCTGCAGATCATATAACCCAACAGACAATGGAGCTTGGTCAGTAAGTCAGTAGTGTCCCCTTGTGCTCAGTTAATGTTTGTGGCCTTGAATGCAACGCGCATAATAAGGCACATTATACTTGTCATTTAGCATTTGGTGATTTCATTTTTGATTACCTAAAATATGTTTATTGCATTATTAAACTTTAAGCACTTTAAGGACCTAAAACAAACACAATTACATGACAACTGAGCAAACTCCATCTGCTGACGAAGATCATGAGATAGGATCCAAAGCTCCAGACCAGCTAGTGATTGAACCTCATTAGTGGGTTTTGTCAAGGTTAAGAAGGAACTTTGAACCTCAAACTTGTGACAATTCAAAAAAATAATCCTGTTTAGATGTAAAATGCAATGTGAAATATAAAACAAATCAGCCATGCATCAGATTTTCTAGCCACTAGGGGGCAGCAGAAACAAGCCGTGAACAAAACATTGACATATAATTTCCTCTTAAGTTGATTGTTAGCCAACAGTTGTTATTTACACAGCCAGGTGACATGGAGCAACATTATCACGCATTTGAGGTAGAATTTCTGACTATCTGGTGAATGTTTTTTCACTGAAGATAGTAGACACTAAATGTTGGTGGGATTCTTAGTTGATCCTCCTTTCATCGGCAACCAAACAGAGCAACATCTGTATTTGATCAATTGATCATGGCGTGGTTTTGAGGGGCTTCCGTCTTTTAAAATCTGGGTTGAGTAAAAAACAAAAAAATGCGCTCAAAGGCGGGTTTGTGCAGGATGTCCCATGTCGGGCTAGTGACAGTTCTGTCTAACCATCAGTAGTCTGCATTTTTTTTAACTCCTCCTTCTAGTAGAGGCTTGGAGCCTTGACTGATGTAATACCAAACTTGAATAACATCCTTGCCGTCGTTTGCCTCAAGGCGCGAAGGCATAAAAAAGTACCAGTTTCATCTACTCTCCACAGATTTTGACAATGGAAAAAACAAAAAATATGTTATAGTTTAGCTCTGTTTTTGGTCTCCACTAACTCCTGAGGGAAATATCTGGCTCTTTAGCTGCTTAATTCAACTACATTCCCCAACTAGTGGCTACCGTTTACCCTCTTCTGTTTGGTGCTTAATAGGTAGCATACAGACGGTTTATTAGGGCGTTTTCACAAAAAACAAACAAATATAGCAGCTTTAAGGTCTGTTAAAGTCAATATACGTTGGTACAAACTGAAGTGTGCAAACTTGCAACTTTAATAATGTTGTACAGTACGATTTCAACAGCAGTCTTTACAATGCACCCAACCCCCTTTTTCCCCAATAAATAGAATCTCATGTTTTCTAGGCTAATTATTATATCTTCCTCAAACGTTTTACATTTATTGGTGGACAGCGATGTCATCACAAAGGTTTCTTTTTTCAATAACAAAGTGGGGTTTCAATGTCTTTAAGGATTATCAATTTACAATCACTGCCAAGGCTCAAACAACATCATTCAGTCACAAATCACATTGAATTGTAGAAATCTTTGGTAAATTTAACAATTCAATGTTACTGAACTCAAAAGCAAAGACTCATCCAGGTCTAACAGACTAGCTGGATACATTTCTAGAAATTATTCTTTTCTGTTTTCTCAGATTTCTCAGACAATTCAGACTTATTTCCAACTTGAATTTGAGGATTTAGTTAATACGTATTTGGAGATCTGAATTAATATGCAGCATAAAAATGTGCACCCCGTAACCTGACACAACAAAATCAGCACAGTAATGAAGGCACTTCATTCTGTAAGAGAAGATAAATCACAGTTGTTTGAATGAAAGGTCAGACGAAATACAACAGCCTGCATAGCACAGCTCAAAACAAAAACAAAAACTCAACGTCACTCATTCTCAGCAAAAAGAACCTGTCTATTGGATTATTTTTTGGTAACTAAAATATTACTTGATAGAATAGTAAAACCTCCGCTCTCTGATAGAAAAATTACTTTATGTATGTCTTGCTTAGAAACATATAGTATGTACATACAGTGATATAATTTGTCAGCAGGAGTCCTGTACAAAGAGTCCAAGAATCCAGAGATGGTGAGAAACTCTACAGTCGTTGTCTCTTGACTTCATTACGACCGGAACAATTGCCTGAAGTGCTCTGATTTGGAGCGTCGCTCGGAGGACGGGAGCCGGGCTGTGGGGCCGTTGCAGCGAGGTGAGGCCTCTGTGCAGCGCCGCCGAGGCAGGAAGGACCAGCTGGAGCCGGCGTCTGCTACCTGTTCCTCAAGCTCTGTAACGGACCATAAACGTCCTCCTCCTTACTGATGCCCTCAAACAGAGGGATCAGGTCTAGCAGCTCCGTGTCTGTCATGTCGTCGAACCAGGACTGCACTGGGACCTACGGAGAGAGGGAACAGAGAAGGAAAAGAGGAGACAGGTTAAATATTTTTGCAGGGAGAAGACTCTGAAAGTCGATGCATTAAAGGTGAGGAGATGGTGCGAGTTTTGTGTAAATAATTAATGGGGTGAAATGCATCAAAGGCATGAAGAGTGGCAGCAGCTCCACTGAGCAACTTCTCAACAGAGGAGAGGAATAAAACTGGGAACACTGCCTCTGGATCAACTGTTTCTAAAACAACAGTGCCGATTAAAGCTGACAGCGTCTGGCAGATATAATCATTTACCATCATTAGTAACTTTGTAAGTAACTTATTTTGCTTGTAGCCGTGTATTTTGACCCCAGTTTTGTCAGGATTTTGAAACATAAATTCTCATTCTAGCCCACATTTATCAATGTTGATTCAACCTAAAATGTTCCATGTTAAGGGGTCATGTAAGCATTAGTTTATATGAACTCAAGTGTGAACAAAAGCAGCAAGATTGCTGTGTCAAACACTAAAAAAAGACAGATATACATATATACATTTTCAACATTTATGTGAACGTTTAACACTTAACATTATTTTCAGGTTCCTAAATTCAACATTCAGCCTTCCCTCTCCGATAATAATTTTGACAAATTTGTATGCATTTATTATATACATGTCTAGTAATCATTTTGGGACCTAGTCTGAACCTGAGCCTTCATAGTAACTTAATAATTAAGCTCAATCAACGTCATACCCCTTAAGTCTGCCCCTGTCTAAGAGGATCAATGACCCAACACAGCAGCTGATATTGTTTATCTTTGTTGTATATCTTTATAAATACGATTGAATCACCAGGTATTGTTAGGGTAAGTGTTGTAAATAATCAACCTGTCCCTCCACTTCCGGTGTCCCCCATCGGACCACATTTCGGTTTCACTGTTCAACATCAAGAAGAGCACCGACTTACTGCATTCTCAGGGTGGAAGATGTAGGAGGCAGGTGAGTTGTCTATGATGATGACTTTACTGAGCTCTCTGCCCAGCCGGCTGAGGTCTTTGACGTAGTTTCCTCTGTGGAAAACACACGATTCCCTGAATAGCCGGGCGCGAAACACCCCCCACTGGTCTAGCAGGTCCGCCACAGGGTCAGCGTACTGAACGAAACCAAAAGAAACATCCATGAAGTTAGTACAGTCTTAAAGCCACATCACTGTCGTCTTAAGTTTTAAAACAGTTTGAGCAAACCTTTGCTAAGCTCGCTGTGAAGAGGATGCATTCATAGAGCTCCCCCATCTTCTGGAGGAACTCGTCCACATGGGGCCTCTTCAGCACGTACACCTGAAACAAAAAGGCACAAAAATAGTCACGCCACCTACACAACCACATCAAATGTCTGGTTAGATTAGATAAGCCTCAGTGGGACGCCGCTCATGAACTGATTGGTGTAAAGTTTTATTGTGTCCCAGTTTACTAAATGGGGGAAAGTTATTATTGGTATAATAAGTCTTTAAAGGTTTTGACCCTTGACCCTTCAGTCAAAAAGGTTAGTACATAGTTTGACTTGAGTTAAACCTAAGTGAGGGTTAGGACTAGATGTTGCACTTCAATTTTACTCTGTTTTCTATTAGTCGAGGCTTCTGTCTGTTGGATCACGTTTCTATAATTTGCTGTCACCTTCAGAATGAAATGCAGTAAATAAATACAAATAAATACATAAAATGCCTCAACCTCAAGTCCACATACACTACATAATTCATCACACATCTTGATTGCAATTATTTCAATTATTTCTAATTAGAAAAAATATCTGGTTATCCTTAAGAAGAAAATGTGCATACACACATCTATATTTAAAGCTTATTAGAGACTTAGAAAGTAAGATACATGCCAGTGTCTGAACCTGTGAGGATTAGACATTTTCAAACAATATCAAGCTTTCACAACAACAGACTTTGTGCATTCCTGCTTGTCTTCGTCCACTTCAGTAGGTCTCCGGAGGTAAGTTGCTGATCCCAAGTGCAAGTAATCAAGCATAGGCCAAGACAGATACAGAAAGCCTATCCTGGATTACTTGAACCAGGTCACAGCTACAGTCTGGCTGCTTCAGCTTCAAACAGGACGCAGAAAATAAACCTTTGTACAGAAACACAACAATTCTAGTCACAATTCGAGTGTTAGCGGCGCCTCTGTTTCTTCCTTTCAGCTGTGTTTTCTCTCTCACAGACATTTCTAATCAGTAAAGAATGTCTTCAGCTGCTCACTCAACAGTATCTCGAACCCGCTTTGTGACTTTGTGTTTACCAGGTGACAGTCACATCACGGCATATCTATCTTTACAGCGAGCAAAGACACAGAGAATAAAACAAGATAAATTCAAGGAGGAGTGTATAAACTGTCCCACTTTTGACGTAGCAATGAGATTATAGAGAATAATAAATACCAAAGGGAGGAAAATGGAGCCACAGCTTCCAAGGGAGATCTTATAAATTAATACATATTATTCATATGTTAGTCAAGCCCACTTCTCGAAGTCCCCCATATCAGTGCAACAGTACCTGATGAACAGTCCCATCAATCTCCACTGGAACAATGAAGTCTGCATTGCTGATGGGCTGCAGGAAGACAAGAAAAGGATTCAAGACTTTTGTTTTTTTGTGCTCAAAACAGCACAATCTGACAAGGAAGCCACTAAACCACATTTTTATTTAAAGAAAAAATAAGAAAAAGGTAAAATACTCTCTCGCACTCTTTAAGCATACTGTGGTTCCCTTTCCTCCAGCACAGTTAAATAAAAACCAGGAGTCAGACTCCGGGGAGAAACCTGGGAGATGAACAATATGACAGATGTGAACGTGGGACAGGAGTGCCGACTCGTGTCATCTTTAAAAGCAAGACAGGGGAGCGAGGAGAGGTGCAGGAGGTGGAGGGAAATAGATGCTGGAGGGGGTGTGGGTGGAAGACAAGTAGAGGGAGTAAAGATGAGGATGAAAGGATTAGGTGGGAGGCACGGCGGTGTCATGTCGGAATGGAAGAGAGTAAGAAAGGTGACAGAGTTTCTAAGCAGCACAAAGAAAAACCTTTTCCGGCTATCACCTGGTTTGTTGTAGACACAAAAAGAATAGAGGATTATTTAGAAGTATCATTTTATAAACTGATTTGACTGTAATTCATCTACTCGTTTAAAAATGCAGCCAAATCTGCAACTTCATTATTCTTTTGTAAATAAATGCTTAAGATGACTTAGATCCTACACTGACTTATAATCTTTTTAAATGTATAATTCTGCTTTACAAATTCAGGTATATTAAAAACATTTTAGGATGATTACCACCTCCCCTACCCATAAAAAACAAAGAGTAATTTACAGATAAAATAAAATCCTGTCCTAAATGTTTGGACAATCTGAGCATCTACCTAGCTCTTAGCATGACCAATGACCTAAAATGACTTTCGTTATAAATACATTTAGTTACTGCTTTATTTATGAAGTGTAACAAGTTATAATTGTTAAGATGTTGGAGCCATTAATACATTTTTCAATTACAGGTAACTGGCCAGACAAAGTCTGTAAATTAGCTTTAGCTTAAGATAGCTATGACTGCACTAAAGCTTGTTGCTAGCTTAGTTACTGCATTTTGATGTTGTTTTTTGAACTTCTAATTTATATTTCCTGCCAATTTTACATTCTGTTTACCTTCTTAACTTAGTTCTGACCAAAAATATTGCCTAGTCACTGTGTTTTTGGCAACACTTTACTTAAAGTCACACTATTTAGCATTCATAAACAGTATATGAATATTGAATACATGCTTATAACACACTAGGCCTATTATGTAGTTGTAAGTATATATAACTCCTTATCCAAAGTGGAGGCTGATGTATAAATAGATGACAAATATAGTAAAACACAAACCATTTGTTTAATGTCTGTATGCTTCTTATAAATGCTAAGTAGGGGAAAAGTATAGTAGAATCTTTAGAGTGGACATATTATTTAATGAATTCTAAACCAGCCAGGCATGAATATAAACCTACACACATGCCTAAGGATTGTACTTCACATGTAAATTCAATGCTTAAATGCTACAGTTAGCAGGTACAGTTTAATGCCACCCAGCAGAGGGGGTGTTTGCTGTAGGAATACTAAACACAGCATTTTGACCTTCCACATATCACCTGTTTAATTTGTCTAATATGAACATGGTGGCGACAATGAAACAATATACCTACTGTATTAGAGATGTTTGGTGATGCAAGAGTGATACAATGCACAATCAAAAATCCAGATCCCAGACAGATGACAGACAGATGTGAGTTCTTCTATGGATCAGTTTTGGAACATATTCAGCTCAGGTAAATGCTTAAACCTGAGAACGTAAAAGACTGCTGCTGTGATTGTCTAAAAACAGAACCGGTAATGAGCCAAGTGACAGGCATTGGTCCAACTTTCACAAGGAGAAAAGGTAAAGAGGAGAGAGAGACACACACAGATGGAGGAAGAGACTTCCTCTCTGCCTACTGCTCTTCGACTGAATCACTCCATCATCTGAAGACTGATCGCACAACAGCTGCTCGGTAATGGGCCCGGATCCGAGATGCGGAGAGATATGGGAAATGGAGGAAGATGTATGCGTGACAGGGATAAAGTATATGGGGAGAACGGAGAGTATTTGTTTGATGGATCTCTGCTGAACCGGTGTTGACCTCATAAGACTTTGCGGAGGGAACATCTTCTGGATTGTTTTAACTGATGAAATGATTCCTTTACATGCATACATGTCGTAACACTTAATCATGTGGTATTTCTGTCCAAACATGCCTCGGAAAAACACTTTCTATTTTTTCATTGTGTGCCTTTTAATAATTTAAGGTTATTTTGTTCCATACATCTAACATTTTTACCATATGGCCACAAGTATTTGGACAGAAAAGGACATTCTGCAGGCGCTCTTCACCAGAGCAAGGAGAAAACTTATATTAAAAGCCTTTTAGGGTTAACAATTATATTCATTATCGATTAGTATGCAGATTATTTTCTCAATTGATTGATTCATTTTACTGTCTAGAAAATGCTAAAATATAGCAAAAAATGCATCACAAGATCAACCATTACTCCAAAACCCAAAGATGTTTATTGTTTTTACCATCATAGAATACAACAAGCAAATATTCACAACTTAGAGACTAGAATCAGTGATTTTTTCATTTTTGCTTCAAAAAAAATACTTAATACAAAATATATGCAGAGTAATTTTCTATCTATTGACTTGTCAACAAGTCATTTCAGGTCTTTATTTAGTTTGATAAATTGTATTAGAACAGGTTTCAACCTTACACGGTTAAGGAGGCCTAACTCTGTCTTACATAATGTGCTTTGTTTTTCATGATTTGGCCTTGCGGTTTCAGTTAATCTTAATGCTACAGCATGATAATAATAGTAAGGCTCTTGTGTCTAAATGGGATCAAATCCCAGCAGCCAAGTCCAAACATTTTATAGACAGCCTCTGCGAAAAAGTGGAGGCTGATATAGAAGCAGATTAATGCCCATGATTGTCGAATGAGAATGCTTTTTATTCTATTTCAGTGCTTTATCATCTTTCTCCTGTAAGGTAGTATTGGTTTTTGAGTGTTATATAAATAAGCTTGACTATTATTATCATATATCCTATCAGCCATTTTTACACATCCAATACACACTGGATCTAATCCTGGAGCAGTCCCAGGAATTATCTTTTCATCCATAAAATACAGGATAAAGCATACAGTATGTGATGTGTTATGTAACGTTTCTTTTTTTAGTCTATGTCCATCTGTGCACCATGTGAAATGTCCTTGTCAGCTCTGGTTGTTTTTTTGCACTAATTGAATAATTCCAATGGGGTGCTTAACCTTTTGAGCCAAAATAACATCCTAACTTCACTTTTAGAAATAAGTAATCTTCAGGAAATCCTGCAGGCTTTTTAAAGGAACTGAAAATGCAACGTGTCTGTCATTTTCTGTTACACTCTCTTCCTCTCCCAACTGATTTTCATATATGGTGCACTGCCTGAATCTATTTCACACCGCATACTGATCTCTGAGCTGAAAGCATTTTGACGGACTGAGTATACAGTCTGCAACTGAGTTCTCTCAAAAGGAGGAAAAAAACAAGTTTTTGTGTGAGTTTCTGACTTGTTTTGTCAGTGGGAGGAAAATAAAACCCTCCAGACCATTAGAACAGATCCAGGATTTCTAGGAAATTCATCCCGCGGTCATTTAAGGCAACAGTACTCTGTACTGGACACACCCTCGGGTGTGGGTGAGCATGTACGTGTGTGTGGCCCCGTACTGCTGGCTTGTGACTGTATTGGGTGGGTCCAGCACAGTGTGTGAACATTTTTCTCTTCCATTTCTTCCATTTACACAGCAAATTAATTCCCAGTCATATGAAAATGTACTTAAACCGTTTTCTCCGCAGTTACTTGAATTGAAAAATTGTTTCCTTTCACAGCTGAATAAAACCAGAGCAAACACAAAAGATTCTTCAGCTTCACCTTGAGCTATTTTTCCTGCTCAACTCTCTGGCTTTCTCATGATGAGGACAAAAGGCACACAGGCACAAATACAGTAGACACAGACATAATAGGATCAGCTGAGGCCGAGGCAGAGCTGTGCTGAAGTGGGTCTCTGGGTGTGCCAGGTGTGTCAGTAGAGGGAGGAAACATTAGTCTATATGGCCTTATCAATTGTCATCTTTCATGGTATGAATAACAAAAATACTCCCTAGCTGAAAGTATCTGCCCATCTTGGTCTTATACTTGCAGTTCATTTAAGATATTTAACCAACATGATGAACACAAGCATATGTCACAGTTTGAAGGGACAACCTAAATGTATGCTATTATTGAAACATCATGGGTTTGACTGAAAATCATGACCTTCAGTTACCTTCTACATATAGGTTCACTGTCAAATGAAGAAATAATGCCTTAAAAACAAGAAATCACATTTTTTCTTTTTTTACATAAGTTCCAGTGAAAGTCTTGATCTCTCTTGATCTCTTAATGAATCGGTTGCCATGCCAACACCTTGTTATAGTAACAGCTGGTCCTTCTCTTGTTCTGACTGCTGTATAAAATCCATAATACCCTAACAGGCATACTTTCCTGAGATTATGTGTACTAGCTCAGTGGCACCTCGTGCTAATTGTCATCATGCCATCGTGCCCATATTCACAGCAGAGAATGGCATCTTCTGGATTTATTTTGGTTTAATCCTATTATCCCTGAGAAATAACAGCATGACACGACTGAAACCACGAGTGTAGTATACTCAAATGTGTACTTGTGGGTGTGTGTTTGAGTGAGTGTGAGTGTGTATGTGTTGAATTACCTTGAAGGAGCTGTGTACGAGGGTTTCGTCCAGGTCGATCACCACACAGTTCTTGCCGTAGTCATCTATACTGACCTCTGGCAGAAGGAACTTGGCTGGAGGCTGCAGAGACAATACACACATTTTACATTATTGTGTATATACAGAGGTTCATAAAAGGGAACAAGTTGTAAATTACACTCACACATACTCATACTGAGGGTGTGATGATGGATGATGGCTCAGTTAGAGTGTTTGAGATTAACACTTGGCCGATTTGGGTGACATTAAAGAAACAGCATAAATGACTTGCAGGGAGGTGTTGCTTTGATACTTAGCTTTGGTGTTTGTCATTGTTATATTGCAAAAAAAAAGCTTAATAGTACTCCTTTCTAGTCTTTAAAGCTGACTAATCAATCAAATTGTCAATTAACAGGAAATTAATCTGCAACTTGTTCTTTAATCAAAAGTTATTAATGAATTCCATTTTCTCAATGATGAGGATTTGCTCATGTTGTTAGTTTTTTTTTTTTCTTAAATTGGGAGAGGTCTGGGGCTTCTTGACCTCTCTTTCTCATCATCTGGATTTTATACAGTCTTATGTGTGTGCAAATAAAAACAGAATAACAAAATACTTATAATTTGCTTGGAATAATTCACAGAATGAGCATGATATACCATATTGCGACAATATAATTTTGGTGAATTTTTCAGTTATTGCCCAGCCCTATGCTTACTTAGTCAAAAGATATAATTATGACATATGACATATGAGTTAAATCAATAATGTCTTTCTATGGTGTCGTATTGAGGTGAAAGCATTGTACTATTTCATATCGAGGGCTTCATCTAATTATTATTTTTTATGAATTATTGAGAATTGACATTACTTTTTTCTCACTAATCTGCTGAAACATTTAGTCTATAAAATGACACAAATAGTGAAAAAGTGCCATCCTAAATTCTCAGACCCCGCCTTCAAATTGATTTCACAATTCAAGCTGCATCGTGGTAATGTTTTTTCCTTGAAATCTCTTCAAAACCCCTCTCCCATCTGGTAATACTATGAGTAATTTTCCAGCTCTTGTTTTGCCTCTACGTGCGGTTCAACTGTACGAATCCCTGCTGATATTCCTCTGTATTACCTCATGTTGACTGAGCTCTGTGACTGTGCTGCCTTCAGGGTCAGGGGGGGGGGAGGAGAAATGCTTGTGTCCTCTGCCAAGCAGGCCTGGGGTTACAGACAGGCACGGGGCAGATGGTGAGGCCATAGGGGGCACGCTTACACCCACACACACCCACACACACACACACACACAAATCTATATAGAGGTGAGGAGCAAGGACTCTGTCAATCTCTTATTTACACACACTTGTGCTGCTGCTCAGTATGCCACCCGTTCTTTGCATGTGTCTGTGCTTTTCGTGCTGTCTGTATTTATCATGTCTTATCACTTGACTGCATGCTGATGTATCATGGGAAGAAATTCCCGTGAGCAAGGACACTGAATGACATCCTGTGGGGCCTTGATGAATCTGATTACATGCAGGGTGAGCAAAGAAAGAGAGATTGACCGGGACCTTGACATTTTCACTGGGGAGCTGCACAGAGATAAAGAAGCCCCTCTACTGAAGCCACAGCCAGGGGGCGCTATCCCAAACTGATAAGGCTCAACCTCTGAGCACCGTGCTTACTGACAGGAAATCATTTAACTTGATCACCCTGACGCAGACAAACAGATGCTGAAAAACAAGTTTGACTGTTGGAAGTAAAAGTGTAAACTCCATTATGTCACCCCGAAAAACAGGCAAGGAATATGGGATGCATTTCTATGACAGTAATTAAAGTTATATTATATGCACAGTACTTTTTAAATATCTTTTTGATTTAGGGATTATATGGGAGAATTGTGGGAATAATGAGTAATCAAATTGTGCTACAGTTTATGATTGTGGTGCTCATAACGGCTGTAATATTTTATTCTGCATTTCCTCTCTTCATTAATGATGTTCTGACTATAATTGCATGCATCTACATTGTAATTAACTATTATAAATCATTCCTCATCAGTCCCATGACAAATAAGTTTGAAAGCTATGAGATGCAGCTAAATGCTCCAGACTAAGTTCTTGGTCTTTAAGGATTTTTATTGTTATGGATGCTTAATAGAATAATTTAGAACTGTTGACATACATATCAAGACACACCTAAAAACTACCTTCTATCTAACTGCAGTTACATTTTGACGTGTTATAAACCATTTAATAAGTGTAAAAATGCTTAGTAGGGAGGGATTAATTAAAGTGTTTCGGTTTATTTCTATGACTGTGTGTTTTCATATATTTGTATATAACTGGCTTTCTAGTTCCTCTGTTGTTTTTAACTCTGAGTTACAGGAAAGAGAGACGCAGACAACCTGTCCAGGTCAGCTCAAGTTATTTAAGTCGCCTCTCATAGTCCTCGCCCGGATCCTGCCGGGAATACAAAAAGCAGACCTTAACGCCACATGCTCTTCCTGCCACTGAAGGGAGGTGTCTGCTGGGTGGTGTAGTTTAAAGCTTGGCTATGATGTGGGATGCTGTGAGTGTGAATATTCTAAATTGCAGTAAAACCACAGGCACAGCGTGGATTCCAAAATAACTAAATAAATTGCCTCTTCAACACAAACAAAGCAAGTGAATAAGAGATTGGGGAATCGTGGGCGTGTATGTGTGTAGATGTATTTAATTATGTATCTGTTCATTTTATCAATCTTTTTTGCCTATCTCCTTTTAATTTTTGTCCTGTTTTTCACTGTTAACTTGTTGTGGATTTCTAATGTATATCTTGAAAATCAAGTAAACTTTGATTAAAAAAAAGAAAGAAAAGAAAGTGAATTTCTGACAGAGTACAAACCATTGAAACCAAGCCCCCCTTCTAATGGACAGACAGTAGTTCATTGACCCCTGAGTGCATAATCACATGGTAATTTTGCTCAATACCAACAAATACCTAATTTAATCAACTCTTTTCAGGGCGAGTCGTCCATTTGTTGATCCAAAGTGGAGCTGTAAAGGTCTAGCATAAGATTCAATGAATCTGATCCAATAAGGAAATCAATTTCATGTTCTGTTCCAGTGATTGAAGGAACACGGGAGAAACGGACAAAAGGACAAAGCCTGATATAAATCATATGATAATAAATGGATTTGGATTACTTCTAGGCGTAAGCAGCACAAAGCAAAGCCTTGAAAGCTACATGATTATCAGGATGGGACGGTGGGAGAGAAAAAAATGAATCACCTTTGTGCCAACATCCACATGCAGCTAGAATGATGAAGCACAGCACAGCAGAGGGAAGAGGTAACTGTGATGGAGCGAGATGAAGAAAAAATGAAAGATAATAATACATACACTGGGGATGGGGATGACCTGGACCTGGTCACACTGGAGAAAATAAACAGAGAGAGAGAGAGAAAGAGGAAGAGATTGAGAGAGACAGGGTGATAAAACAGAAAAAAAAGCAAAGGCAAAACTGTGAAAAAATCTTTGCGACAACACCTATATTGTAATCAACAAATGGGCAGGGGAGAATAAGAGAGAGAGAGATACATAGAAAAGGGATGAATAGTACAGGCTGTGATAGTGAGAGCAACTCGCTCAAAAACAAACAGAGCTGCCATAGTAACAAACATGTCTGGCCAGAAAGCCAGAAGCAGTACGCTGCTGGGAGGGACTCCAAAATCAGCCCGGCGTTATAACAAGGCTTTTTATGGAGAGGTTCGCCAGGTTCAGGAGGTTCACTTAAAATTATTGGGAACTCATTTGTGAAGTTGGGGGTCCGGAGTGGGTCAGCGCTGACCACATGTATAGTGTCTGTAAAAGGGCCACACATTCCTTCCCCCGAATGAGAGACATTTACAGGTAAACAGGATTGGAAATGTGATATTACGTTGCTCCATTTATAGCCCAGCGTACCTGCCTTGGCAGCAGAATAACGTGTTTGCGGAGGAGCTCGGGGGGGTTTTGGCGCCTTTTTCCCTTTACCGTGGCCCAAACCTTCGCTTCACACATCCTCACTACACTGGTCAGAGTGTGTGTGAGGAGAGGGGGAGGCGTGGGTGCCCGGCAATCCATCACACCGAACACACACAAGGCCCACTTTATGGGGATTAGAGCATGTGTGTGTGTGCATGTGTGTGTGTACATGTGTTGTCATGGGTATGTGGTAAAACTCGAGGGACTGTGTGTGTGTGTGTGTGGGGGGGGCTTCTCAGTGTGCTCTGCGCTCGGTGTGTTATTTTGTGTGCGTGGTTGTGTGCGTAGGCAGATATCGAAGAATGTGAGATGGGAAGCGAGCCCGTGTTTTCAAGCAGTGAATGGTAAACAACCTCTGGGTTCAGCGGGTTTGAAGCAGCTGGAAAAATTTGTGGAGGGAGCTCAGCGAGGCTGCACAGCGCCTCAGCACCAGCTCTCTGCAGGAAAAGGCAAACCCTAACGAACTCCCTGTAACAAAACCAAACAAATATGTCTCGTAACTGGACCTCTGCACGCAAAACTAGGATTCCTGTTATTAAAATATCAGCTAATTCCCATAAGGTTTCCTTTTCAGTCATGTGGATGCAAATGGTATGCAATTTGGGATCCGGCCAAGAATGATGTGAGAAAAAAAAGCTTCACCTTGGGAGGACTGCCATTCTCCTCTGGCGGCGGAGGCAGAGAAAGTGTCTTGTTGTTGGCGGGTGGTGGCTCCACGTGGTATTCATTGTAGTTGCGGAAGCAGCAGAAGAAAGGGCTGAAAATGCTCCGGCTGCGATGCTTCTTTAGGCTGCTGTTGGACTGGGAGACTGGAAGAGATAATGAAAGAAAGAGCCAGGTTATTTGCATATATGGCAGCCAGTGAGGGAGGAAGTATTTCAGCAATAGCACACCGTAAAAATACTGTTACATGTAGAAATCCTGCATGTTGTTTGACATTTCTTTTTCTTTTTTTATATCTCAGTAATATCTGCTTAGTGTACTCAAAGTAATAAAAGGAAAAGCACTGAATGAGGACAAATATCCACTTTTGTTTTATTATACTATATATACAGTATATTATATAGTATAACACCCAAAAGGTGATATATATTTATCACTTTATCAGACATAAAATGTCTCTCCTGACTTTGAACCAAGTGCTGCTTTAGTTCCTTTTCACAGCAATGTCACCCGTTAAGAGCAGGTATCATATTTTAAAGCGTTTATGTTAACACAAAGCAACCTCTTGGGAAAAAAACGACAGATCTGATGCCGATAGACTGTGTTTCACATGCATCGTCACATTATCGTGACAGAAAGGGCTGAGATGTAAGTTGTACAACACAGCGAGGGAGTACAGGGACAAAAATAGGCGTCATCAAAGTGCCCTCTGGGAAGGGAGTCCAGTTAATTAACATCAAGAAAGGCGGAGAGAGCGAGACAGACAGATTAATATCATATATGTGAGAGAAAGAGGCAGAATATATGACAATACAAGAAAGAAAATGTTGAACCTTTCACATTAAAGAGACCCTGAATGAAAAGACTGAACACCACTGTACACATACAGGAGATGCTTTATCTTAAACAGCTTGGATGCAAAAACATTTCTTTTATTTGACTATATATCTGACAGTAAAATAACCGAAACTAGATTCACATGCTTGGGAAGAAGAGTTGATCAGTGGCAGAGGGCTGCGAAGCTCCGGGGAGAAAACAACATACACATATAAGTCCCTGGTTACATCATTCCAACTTCCCTGTCTCTGAAGCCAATGGCCTACTTTCACACTATTGTATTATAAATATTTTCGGTCCATGAGGACGAGCGAATAAAAATAGAAATTTGGGCAGCTCCAGTACAAAGGCTCAAATCTGACAGCACAATTATCCTGAGGTGTTCCTGAAGTAGAAATTCTGCCAGTTTAATTGCTTTTAAAGGTAATTTCCAGGCATGGAAATCCCAAATCTGTTCAGGACTTTGAAGTGTCTGACTTTAGCTGGAATCATCATTTCAGTGCCTCGGAGCGGCCGTCACATAGCGTCCCTGCCGTCTTGTTAACGTGTTCATACAGCCGTGTGACACAGGCGGCCCAGTTAGCCATGCATGCTGAGGCTGTTTGCAGCCTGCTCGTGTTCTTAGAGCCTTCAGATTGACTCCTGGATCTTTCCTTGGGTTGCTCCGACTGGATCTGACAGTCCGCGGGCAGTTCTTCTTCTTCTTTGTTCTCTTCTGTCTTTGTAGTCCAGAGCTCGCCGTGGCTCATGCTCTTCCCCGATAGATGTTCCCTGAGAAGCAACACTCCGCTAAACAAATACAGCTATATGGTCGGAACAAGGAAGGCAACATGCTGTGTTACTTAAAGCCTGCATGGTGATTGAAGGGGATGTTCTGTCCTGGTACAGCAAACTGATAAAAGTACACCAACTAGCAGTATACATTCTATATTTCTTTGAACTTGAATGTTAACTGTTAATTACAGAGAAAGCATTAACCGTTGAACATGACAGGAATTCATCTGATTAGAGAAAAGGCAAAACAACACACACCGAAGGCATTAACCCCATAAGAGTGAGGTCACCAATCACGCACACACGCGCACACACACACACACACACACACACACACACACACACACACACACACACACACACACACACACACACACACACACACACACACACACACGAGGAAGCCTCGTTAAGTCACAGGGGCTTAATGTAGTGAAATGAAATACATATGCCAAACTTTAAATTGTGGCACGACCTTTAAAGAAAATCAACTACAACATTTTAAAGGTTTGCTCAGCCAATACGTGTGAACTGGTAAAGCAGATTTGTTTAAATTTTACGTGAGTGGAATATCCTTTGTTGTTTCTAAGCTGTATCTATGTCTTTGTTATTGGTTATTAAATAAGATCATTTATAGGTGACTACGAGCTCTAATAAGAGCATTATTAGAAAGTGGTACAAAAATGTACAATCATTTTTTGGGCATTTTCAAAGTGTAATTTGTAATAAGGTGAGCTCCACAAACAAAATTGCGTTTTATTCCATTGCCTTGGTGGTGACAAAGGAAATCTTAAAGACACAAATAAAACACAAACTATCTAGTAGTAAAATAAAGGGCTGTAATTGGACTTTTTAACTCAGTAAGTTTCCAGTTTGGAGGGACCCGGAGTCCTCCCCTTAAAGTTGGCCTCAAACTCCATGATGTCATTATTTGCGCCTCCATTTTGAGACCGTCTACATTTTCCCGCCTTGTTCTGCTGCCCCCTGAAACCGGCCCCAAGAAAAAGCAGGTGGGAGTGGGAGAGCGGGAGAGAGGGAAGGAAGAGGGTTCTTGGAATGGTAGAAAAGGGCGTAGAATGGGTGGGGAGAGTCACTGAGGCGAGGCAGCCTATACTTGAGTCTGATTCTTACTCCACCCCCTTACTGCACCACCACCCTACACAAACAGAGCTTTTCTTTCTCCCTCTGACACAAACAACATAGCTGAGAGTTGACTGCAGCCGGATGCCGAGCAAACACACACACACACACATGCAGCCCATGTTCATATGTTTAGGTAAAGGGTCACGTGCGTGGTTATCAACAAACGGCATATTTTACAGACTGACACAAACTTCTTTCTTTCAATGTCCTTGCTCAGGAATGTGACCGGAGTCGACTCGCCTTGCAGAGTAACGCTCTGAGAATAACAGCGAAAGGTTAAAGTGCAACATTTACCATTAAAAAAAAACAAGCGCCTTGACCTGCATTAACACAGCATCAAGTTAAATCAGTCAAATGAGACACTAAAGCATCCAGGAATCAGCTGACAGTCTGCGGTTCTGCTAATAAAAGATTCACCTCACTAAAATCTAAGTAAAGGGTGTTGCATGCATGTGGATTCACTGTATCTAACAAAAGCTCCCTGGAGAGAGAGAGAGATATGAGGCCAAAGCCATTTCAGAGCAGGTGCAGAATTATTTACCCACTGAATACACTTCATTCGATCAGCATATTCCCTTGATGTGAGAGCTGGAAAAAAAACAACACATCCCTTTATGGCAGTGCTCCTGCTAAACGTTAGGTAACAACGATAAAAGGCTCTCCAGTCAATCAGAACCAGCCGGGGCCCAGGATCTCTGTCACATGTTAAAGCACAACCACTAACAAGGCCGGAAGAGGGAGAAAACGCAGGAAATTCTCAGCATTCCTGACAGGAAGAGATAATCACCCCGTGACCCACAGCGTGGACTAATGCCAAGCTCCGAGAGGGAATATGATCCCCGGCTTAGCGCAAGACTTTTGGAGGTGGCCTCTTTTTTTACTGTAGCTTTGAAAGCACATAAAATAAGCCACCAGTCAAAACACAACATGCCACATTTGAAATACGACAGTAGGTTTAATTTTAGCTGCTAGATTGACGTCTAAAAGGTTTATGTCAGGACATTCATCACTTTTGAGGTAAATGCTGCAATTTAGCAGGGCAAAAAGTTAAGGTTAATTCAGGTTTATTACAACTTGGATCTTATTTTCACAACTGTTCAAAACTATCAAAATTGTGCTCACAAAGTTAATTGCTGAGATCTGAAAAATGCTATTCCAACATTGCTACAAAAAACAAAGTCAGATCAGTTAATAAACAGTAGCGGTTGGATAATCACACAGGTTTTAAACCCCCGAGCCGTTGGGAAATCATAAGGTATAAAGCTGATTAGTAATAATATAACTTGAACTTGATTCACTTTGTGCTTTATTTTTCCTCCCATTTGGTCCGACCGTGAGCCCACCTGATATGTCAGAATTAATCCCTGTGTTCGAAATAACATATTATATAATACACTGGTATTGATAGCAACTGTGTGAGAGACCTTGAGCTGCACTCCAGCAGCAGTTAGTTGACTAGCCAGGCAGGTAAAGTGTACAGTACCTGGGGGACACTGAGGTAAATGTGAGAACGATCCCTGTGAATGTGCAGCTTAAATAATTAAGATGGAAAACGGGTCGGTTTTAAATGGCACTGCCGGGTACTTCACATACACCAGAATAAAACAGCTGCCACAGAGATTTAAATGCTATCTCTGCTACACAAAAATACAGTATAATATGAGGAACAAGCCTTCCTGACAGAGTGGCAAGGAGACACCGATAGACAAAAAACGAGCCCTTCCATCGCCTCAAACAGTGGGCATGCTTTTTCAGATTATTTCCTACCTCCCCTCACTGAGATTTTGAGTTTGGGGTGTTTGCATTAAAACTGGTCCCAGCTGTCTATAAGATAAGATAAGATAAGATAATCCTTTATTAGTCCCGCAGCGGGGAAATTTGCAGGCTTACAGCAGCATAGAGTAAAGTGCACACAAGAGACATAGTAGAAGACAAGATAAAAAAAAAAAAATGAATGGCTTATATAACAACATGTGGCATAAACTACTTATTCGGCTGCAGCCAAAATGAAGAACAGTACTCTACACACATACACTGAAAGGTAATCCACTATTAGCCTGGAGCCTGGGATCTAATGTCTTGAGTTGACAACATTCAGAGGCAGAGGGAGCACCTGAGGAAGAAGAAGCTGTTTCTGTGCCCAGCTTTCACTAACAGCAACAGACAAGCAGTGAGGGGGAACTCCTTGTTGTGCACTCTGTCAGCAAAATAACAGTGTAGAAGGAATCCCTGCAGTAATACACTACACCTACAATAGGGATGAAGCTAAGAACGACACTTTCATGTTATTCTTAAGGTTAAACAGGGACTGCGGCTACATTCACTCATCTCTTTTATCATTTTTAATTATCCCTTTATTGTTAAAATATGGCCATCACAATTTCACAAAAAGGTGTCAACTTCAAAATCCTGGATTGGGGCAAATATTTAGATTTCTTATTACCCTTGCTATAGTAGAATGATTCTAAGGATGACAATGTTGGTCCATTGGCAGTTTTAAGATTTAGCTTGAAAAAATACTTAAATGGTTAGTTATTAATATATTTTACACTACGCACATTAAAGCGGATGCTTTGTTCACAGTGACCATTTCCATTTATTGTCAACCACACATCAAGAGCCAGTTCAGACGTTCAGTGTCTTGCTCAAGCACACTTGGACATGTGGACACCATGAGCCTCCAATCCAGCTACTAAAAGTCGACCCATTACACTAACTCTTTTCTTTTGTTCATCCCAAAACACAGATTATTGATTGTTTCCACACAAGAGAAAATCCTCCCAAAAGAGGCAATAAAAATGACAACAGATCGGCTTCCATTACGATATTTACACCAAAGAGCCTCTGCTTCACAATACACTTGAACACTATCTGCTGCTCGCACACACACACATAAACACACACAGCAAATCCAAGCAGCTGAGTGGAGTTAGGTAACATCAGATGAGCTGAGCCTGACACTTCAGCCTGTGTGTGTGTGTTCACTCTGCCGAGGTCCGAGAGTTGGTGGGTTATGTGTGAGGCCATCAAGGCAGTTATAGCACAGTATGATAAAATAAACTCCCATTAAGCCTCCTTACTTCACCACATAGACAGCTGAGGCCGGAGGTAAAAATGACTGTGGCTGTGGAGGTGCACTCAGTTCTAGCAGATGCCTTTAGTCACACTCACTGACCCTCAGCTGCCCCTCTGGCTTCATTTCCATACTTATCTGGGAGGATTTATATTTATATATATATATATGCATGCATCCTACATGACCTTATGTAACTGACATTCATTCCATAACCCAGTTACATTTGAAGTCAAGACATGGTTTGCTGAGATTTAGACACCCAAACCATTCAGTTGGCACCCATGTATGTCGCACTTCAGGGTGCTAATTCCTGCAGCTGCTGCCGTGAACTCTGACACAAAGATGTGGGCGGGTCTGTCCTTGCTTTCCTGCCTCAGTGGTACGGCGGCGTGGGCGCTCTGGTGGCGGTGCCATCCCGCATGCATCCCCCCGGCAAGGGGACGAGGGCTGCTGCTTCTGAAGCGCTCGGCATAATGAGGGAGATGACAAGCGCGGGGAATTAACCCACTGAGAGCTCAGGGAGAAATAATGAGGGAGATCTGACTATTCTGCTGCAGTTACGCAACTGGCAGCAACACAGCCCACGTTGTTTGGGGCTGCGGCAGTTTATTATTTATATATCTTTTTCTATTCTCATCTACAACTGCGCGCACAATGCCAGAGGCTCAGTGACTGATGGGAAATCCTCCTTGCCTGTCGGTTAGTTAAAAAAACCTTATAAGATTTAATGTCAGATGAAATTAGAGGGCTGTCTTCAGGCTTCACTTGAGCATAGACATGCTTGTACACTCAGAGACCCCAGAGATGCCGTCCATGAAGCTGTAAAATTGATCCTGAAAGATGAGCAGTTGAGCTGTTAGCGTGGAATTTGAAGGATCAGTTTACTACTGATCCTCCATAAAATACAGGGACTTACAAGAGACAGATAAAATCGAAGCAGGTAAAGCTCCAAAAATGTTGTATCTTACATTTCCCACAATGCAACCAACAACATATATTTGGTAAACCCAGGCAGCAACCTCCAGGTCTGCAAAGTGGAGCCAATGTGGATGTGCCCAATACATTCTTTCTAATGGACATCAGGGGGCGACTCCTTGGTTGCAAAAAGAAGTTTGATTGTATATAAGTCTATGAGAAAATGACCCTACTTCTCACCAGATTAGTCAACTTAGTAAACATTGTAAACATGAGTTAATTGACTAAATCACTTCTTTCGATTCTTCTCCAATACAGTGGTCTCATTTTAAATTTAATAGACGATAAAGGTGTATGCTTTAGGGCGCGGCTTCCTTGTGATTGACAGGTCGTTACCACGCCTTTGTCCAATCTGGTAGTCCGTTATGCCGTCTTACAACTTTAACCCTTTCACAGGTTTACTGTAACCTTTTTGGTCTTATTCAGCCTTCAGTTTAACTTAGCTTCACCCTTTTGTGTCTAGTTGCAAAAAAGCAAGATGGCAAGAGCAAAAATGCTGAACTCTTAAAAGGCTTCAAAACAATGGTCCACACACCAATGAGTGGCATCAAGATGACTACGTCCACTTCTTATATACAGCCTATTGGTAAACCCTCCCTGTCTGGTAATTGACCACCTCTTTTAAACCCCCTATGACGAGTAAACTAACCATGTTGTCTAAATTCAGTGGAATGCCCCTTTGAGTTTTGCTCTTAAATACCCAAGCACCCTTGAACTTCAAAACAGCAAATTGTTTGTTGTTCATCAAATCAGATCAATTAAAATGGAGCTTGCTAAGAATGGAAATAAAGCTAACAAGTAGGTCATGTATTTTTGTGTGTGTGTTGGGGAGCATGTGCGCGCCCTGCTTGTGTGTTGTTGCTGCCTCGTCTCTATGAGAGGCGTTCATCTCTACATTTCCACACACAGCATGTCCTACTTAGTGCCCCATGAGATTCACAGCTAAACAGTATTCACCTTTACCTCTGGAGAGGCAAAAAAAAGAATGCCTCTTTGTGTCTTATTACAGCCTCCATACTTGTGTATTTGCTTATCCCTTTGCCTCGTCGATTTAAAAATGCATAAGCCTTTTATGTTTTCCTGTCAAACATCTGACAAAGTGGCACGCGGCATAAATCAGGAAGGGTGACAGAAAATCATTACGGACGAAACATGATCTCCCTTTTAGATGGCCAATTACTGGTGATGAATGCCAGCCAGAAGAGGGCGAAATATGCAGAGGGCATCACCTCGTCAGAGGCAGGCTGGGTACCTGCCTGCAACCCAAGAGACACACAGATGCTCTTTGAGCACTTTCTGACGCTCTTCCTTCTTGATCCCCGCCCCCAACACACACACACACACACACAAACACACACACACTCTTTCCTCCTTGAACCCTACCTTTCTCTGACTGTATTGATCTGTTTTGACAACGTCTGTTTGGCTGGATGGATGCTCAATTAATCCTAGCCTGTGGCCTGTCCGAGTCCACGCTCAACAGCCCCGTTAGAAACAGGCTTTAGAGCAGCCGGTTCTTTTGCTCCAAAGGGATTGTGGCTTTTCAAGCATTAATAAAAGGTCGTCACTGATTCACGGCCTATTGAATGCCAAAGTGTCAAGATGTACAGGAAAGGCATGAGTGATGTAATCCCACAACAATGCAGTGCGTTTAAATCGAGACACGACAAGCATGCAGCAGAAGAGTGTCTGTTGTTTTTCTTCTGTATTTATTTAGGCGAAGTTTGAAGGGCTGAAAGCCACTGACATCTGCAGTCAATTAAGCTAAAAGCTGAAAAACAGATACAAGACGCTTAGTATGGATGTTATTTTGTTATCCCGCACTAAAATGTATATTTTATCATTCAAATCAATATAAACTACATTATGTACGAGTGCAATCACAACCAATCAGTGCTCACGATGGAGATCTACTGGGCAGAATGTCCTTTTATTAATAATCTTCTTGAAATCCTACTAATAGTCTTTTCAAAGCCCATTCTGGACATTTTGAAGTAGAGTTTGCTCCAAAACAAACAACCACAGTGTATGAGCTACACTTAAGGCAACATTAAAACATAAAACTTTCCCACAATGCAGTCAAACATACTGTCTAAAGCACACAGACATAAAAAGAGGCACTAAAAACCCCAAACCGCTCTATTGTGTGTGCAGCAAAACCAACTAACGGAATAACAAAATACCTCACTCAGAGAAGCAGAGTGTTGAGTCTCTGATGTGCAGCAGGCACATCTACATACATTTCTTGAAACTGGACAATCACATACATTAAAACATATGATTTAATAAATAAATCATATCTCAAAAGCTTTAGCTTCAACTAACAATTGACTAAATAAAACCAAGTGTAGAAACAAAGCAATTTACTTAAATTCTTCCATTTTATGCTACGTTATTCTTCAACTTCACAACCTTTCAGAGGGGAATATGGTACTAATTTCCTTAAGGGCTACGAACTGTTTTTCTATATTTTTCTTCCTTCAGTAAATCCCTTAAAAAGACAAACCCCAACAATGTTTTAAACCAGATTTCCATACTTTCACCCAACCCTGTCCTTGCCCAAGGACTGTTGGTTGCTGCAGAAGATTTAAAATTTAAAAAACTATCACAAAAATATAGTGAATTGTAAAGGCATGTGTGTTGAGACAGAGACAAGACCAAGACTTTGAGGGGTTAAGACCAACTCAAGTCCAAGACCAGACCAGTGCGAGTCCCACAATGCATTACACACTTAAGAAAAAATGTGAAACATGCAAACCATAAGCACTCCTCAAATTGATCTGAGTGATCCACATTCTCTTAAAAAAACCTACAGAAAACTAATGAAGATTCCTCTTCATTAACCTCTTTTATTGCTTTATTGCTATACATGTATAAGTGTGCCATGAGAAATGTCACAATACAATAATCAAAAGGTGTTGCAATGGTGAATTTTATGTGTGGGAATTTCCCTTTGTTTTCTAGGAGCAATCACAGTAATGATGAGGTAACGAATAAAGACAATACAGGCAATTTAGTGATATTCCTGCAAAAGAGTACTCTTGGTCTGAGACCGAGACACGACAGAGTAAAACTGCTAATCTGAGACAAGACCTTCAAAAAGATTGAGAACAACACTGTAAAATCCTTAAAAATAACTCACAAAAAAGTAAATTTGTTTGGTGAATTAGTGCACCGTGGGTATTTACAGCAGTGATAACAACAATGGAGCTGGATCAGAGTCCTGTGGATCTGAGGGTTCTACTGGACATACATACTGGCAGCATGTCAACAATAAAGTCAGTAACCAGATTCATAAACAAGTAAAATGATGTTAAAGCTCTATTTTAAACTGGAGTGCAGAGACTTCAGAGCAGCAACGATGTGAACACTTTTCTCTTTTTCTTTTCAGGTAAAGCTGCATTCAGAGTGATGGTATAAGTATTCACAGTCAGCCAGTGTAGGAGTGAAGAAAGCGTCAACCCACACTATTTTTCCCCTGTGGCCTCTCCTGGGACGGATTGCAGCGCGATTGCATCTCCTTCCCTGTGTCTCACAATCCATAGATCTTTACAGACTTTGCCTCCTAATTAAGGGCACGTTTGCAGATTTTTTTTTTCAACCTGATTTTGTATTGTGAGCGGATGTGAAAAATCAGACATAAAATCATCCTAATGCATTCTCTGTCACGGGAGATAACCCTCATTGTTTGGCCGTTACAACATTTTATCAAAAATAATTGACATTTTTATAATATGTTCAAAGTCCACCATGAAGGAAATGCATAAGAGAGGCATTATAGGCTTATAGGGCTGCTACTTGGCTAGCTTCTAGATAGCCCAGTAGCGGGATCATTTTTAAGATATTTGGTTCTTTAAAATTAGGTAACATTAAAAATTGACCTAATATCAGTATACTTTTATAATTTTCATCATGAAAACTTCTTCATAAAGAAATATCTGTTTGGCTGGTCCTATGACGTGTCTGAGCAGACGGCTAGCTTAGGTTAGCATAAACAATGAAAGCAAGGGAAACAACTTGTTTACGCCATATTTTTTTTATATACTTTATAGTTTCTGTACAGATTAAACAAACAAGATGTGATAAAATATTATTTAGTGAGCTTTAGAGGTGGTAGGTGTTTTTTTTTTTTTACCCTTTGACAGAGCCAAGCTAGTGTTTGACCTTGTTTTAAATCTTTGGCTAAACGAAACTAAGCTAGCCGTCTCTTGGCTATAGCTTATGGATATGACTGGTATCAATTTCTCATCCAACTCTTTGGAAAAAAAGCTGTTTTTCAAAATGCTATGCGATTACTCTAAGTTTATAAATTCATCAATATTATGGCTTTTTCTCCTGACAGTACTTTAAAAGAACACTTGTGTAATAAATACTGTGACAAAACAGACATCAGGAAGGGGGATGTGAACATAAACTATGATTTTTAGGCATTGTTTCCAACTTAAAACAAGAGACAAGCACCTAAGGGAGTCACTATTGATGATTAACTGTCCATGAGCTCATACATAATATGAAATTCGGTGTGGCGAGTCCATTGTGGTTACTTACAATGACAAACAAGCTCTGTGCGGAGCAACACAACAACACAAACTTACAACAATACATTTATTTGCTACTTACAGCTGTAAAAACATTTCATTGCTTGTCGTTGTGGGACTGAATGAATTCAAAAGACATAAATTAATACAATCCCCAAATTTCCACTTCAGGCATGTTCATCCACACACTGAGGCCAGTCCCACACAGTTAACAAGCTTACCAGTCAAGGGGCTTAGGCTTGGAAGAAAAACATTCAACTCTTCCCAATCAGCTGCCCATTTCGGTATTGGTCTAAAGTAATAAAGATGTGTCCAACACGCCAACACTTCCCTGGAGGTGCAGATAATCAGCTTTTCTGAGCAGCATTGGCTGAAATAGGCTCATAAATCTGTAATAGGGGGCCTGCACTTCAGAGTCGTGATTTTTCTCCCCCTCGTTCTCTACGTCAAAATGGTGCACTGAATATTGACTTCACTGTACGCACATAGCAATCCAATGTGTTTCTCAAGAGAGGTGGAAAGTTTGTGAATGACATACTGTATGCTCGAAAACATATCTAAGAAAATCTACGCCACCTATGGCCGAGTAAAAGATCGTAATCCTGCTCTGCAGAGTCCGGTCATGACAGCAGAGTGCTGTACACAGCGGAGTGGCAGGATGTGCCAGGGACTCTGGGGATGCCAAAACTCACAGTAGCTCCCTAACTGTGCTGCACACAGCCCTGCAGGTGTGGTCCACACATCATAAACACTTTATTAATGTCCAGCAGCGTCTTCCAGAAACAACTTCGAAAGCCAAGTGTGCATGAAATCCCAGGCTTTTCTCCAGATTACTATATATAATTACAGCTTCAGTATTTTTTTTCTCCTAGTTTTCTTCCTGGCAATGCAAAGATTTTCTGACCAACAAGCCTTTAGGGGAATCATTTTAACATGCCATACATAAATCCTGATGCCTTCTGCTCCTCGTCGTCTATCCTTCTTCTGAAATTATATATCTCATCAACATTAAAGACATTCACATGTAGTAAGCCAGACAGAGTACCTTGGACGTTAATGGGCTCCGTGACACTGTCTTGCTGCAGCCTTGAGCTGCCATTGGAGTAATGACATGGGGGAACAGCCAATTATGTATCTTCAGGAGAATGCATATTACTCAGCATCAGCCAGGAAAACCACGCATGCAATCAAAAAATATTATAGTTTGTGTTTGTTGTTTTACCCCAGTAGCCAGTTATTAAAAAAGAAAGGAAAAAACTGATTTTTCAAAACTTCCTCCATGAGAACTATTGAGTGAAAGAGGCAAAACTGACAAACACATTGCTGTGCAACACTAGAGCAAACCTAATGAATAAGACAGATGATATTTTGTTTTCTTATCAAGAACAAAGCCCATGAAAAGTCCAGAACCAATGACAAACTAACAAGAGTTGTCTGTGTACCCAAAGACTGCATGCAGCTTGTTTGTGCCATAGAGCCATTGTTCTTTGTACATATTATTTCATTAACATAAACATTCAAACTGTAGCTTTCTTTTTATTTATTCCACATACACCAGCATGATACTGTTAACACTAGCTCACAAAATTACCATATGTGTATTAATCTAAGACATATGTCTTTAGTAGTAACAAATTGGCTCAAGGTTGGAAGAGCCACAGACAGGTAAGCAAGAAACTATTGAGAGACTGACTACAAAAAAATATAGAACAACATTAAACTTATGCTTTAATGACTTTCTGAATGAAAGTCATCTACTGAAGAGAAAAATCTATTATTTTTACAAAACTTACCTGACCTTAATAGCTGTCTATTAACAATTTGTGTGTGAGGGCTAGTGTATGAGTAGCCAATATTTGCTTAAAATAATAAGGCGTCAACCAGGAGATCAAGCAACTAAACACATCTGTCACAATCTGTTTTCGTCTAAATGTCTGCCATCACTCACAGTGCAGCAGTGAGGAGCTTAACTCAGATTTGACCTAATCTGATTAAGTTAAACAGCTCGTCCATTGATACCTGTTGGACTGTGAATTTATCAGACCAAAGCGTCAATGATGTGCAGAGTGAGACAGAGACTGGCCGCCCTGTGACTCTCTGTGAGTTGTTAGTCCAGTCGTTGCATCGCATTGCATCAGATCCTGAGAAGTAAAGGTCTGCCAAATGAAAAGCCTCATTTGGGTTTTCTCAGCCTCCTTTGAGTTTATGTGATGGTTCCTGTGAAATATCAGCACAACATTTCAGATTTATCTAGGAAAAAACTACATTATGATACAAGAAATGGTCTGAATGTGTCCACAATTAACTATTTGATAAAGATCACATCCAACACATGCAAAGAATAGCCTTGTATCCACCAACATTAAGACAAGGTTGACTTTGTGCAAATTCATGTGCTCTGTCTGAAGAAAGAAACCACCCACATTAAGATTTCAACCCTCACCTCATTTAACATAATCCATAATGCATAAAGATATATTCTCCACCTGACCAAATGTCAAAAAAAAACTTGGCTCTAATGAATTACTACGTCTTTGCTTGGAATGAAACTGATAGGACTCTGAAAATAGCCTGCCCGTGCTCTGAAATATTCAGCATGTGTGTGTGTGTGTGTGTGTGTGTGTGTGTGTGTGTGTGTGTGTGTGTGTGTGTGTGTGTGTGTGTGTGTGTGTGTTTGTGTGTGCGAACATTAGTGGCTTCAGCGCAGTCCGAGCAGGTCACAGAGTAACTGTCCTGGACAACAAGCTCTGTTTGTTGTCTGCGTTGATGGAGCCAGTAGTGAGGGGGCAGCGACTCCATTCAGGAAGCTCCCTGGTGATACTGTGTGTGTGTGTGTGTGTGTGTGTGTGTGTGTGTGTGTGTGTGTGTGTGTGTGTGTGTGTGTGTGTGTGTGTGTGTGTGTCTGTGTATCACAGCAGCCATTTGAGTGTGTGTGTCGTGTTCTCGCTACTGACCCTGGATTTCATCCCGCCAGATTAATTGTCCGATCCCACATGTCATCTGGGATTTACTGTTCAAGACAAGCAGGATGTTGCAGACAAGAAAAGTGTGGGAACTCTGTGCAAGCGATTAAAAAAATGTGCTAAAAGCAGCAGTTTTGTTTTTCTTCTAACAAAATTTCCTGGATGATGCTTCATCACTTCGGTCGGCAGCGAAGCCGTGTGTTTGTTGTTAGTGATCGTTTTCATTGATCTGTTTATGGAGGTTTTAATTATCAAGGCGGCACCACAGGATTAGAGGAAGCTGATGAGGGGAAAAGGAAATATCTGAAAGGTGCTGTGGTACGTAAATCAGAATTGATCTGGTCGCCGTGATCCTGCAGGTCAGTCCTAGAGTAGCTTCAAGCAAAAAGGATGAGGTGTTAAGGTTACGTCTGTAAGCCTCACTTCTGATCTAGAATCATATTTGTGTCCAGATCTTTATTTCATGATTTGCAGCCAGGAGGTCAACGAGTCAGAGTGGTTCAAGTATTTCAATGTTGCTCAGCAGAGAGGATGGACGAAGGTGACCTTTTCTTTAACAGAGCACTGGGTGTAGCAGGAAGTTGTTGGTCCCTCTGGCCTCCAGGCACCCTGTGGCTCAGTGGGATGGGTGCTGTTAGAGGAATGTCAGGGCCCCGAAGCGCCAAACAGCCATGCCTTCCTGCTGAAATCTCCCGTGGACACCAGCATTCAAGCCTGACTTTCTTGTGTGCTGGACTCAAATCAAAAAATGTGTGACCGTCCTGCACAGAGTAGAGAACCCCCCCTTCTCTCAAAGTTAATGAAAAACTAGAAAGCTCCTGACTCATGAGGGGGGGATTTGTCACTGATGGCATCACCACATGGTGAAGTGGCGACTCTTGTGCAAAAACAACAGAGAGAAAATGTGTTTTCGATCAGCCTCTGTAATCTGTGGAGCAGCTGTTGAGCTGTTGTTTTCAGGCGGGTTTCTTTTCTTTTTTTTACACATCTGGAAGAGGACATTTCTGACCTTGTTAACGTACGCCGTCAGCCGGTTATGTGACGATCATTGGTTTTTATTATCATTAAGCACTCTCCAGGGGGGCTGATAATACTGATCATATTGGAGAGGCTCAACCGTTCAACAGTCTCATCGCTTCAGTGAGGTGATTTTATTCTAAAATAGACTGAAAAAAAATAAGAAAAAGCAAAATATATATGCGTCTCCAATGTGATCACTGGCATTTGGACTAATAAATGTATAAAAATAGACTTTTCCAACGTTGATGAAGGGATTTCTACGTGCATAATCCAATATGTTCCTGCTTATATTTACGTTTTTCTTCATGCACCATAGCCAAACTGATGAACTCTGATCATTGGTGGTGTTATTGGTAGTAAACCAGGCATTTTACAGAGCAAGTGATGCATTCAGGGCGCAAAAGGAGTGGAGTACCCGCCCCCTGTAGTAAACCCAGCTCACTCCAAAACACACACACACACACACACATATATATATATTATCCCGTTCTGAGTCGCACAATGTTTAACATTTCAAATGAGGTTTCTTTTATCTCAAATAAAGCACACTAAAGTTACAGTGCACTCCAAAACATGATGTCTACAGCCGAGGTGAGCATGTATGGCTCTTTAATGTTCCTCTGCTTCAGCTGAACAATGGAGGTTTTCCGTCGATACTCTTGTCTTGCTGCTGAGCCCAGTGTCCTCTCTGCACCGGGGGGCTGCAGATCAGATTTGGCAACCGAGCAATGTCAATATTCTACAGCTGGAAATCAAAAATCAAAAATCATGCGTGTGTGTGTATGTGTGTGTGTGTGCGCATTTCTGTGCGTCTTACCTTTATCTTGACTTGTAGAAATGCTCTCCTCCTCTTTCGGATTTGCAACCTGTGTTATTATGGACGTGCTGTCCATGGAAACGAGATGTTATGCACCTTCGGGCGACACCTTTTTTTTTATTCCTTGGCAAACATTACCAAGAGCGCGTCAGTCCCCCTGGCTGTGCACAGGATAAAGCGCATTAAAATCCCATTTTGTTTATGCGCGCAAAACCAAGTGTCAGCCAGAAGGAGCGTCCAAACATCCGATGTGACAGTTCCGATGTGCAGGAAGACAAACAAAGCGTCAGTCCTGCATGGGAGTCGTGTTTGTCCGCTGTTGCAGGCAGCATAGCACCCCGCCTGCTGCTGCTGCTGCTGCTGCTGGTGCTACTGTACGCTCCGGATCCAGTCCACACAATATAATATCAACTGCGTGATACGGTTACAGTGTTTACCCAGAGATGGCGACCGTCCTCCTGCAACAGGGCCATGCAAGCTCACTACAACAACACGCCTTCAATATCTCTGTGATCCGGCTCAGTCCGGGCTGGAAAAAGAAAAAAGAAAAGAAGCTCTCAGTCCGCCCACTACTCTGTGTTTTGGTGGTGTTCAGTATGGTTTTATAGACTCAGAGCAGATTCACAGGAGGTGATTTAATATTTTACAAGAGAATATGTTAAGATGTTGCTTCTGAACGTTTAAAGTGTTAGTTAATGATTGCCACTGGAAATACATTTTATGGCAACCAGGATTTTAAGAAATACTGAGGTCAAGAGTCCACCTACCCCACCCACCCTAGAAATAAATGACATATTTTTTTACATTTTCTATATTCACTTAATTGTTAAAATGTCTTCAGGTAAATTTCATCTCCCTGTATGATTGACTTAATGTTTTTTTTTTAAAGCCTGCCAAAAAGTGCCAGGATTATTTTTAATAAACCATGTTCGGACTTTAAAAATTCAGCTGTAAAAATTTCTGATTCCCTGAATCAATACAGAGGACATGACCTTGGTGTCTTCAATGGTGGCTACGACCGTGTGCAACACATCAACAAGCAGTTCTGTATATAAACACACGACAGGTCAATTTCTATGGATGAAACATATCTTTATCATATTGTGAGGATTTTAAATATCACTTTTTTTATTTATTAAATAAAATTGTTGAATTTACACAGCTACTCCAGTGAATTTGAATTGTATGTACATAATGTCGGGGGACTCACAAGATACTTATCGTTGTCTTTTTTCAATAAGACAGCCAAGTTGTAACTAATAACTTCATTAATGAGTGATTTACTGATTAATATGAACAACTTTAGGGTTGCCAAGTTGTGAACTCCACACACACTGACAAACACACATTATTTAAGCTATTTCAGTCTCAGTGGACCGTAGAATAACAACAAGGGAGACAAAGTGGTTTCCTGGTGCTTTGCCAGCAGTGACGCGACTTTGTGTCCGTCCCTCTTCACCTTCACTGTCACTTTAATGGAGCTGAGGCCCACAAGGCCCTAAATGACCCCACCTGAGAGACAAGTGTACAGTGTGATGGCATACAGACAGGAGGAAAACAGCAGTAAGTGCAGCCCGTCATCTGTTGATGCTGCTCATAATAAGCATGTAATCTCTCAGCCGACATGATGCTCTCTGTGCGGGTCAGTGCCTCTGCCCTGATATTTACAGTAATGTATGCGTACGATTGACCCCACAACACAGGTCTCTGAACCGCTTTGCACAATCACAATCACTTCTCAGCACTTGACAGTCGGTGTCAGGTTACTGTATCTGCCACTTGAAATGTGATGACACAGAGCTCGTAAGTACTAAGTGGTGACACCAAATAGATTGAACGAATGATTCCTCAAAGGATCAAAAGAATTAGATTGAAAAAAAATATGAATTCAGAGTTTTACATCAAAAAATTGTTCCTCACAGCTGGTTGATTCAGAGGGAAAGATTGATGGTTAATTTATTTATGTATTTTAGCATCATTGTTTTCTGCCTCACAACTTTACTTGGAAAAAAAAAGCTAAAAAAAACAACTGTCCACTTCCTGGACTGTTGGTGGAGACCAAAACAGAGCTAAAAGAGAGTGAATATTGGACTTACATTCATCAGGTGGCCAGAAACACTTCTCCAAATAAATGATAATGTTGCCTCATTACTGTTAGATGTGTATGCAGGCAACAGTTTTGTGTTCACAGCTTTAATTCACTGCCCCCTAGTAGCACAAAAAAACGACTTTCCTGCAAGGTTATTAACACCTCCTACAGAATATGTATACAACCTGGTGACCCATAAATTGACGGTCGATCTATAAAGCACTGGTAAATGTATTAATAAAGTATTTAGTTACAACCTATAAAATATTTTAAAAAGCATTACATATTGGAAAGTTTTACGACGATGGCTTGAATCCGTGTGTACTTTTCTGGTTCATAAGTATTAGATGACGTTGTTCACTCTCTCAGTTGGTTGATCTTTTACTTGCAATGTTATGTAAAGGTTGGTTACGTATTACAACCATTCATTTTAATGAAACACTGAAGAAAGACGCAACAACAGTCGGTCCGGAGTGACTGAGCCCAGCACTTAAGAGCTTACATGGGACATAGATAATCACTCTTTGAAAAATCCAAGCCTCAGGGCACAAACACTTCCTCGCCCTCTTGTTGGCAAAGGGCGTCAGTGTCAAAGAGATGAAGTAAAACCTCAACCATAATGAACCGATACTACCTTAAGACATGAGGCTAAACACTGGAGCATTCACTTCTTAATCACTGACATCAAACAATCCTGGCCTCTGATGTCTTTCTTACCCTCAAGCAACGTATTTCGGTTGATGAATAATTAAAAGGAATATGGGCTTGGTGTGAGCTTTGATAGGACAAAGATGATCTTTTTCACCGCCTTCAAGTAACTTACATCTGGTGTGCTGTCAGACTGCGGAGTCCCTGAATGTTTTATGAATGTGGGTGTAGTTCAGGAAGGAATTGGAATCTCAAAATCGTCTTACTGCATGGGCCTTTTTTCACGTTGATTCCCTTTAAGATGTTGAGCCTTCGAAGTCTTCCCCACATAAACAATGACATGGTAAATCTTGTAAATTAATGAATTACTGAACCGGCCAACCGAGTGCAGGTCAAAGGGCCCAAAGTGTCAGGGGGCCCCCCTGGCCTTCACCAACAAAATGCCAATCAAAGAGACACGTACAAATCAGATAGAGATTCAAAACATCCACAAGGAGACAAAACAGGACTACAAAGAGACACAAAGAGACTACAAAGAGTCACAGAAGTGACTGTCTTGACTGTGTGTCTTGCTCCTATGTAGAAAAGGTTGTGGGCCTCCATGTCTCAATGATGATCATCACTTAGGATGTGAACCAATGTGTCCTCGATATTCCTCGATATTATAGACTATTTCTAAAACAATAAAAAATGTAAGGCTTGGACATAAATAAAAGACAGACACAATAAAAGATTATTAAAGGAAAAAGACATTAAAATCTCATCAACAGGCTAGATGTCTTCAACTTCAAGTCAAGTCAACATCTAGATGGCACAAACACCTCCTAACAGAATCCAGATGTTTTGCGGATCAAAATCATATGCTAAATTATTTTTTTACTGTCCAAATGTGTTCAAGTTTAAAAATGATGTGCAAAACGATCCATAAAAAAACTGTAATTGGACATTTGGGCTGTCAAATGACAACAAACAACCATACATTTGCCTGTGATGCCACCTTGTGGAATAAATCAACCTTGAAGAAGCTATTTTCAAACAACCCTATTAGAAGTCAGGACACATTTAGAATTATGATGTAACAAATGCCCCGTGTATTTAATTCAGTAGTTAATCCCTACTTCAAAATATGAATGCATAATAACAAGTTATGTTAAAATTCAACATCTTATCATCACCAAAATGTTGAAAATGTCTTCTCACATGCATTTTATTTTAAAAGGTTAAGAGCACTAGCTGTTTCATTTTATTTAATTGTTGCTTCTTCTGCTGCTACTGATTTCACCTTTTCCATTCACTTTTATTTGCCATTCCATTTTTGTAATTGTATTTAATGTTAATGTACTCCACAAATCTATAATATGTACAATGCCTCATAAAATTTAGGCTGACGGGTCTGTTTTTAACTGCAGCAAAGAACAAAGCATTTCTGAATCGAATCACTTTTACTACAATAGATCAGACTTAGGACATTTTGAACAGCCTACAGTAGGAAAGACAAAGGTGTAAATAATACATTTAATGATTGCTGAGCTCCATTTAGCAATTTCAGGGTCTGGTAGAGCACAGCCATGGTTAATGTTACTAATCACACCTATGCTTTTCAAACACTGACAGGTAAAAATGTTTGCTATGAAAAAAAAAGGCCTGTTGGATCAATGAAATTTGGCAAAAAGCAAATGAAACTGATCAAGTCAACAACTCAAGGCTGTTTTCTAGCAGCACACTAAATGACTCTGAATAGCTGACCTAAAAGACCTTGAGAAACCAGCCATCATCAATCAAATCAGGTCAGGAAATCTTTCAATCAATGAGGGTTATTAATAAAGATTGAAACAGTAAAGGTCCCGTCTTTTCATTCCTCTGTAAAAATCAGGACGGGTTGTAATAAGGATGAGATGATGAGATTTGAGCCCTGGGGATACGTGAAGTGTCTGGGATTTATCTCGTGGGACTCCGTGTCGTTACAAAGAGGCAATTCTGTTGAAGGAGTCAGGCAGAGCAGACATCTCAGGATGGATTATTTGTGGGGATTCGACAATATCTGTGGGTTTACGTGAGGTTTGTATTAAATCTACTTTACTGCTCTACAATTTTACCAAGACTCTAGAGGAAGAAAGAGGATCTGAACAAATGCACCTCATCCTCTATTCCTCACCCGTGATGGAGAAGCTACTCAAGAGGAATGTTTGGAAGAAGTTGAACAACAGGAAGGCTACCACATAGCCATCTGAACTGGGGCTGCTTTGAAAAAGAAATTCAAAGTCCAGGTTTAAAGCAAGCAGAGTGAAGGTCAAACAGTCATTATATGAAACTCTTAAGTGCATAAGTAAATGGTGTTTTTGGCACAACTTCACTTACTTGCAAGGTGCAAGAAGAGTTAAAAATCAAGTAATCCTGGAGTGATATTGAAATGCAAGCAAGGTCAATCATGTTTTGTGATTATAGCATTCTCCAATGTGAGTTTGGATGCAAACAGAAAAACACTTAATGCCAGGCTACACATTAGACTGCATACATTTCCCCAAAGCTTATCATCACATTAACAGCTGAGGGTTTTAACTCCACTTTGCCTTTTAATGGGCTGTTGAAGTTGCAATTCATGCTAAAAATAATGCTCTTTCATAGTGTTTCAAAGCTTCTAATGCCATCTCATTTTGTTCCATCTTGCAGCTGAGCTAGTGTGTTTGTGATTTGATACTCTTGATTCTAGTTGCCGAGTCTGTGAAACATGATAGAAAACATTACAGATGTATGCCCGTGTCCAGTAAGTGCTGGTTGTTTTAATTGAAATTCTTAAACATCTCAATCCAATCTGCCTGAAAACTGGAATGGTGGAAGCCTCCTTCCACTGACGAAAACAACCTGATTACATTTTTCTCCCTTTTTAAAACATATTGACATGGTCATACGTGGATGAAATGTTGCCCATCGGAGAAACAACAGTCCTGTGTAAGCTTTCCACAAACTGTTAGATATGATGAATACATGACATTTTAGTGATTGCAGTGGCGTAGAACACAAGGAGGGCTCGGTGCACCACTATAGCTTATCACAATATTCTTCCTGGTTATGCATATGCAACAAGTCTGTGGATTTCGATGGAGTGACCGGCAGACGAGTGAGCTTTACTCTTCAGCTGTGTCCTTCTTGCTGGTCTCCTGTCCTTCAAAGATCGGGTACTTGATCTCCACTTCAGCCCAGGTCAACGTGGCGTTGGCCAAATCCCGAATAATCAGAGGCAACTCACTGACCTAAGGAGAGAAAGATGTTATTTAATTGTGTTAAATGGTTTGTGTAATTGCAGCTGTATGCTGCTATTTTAATGAACTCCCTTTTTGAAGCGCTGTCAAGCCTCCTACAAGGAAATGCTATTCATTTATAAGGTCAAATAATATGGTTGAATAAGGTCAACACCTGAGACAGGCCTTAAAGGGCAACAAACCCAGCTACATTGTGTAATACTTCTACATTTGACACCCATGACACAAATTGGACGCATCATGTAGACATAGGAAGAAAAAAAAATAAAAAAATAAAAATTAAAAATAAAAACTTCACTTCAACCTAAAAAAAGCCCCCAAAACAAGTGAATTTGTGTATTACCTCGGCCCTGATCTGCCTCATGGAGTCTCGGTCTCTCAGCGTGGCCGTGTGGGGCGTCTTGTTCACCGTGTCGAAGTCGATGGTGATGCCAAACGCCACTCCGATCTCGTCCGTCCGGGCGTAACGCCTCCCGATGGATCCTGCAGAGTCGTCCACCTTGTAAGAAACACCGTTTTTGGTCATCGCCTCAGCTGTGAGGGAGAAAGAGAGAAAAATAAAGTTAAACAAGGCAGCAGCACATGCTGTTTCCCCCCCTTACAGACATAGAAATAGAACATATACGTTATCATTATGTGGGCACTTACATAACTCCTTCACGAAGGGCATGAATTCCTGGTTTTGACTCAGAGGCAGGACAGAACATTTGTATGGAGCTACAGTAGCTGGGAAGCTGAAGTACTGAAGAGAAGAAAAACAAAGGTTTCAGTTAATTAGGTAAACAAGCTTTTAAACAATTATCAAATCATAAAACAATTATTTTTACAAGCCAAGAAGGGCTTTTACAATGAGGCAGCTGCTGCCAAATGTTTTTATTTAACCTTTATTTATACAGGGGATCTTATTGAGACACAGGGTCTCATCCTCAAGAGAGACTTTGTTAAAAGACAACAGCAATACAACACAAAGTTACAGACAGGACATTTATACAGAGACAGAATAGAGCACAAAGCATAAAAGTGTTATTTGCCAAAGTTGTGATATGAAGCTATGAACGAGATCAGGCCGTGAATTAAATAGTAAGGATGAAGGACAACCCTGTGTGACAGCGTAGTAAACAATACTAGATCATAGAGGACAAACCCTATGTTTATGATCCAAACTATCGACTTACCGTTCTTTGTTCATCACCTTCTCTGACATGGAATGTGTGCTCAAAGATGGTGTACATGATCCTACCGATGCCAAAGGAGGGCTCGATTACATTGGGAACAACTTCCTCCACTGTGGGCGACAAAGACGGATGTGTGTTATTGAAGTCGTAGCTCAAAACGTATCCCAACATAATACTTTGTATCAAACTTGGTACAACTGTTAAAAGAAAAGACACGAGAAATTCAACATTAAACTAAACAATAAAGTGAATAAATCTCACCATGCAGAGTCTTCTGGAATCGCTTCACACTGACCATCTCCTTGGTGAGTTTGAAGGATTTGCCTTCTGACTCGATGGTGAACTCTCTGTGGAGTAAAAGATAAACATGATGACTGTGTTGCAAATGACAAAAAACACCCATACATGCTGCTTGACTTTGGTTAATAGCACTCACCCAGTCTCATTGAGCAGCTTCTCCTGTTCTGTGATGAAGCACTCGTCACACACAGACAGATACTCCATGGCTATCTTAGCGTCCTTCTTATACGCCTTTCCAATGGCACCTTTGTTTGGCTCGAACTGGACGACATTTACAATTTTGTGTGGAGAAGTTAAGGAGAACAACAAGGCATCTGGGTTCTTAATATGTTCTGTGTTGTTTGATGGAACAAAGACTATTATTGCAGCGTGAAATGCTGATGCAGTTTTAGGATATGGGTTCTTTTAGAGGCTTTTCAGCGACCAAAGGGACTTTTGTAGCTCGCGCATGGCATTGCAGATCAAAGCAAGACCGGTCGGCACACCCCACGATTTCGATCCAGCCCTGCAAGGGACAAAACATTTTCTTTGAGCAAAAAGTGTGTGGACTCCCTGATGAGCAACAAGGACACAGTGCAGTGGAACGTACGTATGAGGTTTTGGCTTCAGCGTCCCAGCAGTCACAGGCGTAGTGAGCCATCTCGTTGTCCATGTGCTGTCGGAAACGCAGCTTGTCTTTGGCGATACCAACTCTAGTAAGGTAGAGGTAGATCCTCCCGATGAAATATCCCAGGACGGAGTTATTGATCACTCCCTTAAATGAGAGAAGAATGAATGGGAATGATTATTTTTTTGTCCTTTTGAAAAGGCAATTTGACACAACCAATATTAATTAAAGATCCTCTAAATAGCTAATTAGTGGACCTCGAGTTAAGATTGATTTTTGTCTAATATTATATTTGATTTGACCCCATTTTGTATATTACAGTCAGTGTTATAACAGCAAAGCTGGGCAATATGTATCAATATTATGATACAAGGTCCTATTTCTATTTGCAAATTTCCCCGCTGCGGGACTAATAAAGGATTATCTTATTTCATCTGCTATTTCAGTATTTTAAAATCATGAGTGGAATTAAATGAATACCTCTACAAGCGTGGTTGTATATCCATATTACTTAAGATGACATTCATCATATGATTCCTGTGTAAATACCTTCTGAAAAACACACAAAAAGTAATCTCTTGTATCATAGTATTCTTATTTGGTTATTCTAACCTGCTCCACAGCGTCACCCAGCCTCATGATGTGTGCAGATTGGCCGCTGGTCTGAGCCTTGGAGGAGTATAAAGTGAGGTCCAGGTCGGCTACATTGGAGAACTTAGGGTGGACCTTCTCATTTGGATCCACAAAGTGCTCGATCTCAGCCATGGTGAACTCTCTGCGTGGAAATGTGAAGCAATTTAATTCCTGTTTTTTATGTCATGAGTCATCTCTACAAGTACAGGCACAAAAATATTTGGGAGGACAATAGGTGACAGGGCGGATCGCTCACCTAACACGAATGAGTCCAGAGCGAGGAGAGATTTCGTTCCTGAAGGAGTTTCCTATTTGAGCAGCAGCGAAGGGAAGCTTTCCCTGGTTAAACTCTAATAGACGTTTGAAGTTGAGGAAGATTCCCTGAGCAGTTTCAGGCCTCAGATAGCTGCAAATGTACATTGAAATCAATCACTCAACATTACGCGAATATAACATCAAGTAAAAATGATCTGCAGCATTATGTTTCATTTTACCCTGGCATGTTCCCCCCTGGTCCGATGGACGTCTGAAACATCAGGTTGAAGGAGATGGGAGGTGTGAGGTCGTTTCCTGTGGTGGGTGACTTGACGTTGTATTTCCCAAAGAGCTCAGTCAGTTCCTGCTGAGTGTAGTTGTCCATCTGTGAAATAATAATAGAGACGGTGAATCATTTAAAACCCTGTCAGAAACAGCTTTTCCAAAAATAATCCCTCAAAAGAGCATTTTTCGTCTCAGGGAACACCGACCTGAGTGGTGACTTCCTCCATCTCAGCCTTCTTCTCTGCCGCACACTTCTTATCAGACATCAGCTTCTGGAGGTGGGCTGCAGGACAAAGAGACATGAAAACAATGCTTCCACAAACAGGTTAAACAAAAAAAATGAACCTTGATTTTCATTAATTTTATTTTACCTACAGTGTAAAAACTAGCTAAAAACTAATCAGCAGGATGACATGCACATCGTTTTAGGGTAAGTTTGAGATTTCATATCGTCTCTTGACATATCTCAGATAATACATAAAACGACTTTTCATGACATAACATTCTCAACTTTCATTATGTCATCCGAGCCAATTAGCCTCCAAGGCAGGAACTGACATCTCCCTTATATCTCAATTTTTTTCGCCCGCTTGTTGGCACAGCTCCAGTCTCTGTGACTCTAGCAGCTTGTGTTGCTATGAAAGCCCCGTGTGATTTCTGCTGGTCCAGCCACTTTCATTCTCCCTCGGGCACAACAGTGATACTCAGAGCTCGGTCAGCCAGCAGAAGCCACTGACAACACAAGTTTGGACCCCATCCATCCCACCGTCTGCAGAATCTCATGAGCAATACACACAAGACCTCTGCTCGGGTTGGTTTTTTTAGGATGACTAATCTTTACACTATAGAGGAAGCCAAGTTTCTAAATATACAGCAGTAGATGAACAAAAGGCTTACCTTTGAGGAGGTGGTCAGCCCTGAAGCATTCACCATTCTTGACATCTTTCACCATGTAGTCAGCAAATTTGTCCACGTGTCCTGAAGTCCTAAATAAGGAAACAAGAAAAAAACGCTGACTTATAAAAAGATTTGTTAAAAGAAGAGTCGAAATGTTTAATTCCATATAATTAATATATTTGCAACCATGCTGTGGGAGGTTGCTATAGTGTCAGCTTTCATGCATAAAATTGCAGAATCAATAAAGCCCCCACAGTTCAGCACTCTGGAGCTGACTCTAGGAACCATGAAACACTTTCTTCAACAGTTTTAACATCATCATTAATTAAATAAACACAATGGAAAACAAATGACTGTTTAACACCCATAGGAAACCAGCATTAGGGACACCTACTTGAGGACAGTCTCAGGGGTCAGCATGGTGCAGTCTATCTCCAGAATCTGCTCCTCCTGGATGAAGTGATGCCTCCAGGCCTGCAGGATGTTGTTCTTCAGGGCGCAGCCCACAGGGCCGAAGTCATACAGGCCGCTCACACCTGAGGAGCATTACTGCATGGTAACAGAACGCTTAACGACTATGTGTACGATGATGTAAGCACCAACCGAAACCTTTTATTTCTTTTAACATTAGCTTTCAAAGTCTCACCTCCATAGATGGCAAAGGCCTGGTCGTAGAAGAATCGCCTCTTGAGGGTATCCTCCATCTTTGATCTGTCAACGATGTCATCTTTGGGTTGTAGTGATAGTTCCTGCAATGCAAATTATATTTTTTACCATTATTGACATCTTTCGCATGTTGTCAGCAAACGTAAGAGGTGTTAAAGTAAGTTTTATACATTTTAAAATCTAAACAGTGTATCTGCAACCGGGCTATGGGAGGCTGCTATAGTGGCAGCTACCATGCATTACATTGCAGAGTCAATATGCGCCCGTTGACAAAAACCCACAGTTCAGCACTTTTGAGCTGGCTGTAGGAACCACTAGGCAGCAGTTTCTAACATTATCCTCAATTAATAAACAAACAATGACCAACACAGCCATAGAGAACAAGATAACATTTGTAATGATGTTTTGGTTAATGTCTTACCCCTCTTATGATGACATGAAAACATTCATACCAGCAGACAAAGGCACTTCAAGGCACCTACTTTGAGGACGGGCTCACATGGGTCATAATGCTGTGTGAGTTTTAAGATAGAGTTGTATTTGATGACCAGGATCAATTTTGTAATATCCAAGCATGAATATGCATTCTCTGTCTTTGGGAACAACACTACTAGCTTTTGGCGCTTTCAACCGCATCTCACAGTTTTTCATTTAGCAAATAGAGTTGGCTCAGGTATCATTATGGGATATCTGAGCCAACTGTGTATTCTACACATTTTGAGCTCTGGTAACACGATACGGGTCATTCTTTCACATGCTGTGACAGTAACAGCCGATCCCTGAAGACCGTGAGATGTGGTTGAATAAAAACAGAATAAATTAAGAAGATTGTTCCCCAATGAAGACACTCCTCCATTGTTGTTGTTGTGACATTACTTCTCGGTGAGTGAGTGGACATTTGGGCTTAGATCATAATGTTAAAATAATTTTTTTAATAAATTCCAGGTTTGATATCAGAACATTCAAATCAAACACATCCTCTAATGAAATCCACCATGACGTCAAACAGCTGCAACTTTATCCGGCATTAATTTCCTGCTTGTCAACATGGTGGGTTGATAAATGAACAAAAGTGTTGGGACACTTCCCAATTTTTGATGCAAGTACATTAATATTTGCAGCACAGCCAAGTTATTGCAGAGAGAGAGAGAGCGATAAATGACAAGTGTAGTACTGAAAACACACACATGCAATCTTAATTATCTGCGGTTTGGCAGAGATGTTGATCCACTAAAACAAAACTAACTCAGATTGAATTCATTTAAATCACAGTTAAACCACTCACCTTGGCCTCCAGGGTTCTCTTCCTTGCCTTCAGTTCAGCCACAGCTTTAGTAACATCCACATCAGGAGCTCCATCCTGTTTCATTTGGCGCACAAGGTCCCCCTGTAACAGAGAAGGGGTTTGAGATTAGCATAAAGAAAACCTTTAGCCTACATTTCAACCTTTTACAAAGCAATCGGCCATTTTTTTTTGGGGGTGGTAGCATTGATATAGCTCTTAACCCCACCCTGCTCACAGATGTCTGCAGCAGCAGCAGCAGCACCCTGAAACGTGGCAAAGGGTGCAGACATGACTGTCAGCTAGCGTTAGCACTTAGCTCTCCTCTTTCCTTGACAGCTTCGTCAGCAGCCGGTCAATCAGCCGGTTAGCCTGGCAAGCTAACCGGCTGATTGTGAACCAGTTAGCACCTAAAAGATATCCATTCACAAAAAACGACTTGGTGCTTGTCGACAGAGATTATGAGACAACAAGTATTACCTGTTCTTTGACTGCAACCCTCAAAGGGGCGAGGATCTTCTCCATGTTTCCGTCCATGGTTCGTCCTTCCTCCAGCCACAGGCTTTGTTTCTTCTTCTTACACAAGCAGACCGACGTTGAAAACGGCCTTTTTTGGGGGGCGTAGCGGAGCGACTGCCGAACGAACCGGACCGTAGACACCGGACTGTGTGCGGAGATCTCAGTGCTGGTCCTCAGCAGTGCCGATGCTGCGCTGCGAAGCATGGACCTCCGTGATGAGAAAAGAGAATGATGAAATCTCCTGGAGTTACGTAAACGCAGCTTCCGCTCCACTCAAGCACTTTCGCTACGACTGGCACAAGCGTTTGACGACGTATCGACAGATTCGTCAGAAATAGTAAACATTTAAATAAATTTAAATAAAATTCAATTCAATTAAATTCAATTACAGTAAGATAAATTAAATTACAGTAAATTAAACTAAAGTAAACTGAACTGAACTGAACTGAATTGAACGAAATTAAATTAAATTAAATTAAATTAAATTAAATTAAATTAAATTAAATTAAATTAAATTAAATCAAATTAAATTAAATTAAATTAAATGTAGTTCAGTTCAGTTCAGTTTAGTTTAGTTTAGTTAAATTGAATTAAATTACAGTAAACTAAAGTAAACTGAACTGAACTAAATAAAACTAAATAAAATTAAATAAAATTAAAATTAAATTAAATTAAATTATAGTAAGATAAATTAAATTACAGTAAACTAAACTAAACTAAACTGAACTGAACTGAACTAAATTTAATTTAATTGAATTCAATTTAATTTAATTAAAACTACTAAACTATATAAAAAACAATTAAATTAATTACATTTAGTGCATCGCACTGACTAACATTTATTCTTATTAAAATTTAAAATTCAGATTTGCTATCTAATAATTCTGAGTAGTGTTTCAAAAATAGTCCCAATCATTGCCTTTCCGGGCCTATTAATTGTGACTTACTATTCGTTTGTATTTTATTTTTTTAGCTGGTCACAATGGGCTTAGATACATAAATAAGCATACAGATCAAAAGTAACTGGAATCTTATACAGTAATACAGCTAGCATTTTGTATATATATGGCAGCTATTTAGCTCCAATTTATTCCACTTATTTGTTCAGTTTTGTCCAATGCCAAGGCTAGGCTAGCTGACAACTAGGCAACTATCAGGGCTAGAAGGGCTAATGTTCAACTGTGTTTATAAAGTATATATTAATATAAAGTACCTTTATATATTTCGCCTATATATTTTTACGGCGGGACTCAAACATGACACATTTTGGTTAATGGTCGCCATCACAACCCATATGCTATGGAAGCACCCCCCTGTGGCCCAATGTCAATTTGGTTTTATTGTTTCAGTCATACAAATAAACAGATTACTTAGTCTTAAAGTATGATAATTGTGTACCATAATGTCTGTTGTGTGTACAAATGGGGGGAACCAGGCTGTCAAAAGGGTATTTATTATTTAAGGGTATGTATTAGTGCTCTGGGTCCAGTTCTCTGGTGCCAGATGCATGTAATAATTAGCAATCTAGACTATTGAATAAAGGCTAACTCTCAAAAGATAGGTTAAAGAGGTGCTATTTGCTTACTTTATTATACAGCAGAATACAATAAACTTTTTGTGAGCTTCCTGGATGATGCAACAGAAAGCCCTTGTTTCAGACAGCTCATTTAACCCTTCAGACTGTACAGAAACAGGCGCCCCCCCTTGTTTTTCCTCAGCTTGAATAAAGCTTGAGTATTTTTTAACTTAACAGTAAGAACAAAAGTAAATTTAAAACAATTACAAGGTCTATTTTTCCTCTGTGGTTTTGTGTGACAATGGATTTAAATCTTTGGTATTTTCCTGCAGGGTGACTTGGTGCATCAGTTGAAGGAAAAGGGCGCCAACGAGCAGGAGCTGAGCAGAGCTGTTTCAGAACTGAAAGCCCGGAAGAAGATTCTTGAAGCAAAGGTAAGAATCTTTTCCTTTCACTCTTTGGTTCCACTTTGCATTTGAGTTATGGAATTTTTATTTTGCATGTATCTCCAGTATTTAAGAAAGACAGGAAAAGGAGTCCCAAACTCACTGATTGATCTTTCCTTGACACTCTTTTGTTCCATTTTCCATTCGAGTGCAAGAATATTTAATATAAAGTACCTTTATATATTTCGCCTATATGTTTTTACTGCGTGACTCAAACATGACACATTTTGGTTAATGGTCGCCATCACAACCCATATGCTATGGAAGCTCCCCCTGTGGCTTTTGCATTGGATAGGGGCCCAATGTCAATTTGGTTTTATTGTTTCAGTCATACAAATAAACAGATTACTTAGTCTTAAAGTATGATAATTGTGTACCATAATGTCTGTTGTGTGTACAAATGGGGGAACCAGGCTGTCAAAAGGGTCAAAACAATGTATTAGTGCTCTGGGTCCAGTTCTCTGGTGCCAGATGCATGTAATAATTAGCAATCTAGACTATTGAATAAAGGCTAACTCTGAAAAGATAGGATGAAGAGGTGCTATTTGCTTACTTTATTATACAGCAGAATGCAATAAATGTAGTTTGAGCTTCCTGGATGATGCAACAGAAAGCCCTTGTTTCAGACGGCTCATTTAACCCTTCAGACTGTACAGAAACAGGCGCCTCCCCTTGTTTTTGCTCAGCTTGAATAAAGCTTGAGGAGGGAGTTGGAGACAGTCTGAGTCCGGAGCAAATCAACAGCTGACTGCAGGAGGAGCGCGGTGCAGAGAGCTTTAAATACGTGTCAAGATGGAAGAAGTACTGGCGCCTTTAAGGGAGGCTGTGAGGGAACAGGTGAGACATGTTGCAGGTTTAAACGCAGGTTTAAATCAGGTTCAAACATGCAAAAACCCAAACTAGACGCTGTACAATTACTAGTATGTAGCGACTTATCCACTTACAACTAAATCGATTGGAAGTGTTGATTGGAATGTTTTTAGAATATATATATATATATATATATATATATATATGCTTCAAAAAAAGGATCATGTTGTGATCATTTTACATACAGAAATATTATCACAGATTATTATTATTTTTAGCAGCATTGTACAGAGTTTCACAGTCTATTCCTGTCAGAGTGAAAACAATTGTAAAATAATGTATGTGGAATGTGCACGTTGTTTGGCTTTATTGCTGCAACAGGTGTCACACTGAATGTCCTTCAATGACTAGAAATTATACAGAGCCTCGTGGCGTGAAAACTAAAGTGAAACTTAAAGTTGCTGGCTACTTAAATTTGGATTTGTTTGCACATTATAACATATTTATAATATATCATAAATAAGTTAATAAACAAACAAACAAACTTTTTCCTATAACAGCATTTTTTTATTTTAGAAATACAGCATACAGTTCCCATCTGTATGACTGACAATTAAAGTTAAAGTTTTTTTTTTAACTTAACAGTAAGAACAAAAGTAAATTTAAAACAATTACAAGGTCCATTTTTCCTCTGTGGTTTTGTGTGACAATGGATTTAAATCTTTGGTATTTTCCTGCAGGGTGACTTGGTGCATCAGTTGAAGGAAAAGGGCGCCAACGAGCAGGAGCTGAGCAGAGCTGTTTCAGAACTGAAAGCCCGGAAGAAGATTCTTGAAGCAAAGGTAAGAATCTTTTCCTTTCACTCTTTGGTTCCACTTTGCATTTGAGTGCAAGAATATTTACTTTGCATGTAATTCCGGTATTATTTTAAATCCTCACTTGTAGGAGCTAGCTTTGCAGCCCAAAGATGACACGGTGGACAGAGTGAAGATGGAGGATACCTTAAAGAGGAGATTCTTCTACGATCAGGCCTTCGCCATATATGGAGGTAAAATAGAAAGGAAAACCAAAACCATCCGGCAACATTTTGAGTGTTAAGTACAGACAGAACATGCGTACTTACAGGACTAAGGTACTGATTAATCACGGATTGTTTCTTAGGTGTGAGCGGCCTGTATGACTTTGGCCCTGTTGGCTGCGCCCTGAAGAACAACATCCTGCAGGTTTGGAGGCAGCACTTCATCCAGGAGGAGCAGATCCTGGAGATCGACTGCACCATGCTGACCCCTGAGCCTGTCCTTAAGTAGGTGCCAGCAAACTCCAAAACATATGCAAACCGAAGTACAAATGTGCAAATTTAATTTTGCATTCGTCTCTTTCCAGGACGTCGGGACATGTGGATAAATTTGCTGACTACATGGTGAAAGATGCCAAGACTGGAGAGTGCTTCCGCGCCGATCACCTCCTCAAAGGTGACTTTGTCCGACAATCATTCATTCAGAGGATAGAAATGAGTCCCACCTAGTCTACTCCTCCCCTTAGCCTTCCATTGTTTCCTTGCATTTCTAACAAGGTGTCAGATTTCCTTCCTTAATGAGGAAGATGAATGGTTGGTCAGACACTTTCCCAGAGCAGATGATTACCAGTGGAGCTGTGCAAATTCTATTCATCTGGAACTTGCATGTCATAAATGTTAATTATAGACGGTCAAAATGTTACAAATTTCCATTTTTTTTAATTCTCTGCAGAAGAAGTTTTAAAAGAATGTTTAAGACGTCTACTAGGACAAGTGTTTACCTGTCTTTCTGGGTTAAATATCCTCAGGGTTGTTGAGGAGGGGAGTGGGAGGTCAGGTGTCAACTGGTTTTTCAGGACTTCTTCAATCTGGAGTCTGTCTCTGCATCTGTGATTACACTGAGCATGTTAGTATAGTACATTTAATTTTACATCATGTAGGAAACGCTGGGAGAAACAGTTGAAAGTGCTGATGTGGTGTGGACACAAAGTATTTCATTTTTTTCTGTGCTATAAAAACATTTTTTTAAACTTATTTTTGGCTGTAATTGTGTGTATTAAAAGCAAAGCACATTTTTTTACAACCTTGAACTGTACTAAAGCAATAACTTTGAGTGATTATCACTCAAATGCCTGTTAAGATGTCTGTCATTTTACATTTTTGGGGTTTCTGGCAACTTTATACTTTGTTAAATTAAAAAAAAAAGGTGATTAACAAAATAAAGTAAAAAGAACCAAAAAACTAACCCAGAAAATTGTCTGCAAGTAGGGAGCTCTTCCTCCATATGGGCCTTTTGCTTAAATGCTAATAATTAAGACTTAATTGATTAAAAGTGTGAATTCACTCTTTTCAAGCCAACTACTAACAGCTGCTTAATGAGATGATTTTTCCTCTCACAGCTCACCTGAAAAAACTAATGTCTGATGAGAAATGCTCTCAAGAGAAGGTGACCGAGATGGAGGACGTAATAACTCAGGTGGGTTCTTAACAAACACGTCTTCTATACACATTTATACGCTCTCTTTCACACACACAGAGAGACACACAGACACACACACACACAAAGTCTGATAATACTGGTAACACTGACATCTGCTGGTTGGGAAAACAACCCTTGTAATGGTTTGCTCTCTGTTCTAGATGGACAACTACACTCAGCAGGAGCTGACGGACCTCTTTGACAAATACAACGTTAAGTCTCCCTCCACAGGAAACGACCTCACACCTCCCGTCTCCTTCAACCTGATGTTTCAGACGTCCATCGGCCCAGGGGGGAACACGCCCGGGTACTGATCAGTGAAACACATCATCTGTCTCAAGTGAAATAAACATTTGTTGTATTAAAGTTGCAGTCAACTAACTGTGTATCTTTGCAGCTATCTGAGGCCTGAAACCGCTCAGGGTATGTTCCTGAACTTCAAACGCTTGCTGGAGTTCAACCAGGGAAAACTTCCCTTCGGTGCCGCTCAGATTGGAAACTCCTTCAGGAACGAGATCTCTCCTCGCTCTGGACTCATTCGCGTCAGGTAAAGTCAGAAACTTTTTCATCACTCAACTGCAAATTACAAAGACTACACAGCGAGATGTAAAACTTCTCCTGCTTGCAGAGAGTTCACCATGGCTGAGATCGAGCACTTTGTGGACCCAAACGAGAAGATCCACCCTAAGTTCTCCAACGTGGCAGACCTGGACATCCTGTTGTTCTCCTCCAAGGCTCAGACCAGCGGCCAGTCTGCACAAATCAGGAGGCTGGGTGACGCTGTGGAGCAGGTGGGACATTGACTTATTGTTATACATAGTGTGTTTATTCTTATGTGGATGTTGTTACTGATGGTCACTGACAAATGTTTGTAGTGCTCATTTAATATTATATAGAGATAAATAGAGGATTTTGATATAAATGTTACATTATAAAACTCTCATATTTAATATTGTTAAAGTATGTGCAATAGAAACATCTTTCTTAAGCATAATTATATATATATATAGAGAGATTATATTATTTAGTTTTATAACTATAATAAATTTATTTTGAACTTAATTTAAATTCTCTACATCAGTGCTAAGACATTGCTCATGTCAATCCAATTGATTTAGCATCATATTAAGTCTAGAAAACAACGTTTATTGTCAACTAATCTTTATTATAGATAGTGAAAAGATTAACAGGATAATTTGTCGTGATAATGACTATCATCATTAAATCTTTTTTGTTTCTGCTACAGGGAGTGATCAACAATTCAGTGTTGGGTTACTTCATTGGAAGAATCTACCTCTATCTCATCAAAGCAGGGCTCTCTAAGGATAAAGTGCGTTTCCGACAGCACATGGAAAACGAGATGGCTCACTACGCATGTGACTGCTGGGACGCCGAGTCCAAAACCTCCTATGTAAATCTTTTTCTCTCCTATTCACACGTATAAACTGAGAAGTTTGTGGACAGAAGTAAAGACTAGGGTATATTTCTCTCTTTTAGGGTTGGATTGAGATCGTGGGCTGTGCTGACCGCTCTTGCTATGACCTCACGTGTCACTCCAGAGCCACCAAGGTGCCTCTCGTGGCTGAAAAGCCCCTGAAAGAACCCATATCCTTTAACTCTCACAGCCCAAGAAACTCATAACCATAACATCTAATAATATATTTTTTTCAGTATGTAGTATGCTTTAAACCTAAACGTAAACATGCACTCTACAATCACTCATTTTGGGGCACATTATTAATGGATGCCAGCAGTATGCAATGTTGCCTTCTCCAGTGTTTTATCTGATACTACCAGCAGGGGTCGCCAAAGTCTGCAGTCTTTTCTTGATCTTTAAAGTCAACCTCCTTAAATGTGTTCTGCTCATTTGTTCCTTTTGCTTGCAAGCTGAATTTCTCTGTTTGACTCCTTAACTTCTTCAAACAAAGTGGTAAACGTTGTCCAGTTTGAGCCCAATAAGGGAGCCATAGGAACCGCCTTCAAGAAAGATGCCAAGTTGGTTCTGGAGTACCTGGCCGCCTGTGACGAATGCTACATCAGTGATCAGGAGGAGCTCCTCAATGAAAAGGGGTAATGTCTGACTGCAGTGATCGCTTTCTATTGGTTTATATATGAGAATCATGCGTTTGTGTGTGTTTAGATTGGACGTTTATGTGGAGATGTTTATGTCTGTAGGGAGTTCAGTGTTGAGACACAAGGAAGAACATTTAAGCTGACCAAAGACATGGTCAGCGTGAAGAGGTTCCAGAAAACTCTGCACGGTAAGAGGCGACACCAAACCTGCTTTCAGGGCTGCAGAGCACAACGGTGAGTTTGTTCGTGTGGGAAAACAACCGTCTCTTTTTCCCCACAGTGGAGGAGTTTGTTCCCAATGTAATCGAGCCGTCCTTTGGCATCGGCAGAATCATGTACTCCATCTTTGAGCACTCGTTCCGCATCCGACAGGGGGATGAACAGAGGACGGTAAGAATGCTTCAAAACAAGGAAATCTGAGAGAGAATCAAATGATTGTTTGAATTAAAATTACTTGTTTTCTCTCCAGTATTTCAGCTTCCCTGCCACTGTAGCTCCATACAAATGTTCCATCCTGCCTTTGAGCCAAAACCAGGAGTTCACACCATTTGTCCAGCAGTTATGTGAGTGTGAAACTAAATGACTACAAAGTTTTAAAGAAATGACTCGACATTTTGGGAAATTCTTTTATGCTTTCATGTTGAGAGTTAGATGAGAGGATCGACCCAACTCTCAAAGTTTGTTTTCTTAAATATGAAGCTCGAGCCAGGTGGCTTAGCTTAGCATAAAGACTGCAAACTGAAGAAAGAAGCAAGCTTTGCTATGTCTGTAACAAAATCTGCCAACGAACACTTCTTAAACTCACTAATTGACATGTTTTGTATGGGTGGGATTATTTGCAGGACTATTTCTTGGCCAGGGACAATAACTGTTCTGAGACTCCAGTTTTTATGCTAAGCTAAGCTAACTGGCTGCAGGCTGTGACTTCATATTTAATAAGAGAGGTGTCAATCTTAACCATCTAACTCAAAAAAGTGTTTTACCTTAAATGCTAAAACTTCCTTCTGAAGTGTATCTATTTAAACTGATTACTTATTTTTGTCTTTCTCCTTTAAGCTGAGGCGATGACTAAAAACGGCGTGTCCTACAAAGTGGACGACTCCTCAGGATCCATCGGGAGGCGTTACGCCCGCTCCGACGAGATCGGAGTGGCGTTTGGCATCACTGTTGACTTCGACACGGTGAACAAGACGCCTCACACGGCCACGCTGAGAGACCGAGACTCCATGAGGCAGATCAGGGCCGAGGTATAACAATCGAATATCTTTAGCTTAAATTAACAAAATATAAAGTGGTTACAGCATCATGATTGCAGATCTGTTTTGTGCTAATGTACAAAATCATATTGCAGGTCGCTGAGTTGCCAGGGATGGTTCGAGATCTGGCTAACGGCACCTTGACGTGGGCTGAGGTGGAGAAAAAGTACCCCGTCTTTGAAGGACAAGAGACCAGCAAGAAGGAGTAGCCAAACAAGGACTCTACTGCTTTTTTTTTTTACCAAAGTCGTTTTTTTGAAACCGAAAGCTTATGAATTATATTTTTCTTAGTACACAGCAACATCTGGAGATTTGAACGTGTCACATGGACTGGAGGAAAGCTTCTCCAGTTACAAACATGCTAGAGGGTTAACACAGTCCTCTGTCATATCCATCCACCAGCAGTATTATTGTCACTTGGGCAAAATCTCCCAATGAATGTGTAGCACTGATACTGTGGAAGCAGGAAACATAACTACTGCCAGTTATGGACCTGACTTTTATTCATTTCTTTAATACTGTATGCAATTTTTTACCTTTTATAATAAACAACATTCTGCTCATTTCTTGTCTTTTTTTGGAGCTTACTTTATGTTTCCAGCTGTGACACCACTGCTTCTCACTGCACTGCATTTTGTGTTGCTGTCACTAGACGGCACTGCTTGTTGTTTTACAAGTCATTGTAGAATGTGAGAGGCATGGATGTTTGGCTACAGCTCAAAATTGCAAAAGGCTTAGACCCTCCCAAAACAGATCTGGCAACCAGGAATAAACCAGCAAGGGAAAAGAGTTCATTAAAAAAATGTAAAGGGATTTAACATGTTTTACAAACCCAATGCATCAATTACATAGTAAAGTTATTCATGCTAATTGTATAATGATACGGTGCTACATGTGATACATCATAATGAAGACACCCTATTAAAAGAGCTAGTGTAGCTGCAGTAAGTGGGTTTAGGTAGATTAACCCTATGTTGCTTCAGTTAGGAAAGTACTGCAGGCGGTAAGGTTAGTTAAATGATGCCAAGATGAAACACCTAATAGACTCCTAATGTTGTAGCTTACAGTGTGTTAGCAGCCCTCATGTTCCGCCCCCTCTGTGTCAGTGGTCAAAGTATAAATACATCATGTCACCTTTAACCAGTGGCCGCTCCCTCACAGGGAGTCAGAGGGACCTCCAGCCCACCCTGAGCGGATGTGATAGTTTACAATTTCTTACATGCTTTTTTTTTGTGTTTGTAATGTGATATTTTAATCTGCGTTTTTTTTTCCTCTTTTGAACAATTGGGGTAAAGTGTGTTGATACACTAACTCCTTTGTGCCTTCAACTGCTGCGTTCAAGGTCAGTATCACAACAGGTGCTGCGGAGGACAAACTGAAGAGTGTGACCGTGTGGCATTTAAACAGCAGACATTGTGAAGAGAAAACAGGCAGAGTTTTTAATAAAGTAAAATATATATACATGCATGTAATGTTATAGACCTGATTTTTTTATATATGTTATGCATTACAAAGCAATACAGCATTATGATGGAAAATAACTAAAGGAATAACTTCATTCGGGAGAAGTTGTTTGGTTAAAAATAGCAGACAGCTGTAGGCTACTTTGTTGATGTCTATGAGTTAATCAGTGGAAGATTGCCCATTTGCCCTCCACTGTTTATTTTATCTGATGATCACTAACAAGTTAAATTCCAAAATGATGGTGGCTTTTAGGACTGAAAATTATAATTTAACATAAGCCACATGATATTGCATTAGTCTATATTGCTCTGATATAAGAAAACAGCTTCTTATGTCACAGGAGAGACACCAGAATAAAGCATGATAATCATATTTATATTTGGCAAAGCATGAAGTAGTAACAATACGTGTCAAGATGGAAGAAGTACCGTATTTTCCGCACTATAGGGCGCACTGGATTATAAGGCGCACTGTCAATGAATGGTCTATTTTCAATCTTTTTTCATAAGGCGCACCGGACTATAAGGCGCATTAAGCGAAACAAAACAGTCAGTCAGTCAAACTACATTACCCATGACCGTTAGCGGGTTGATGAGTTAATGATGTGGGACGGGGGAACGCGTGTTGTGTTTTCAGAGCGAATGCAGAGTGTGAAATAAAGCCGACGTTTATTTACTCCGTCCACAAAAAGCCTTTCTCAGCCCTTTTGTTTCCCACACTCCTACAATATATAAAATACTGATAGCCTTGAGTTTGAAGTCCGCGTCGTAAGCGTGTCTCTTGACAGGAGCCATGTTGGGTCCTTATCCACACACACACACACACACACACACACACACACTGTAATGTGATGGTGAAGCACAGTGTGTATTACTCCGCGACGCTCCTGACTACGGTGGCCGTGATGCTGCTGCGGTGCGGCTTTGTAGTTTACTAAGTCTACTAAAACATGTTGACAGAGCCGCCGTGTACCACACAAAACCGCTTCACGGTCAGTAAGCACAACCAGAATTAATCCATATATAAAGCGCTCCGGATTATAAGGCGCACTGTCGTTTTTTGAGAAAATTAAAGGCTTTTAAGTGCGCCTTATAGTGCGGAAAATACGGTACTGGCGCCTTTAAGGGAGGCTGTGAGGGAACAGGTGAGACATATTGCAGGTTTAAACGCAGGTTTAAATCAGGTTCAAACATGCAAAAACCCAAACTAGACGCTGTACAATTACTAGCATGTAGCGACTTATCCACTTACAACTAAATCGATTGGAAGTGTTGATTGGAATGTTTTTAGAATATATATATATATATATATATTTTATATACACACACACACACACACATGCATATACATTCACAGCTCTAGTTATTTTTACATACAAAATATAAATAATTTTATAAAATGTGATTGTTATAGATGAATGTACCCTACAGTTTATAAGCAGATACAATTATCTCACCGTCGACAGACGTTAGCAGTTGACCAGAATACTTTTACTTTTGATACTTTGTTGCTCATACTTCTGTACTTTTACTTCAGTAAGTGGATGACTTTTTAAAAAAAAGAATATTATCTATAAGTAAGTAAGTAAAGGTTCTGAATACTTCTGCCACCACAGTTACAAGGCCAATCCTAAGATTTTTTAAAAAAGCTTTTGTCTGTGTGAATTTTCTTATGTTGCAATGTATTTATCTATATTGTATTTTATCATTCTTGTATTGCATTCTATTGATGTTTTTGTTACATTGTAAAGGAAATTACTGTAGAAATACCATTAAAATAAGTGCAAAGATAATAGTGATTACAGATATAAAATCTCCCAATGAAGTAACGTGGCATAAAAGTAAATTGTAAAAATTTACATAAATACTCAAGTAAAGTTCCTATAGTGCAGTACTTATGATACAGGAAGTAAAAATAACTTGGTTTCCACCTCTAATAATACTATATTAGGGCTAATACAGTATGATTCACACGTGACAGTGCCCTAAATCAAGAATGATTGACAAGCTGAGAAGTCTATTTTTAGTTACAGTTGGAATAGATGTCTCAATTATTGAAGTGGCATTTTTGCACTTTCCTTTTTAGTTTTAGCCTCACAGCTGTACACAAAAGTGTCTTCCCTCCTGTACAGAGAGTGTGATGAGGGTGAGAAGGTGATGACCACCGTTTGAGCCATCAGTTATTTTATTTGTAGGCGAGATAAAGAAGCCCCCACAATGCCATGCGGTGTCATTTCAGAAGTAAAACCTGGTTTAGTTGTGCAGATAAAGTATTGACTGGTTTGATGTCGGTGTGTTCAGGAGCCTCCAGAGCTCTTCCTGTCACCATGGGGATCAAAGCTGCACTTCCCAAATATGAGATATATTTCTACAACACGGTGCTTTGTCTGGCCATGTTCTGGGCTTCCAGCTGGATCTTCGACCTGTCCAGTTGTGAGTATGAGACAACACACACAAACACATGCAGAAAGAGTAATAGAATATCATCTTTGTGAAGCACAGTTAATACTCTGCTAATGAATATGACCCTGACAGAGTTTGACGTGAACACAATCCCGTGTTGAAATCTACTCACATACATGTGACCCGGTGATACTCAATGCAAAAGATCCAGAATAAAATGGAGCCAAAGACTGCTATACAGAAAGTATGGAAATTCATGGAATAAAATAATTGTCATATAGAGGAGGGATGGAGTGAATTATACATTTAACACATAAATCAAGTCAATAAATGATCAAGCAAAGAAAATAAACAACATGGGGCTAAACTGCACCATAAGGGAGGTGGGTGTAGAGTTACTCGTAAAGAGAGGGAATTGTCACAAAATATGAAGGCAAATTATGAATAACCCACCACTGCACACAAATCAAATCAAATGTACCTACTCACAGCAAGCTAAGGTGACTTAAACCACACAATGAAAAGCTCATGCAAGATGGCTACTCTACCACTCCGGGCCCCCTTCAGCAGAGCACAAAGCCCCAAACAAAAATAAAACAGAATATGGCCCATTCAATTCCCACTGAAATCTAAGTATAAAGTCTGGGGAAAAACATTGGTTGGCTCCTTTAGTGTCTTCGTTTAAAAACTAAAAGAAACAAGAACACATTAATATACCAAAAGGAACTACTGAAAATATTTTACCTTGCTAGACTGGAACACAGTCTCCTCCCCCAGTTGAAGACATGCAGGTGACTGGAATCTATATTTATTAAGAAACAAGTTATGATTAGTTTAAGGGGATTAAAAACATATTCAAAAACATCTGTTCTACTTGAGCATACCTTGTTTCTTGGCTGATGTGCCTAAGCAAGCACTCCAAGTTTAAGTCCCTCACCATGCAGAACCCTGCACACTCACACAGGTGTTTTCAATGACTCAGGCTGATTATACCTCTGCCTAAATTGAAGTTTGGCAGGTCTATGTCCCCTCCATGCAGACTACTAATAAACATAGATTTCATGCACCTCAACAGGTGCAACAGAACTAGCTTGAGGGAGTTGTCATGCATGCAACAGAAAATTATTCTCCAACAATTTTGAAAATTCATTACATTTAATACATAAGTGTCCACCATTTAATTTGAATGTACAAATTCTAAGTGTGTCATTTAGGCTCTCTATAGTGCCCTCAAAAGTACACACAAAAAGGCTTTTTGACTTGTTATAAAAAATCACAGGTGTTGACGTTAACGATGGCTCTGTTTTTCCTACTGTGACATATACATATATCTTCTGTGTAAAAGGCCTATGGAACAAGAACAACGTTTTACAATGCAAAAAGAGTCATATTTCAAAGATGTAAAAATGACAGATAATGGACACAGAAAAATAAACTTAAATGATAAGGCTGACTATAACATTTCCAAAAGAAGAAAAGTGCAACAACTGTATATCAGTGAAAAACAATGATGTACAAAGGCTGCTCAAATAAAATAACTTGTAATTAGTTACTTTCCCCATTTACACACGTACTTCCATGCAGATGTGCAAACACAAAACCATGTATGAACTTCTCAAATCTTGTATTATAAAGACATCGGTGACTTTGATAACCCAAGAAATGAGTCTGGACTGTAAACCTGATGTTGAGGCACGAGTTTAGCTTTGTGTAGAGCGGTCCTATACAGACAACACAATGTGAAGTAAACTTACAGTACTGGGGCAGTGTCACTGTGTGAGGGTGAAGAGTTGGAACTATGCAGACCATGCAGAGGAGATCAGGTATCAGTATTAATACCACACAAGAGCAAAATAGGACTTGTGTTCACTCGTAACAAAAGTTTCACTTCAGTATTCAAGGACAAGACAATTTTAATAAAAGAAAACAAAATATATGACATATAATGTAGATGTGTTCATGTGAGATATATTCCTATAAAGCTTTGTCTCTTTAAATGTCATCATTTGATTGTATTCTTTAAATTCACAATAGATTTTATTTTCCTTTTTTCAGCCAGTGCAAACAGAAAAACGTTCAAAACCAGCGTGAAGCCAGGATGGTACTACTTTGGGAGGAAAATGGTGAGACACCATTGATATTTAATCAAGCCATTTGGGATTTATGTAAATATGTTTCTAATTTCTTTTTATTGTTTAATTGATCTACAGGACACAGCTGATTTTGAGTGGATGATGTGGTTTTCCACCTTCAGAGCGCACATCCTGTTTGCTCTCTCTGGCCATGTGCTGTTCGCTAAGATCTGCTCCATGTTGGCTCCACAGGTGCTTCTCATGACTGAATGAATGATTAACTGATTGAAGAAGAGTGTAGATAAGGATGTAAAGGACTCGGGTTTAATGATCCGAGCAAAAGCAATGAGCCGCTGTGAAATGAGCTGAAAGAAACACTATCTCTCACTGTGTTGTGTTATAAAGGACACTTGGTGACATTTGAAATCCTCTTTGTCACAATTTATTTTTACAACATTGCACGGTCGCTTTTTATATCATAAGCTAAACAGCAGATGATGAATGGGACCAGGTGGAAAGAATGGAAATAGAAATGTCGCTCTATATTATGGCAGTTTGGTTTGGGTAACAACACTGCAGAGTCTCAGAGTGAAAGTCTATCCATACGTGTAGATTTTATAATCTTTATTGCTTTGTGTAATCTCTTTCTTGATAATCAATTTTCCAAGTGGACATTTTCTATCAGATGGCAAAGTAAATAAGTGTTTCTTAGTTTCTTAATTATCAATTGACTGTTAAGAGAAGTTATTATCTGCCGCTTTGTGGAGCCATTTATATTTACAGCTTATAAATCTGAAGCCAGAAGCGAGCTGCATCATTAGATTGACTTTTAGAGAAAATATTTATCCTTTTATTTTGGTGTCTTGCATTTACTCACTGTGCCATTAATACAACCAGTTGGTGGAACGAGTATTAAAATCCTTTAATCACTATTACCGCAGTGTGAAAATCTGCTCTATGAAAACTTACTGAAAGTATCAAAAGTAAAAGTATTCCTGCAGTAAAATGTTCCTGGTCAGTGTTTTACTATTATATATATGATGTTTTTGGATTACTATTGCTGCTGCATTGATGTATATGTTGCGTTTTCTCTATTGTAGATGTTTAAGGTTGTGCACATTTTTACTCCTATTTTCTGTTGGGTAATTTAATCGACAGCAACGCATCATATTCTTTAAGATTATCATATATGATTGTAGCATCACTGTCCTGTGAGAACCACGTATCTCTTTAAAAAGGATTTTCTTTACTCATAAAGGAACACTTGATCTTTCAGTTTATCAGAAAAAAGTCTGGAGATACCTTCAAACATGAAGGATATGACATACTGTAATTTGAAAAGTAACTACAGCTGTAAGATAAATGAAGTGGAGTAAAAATACAGAGTATACATAAAAGTACAGAGTAGCATAAAATGGAAATACTCAAGTAAAGTACAATAACCTTAAATGCGTACTTAAGTACAGTACTTGTTTAAATGTACTAAAGTTCCATTCCATCAGTGGTGGTGACACTACATTTCTGTCCCACAGCACAGGTCCCTGGTGTACATGGTGTATGGGCTGCTGGCCGTGTGGACCAGTATGGGCTGGACCTACGTCACCCTCATCCTGTCCCACTGTATTCTGCTCTACAGCATCTCCTTGGTGAAAATCCGCTGGCTCTGCTTCGTCACGGGACTTTGCACCCTCGCTACATTTAAGTGTGAACCCTTCGTGTCCTGGCAGGTAAACTGCTTAACACTTAATTCAGATTGTAATGTGACTTCTGTTATTATTATTATTATTATTAATGGTTTCCTGCTTTATTTTCCCTGTGTCTCCTACATCAGGCAGGCTTTGTGGAGGGTGACTTTGATCTGCGTCATGTTCTCTTCTATGGAGGTTGTGGGTTTACTATCATGCGCTGTATGAGCTTTGCTCTGGAGAACTGCGAGAGGAAAGATGGAAACTACAACATCCTGGAACTGCTCAAGTACAACTTCTACCTCCCCTTCTTCTATTTTGGGCCTGTCATGACCTTTGATAAGTTTTATATTCAGGTAAGTTAAATTAGTTTTAAAAATTGTCCATCTTACTTTGAATGAAGTCCATGGTGTAGACGGGCAGTCTGAAAAGAATCTGAAGCACTTTGATTGTAAGTTAAAAATGAATACACGGATAACCACAGCACTTTAACTCAAACAGTCTTCATCAGGCTATAAAGTGCAATGAGGACAGGTGTTCAAGCTAAACCTCAAGAGGTCATGTGACATGTTAACACTGGCCACTTAAAAAAACAAACTCTTACAAGACCTTGCAGTGAAAATGAGTGCAAACATAAACTGAAAGAAACTCAAACACATACAGGCAAAAAAGGAGAGAGATATTAAATCTCTAAAAAGACATAGCAACAATTATAATTTGAAATACTATGAGGAAGGTATAGTGTGGGTATAAAAAGACTCACATGAAATCACACAGTTCAAAACTGCATAGTGTAAACATCACAATATGTTCACGTTGAAATTAAATTTAGAAAAATCACTTAAATGCTTTATCACATAGTAAAAAAGTCACAGAAAGGGGCAGAAGTCAATTTCCTTCTTTTTCTTTGCTTCATTAAAAGTTAAAATATTTTTTTATTATTATACCCAGTCATCCAGCAGCTCAGGCCTTGTTGGACCTTTTCATTTAGTTCCCTAGATGGTATTGTGTTCATAGAGCAGTGGTTCCAAATTTTTATGATTTGTTGCCACTTAAAATAAAATAATATCTGCTTGCATGTCAATAGGTTATGACCAGGTCAATCAAATAGTAATTTTTTTCTCCTCTTTTATTTGGATATTTTGAAGAGGTAAAAACCTTCCTATAATTCAGAGGACTTAAAAAAGAAATGATCAATATCAGAGGAACATCTGAAAACATGATGGGAGCCTCCTTCACAGAGGATGCCTTTACTGAGCTGAAGCATAGCTGTGTGGAGGTCTCTGACTTTGTGACAAGCGTCTGCTGCCCCCTGCAGGCCAACAAGTCAGACCTGACCAGGAAAGAGTGGGAGGTGTGGAACATCAGTCTGCAGGGCGCAATTCACCTGGGAGCCATCATTGTGGTGGACGTCCTCTTCCATTTCCTGTACATCCTCACCATCCCCACCGACCTGAAGCTTCTTAAGCATGCCTCTGATTGGGCTTTAGGTCTGTGCAACCTCCTCGAAATGTAACGACTTGACCTTTTGCTGTTGGTTTTTGACAATACTTTGACTGCATAGCTAATACTTGGATTATTTCCAGTGGGCCTAGCTTACTTTAACCTGGTGTATGACTGGGTTAAAGCCGCTGTCATGTTTGGAGTCATCAACACTGTGTCGAGACTGGATCATCTGGATCCTCCCAAGCCACCAAAATGCATCACTACGCTCTACGTGTTTGCTGAAACGTGCGTTGAGTTCACACAGATCACATTCAGCTCATTATACTGTACAAATCTGGTAAACTAAACCTGTTTTTTTTGTTTTTCTTTCACAGTCATTTTGACAGAGGGATCAACGAGTGGCTGTGCAAGTGAGAACAATACATTCAATTAAACACTTTTCAATCTTGACACATATAGAGGTTCTGATGTTGACTCATTATCCACAGGTACGTGTACGATTACCTGGGTGGAAAACATGACAACGTGGTGGAGGAGCTGGTGGCTACACTGTGCACCTTTGGCGTCACCATCCTGTGGTTGGGACCCTGCGAGGTGGTGCTGGTCTGGGCTTTCTTTAACTGTTTTGGCCTCAACTTTGAGCTGTGGACTGCCAAGGTCTTCTCCATGGAGCCTTTTGCTTCATTTGAGGTTTGTAAGCAGAGGTTGGCTTTTACCTCGCTTTTAACTCACCTCTTCAAGAAGTACTACCCTGAGCCTTCCGCTTAGCACTTATTGTATTCGTATTAGTTTGTTGCACTTATTGTATTCGCATTAGTTTGTTTCTGCACTGTACTTTTGCTCTGGTTTATGCTCTTAGATGCTTGTTTAAGAAAGGAGATGCACTTATGACTTCTGGTGACTAGTAGTTCTCTTGAATACCTATGTTGAATACACTTATTGCAAGTCGCTTTGGATAAAAGCGTCTGCTAAATGACTGTAATGTACATTTCAGTTGGGATAGTGAAATAAAATAAATTTTTGTATGTTAATAATAATGTTTTATTTACAGATGTCAATGCCAGAAGCAACATCCCGCCGGATCAGAGCCATCTTCAATACTTTTAACTTCTGGAGCATTGTGTTATACAACATCCTGGCCTTGAACAGTATGGACTTTGCCAAGTTGGTCGCAAAGCGGCTGCTTCTCAAAGGTGATTTAGGTTTTTTTTCATTTTGAAGATGCTAGAAATTTTGTTCAACTCTAAATATATATTTATATATTTTTTTATCTTTCCCAGGCTTCCCTATAACCACCATCATCGTCATGTTTGTGACCTACTGCCTGATTCAAGTGATTAAGGAGAGAGAGAGGAGGCAGGCCCTTATTGATGATCCTGATCCTCTTCCTCCTGCTCCCCCTCAAAGCGCCACCACCGCTGCAGCTGCACCCACTGCTGCTCCACCAGTCGCAGATCCTAGCAAGCAAAAAGCAGAGTAGACGTTGACTTCAGTAATAGCGAAGGTCGTAAACAGCCTAGAGTATGATCACCAGTCCAAATTGTGGATTTAATGCTTTGTGTTCGCTGATGTAGAAAACAGCATTAACTGTAAATACGTTTACCATCATTTAACTGTGTTGATACCTAAAAGGGGAAAAAAATAGAAGTTTATAAAAGACACTTACTGAAATATGATAATGGTATAATGTCCAGTAGCCTCTGAAAAGTAACAACATTAAGTGTAACAACATCGTATAGGTGTCAAAACTGAATTACATTTTTCTGAAACCTTTGTCATTAAAGCAGAAAATAAACTGAAAAGATTTGTTCAAATATTTTGTGTCTGTATTGACAGTTTCCCTTCTGATGGAGCTGTTTAAAACGAATGAGAGAAGGGTGCTTTTTTCAGTACGTGAGTCAGTGTTGAGTCTTGTCATTATGCTTGTGAAGTATTTCTGTAGCGTTACATCAGCATTTGGCAGCTTCATTTCAGTTTGATGCCCCCACACTGGAAACATTTTAAACTCTGGTCACACCTGTGGTGAATCACTACCTGAACATGTGATAAAAAATATTTACTTACATTAAATGAGGCATTATTTTACATGTTTGCAACAGCGAATGTACGTGTAAAACGTCTTGTATATAAACATGTATTGTACAAAACATATCGACAAAATAGTCATGTATATATATTGTCATTTTTGAAAAAGGCTTAATAATTCCCTTCAACAGTCTGGCCTGAATTCCAAAACAGAAGTAAATTGTCTATGTTGGAGAGTATTTTAAGCTGCGGATTAATACACATTTTCTGAGCTGGTGATTATTTACAGCTGCAGAGCGCTGTGTGTGGGATTTATGAAGATAAACAAAATAAAACTACAGTGCTCATGTTCACGGTTAAGAAGAAAAGTGTCACCCAGTGCGTAAAATAGTTTTTTGACAGCATTGAATGTCTGGGCCCAAAGGAATAAAATATATCAGGCTTCGGCGACATATAAATAATGGTTGCTAGTAATTCATTGTTTTAATTTGATTTGTTGACAATAACAAAAATATATAATTTCACCTCCAGATACAATAGTTTCTTTAGAGGTTATGCAAGTCCCATCACAAAGAGTGAATATCATGAAAATGTAGTAATATATCAGAATGATAGAGTGTTGTAATAATGACTCAGTCACAGAGACCCCAGGGGGCAGCCTGAACCATCTACTCCAGATCCACCAGTGACTCAGGATGGACGAATTTCCCATGAATCAATGCTGTCAGCTGTCTCTAGAGTGGGTGGATGTTCCTGGGCAGTGGGCAGGGGTGGGGTTGGAGGTGGGACAGGGGATTGAAGCATGGATATTGCATTTCATGTTCAAGAATGAAGCCCATAGCTCCACAACGAGCACCCGGAGTATAAATAACCTACCAGTTGGAGCTCAGTTGAAGGGTCAGGACAGCTGAAGGAGTGGGCCGCCCCTTGGTTCAGCTGCTAGTAGCAGACGGACTGTGCCTCTGAATCCTCTTCCAAGGCTAGAAACTAAACTTCTGCTATAAAGAAAATCCATTTTCATTGGATTTGAAGCCCCTAAAAAGGCTCCTCAAACTCGCCCCGCCAGGAACGATGGCCCTGCCGATAGACCCCATGGACGAACCCAGGTTGTACCAGCAGACGTTGCTCCAGGACGGCCTATACGAACTGCTGGAGAACGACAAGCTGGTTGACTGCGTGCTGAAAATCAAAGACAAGGAGTTCCCCTGCCACCGGCTGGTCCTGTGCGCATGCAGCTCTTATTTCCGCTCCATCTTTCTGTCCGACCTGGAGGAGAGCAAGAAGAAAGAGATTGTCTTGGAGGATGTAGAGCCTGGTGTCATGGGGCTGATCATCAAGTACCTGTACACCTCCAAAATCAACGTGACGGAGCAGAACGTCCAGGACATCTTTGCAGTGGCTAATGTGTACCAGATCCCTTCAATTTTTACAGTTTGTGTGTCTTTCCTACAGAAGCGCCTGAGCCTCAGCAACTGTCTGGCTATCTTCAGGCTCGGCCTGATGCTGGATTGTCCAAGGTTGGCCATTTCTGCCCGAAACTACGCCTGCGAGCGCTTTCAACTCATCTCAAGAGACGAGGAGTTCCTCCAGCTGCTCCCCGGCGAGTTGGCTGCCATTTTAGCGAATGACAATCTCAACGTAGAGACAGAGGAGGCAGTGTTCGAGGCTCTGATGAACTGGGTGTCCCGGGACACTGAGGGCAGAGAGAAAGATCTGCCAGGTCTGCTGGATTGCGTTCGTTTGCGTCTGGTCAGCGAGGACTACCTGAAGGAAAAAGTGGAGAAACACAAACTGATCTCCTTTAATTCTGAGCTGCAGCAGAAACTCCAGATGATCAGGGACGCTCATGCCGGGAAATTGCCGGAGGTTAAAAAAAGCATAAAGGAAGAAACAGGAGCAGAGACAGATGGGGACAGTGAGGATAAAGAGGAAGAGGAAGGTCTTCTACCAGGCATCCTGAATGATAACCTGCGATTTGGCATGTTTGTCAGGAACTTGATACTGATGGTGAATGAGGCGGGCGCTGTGGCCTACGATCCGACTGGGAACGACTGCTTCGTAGCATCACTTTCCACACAGATTCCCAAGAACCACACCAGCCTGGTCACCAAGGAGAACCAGATCTTTGTGGCAGGAGGATTATTCATTGACGAACAGAACAAAGAAGATCCACTGTGCTCTTATTTCCTACAGGTAGGGAAGGCTCTAAATAAAGACTTGAGGGAAGAGAAAGTAATATACATTTCTGTTTTACTTCTGTTGCTAAAAATTTAAAGTAAACCCTATAATGCTGAATGACGCTCCATATTTTTAAGACCTTTTAAAAGCCACTTCCCCACTGGTGGTTGTGTTTAAACCCACAAAACTGTCTTTTACATTTTAATGGTGTTTCCAAAAGATACCAACTATGACAAAGTGAATTCTGGGAAAATGTGGATAAAGTGATAAAGTGCACAAGACATCTAGAATTGATCTGTTTTGATGAAATAGTGCAGCCAAACAAATCACGAAGCTTGGAAAAAGGTGGAAAAACAAGATTTTCTCCAGCCTTATGCTTTTATCTAGATAAGGGGAAAAAAAGAAGCTATGTTAAGAGGTTTGACCCGAGTACATCTACCAGCAGTGATTATGTCCGTCTGCATGTGCTACAGCGTGTCTACGTCAGGTGGTGTAAAGCTAACCCCATTCACAAATGTTTGACCTCCTGTGACCTCAGTATGACCCGGCCAGCGCCGATTGGCTGGGGATGCCTCCCCTCCCGTCTCCCCGCTTCCTGTTTGGGCTGGGTGAGGCTGAGAACTCCATCTTTGTTTTGGGAGGGAGGGAACTGAAGGAGCAGGAGCACACGCTGGACTCAGTTTTGATCTATGACAGACAGTGAGTAAAAGTCAAAGTTAATGTATATCATTTAACGGATTGCTGTTCTCCAGACTGGATCCTAATTAATTTAAACTTTACAGATCTTTTAAATGGGGTGAATCAGAGCCACTTCCTTACCCCGTCTACGGACATGCCATCGTTTCCCACAATGATGTTGTTTATGTGATAGGAGGAAAGGGTGACAACAAGTGAGTATTAAGTAGGAGCAAAATAATAATATCCATCTGTGGCAAGTGCAAAGGCTTTATTCTTTAATCCAGCAACACATGGAGTAGGAATATTGTTCTTAATAGAAATCATATAAAGAGACTTGCACAATGTTCTTTGTCTCTCTTGTAAACAAGGAGCTGTCTGAAGAAGATGTGTGCATTTGACGCCAGAAGATTTGAGTGGAAGGAGCTTGCACCTATGAAGGTGGCACGTTCTTTATTTGGAGCCACTGTTCACAAAGACCAAATATATGTGGCGACAGGAGTCACCGACACTGGGCTGACAGACTCTATGGAGGTGTACGACATCGCTACAAACAAGTGAGTTCCTCAAAATCAGGGAGTCAGGATGGCAAAAGTCACATGCACTGTGCTTTGAAATAGCTTGCATTGAATTAAACTGCTGTTTAGTTGTTGTTCAAAACATTTTCATATTACTAACTTAATCCTACAGCTGGTTTTCGCTGCAAAGAATAACACTTAAAAATGTTCCATTTTGCTTAAAAATATCAATTGAGCCCTATAGAGGTGTACTGCATCCTACTAAACTGTGCCTCTATGTTTGTGTGCGTTTCATTTTTCAGGTGGTCAGACTTTGTAGCGTTTCCTCAGGAGCGTAGCTCTCTGAACCTGGTGTCTTTGGTGGGCTTGCTGTACGCTGTAGGAGGTTTTGCCATGATGCCTTTGGAGGACAGCGAAGAGATTGTTCCCAAAGAGATGAACGACATATGGAGGTGGGTCATAACAGACACAATAATTAATTATATAAATATGTTCCTTTATTCTTTCATTCATCAAGCTCCTGTTACTTTCTTTTTAGTAATGATTAGATAGAATTGCCCTTTGTCACATTGGACCATATTTTTTAGTAAAAACGGGAAATCTCATTAATTCACTTTAACCATTTGCTCTGTGTTGTTAATTAGCCAAAATTTGTGTGTTGTAATCCATGATGTAAAAAAAAAAGAAATAACCAGCACTGTTGACTGCTATTTTTTCAGTGTGTGTCTAAGATTTACCTTAGAGTCTGTTTACCTCCTCAGGTTTGATGAAACAGACAGGAAGTGGAAGGGGATCCTCAAAGAGATCCATTACGCTTCAGGGGCCACTATTCTGGGGGTCCGCCTCAACACCCTGCGTCTCACCAAGATGTAAAACCCCCTCACGGTCCCTGCTTACAACACAAATCTGTGCACAGTAACATCTTACATTTGTAGAGACGTTATGAGGTCACTGTGTTTATCGGTTTGTTTTATTCTACACTCTTCTGCAGTATAGCAGTTCTGATTGTGTAGCTAATTGTACTTCTAGCTCATGCACAAATTTATTTTTGGATTGAAGCCATTTCATGTGTTTTTGAGTGATTTTAATCTGATTGAGATTGTAAACTGTAAACAATCTGTAGCCCGTTGACATTTTTTGCACTGTAATGGAATAAACTGTAAGTATCTAACACCAAAAACTTCTCTGACACCATGAAAAGTGTGTGTGCAAGAAGTTGTGTATTTCTAAAAAGGTGGTAGCAAAGTCATAATGTGTCTTTAGAGAGTTTGGCTGGAACATGACAGTTAAAAAACACAATTTCAATTTCTCTGTGCAGAAACAGAAACACAGCACACATCTCCATTTGCAATAATATATCTATACTGTTTAATATTGAAATGATTTCATTACGTCCTGCTGTGTTACAGACAGTAAACACTAGTCAATAATACAATAAAAGACAGAAAATACAGTCTAATGTTATTAGCACCTCTAGACACTATTGTCCTTGTACGTTTTTTTAGTATTTTAATATAGCTGAACTTGACAACTACTGCCTACACATGGTCTTTGTACACCAGAGTTAACTAAGACATAGTGTTTACATTATGAAGAAGAGAATCAGTAAATAACAGTACACATGAATTAACACAGCGGCAGTATGACTAAGTATGGGAAATGTAGAGGGTATGTGGATAATACAACTTTGAAATGACTATGGCATTGGTGCCTATTGTTATAATCACATATATCTTTGCCCAAAAAGGGGGAAAGTCACCATCGAACAAACTTCTTAGAACAGCCAACCAAACTTCCACGTGCAAATAACCAACATTGTATGTTCTAGTTTATATGGAGCCCAGAAACTGACCAAATGTATTAAAAGATAATCAAATACAACTGAACCCATTGCTAATGACAATATTGTAGTTAAAATAATTAACTTTACTTTAATCTCAACCGCGGTGTGTGTAGCAATTTAGAGGATTGTGTGCTAGGTAATTAGCTTAACTGAAAACCCAGGTGGCTAAACACATCAGCAATGTCAGCTTGGTGCCCATAGCTGAAGCTAACCTTTGTTATAAAACTAAACCTGCCATAACACACAATGTTAATGATCAATATACTCTGCTATATACCCTAAATGTGTCTTATCATTTTATAAAGTCTTGTGACACTAGCTAAAGCATTTTAGCCGACAAGCTAACAAAAACGTTAGCAGGCTAAGTGGCATTAGCTGGCTAATAAAGCTTATTATCTTCAAATGTATGTCTTTTGTCTCCATCACAGACCACAAATTAATTATCAGCCTTTGTCTTCTATAATTGTGTGTGTGTGATTTAAAAAAAACTGGAGGTTAAAGAAAACTATAAACGTTTACATATCCTTTTACTAGGGCTGTAACAAACACTCATAAATAGTAATAATTGTCAACTACTTGTTTAAAATGTCAGAAAATAGTAAAAAAAAAAAGGAAATGCACACATCATAAATTCCCATCGCCCAAGGTGACATCTTTGAATGTCTTGTTTTACCCAACCAATCCAGAGATATTGAGTTAAATAGAAAATGTTCATTCCATTTTAATAATTTAACCAACAATATTATTATTTTTAAGGAATTCAGTTATATTTATGATTTGTGTGGTAACCTTTTGTCGGTTTTGGGGCTCCATAAATCTGAACCCAAAATATGGTTAAAAAACGAACAAAAAACAAAGACGCTCCTCCATTCTTACTAAAGAGCCATTTTTTCCCCCCATTCTCAAAAGAGTAACATATTCCTTTAAATTCTTACATACACACAATACTTTCTCTCCAATTCTTCAGGAAGTCTTAGTAACTGCTACTTAAATAAAACAGCAATATTCCCAAATCTTTTCTTGAAGCTGAAGGCAACAGAATCAAATCCTTTTGGATTCACTCTCCGGCTCTAGCAGCTTAACCCCAAAACTACAAGTCCCAGTAGAGACCCAATTTTGCAATCCCACAAGCACTCTGCTCTGTACCAACTGGCATGCTCAATGCTTCATTATGTGACATTTGCCTTGAGTGCAATGCAGAATGCTCCATCACTGTGGTGTCTAGGCAGCCACTTAATCACTGACGAACCCTAATTTAAGGACAAGGGAAGGTCCATCTTTTCCTAATCTAATACAAGCCTTTGGCTGCTAGTCTTTGTTCAACAGAATTTGGCTATAAATACACATTAACCCAACTTGCCTAGAATATTGGACTCCAAAAGACTGTGCAAAATGTCCCCTCTCAGTGTCCAGAATATCAGGTCGTCAGTCATTTAACTGTATAATATCAAATTTAAAAAACGTACACTCTTTTTTAAGATTTGGGAGACATCAGGGCTTATAAATGTCTGTCTCTGATACATTCTTAAGTGATGCTTTGATGACGTCTCAGATGGGTTTTGTTTTGTTTGGAGCTGGAGGACTAAAAAAAAAAAATCAAACAAAGACTAAGGATTAACATTTTAATCCTGCTTTCTAAAGGTGGATTTAGAATGTCGAACTTCCTCCTTGTTCTTTGCCAATTAATTTAATACATTTTGACCAAATAATTTGGTCAGTATATTAAAGTTTGTTTGATTTATTATAACAGCAATTGATCAATACTGGTTTTGAAAACCATAACTTTTGTACATTATAATATAATATTTCAACATGATTCCAAGCAGGTAAATATAGTAGGACTTCTTTTTGCTGGGTCTGAACACATTTTCAACAACCTTTGGTCTAAATAAAATTATTTATTTCAGGGGACTTAACACCTGCCAAGGCAACATTCCTAGCATGAATTGCATTTTTGTAATTTCCTATAATCTTAGTCATGGCTATATAAAAAAAACACACCTGCCATCAGCAGATACGATTCATATAACTGCTACTGTATCCGCTTTCTAACCACACTAGCTTTACTGTAATATAAAGTGCTCGCAATAACTGATCTTTCTCACAACTCAATTGGCAACTGACAACTTCCTGTTTACATTTTCTCCTTATATGATAAATAACAGTCACATATTTAAGCCCCTTTAATGGGAGCAAACTGTTAAGAGCTAAAACTAATTTCTCTTAGTTCTGGTAGTGATTGGGGAACAAGCCAATCAGAAACAGCCTTAGCTGTACTGTACGTATCATCAGGGAGTAGTCACAAATTCTTGTTAAAAGAGCAGCACAATGTCAAACAGGAAGACTGAAACACAGAAACACCAGTTAAGGTGCAGGGTGAACCATAACCAACTCCTCTGCCACTCCTACAACACACTAACCACAAACGCTGCTCTGAATTTGAACAAATACAAAATAATTGACTGTAATTTGTTAATAATTTATGAGCGTCAATATCCACTCAGTACATTTAAACGTAAATTGTATGCCTTTGGATTAAGCCGGCTGTGTGGAAATATTTTTTTCACTACACAAGTCTGCTATCTATTGCTCACCTTGTATCTGCATACATGTTCCCCGGTATGGGCTATAGTGTGGCAATCAAATTCAAAGTGCATAATTCAGTAGTATTCACTACTATCCCTCCTCCTTTACCATCAGCTACTATCATCATCCATAACATAGAAACATTCAAATCCCTCAGAGAATAAGGCGAATACACAAACTATAACCACAGTCTTTCAGTATTGTCTCCTGGGCTAGTGCTTCTGAAAACAGTGACAAATACTTGATAAGTAACGTTACACTTTTAGCCTTTTTAAATATCCCAAAATATTAAGAGTGTCTCCAGTGATAACTTAAGATACAATATGATAATGTATTCTTAAGGGAGGCTTTCCTCTTTCTTTCGTGTAGCTAACAGAGTGCAGTTTACTAAGCTACCACAAGAGAGCAACAGTCATTATGTTTGTGAGACACTGCCGTTGGTCCTCTCAGTCAGAAGCCCCCATCTACCAATGACTAGATCAATCCTTAGATGGGTATAAAATGTTGGCAGTAACCTCATCAACTTGCTCAAAATGTCTTAATTGTAGCTCATTTCTGACCCTGGAGCTCCGTGTCCAGTAAGGCTAGATTGGATTTATCACAGCCAGAATATAATCGACAATTTAACTGCTCTAGACTTTTCATTTAAAGGGCAGTCTCAAACTGGACCCTGTACAAAAGCAGCAAATCAAAGTACAAAACGTGTGTTTGACACATGAAGAAACAAAATAAAAAGTACCATTATCAAATAGCATCTGTTGTGGCCCTAACCATTTAACCATGGCAGTTTAAGAGATACATGTAACGGGGGAAGGATAAGAGACATAAGATTACACTGAGGTGCTTCAATTTGTCTTTTAAATAAAACAATGAACAGCTTATTACATTTACAAAAGCTTATCCACAAATTCCAACATTCGGAAGTACCAACCAAGACGCACATGGGGGCACATTCAAATGACTCTCCAAATGTAAACATGAGGAATTAATCACAAGGAAGTAACACATCTTAACAATATTTACAGGTTAACGCTACACTACAAGTAGGCTATCTATAGATAAAGTGAGCGGGAGTGCATCGATAGTGCACAGAGACTCTTTGTGGATAATTAATTGATTGAAATGTCAGATTTAAAATGAATATTTTGATATTTTGGGAAGTTGCTTATCAGTTTTCCTGCAGAGAGATAGCTGAGAAGAAAAATACCACTCTCATATTTGTACGCTAAATATGAAGTTACATCTGGCAGCTAGTTAGCTTAGCATGAAGACATAAATAAAAACAGGGTGAAACAGCTAGCCAAGCGATGTCCAAAGGTAACAAAATCCATCTACCATCACCTTTTAAGATCACAAATTATGTTTAAATTGTACAAAAAAGAAAATGTAAAAACGTCAATTTGTGATCTAACAGGGAGACAAGCCTGGCTAGCTATTGAAACATTTGGTTTTACCCTAAGTAAAGTCACGAATTGTAGTTTTTACACTTTTTTTTTTTTTTTTTTTTTTTTTCAAAGGCTAAAACATTTTATGTGTCAATTAGTGAACTTTAGGAATTTCTTTTTATTAAATTTTAACATTCAGACAGAAACAAGCGGGCTATTTTCATCTGTTTCCAGCCTTTGTGCTATCTAACGAGCTAAGCTAAGCTAACAAGCTGCTAGCTGTAGCTTCATATTAAACGTATAAACAAGATAAGGAGTATTGATCTTCCCAACCAAATCTCAGCATGAAGCGAATAAGTGTATTTTCCAAAGTGTCAAACTATTCCTTCAAGATAACTTTTACTGACAAAGATTTAATTCTTTAAGTTCTACTCCAGTAGGTTTATGACAAACAATTGTCAAAAGTGCACATAGAGTCACAAATGTTTAAGGGGTATTACTGCATGTCCATAACTTTGATTTGCTTCTGCAGATCACTGTTATAAGGAATTTACAAATTTATAATAGTGACATAATCATAAGAAGCCCTTTTAGTGATGCGTTCTGTTGTGCCAAAATTACCCACTGTCAGTGCTCTGTGAGATTTAGGCATCGTAATATAATGTTGATTATTTCACAATATACATCTTACTGAGCTATATAATCAGGTTTTTGTGAATGTTACCAACCCTACACTACTGGTATTATGCAAACTAATTACAGTCTGGGTTTAGTTTTGAAATGTAAGCTAACATTAACATTAGATTTTAAACCCACAAATATACTGTAGGTCTGATTACATTAGTTTTTTTACTAACAAGTCACAGAAAAGTGCTATATCGTCTCAAAGCCAGATCTACAGGAGAGGAGCGTGTTTGCTTAATGTAAGCAAAAAAAAGAGCGTTAACAAAATCCTCCATCTCCTGACTCGGGGGAAGCATTGTTTAGCTGAACGTAGATCTAAAGATTCTCATCTCACGACTCACACACACACACATCACACACATCACACAGGCTGCATTGCACGGCCGACTCTCCACGCATCACAACTTCTCTCGCTTCCTTAAACATTGACGTAACGTGCGACGAATAACACACTATCATAATTATAAAAATGGAGACAATTAGGAGTACATTTTAAATATCACTAGAGTTAAATGTAAGGTGCAGGATCGATTATAAATGCTGTATAACATTATCTAACTATAGCAGGTGAGCTAACAGGATTTGGTTATTGGCAATGCCATATACATGTATATGCTCAGACAAATCCGCATTTGGTTATTGCTGGGTCAGATCAGAACCACTCGCTACATCTTGGCAGAGAACGATCAAAACATTTTTTTTTTATTCTCATTATAGTGTGGTTCTAGCTTGACTGATGACCCCGTATGAGTGAGGATTTAGGAAACGCTTCCTCACACTTTGTAAAAGATGCTACAATCAATGCATTGTGCAAGGCTCTGGAGAGATGTGTGCGGTGGTGAAAAATCCCAAATGAAACCAGAACAGAGTTGTGAAATTCATGAGGAGAGGCGCGGTGACGACACGTCCTACTGGACTCTGAGGTTATCTATTGTATTAAACAGTAAAAAATAACTATTTCTTGTTGTGGTAGGTGTATGTGTGTTAGCCTTCAGTCAGTTTTTCCTCTCAGTGTAAATGTCACTGAGGTGCATCACTCTCCGGCTGAAGGAGTCCTCTTAAAAGCTTTAAGAAAAACAAAAGTAACAAAAGTGCTTTCGATGCTACGGATATTTGTTAGTTGCTGGAGTTCATCCTACCGGCAGAGAACAGGGGAGGCGGTGGGGGTAAATGAGGGGTGGGAGGCAGCCCCCCCATGGAGTGCAGCAGGGGGAGAGACAGCTGGGTGCCATGGAGGTGGTGTGGGTTAGAGGCAGCAGCGGGTGTGGTCGCAGACGTGGCGGGGAACGCTGTCCCCAGCTGCACCTGGCCCGAAGAGTCCACGGCGGGCGAGGCCAGAGGCTGATGGAGGCCGAGGGGGTCGTTGCCGTCGGTAACCATGGGGTTGCTGACGCGGAAGCATTTCTCCCTGTGGGCTTTGAGCATGTTGGAGAAGCGGAAGCGCTGGCCGCACACCTCGCAGGGGTAGGGCTTCTCCCCGGTGTGGGTGCGGCGGTGGCGCTTCATGTTGGGCCGGCTCGTGAAGCTCTTCCCACAGATCTCGCAGATGTATGGCTTCTCTCCTGCACAAAGAGGGAAACAAGGAGATGATCAATACACTTTATTAGTACATTCTGCTCTTGGAAAGACAGCCTTCCAATCAGAGCTCCCATCTCCTGATCAGTCAGTGTTTAACGGTTTTAGCTGATTTCAATGTTTTTATCCTCATATACAATTGTTTCACTGATTTATTTGTTGTGTTTACATATGTTATTTTGTGCGGTTTTTTTTACCTACTTGTTTGCTTTATTTATTTTATTAATCTCTACATGATTGTAAATGAGGGCCCGCCCTCAATGATGCCGTAGCGAAATAAATACAATAAAACAAATTAAAAATCAGAATCAGAATCAGAAGCTGTTTATTGCCAAGTACGTTACACATACAAGGAATATGGCTAGGTGATTAACTGGTGCGTACAGTAAATAACAAACAGTGCAATACTAAAGACATAATTTAAAAATAGAAATATGAAAATGTACAATAAACTATGGTAAAAAGTAAACAAGTAAACAAATAAGAATATGTTAAAGCTGGTATATTAAATATACATTCATCATAAGATATAAAGCTGCTATAATCTAAATGTTTACATAAATGGATAAAAATTAATTTGTAACGGAAAAAGGTTGCTTGCGGAGGCAAACGCATCTTTTCTCAGAGCATAATATTTGGCCACAGCAGGCAGCTAAAGCCAAATATTTCCTTTTGGAGTCAATTGAGACCAAGACGGAGCTAAAAGGAGAGTGAGTATTGGACTTCCATTCATCAAGTGTCCAGAATCAATCAAATTGAAGGTACCCTGTGGAGTTTTTAACCACTAGTTGTGCTATGGAGCTGGGTGGGAAAGTGGGTCTCCATATTGTTTGTACTGTGACCTTAAAATTTCTCAGAAGTAATGCAAGAAGTGACTCACCAGTGTGTGTCTTCATGTGTTCGTCAAAGTACTGTTTCATGTTGAAGTCCTTTCCGCACCACTGGCACATGAACTGCTTGTGTCCGATGTGGATGCTCATGTGGGATCGCAGCTGGTATTTGTACTGGAAGCGCTCACTGCAGTTCTGAAATGGCACACAATAAAACATTTTACACAAAGTCTTAACAGTCACAAAAATAGTTCTCGATGGATTTTAAATTATCTATTTCATTATATTACTTTGTGGAAAATGTAATGTTAAATTAAACTGATCCATAAAAAGGTAAAAACACAAGACATGTAAATTTCTCTTGTGACATATTTTATTCAAATCTCAGCTGTGAGATTTGTTTCAGTTAAATACACAGACATTTCAGTAATAAAATCAAAAGTATTCATTGTGAAATATAAAATGCATTATGGGTTTTACACATGTTGAGTTATGTAACTTAAATTATGAACTTTACAAACTTCAAATTGATAGAAGAAAGACTATATCAAAGTCTTTGCTTTAGAGGAATAGTTTGACATGGTACCGTTAATATGATGCTACGGTCAGTCAGCAGCAGGTAGCTTAACTTAGCACCTTTTTATAACTTTTGGACTGAGCCAGGCTATTTGTTTTCCTGCTTTACTGTACAGAAATGATAGTGATATCTCAGATGGAGTGAATCTCTTCAGGTGAGTCAAGTGGAGAACAGCAGCGTATTAAAGGAGCTCAAACCTCACACTTGAAGGGTTTCTCTCCTGAGTGCTGCAGAGAGTGAACCTTCAGGGACATGCTGCGCTTGAACGACTTCCCGCAAGTCTCACAGGTGAACGGCATGTCCTTCGTGTGAGCTAAACACACACACACACACGCACACGCGCACACACACACACACACACACAGCACACACACACACAGAGACAGAGAGAGACAGACAGACGGACACAGACAGACACAGACACAAAGACGCACAGACACAGAGTACAAGATAAGTTAATGGTATTCAATATTGAGCCACTCAATAGCAGCAGGAGAATAAATAAGCAAAATGCTTCCCCTAAAATAGCACTTAAAGAACAACACAGATGCTTATTCATTGTCTAATTACGCTGCTAAGTACAATGGATGCGTCTCATCTGGTAAATAATCTATTTCCTCTGAAGTTTTCACATTGAAGTCTCAAGTCACTCATTCAGCACAGAGGATAAATAGGACTTTATACAAACCCTTCTCCTACCACTGCAACACATCGACAGGGGAGTGAGGTAAGTCTCTATGGGAAATAAGATGCTTATCTCCCAAAAAAAAGGAAGTGGAAGCAACACCCAAAACAAATCACGCTCAACAATCAGTGGAAAAGGAAGCCTGAAGTAATAAACGGGAACAAAGCGACCAACTGGGTCGCTGATGTCACTGCTACTCACCAACCATGTGCTTCCTGACATGAGCCATGGTGTAAAACTTCTTCTCACAGATCTCGCAGGAGAACTTCTTCTCGGCGTAGCCATGGACGATCTTGTTATGCTCATGCAATGACCACAGCTTTTTGAAGGCCTTGCCACATGTTACACACTAAAGGAAAAAAAAAAACAACAGAAGAGGGTGAGAAAATATAGTTATTACTGGAGCTATTTTGAAATCATCGGGAGCAGTCTTTACAAACACAATACAAGTGTGTGAGCTTACACAGATACTTGACTGTTCACTGTACCAAAAAAACAATTAGAGTCAGTAGATTAAAGCAGCAAATGATCTTCAAAACCACAGCAGGAGTCCAGCTGCTAACTGCAGAGTGCAGGTACTGAGACATAGCAGAATTTTATATTACTACCAGTTGACTGTCTATGACTGGTGTTTATACATTTACATGATTGGAACTGTACATGCACTAATTATGAACCAAATAATACTTTGAAAGCAGGGAGAGAAAGCTTAGCTTCTACCCCAACAAAAACCATAGGTTTGTGTCTGAAGTATTATCAATGCAAAAATCATATTTAATTCAACTAATATAGACTTTACTCTTGACAGATGTTGGATCTTTTACCAAATATCAAAAGCATTGTCATTTCATTCGCCTCAACTTGGACGGATGTTTTATTTGAGCATCTTTAATAGGCAAATATTATAATTACACATTTATTCTAAGTTTTTCCCTTAAAACATTCAGTGGAATGTTTTTTCAGCCCAAAGGACGGTTGAGGAAGTATTTGGGTCCTTAACTCAGAGGCACATTGAGCAAGATTTTCCCAAAAACATTGTAGAGACAGATACAAAAATAATCCTTCTCAATCATCACTTATGGCCCACTAGTAGTGTGTTGTGATGTCTGTAGTGCATCTGCTTGTATTTTCTCTTTTCTTTTCATTTTGAAATGTTTCTGGGCATCAATTTCTATAAAAACTAATTTCACACAATAAAGATTTTTACAGAAGAGAGATACAAATCTCTAAGCGATTAAGCTTGCTAGCTGGCTAGTTTAGCAATTTTGGTGGGTAATAAGACAACAAATTCATGCAGTTTATTTGCGCATATTTTTACTGTCTACAAACCCTTCCTCTTTTGTGGTTTAAACAAAGCTAATAAGCTTAAATAGCTTCCTTCTTTTTTAACTCTCCGGCTCTCCGTTCCCTCAACGGGCAGTTACGTAAAGACAGTTTGCTATTGGTCAACAATACAAATTCATGTGTGAAATTCCCCAAAGTTCAGAGTACCAGAGTTCGGATGAAAAATGATCCTACCTGGATGCTCTTCTCACAGTCGGTCTGTTGGTGCAGCAGCAGCTCGCTCTCCAGCAGGAAGCGTTTCCCACAGTTATTGCAGATCTGCATGCGGTTGTGAGTGACGTTCATGTGCTTCTCCAGGTACCAGCGGTTGTTGAAGACGCGAGGGCATTTCTTACATGGGTAATGTTGCTTCTCCTCCAGCCTCACCTTCTGGCCCAGGCCCTCCACATCCCGCGTCCTCTTCCCGCTCTGCCGCTGGTTGGCCAGCTTGGCCTCCGCCAGTGTCTGCCGCATGGAGGCGGTTGTAGCCGCCATGGCAAAGGATCTGGTGCCCCGGCGAGGTCGATCCATCAAGGCCTGCTGCTCCAAGCCTGGAATGTTTAGGGTGTTCTCCTCCTCTTCCTCATCTTCCTCCTCATCTTCCTCCTCGCTGCTCTGCCCCAGTATGTCCCCCCTCTTAAGCTCATCTTCATCCTCTTCTCCAACCGTGTCCTCATTCTCCGCCTCGTCCTCCTCGCCCTCTTCTGAAGATCTCTCGTTGTCGTGGCAACAACCAAACATGGTGGCCGCCTCTGTGGCGCTCGCTGATTTGGCCTCCGACCCCTTTGACACATTAAGGGTCTGGTTGTTGAGGTTGACTTCAACAATGATCTGGTCTCTGTTGAAGGAGGCGTGGCCGTCGGCGATCTTTGACTCCTCCCCGTTGCTCTCGACTTTGCACAGAGCAGCCACACCTGAACCGGCACCTGACGAGTCCTCCTTCTGGTAATACTGCTTCTGCTGGGAGGCCGTCTTGCCCGCCTCCTCCACTCTCACAGAGAACGGGCTGCTGCCGTCCCTCTTGTACAACCTCCCCAGCTCTGACTCCTGTTTGACCTCCGGGTACAGCTGGCCAGAAGGCATCGCCACAGCAGCCGGGTCACCGCCACCGAGCCCTTCCTGGTTGGCCATATCAAGGCAGGTGGTTCTCAGCGAGTGGCTGCCGATGAGGTCGCGACAGGAGGCTGCGATGTCGCTCATCTGAAGCAGGGTGGCTGCGTTGAGCACGTCGCGGATGGTACGGCCGCTCACGAGCAGCTTGGAAGTGTAAATGAAGTTGAGGATTTGCTGCAGGCCCTGTGAGGTCAGGGCGTCCAGCGACAGGTCCACCCGCCGCAGCTGTTTGCTCTGTGCGAAAAGGGAGTGGAAGAAAGGGCTGTAGGCCGCCAGCACGCCCTTGTGGGCCGGGAAGGTGCTGCGCTGACGCACCAGAACGATGTCCACGTCACACAGGTCAGGCTGGAAGAGGCGCTGCTCGTTCAGCCTGTCCATCAAACAGGTGAAGTGCAGAGCCACATCCTCCACCAGGGAGAACTCAGCAGAGGGGAAGTCTGTGGTCTTCTCCACTATGAGCTGGAGATGGAGGAAGACAATGTGATGGAGGGAGAAAGACGGAAAAAAAGGTTAAGATGGAAAATATTATCATGCAGAAATAGGGTCTGTTAAAACTTCCACATTTTCAAAATATATTTCCCGTTATCATTCATCAATATGATAATATAATACGTACATACATACATACATACATACATACATACATACATACATACATACATACACATTTCATTGCATTCCTTTTATTCTTATATCACAAAACTTTCTTGTCATTTCACAAAACATTCATTACTTGAATAAAAGCTGATTTCTATAACATAACATTGTCATTATTCTGCGATTTGACCTCAACCTAGAGGCATACATCTAAAATAAATTCCAAATAAATCCATCCTAAAGTAGTTATTATACAGTAATGTTCCTCATTATTTTCTGTTTGTTAAGTGCAATGCACAAAGTCACAAACTGCACGCAAGCTGCACGATACGATACGAGAGAAATCAAAAGGTGTAACACTCAGCGCTCTGTGCAAGGTCCTCAACTTCCCAAGGTGGGTTTATTTTAGCACAGGAAGGGCAGGGTTTCGATCCAGACGGGATGCGAGTGGGGACAGAGCCGCAAACAGAGCAAACACACACACATTCTCATATGAGATGTGCAATCATGCTCAAAAAACACAAATGCACACACACACACACACACACACACACACACACACACACACACACAACACACACACAACAAACACAAACACAGTGTCTGGTCTCTGCAAGGACTGACTGGTCTGCATTGGTATTCAGTGCCATCTCCCCCCCATTAGCCGGCTCTCTCAGCATACCCACTCACTACACAGTCCCTGAGGAACGGAGAATTATGCACAAGACAAAACACGTCCGGAGAAATAATTAGGGAAACCATGCCGGATAAATACTAACTAATCCTGCAAACAATTAAAGGAATTCATCATTCTAGTCGTTTTTTGAAGGCAAATTAGGACGAGTAAAAATATAAACCTTGTTTTGGCTGGAGATGATGTAGATGTGAGACATAATTACATGTCTATGTCTCTTATTTTTCAGTATTTACACTTGAATGTGCAGGACAAGACACACATAATAAAGAAGAAATGAAAATATTAAATTAATAACTAATTTTAGGACAGCAACTATTATGGCATTTATGTAAAACGCTGTCGATGAAGATCAATGAAATGACTATTCACTGTTAAAGCTGGAAAATGGATTTGCATTTGGTCCTAACCTTCAAAATCTGGCCTGTTTGAGGAATTCAATTATGGAAGTGTTGGATTTATTCATAGTTCTGAGATACTAAATTGGACTCCGAGCAAGAGAGGAGTGGAGATCGGGTTATCTCTCCCCGTGCAAGGCTACAGATGTCGCCCAAGGGCAAAACGCTACAGCCTTAATCAGATCAAGTGTTAGTTGCAGACTGGAAGTTATGCTGCTTTAGCGATAACGATCCGCAGCTTCTTCTGAGATTCAAATAGGACAACGCGGTCAAAGATTAAATTATGTAGGATTAATAATATCAATAGATTCAAAACTCATTAGCTCTTTGTCAAATTAAAGGAACCAGCAATATTTTTTAAGGTCTGATTACAGGTGTATTTCCATGACTTTACTTTAAATTGCAAGTTTAGTTTATATTACTTTAAACAGACCAACTGTGTGACTGCCTTAATCCCTTGATGCTTATTCTTCTACCTAAATACCTTCAGGATTGCACACCTGGGCCATTGTTATTGGGTCTGAAAATTTGATCCTAGGGATTTGAAATGAAAAATAATGATGCTTGCCATATGCACCTGTAAACCAAGACTCCAAATGAGTTCCCAAATGATTTCACCACTGTCAGTACAGGTCTTTATGCCTCAATACTGAGCATGGAATGGGGCATTCTAGGCACATCATTTTTTTAGGAGAAATTATTATCAAGCAAATAATAATTTAATCTGAGCAAACAACAATCCTTTCTAGGCTCAATACATATTTTGCACGTTTTCTATCATCCCTATTAGGTTACAAATATGGCAAAGCAACAATGCAAAGACTTTCAATAATTAAATATCTAAAGTCAGACGCTTGTAGTGACATGAATATGCTTTTGATTAAAGGATCATCAGTGGCAGAATCATGACTGCATGTTTGTCAGTTTAACAAACTGGTCAAGGTTGATGAAGACCTTAATATGTCAGTATTTTATTCCACTTGAAGCTCCATTGGAGCATTGAACTTTGATAAGAGGTCTGCTTTCCCTCAGATTACTGCCACAAATCAACAATCTAGTCTTTCTATCAAAACCACTCTGAAAACTGTAAATCTCTCCTGTGACTGTAGCCGAGTGGCTGTTTCAAATACTTCAAACTTAACTTTATTAGTAATATAGTAATTAGTAATATAAAAATCTGTCTGACTCATTGGCCTAGAATAAAACCATTTTAATTAAATATCTGTTAATACTACTACCACAGGGCTAACTAGCGTTACCCTGTAATACAAGAACAGTGCTGCTTCTTTATTTCCATGTCTTCTGAGGATGCTAACTTTTTGCCTGGAAAACATAGCTTTAGCCAACTAGTTTAGTTAGCAACTAGCTTAGCAAATGTTCCTCTGGCAGAAGTTAGCTACCTACCTACCAAACCAGCTGGACTACAAGCTAATAGTGGAGACTGATTTACAAACAGAATTTCATAAAGGTAAACTTAAGTTAGGCCTACTTACTATTCTGAAAGTGCTCCCTTACTTCCCAGAAATCAAATTTCCTACTAGCAATCAGATTGGAGATGAAAAAGCTAATCAAAATTGACCTACTTTATTCTCTGACTGACTTAAAACCACAAAACATGATTCAAGCGCTTGCAAAAAACTTTTTATAAACCTAATATGTTCAATCAAGCGCTCTGATTTAAGGCATAATTGTAATTCCATAACGCAGAGATTGCCCCTTTTAAGAAATAAACTGCACTATATCTTTCAACAGCAAAAACTGTCAAATAGTGCTGAATGTAAGAAGGGTTTAAATCAGTGGATGATTGCATTATTTTCATCATTAAAACAATTTAATCGAATAACAGATAGTTGTAGTAACCATGCAGATGCTGCATCCGTCACAATACGCAATAAAGACAAAGCCATCTTGTTTCATTTCATTACATACAGTGCTGTGGCCAAACAAATTGAGTGAGTACTTTGCATTTAAAGACGAAATCCAACTCCCTCAATCTTTGTCAGTCATTATCTCTCCCCCCCCTTCTCTCTCTCTGCATCCCCTTTCCTTGGAAATGTCAGGCAGAGCGCTTGTGTGCCGTCATTAGAGGGAGCGCCACCTTTAACCAGCCTCTCACTCAGATGTCTCCCAATACATTATTCATATCTGGCCTGACCTGTGACAAACACGCAGCGAGGGGGATTACTGACGCACCCAACAAGAGGTGTCATTTAAATGGGCTTCAATCAGAGCTCCCTACACACCATTTAATCTGCCAAACACATCATGAGGGGATCCTCTGCCGCTGTAGAGGCCACCGAGGTCTTGTTGCACACGGCAACTCTCAAGGTTGATGTTTTTTTAATTCAATAGCAATATCATTTAAATATATAATCTATACAATATAAATGTTACTGTAAAAAATGTACTGCGCCTTTTACATGTTACAGAAAATGACAGTTCTGCCAGTGAATAAGTAAACATGAAAAATAGTTTTCCTGAGAAAAAAATCTCACCACAAGCTTTATGCTTTTCTGGAGCTTTCGATCATGTGACATGATCTCCAACAGCAGATTTAATCACTGATCCAACCTGTTAAAATTTGCGCTTTTTCATTGTTGTTTTTCTTATTCAAAATCACACTAATTGGGCTGATGCGCTCTAAGTGAACGTCACAATTACTCTGAAAGGTCACAACCGACACCAAACAAATCTAGCTCTCCATTGTTTAACTTCTCTAATGGGGCATCACTCAAGTATTTGTCATGCGTCACATTTGCCCAACTTTTTGGGAAGATAAATAAGGCAACTTAAAAAGCACTTCCCTAAACAGCCAAATACTTTAACTGAAATGAAAAGTTTCAAACTTTGAAACTACTAATCCAGTTTTGATGAAGCTGTGATGAATGATGTACATGATTACTGTTTGGCCCAAGAGGAGGCTGCTTCATTCAAGAGAAGAGAGAAAAAACAAGTTTGGCTAATTATTGCTGTTGAATAGCTGTTGAATATCTTCTGTGATGGCCGGACTCAGTTGTGCAAGTCAAGCTCGCAGTCAATGTGTCAATCAGAGCTTGTGATATAAAAGTAACTGGTGAATCCTCGGCCAGCTCAGCCATGTCAGGGTCGCTGGTATGCACTTGGCAGAGGCCAGACTCTTGGACCCGAGCCAGACAGAGCCGAGTCCGACAATGAAATCCCTCTTTCTAATTTGACTTTACTGGTGAGAATGCCCTTTTCTCTCACGCACCTTTGCACTAGACGGCCCATGTGGATTTACTACTCTGTAAAGTTTGCATCTCCTTCACTGGGGATGTGCTGTGACCTCCAAAGAGCTGCCATTTTAAAAAATCTGTTCACTGTAATCTAGTTAACCGTGGGGCCACCTGTAACAGCAGCCAAAAGTGAAACCGAACAATGTCTTTAAATGTTAATCCTTTTCAATGTTTCTCTTTTGGCAAAATTAAGTTATCATTTCCCTAAAATGCTATCCTGCTACTATTTTGCTCCCGTCATGTAAGACGGCAGATTTATGAGCAGAGAACTAAACAGCATCTACCTTGACTGTCTTGTTTGCTTGCTGAGGTGAACAGACTGATCCATTAGCGGGGGCCAATGTCAGAGCACAGCACAGAGTCGTGGACACATCAATAGTGCGAGGGAGGGCTGGTTGCATTCAGGCAGGAGGGAGTCCCAGGGGGAGAACACTGCGGGGGTTAAAGCTTTCTCTAAGCCTGCAAACAGACTGCTCAGACTGAACTCAGTGTCCTCTCACATCACCTTCTTTTTATCTTTTTTAACAAACATCTCTGGCAATATAGACAAAGAACATCCCTATATGTTTGTGTATTGTTGTAAAATACATAAACCTTCCAAATGATTTGAACAGTTTAAATTTTGGATCATTCATCCACCAAGATTGAATGCAGTGGCTCATATATATATATATATATATATATATATATATATATATATATATATATATATATATATATATATATATATATATATATATATATATATATATATAAAACAATATCAGTGAAGAAAAAAAAATCATATATGGAATAAACAAACTCAAGTAGAAAAAAAATATTCATAGCTATTTGGACAAATGTAATATTATTGCAAGGTAATTTTTTGTAAAATCGTTTTGCAATTATATAATTTAGTTGTGTTATTGTTCAAGTTAATGACTTCGACTAGGAGTGTGGCTTCATATAATGCATAACAACATAATTGTTTTTGAACATCAGTTTGATGATCATTTCATGTGTGATTTTGCATTAATTTATTTTTTATATTTTTGGAAAATATTGTTATTTTCATAATGGTGTCCACCGTATTGCCCAGCACTAACCTCTATTATTATTATTTGACAAAAATAAATAAATCACAAGGTCCAATTACTTCTTCTTTTACAGAGCTTGGGATTGAGTTTGCTCAGTTGTCATTCCACATGACCAGAAGTCACGTGATAACAAGTAAACCATCACAAAGCACAAAAGCACAAAACTCAAATCGACAATAGTTGCTTTGATGGTTCTTTTAGACCAGAACTGAAAAACATTTTTTTTATTTAACTCATTAGCTGGTGCAAAGCAGTTCTCTCATTCCATCAGACTATCATACAAAATTCTCAATAAATAACTGCCGGCCGAATGTCAAACTGTCCATATGCACTGTGAAGTCTCCACTTGGACATTACCATCGGGAATAAAAAAAAGAGATCACCCAACCATCCACAGTCATGAAGACAGCAATCCCTTGAGCTCATGCCCCTCTTGTCACCCAGCGGGGGGAGATGGGGGGTCGTGGGCTTCTGCCACTTCCACCCACGGAGCCCTTCAACCTACAGTAAAGAGCACACTCAGCAGCCCTCTTCACAGCGAGGCCTCCTGCCGAGGGGCTCGACGCAGGGATCGACGTGACTGACACCCGGAGGAAGGAGAGTGGGCAGTGGGCACCAGTGGCATGGTGTCGGGGCTCATCTCACTCAGTGGCATGGACGTGGTAGGAGACACACACACACACACACACACACACACACACACACACACACACACACACACCCACACACACACACACACATACACACACATCCCTGAGTCATCACAAGTGCAGACGAGAGCAAAACATGACAGCCTCGAGTACAAACTCTCCACGAAGAGATCGCCCGGTTACAACGGCGAGTTTGGCCGTAACGTCAAAGAGCTTTTTACGTGGCGGGATATGGATCAGGTCACGTGTAAACACAACCACGCAGAACGAGACAAGGGCATGTCATTTCTGGCAGAGTCCAATCAGACAGCCATTAAAAAGTCATCAGGGTAATGACTGACACTGTGTCCTCTGTGTGCTCAGCAGACCTTCCCTGCTGCCGACGTTAAACGACAGACAGGTTTGGGTTTGGTCCCCGAGAAGCCGAAGCAGAGAGGTGAATTCTGATTCTCTGGGTGAGAATCATGGCTTTATCTTCAAGGTGTTATCTGGTCTAGCATTCAGGCTGGGCAAGGCTGGTGTGGACGGAAAACAGTCTGCCAAGTTGTTTCCCCTGCTGTCAGTGTTAATGTCCAGTCATTGATGGATTACTGAACAGGCCTATTGGGTACAAGCCCAGGGGCCCCCGAGTCTCAGGGGTCCCCTGGGCCAGGGCCTCCATTTACTGTAGAGTGACTGTTTAAATTTTGGAGAAGCAAATCATATGATACAGATATGCAAAAGGTAAAACCACAGAAACACAAAATGACCAAAAAGAGAAGCAAAATGCCTCCATAAAAGATGCTAAACAACGGGCTTCAAAGAGACGCAAAATGACTAAATGACTGCGAAAAGATGCAATACAGCTACAAAGAGACGAAAACAAACAACAAAGTGACGGATAAAGACTCCAAAGAGATGCACGTAACAAACAGTCTTTGTGTCTTGCTCCTGTGTGAGAGGAGTGGGGGGGGCTTTTATATGTCTGCGCTGCTCATAATCCGTCCATGAGTCTAGTGGAAGATTTCTCCTCTGTCTGCAGTCTGCACTCCCTCCTCTCCTCTCCTCTCTAAATCCAATCAGCACAGAGACCCAGCATTGACCTTGAGGTAGAAGAAGCATATACAGTAGCAGATGCACAAGCACACCCACCCACACGTCTGCAACCCCGACCGCCCAATGCAAGCGTACCTGCATCATAATCATGCATTTGTGCCCACGTCAGTAAACAGGAAATAAAGAAAATCTGCCGTATGTGATGACACTGCTGATGAATGCAAAGAGAGGATCTAAATGTGCCTGGATTCACATTATCCAAACATGTTGCTATTAGGCAAGACAGACTGGTAATAGCACAAGTGACAAGGTCTCACTTTTAACAAGCCCTGCGGTGATTGTTACACGCCTATGATAAAAAAAAAGAAAAAGAATCTAATAAAAATCAATGTTCAATGACTGAAAGGGGGGAGCGACAGCATGCTCACTGTTGAGGTCAAACACGGCACAGTCACATGCACGTCCACAATAAAGTGGATGAATCTTTTTATCTGATAATACAGTACTAAAGTGGATAGTTATACCTTGTGGCTATGGGATTATATAATCCAATAAATTAGTGGGACATGTGATGCAGATTGGTGGAAAATCAACCCTCATAGATTATCCAAAATCTGTATTATGAGAGGCTCTCAGAAATCTGAATTAAAAGCTAAACACATGACTACCTACTTTGTGGTATACTAAACATACCTATTAGCTAAATATCCGGCTCTTTAGCGGCCAAATATTCCACTATGGTTCACCAGCTAGTCGTTAAAGTTGTCCGTCTGCTGTTTGGTGCCCTGCAGGTAACGATCAGTGGGGCATTAAGAACATTTGGGGGTTTTAAGAATTGTTTTAGCTGAAAGAAAAACACTTTGAGAGCAGTAAAGGTAAACCAAAACAGTAAAGTGGCGACTGTAAAATTGAAACAGACCTCGATGCTACAGACCTCAGTAGAGATGACGGATGATGCAGAGTCTGGTGATAATTCTCTGGGTTCACGTGATCAATCAATCCATTGTTATAAAAATATAGAGATCATACCCAAACATTATAAGGTGCAATGCTAAATCAAAGGAGTTAATAGAAAATAACCCACTGATTGATCAATAATTAAACTAATTGTAGGTTATGGATGAATTTTTGCCATCATAAAAAGGAGAAGTTGTGAAAAGAACTCTATATGACAAACTAAACTTCCTCAAACATGATAACTGAATTGTAGGTAAAATGTACAGCAGCACAATTTCAGATGTAGCAAAAGGCAAATCCTAAATTACTTTAAAATGGGCTGCTGGTTTCTCTCTTCTCTCTTTCCACCACTTTAGCTAATTATTTTATTCCCCTCAGCCCATTAAAATATTTAACTTTCTTAACCACAGCATTCACTGCTGGCTGCAATTAATAAAGACAATATTATCAGCGTTAGTGCGGCTCTAATCCCAGACAACCAATCTCCCCTCCCAGTCCTAATCTAGCACCGTGGACTTGCCCCAGTCTTGCCCTGGTGGAGCTCTCCACCAGCTCTCACCTTTAGATTTAAATATATTTCCATCTATATGTTAATGCAACCACAGGTGACAAGTCAATCTACAACTGATACGCGTTTACCCGAGCATGAAATTGGGATGCACAAACAAAAATAAGGATGAGGACAGCATGAGCAGCATCTTGGCGACGTACAGTACATAAAAATTTGACAACGTGAGCAGGATTGCCTCGGCCGCATGATTTGCAAAGCGTTTTTTTTTTTCCGTGGCTTGTCCTTTGAACATGCTGGACAACAGTGCGTTTTATCAGTTTGGTAAAGCTGGCGACGGTGCGCGGTGGCCAATCAGAAGTGATGTTGAAAGCAGACATCAATCAACGGTCGGCCGGAGTTGGGATGACTCTGAGGAGCAGTTTGATAATCAAAGGAGCTGCCTGGATGCGGGTGTAGGGGGGGGGGGGCAGCGATGAGGTTAGACCGTCCGAACTGAAGCTCTGCCAGGAAGTTTGTGTCTGGGCCAATGAGCTGCGAGAGGGAAGCGCTGAGTCAGGAAGCCTGGCCAAGAGAGAGGCCCGTGGTGCTGGCATCTCCCGCTCGCACACACCGCCACTCTGCTGGAGTCATAACACACTGTTCCCAAGCCAGCGCCGCACGCACATGTGCACATCGGCGGACGCACACACAAACACTCGCCTGCTGTGCATGCATTCATCAGCAAACAGGGATGTAACACCAAATACCTGTGGCAAGACAAAGTGTGGAGGGCTGTACAAACAAGATGTGTCTATTTGTAAAATATCAAAAAGAAACCAGATCAGATAAATTAAGATTTGCCCAAATGAAAGATGCACCTTTGAAGTTATCTTCCCGAGACAAAAGATCATTCTGATGTGCAGCAGCGAGCGGGTGCAGACATACCTGAGGGCAATTACACGGGATGAAACTGTGATATCTTCATTACCCCTTTCATAGCATGACACAGAGAGAAGAGGCTAACACAAGACTGTAAAGAGGCCCTTATCAGAGGAATCTCTCTGGTGTGGAAATACTCTTTCTGTGTGTGTGTGTGTGTGTGTGTGTGTGTGTGTGTGTGTGTGTGTGTGTGTGTGTGTGTGTGTGTGTGTGTGTGTGTGTGTGTGTGTGTGTGTGTGTTGAGTTGATATGTTTGATGAGAAGGTCAGAGAGGACAGAGAGGAAAAAGAGGTAGAGGAGGAGCACCAGCTTTCTATTGCCGCAACCAATCAATGAACGACAGAGAAACGGTGAATATGAGCTTAAAGGAATAGTTCGACATGTTTGGGAATGTAGGAATGTTTTTTCTATTGAAGAGTTGGACAAGACGATTGATAGCTCTACTCTCATAATAAATGCTCATTTATTATAGAGCTACAGCCAGCAACCATTAGCTTAGCTTAGCACAAAGACTGGAAACGGGGGTTAACAGCTAGCTTGCCCAACAGTAACAAAATCCACAAACCAGCACATTAATACGCTGTTTTGCCGTTGTTATGTTCTGGACTATTGTGACATATAACTTACGTAAAACAGCAAATAGTTTGTTTTTTTGTATAGATTTAATACACCATTTATAAAGTGCTTTATTAGTGAGCTTTAGAGATGTGGGTATGCATATTTTGTTTCCATCAAACTTAGCCAGGCTAGCTGTTTCCCCATGTTTCCAGTCCTTATGCTAAGCTAACCAGCTGCTAGCTGTAACTTCATATTTAGTAGAGTGGCAGGCTACAGATCTTCTTATCTAGCTTTCAGCAAGAAATGTCATTGATGAATTTCCCAAAATGTAAAACCATACATTTAATAGGTAAAAATAATATTGAATAAATAAGTGATTAGTTTTAGTTCTTTCAAAACATTGGGATGGAAAAGGAGTATACTTTTCAAACTAAACTTTGCACATTTTTTCCTAACATTTGGATATCTGTAAACCTTCAGATAAACAGCTAAAGGTTCCTGCAAAAAATAATCTGTGTGTACAGACTAAACTTTGAACAAATATTTATGATGACTATCAGATCAAGGATCCCTTCTTTCCTGCTCCGCAGTTCTCTGAAAACAGCATGAAAACTCATTCCCATCTGTTTTAAAGCTCCTCCTAAATCTCTCTCTGGCCTGAATTCAGCTAAAAACTATCAGATCACTTTAAACAGAAAACTCTCCCAATATCTTTAAACGCCTGACAATGAAAGCTAATTGAAATCCTCATATCAAGTTGTACAAAAAAAAAAGCTGTTTGGCCTTTTTCATAATTGAGTTCAAAGTTATTTTTAAAAAAGTGCCATAGGGGGTTAAATTAGTTCGTTAGTTTCCAAGATGAAAAGGCACCGACGCCAGCTTGTACTGCTGAGAAACAATAAAGATGTTGATTTATACAAAGAGTAAACTCAACCCTAATTACTTGGAAAATCATGTGCCATTTTAACCAACAAGAACAAAGAAAGCTTGCATAAACCCAGTGAGTTTGACCTTGCTCTCTGCAGACGTGTCCACTGTTTCTTAATCTCAGGGGCATAAATTAGCTGCACCTACAGTCTAGTCCCAGTTTCCAAGGAGAGCGGCCTCCTACCAGGGGGCCGAGGATGTCTGCTGGAGTTTGTTGCCGGGGCTCAGGAATGGCCGCACTTGTCACAAGGACTAAAGACAGTTTCCTCGCTCAGCACCCAGAGACAGTGACGCCTCAAAGTCAAGGGTGGTCAGGAATGCCCTGAATAGGCAGTTACGTAAAACTCACAGCACCCTGTGAGGATAAAGAAGGAGCTACTCGGGACCGCACCAACTGAACAACAAGCAATGGTCCTAAGTGTGGAGTGTAAAAATCGAAAGTGTGCATGGAAGTGAAACAGACTTCCAGATTTACAAATCCACCAGAATAGGAGTAAAACAAAAACAATCATTTGAATAAGAGAATGGAGGGATTATGAGACAATAGGCCTCTGGACACAGACATGTCAAAGGCCCCCAGACCCTTCTACACAGGAGAAATACTCACAAATTGAAAGAGATAAAACAGCTACAAAAGGACTACAAACAACATTAACATTTAAATAGCCATTTGAGTCTAAGCATACTTGTTTCGTGTCTCTTTATAGTCATTTTGCATCACTTTTTAGTCACTTTGCATCTATTTTTTACTTGTTTTGTGTCTCTTTGTGGATATTTTGTGCATCTTTGTTGTTGTTTTATTGACTTTCCAACTAGAAATGAGAAGAGTCATTTCATGCAGATGCTCTGGTCCAAGGGACACCTGACCCCTTGGGCCCCTGGGCCTGTGCCCGGTAGGCCTGTTCAGTAATCCATCCATGAAGAAAGGGAATATTTATGGATATGATGCTATTGATAAAAACAAAATTAGCGGGAGACTAATCGGCTTTTGATGTCAACAAAGTAATTGCAGAAATTATCTGATGCATGTTTACCAAAACAATCAAAAGACAATATCTTCGCCAAGCACACTTTACACTTTGTCTATCACAGCTCTCTCTCTCTCATGCGCACACAAAAAAAAGCAAAGAAAAACACAACAAAAACCTCTCTCTCCTACTCTTCTCCCACCAGAAGCCACCCAGCGAGCACCAGGGCTAACCCTACTGACCTGACCCAGATATTAACCCAAGCCTCCAGATGTGAACGCGCGCTGGGATTACTCCACCACTGCATCAGGCTCCACATGCTTTCCTAATGAGGCATCCTAACATGACCCTGGAGACAGAGCGGACTGTCTGCATCACTATCTGCCTCTATTCCCACAACTCTATCAGTCTGTCTGTGCAGAATCATCGTCATAGCATGTAAGGTAAATAAAAAAAATATATCATGGAGTGTTGTTGAGAAAATGAGAACTGACAGTCTATAAAAAGTGAACAAAAAAGGAAACTGACCTCATGCAGCAGACAAAACACACCATAAAAGCTAAACATGATCCAATAAAACAGTGCTGCTATGACTATCAAACACTATCATTTAGCATTTAAATGTACTAGGACACCTCCAAGGATGACATGCTTATTACCCAGACACCTCTGCCCCAGTGTCACCTGCAGCAGAGTGAAGTTATTGAGACATAAAGAGTGACATCTACTCCTCTCTGAGACAACACTGAGGATGCAGCATGCATGTCAAAGCCTTAGAAACTTGTCCTGCACCGGCTGTTGGAGAAAAGGAGTTTCACGCACACTGTCTACATTTGCACCAGTCACGACCTGAGCCCCTTTTTCTTTTTTTTTTTTTTTTTTTTTTTTTTTGCAGGAGCGCCCTGATATGAAAGAATTTAACTCCTTCTCTGCATCAATGTAGCTATTGTAGCCGTTGCATTCTTTCAGCAGCTTCAATTTCCAACTTGTGCCGTGTCGGCAAGTTACAAAACTTCCATGATAGAAAGCAACAAAATACACTGTTAGGACAGCCGGCGGTACACACACACAACGGAGGCACAAGTGTGGTAAGTTTGATCGGCCTGCTAAGTAGCTGAAATATTGCAAGAGATCAAAGAGGGACAAAAAAATAATAAACAAAAAATGCAGCGCTCTCTCCTCTGCAGCCTACCATTTTGATCCAGCGTTTCGAGGCTCAAAGGAGTCCCGGAATAACTCCTTTCGCACCAGTTTTCCCTTCGCCATGAAAAAGACAGTTGAATTATCACATTTTTCTTCAGTTTCTTTTTGCCTTATCCCTCCAATCTTTTCCTTCACCCCCCCGTGCTGCTGTAGCATTCAGACAGACAAAAAATGCAGAGGCTGCTTTTGCAGAAGGAATTGGTGATTGGAGCTCGGGGATCATATGGGCTTTTTGTCAGACGGTTTTAAAGGGACACGGTACCGTTTAACGTGGAGTTGCGAGACAGGCTGGAGGATACTTGGGATTGTTTTAATACATTTTTTTTTTTTATTTGTTTTTGGTGTGACCAGGTACACTGTGGGAAGGACATGCACCCATATGGCGCAGAAACCTGGGTGCGCTTTTTTTTTTTTTTTTTTGCAACGGTGTGACGTCACGCGGGCAGAGAGACACAAGGGTCAGGAAGTTCATTCATTTCCCATGTTGCAGAAGTCATTGTAACTTCATTCACCCAACATATAGACACTGTGTTGTTTCATATATCGGCCCGTCATAACTTCCAATATGTCAAATAAGAATTTAACTCTCTTTTCACGCCATAATTAATATTTGTGCCACACTGATACTGCCATAGTGCCCTGGGGCTAAAATGAAGTACTTGGTTTGATTAACCACGAGTTTTGCATCATATAAGCATAATATAATATATCATATATGCATAATATAAACTGTAATAATGAAGGTGTTAAAACTAGATGTAAACTAGGGCCTCCTCTGCATGAAAGGGCATCTACATTAAGTTATTAACAGAATACTTAGTTCACCTTAAGGCCCCCTTTAATATCAGTACATATTGTGTTTAAGTGGCGCATACTTACAAACCAAATCACTACAACCCAAATGCCACAAGGGTTGCAACTACCAATTATTTTAATTTCAGCAGATTATTTTCTCGATTAATCAATTAATTGTTTGACCTGACATCAGAAAATGGGGAAAATATATCCATCACATTTTTTTAAGAGACCAACATCAAGTTTCCAAATGTCTTGTTCTGTTCTAAAAACGCATTCTGTTGACCATGATATGTGCAAGTGTGCTTGAAAATTGCCTAGAACAATCAATTTCAAACAGTTGGCTATTCATTTTTTGACACAAAATTGGAGCCCCAGAGCCGTTGCCCACTTTGCCCAGTTAGTAATTCAGCGTTGTCTTCAACCCCTCTAAAGGATCCCTGAACCCCATTGCAATTGCTCACTCCTGAGCAGACTGTGCGGTGCAGAAGTCAATACGCTCATAACAAGGTGGGAAAAAAATTGATTGCAACCTGGAGCAGGTCCCATTCATCACTTCATGTCTCGGACTCAGTGGAGCTCAAAACGTCAGTGTGGATACAATGAAGCTGTCCACTCAACCAAAATCTTAAAACTCATTTCGCATGAAATGGTTTTTAAGCGCGTGGACTAGTAAAAAAGTATAAAGAAATTGTGTCGTTTGGATTGCCTCACATTTCAGACCAGGAGAAATTGACTTGGAGATATTTTGTGGAAGGTGACAGCAGGTTAAAGATTTTACCTCATGAAACCTGAGTCATTTATCTCAAATGAAGCTTTAACATTTTGAAAGGAGCCTTACAATCTTGAAATATATATTTTTGAGCCATGTAAAACACCTACTTGTTATAACAAAGGGTACTATAGGACACATTTGTGAAGGAAATGTTAATCCGGTCATTGATTTAAAGGTCTGGCACGAGTAAAAGCCTTTTTGGCTTGTTTATGGCCTCAGTGTGGACATGAATTGTAAATAGTTTTGTTTGTTTGCACTTTCACTAAACATTATGAATGGTATATGTACACTAAGATTCATATACATCTATTCAGACACACTTAAACCTACATTTACTAACATAAATATGAATTAAAAATAAACAAAAGCCGGTGCAGTAGAGGAAGCTAAAAGCCTTCCAGGCAAGATAAACAGGATTTAATTTAAGAAAAATAGGAAACATGGTGTTTTCTCCTCAGATTGTTTCATTCGGGGAATTTTTGAGGCCCAAAGAGGTGAAGGAATTCTATTTTTTTTACAAAAAAGAGAAAAGAGAAAATATGCATTCAATAGGAAACTGAAATCATTTTCTTTCTAAAACGGTGTAACCCGTTTAGATCTATTTGTCTTTCAAAGGGTAGAACATGTGCTTTATTTAGGCTTGGTATTTTACACGTTAAATACATACTTTTGCGCCTTATAAAATCCCCTAATATAACATATTTTTTACATAATGTGTAAAAAGTATTCCCTCTCTGTCAGCATCAAATCAATTCATTTTCTCCACCCTTGCATCCCATGGTGTATTTTGCTATATAACTAATTTGTATAAGAGCCTTCAAAACAAAACAGGCCTGAACTGTAGATGTATTCACTACCTGCACAACTGGATGAATGGACAGTCACAGTATTCAATAGGATCTGTATCCGCTCACACACCAGCAGTTTTAAGTGTATGTAAATATTTGCAAAGAGGTAACACATTTTCAATTAGTTTTGAGTGTGAACAACATTTGAATGGGGCCTTTAGACACTTTTTTCTTATTCCAATGAATTGAGTGAAATTATAGTTGAAATAATCTGGTTCTTCTAATGCATGACATTTAATATAGAAAAATGACAGGCGGACTCTATAAGGAAACTACAATGAGTTTTGTGCATTTGTAGTGTTTTACTAAATATAATGCATACAGTGCAGCTCACTGGATCGATCTCACAGGCACACAAGCTGCAGTTCTGACTAGACAGCTAGATGGCGCCATTATGGAGTAACAAATTCTCCAGAAACAGACATCTCTGCATGATTATCTACTGGACTTTGTGAGAATAATAAAAAAACAAAACATAGGCTGATGATCCTGTGGTATTTATTACGTGTAAACATTCATAACTGTTTGAATAAAATATAAATCAGACTTATTATACTTTGAGTACAGCTTTTAACATTCATGATACAGTAATAAACGTATGGAACAAAGACAAATTACATATGGAAACTGCAACAAAAAGTAATTTTTTTCCATTGAACACAGGCTTTTTTTCCATTGAACACACAGGCTTTTCCTTGAAATAAAAGACTGGATTTAAGGCATAACCTCAACCTATACCCACTAACTCCTCACAGACGTCAGAACTGAGAGAATTAGACACTTACAGTATAATACTTTTTACATTTCAGTGTAAAAAAAAAAAGAAGTAGAAAAGGAATATACAAATATGCGATATAAAATACATGTAGCTTATTTCTTGTATTATTTATCACATATAAATTGTCTGTTATACCGCTAGGCTGTGACAGTCTCTAAAAGAAGATCTGCCTTATATAAGCTTGTAAAGTGGTTTATTTATATACATTCTATAACATTCAATTCCTCAGACTGTCATACACGACAGTATTAAACTAGTAACCAGAAGGACTACGACTTTTTCCTCATGATAACAGTGACAGTGTGCGTGCAGAGCGTCCAGACTTTGTGGTTTTGATTCCTCTGGGCGGACTGGAAACCATCGGCCTGCCTGAGGCTCAACTGTACCGACTGCTGCGACTGTGACTTCTGCACCTGGAAGAACTGCGGCTGGAGGAACGGGACGACCTGCAAGCAGGAGATGACGAGGAAATATTTTACTTGTCATGCATGCAACCAACTCTGCTCACAGTAGACCACAAATACCCAAGAAACTGACCATATAAATCTGTGCAATGTAAAAACGTGCAATTATTCTGTCTGTTTATATAATATTTTAGTTATTGTGGATTTTAACGTTTTTTTTAACTTATTTATTAATCTTTACTGTGTTATTACTTATTTACTAATTTATAATACTTGTTTTGATCTTGTCTTTTACTATGTCTCTTGTTTGCAGTATCCTCTCTGCTTCTGTAATCCTGCAAATTCCCCGCTGCGGGACTAATAAAGGATTATCTTATCTTATCTTATTAAATGCATACACATCTTACTGTATGCTTAGTAAGTCTTGGTGTTGGAAACCACAATGTAACATTCAGCCACAGGAAGGAAAAGGTTAAAAGGCTGAACGGTGACCTGCAGCTTTCTGGGTTCACAGGGTGGCAGAGCGTCTTACCGGGATCGGCGGTCTGAGCTCCTGTAGCTGTCACTTCGCCTTCGCCCTCGTCTCCTGCTCGCACTCCGACTCCGACTGGAATAGCTGTCGTAGGAGTCTGACCTGGATTAACACACAGAGAGATTATTTTAGGGACATCTCCAGAAGAGTGTCCCACTTACACAGAACTACTTGGTTCATCAGGAACAAACAAAGTCCTGGCATTAAGATAAAGAACAATCACTGATTGTATTACAAATACACTGCACAGCGTGCTTTGAGATAAAAAATGATTGGTTATTACTGCTTCATGCTAGATACTATAATTAATGACTACAGATAGGATGGATCTCTTCTAGGGCTGCAACTAACAATTATTTTAATTATATGCTGATTATTTTCTTGATACATAGATTCATCTTTTGGTCCATAAAATGTAAGAAAAAGGCGAACATCACCCAAAGTGATGAATTTTATCATCTGATTTTGTCCTACAAATTAGGAATTTTTACAAAAGACAAAGAAAAAAGCAGCAAATCTTCACTTTGCTTGAAGAAAATAATAATCAAATTAGCCAATAGAATCGATGAATATTCACCGACTTGTTTTATCTCTAATGTCTTCATACAAAAGCCTTTTTCTGCTTGATGTGTATTACTTAGTATCAATTGTTTTCATTGGAAATATGTAAGGTGTGTAAATTTCCTTTCAAACTGTCATGATCATGTGTATTTTTGGAGGTAAGACACAAACAATTCAACATCGTTATTTCTTTCCGTTAGACCGTTAAATAGCTCACAGACCTGGATCTCCGACGGCGATTATATGAGCGACTTCTTGAATGACTTCTACTGTACGTCCGTCTGATAGAAGAAAAAGAAGAAAAAAAAATGTATGCACGGATTAAAAAAAAGATACTAATTGTTGTTGTTAAACCTAGACCCCGTTTACTTCAATTCCTCAAGACTTCTCTCTGTTCTCTTCAAAGGTTACACGGGTTGAGTAATTGATATACAAATGATCTTTTTGTGGGTAAAGCATTCCTTTACAAGGTTTTAGCTGAAAACCTAAATGGGTCCCACTGCGGAAGTGTCAACAACAGATTATTTAATCGGTGTTTCAGGTCGTACCTGTGACTCCCGTAACTTCGATATGTGCTGCTACGAGAGTGCGACCGTCCTCTTCCACGTCTCCTCCGACTCCTACTGCGGCTCCTAAAATGATTAAATTGAGTTATAAATCACATTTAACTTAAGATAGAACAAAAAGGTCTGTACTACAGAAAACACAGATTGAAGCTTTTAGACTGAATGCTTCACATCCATCAAATTTATCACCTCACAACAACATTGCCCAAGAAGCCTCTCCAGTATTTACAAAGATTTACTGATGCTGCCCTCATGCTCCCCACTCAATCTCACCTGGAAGAGGAGCTGGAGCTGCGGGATCGACTCCTGGACCTGCTGTAGGACCGGGACCAGCCTCTGGATCGGGACCGGTGACTGGAAGCTGAGCCCGATTTCTTCGTTGACCGTGTGCGTGACGGGGATCTCTCCTCGCTGGAGCTCTCCTGGTTCCTCGGCCTCTGGTTGAGCCGCGCCGTCTTACGGACCTCGTCGAACAGCGATCCGGGTCGGACGCGGCTTTTGCTTTTTATCTCCATTCTCACTCCCTGCGTGTTGGGAGTCTCTTGAAGTTGGACGCTTCTTGTGGTGACGGGCGGCACATTCACTTTCTGTAGAGCCGACATTCCTTTTATAGGCCTCCATTTGAAATTCATTCCAGTGCCGGCATGTTTGCCAGTGGTTGCTTCATCTTGCGGTCCACCAGCTGTGGTTGTGGAGGTAACAGAAGGCTGTTCTGTGCTGTGGGTTAAAGCACTATCGCTACTCGCCACATCTGAAGACCTTGAGGTAGATTTTAAGGTTAACTCGTTATTATAAAAGTCCTGTGTGGCTGGATGTTCTACAATTTCAGCATCGTGCTCTGGTGTACAAATGTCCATATCCTCTAAAGCCTCCTGCTCTTTGACACTGGGGATATTAGCACCGTTCCTCTTGGATGACTGAAGATGAAGTTCAGTGTGTTTGGGGTTTTTGTTGATACATTCTTTTGCTCTTTGTTGCGCACCCTCTTTTTCTGAATTTGGATTCTTGTTTAAAGAGGTACATTTCTCATTTATGCTGCCCACACCAGGCCTTTCTTTGACAACTCTACCAGGACTAGGTTTCTCTCGTTTTGATTCATCCTCTTCCTCCTCTTCTCCAAACTCCAGAGGAGGCTGCCAGTGAAAAGTCTCTTTGAGCCTCTGATGTTTCCTCTTGGATCTCTTTCCTTTGTCCTTGCTGTGATGGGAGCCGCTCTTGTTCTCACTTCTTCTCTTGTGTTTGTGCTTACGTTTGGCCTTCTTCTTGCTCTTGTGCTTCTCTGGCTCTGGGGCCTTCTCAGGACTTTCCTCTGGCTGAGCAGAAGCAGCAGTTATCCTGTTCGCCAGTGTAACCACTGCCTCTGACGTCTTTCTGGAAGTCTCATCCTCCGATTCTGAACTAGCCTCCCCTTCCTCTTTTTCAGATATGGCCAATGTCCTGGCGGTTATATTTTCAGAATCACTTTCTGAATTCCATCCAGTAGGAGCGGACAACTTCTTGTCAAGCAATTCATTGGACTGACCTGCTTGTTTCTGCTTTTTTGACCCGGTAGCACTGTTGCTTTGGCTGACTTTATCACTGTCACTATCCCACTCAGACCTGCTGTTTAAGCGCTCTGCCAGCATGGAGCTGTCGTGCTTTGTCTCTTGATCCTTTGAGCTGCCGCTCTCTTTTATTTTCTCCATAGAGCCACTTCTCCTCGAGTCACTAATATCAGGACCAAGCTCACAGCTTGTCCTCTTCTCCGATCCTGACTGAACATCTTGACTGCTGGTGAGTGAAATGTACTTATCTACATTCTTTATCCTAATCAGAGAGCTGTGATGCTCTTTCAATTCCATGTCTAGAGAACTCTTTTTGTTGCTGCATGTTTTCTGGGAGTTTTCTGAGTCAGATCTGCTGTATGAGGACGATCTGCTGTTATAATTACGAGGGGATCTGGACCTGGACCTACTATAGCTTCTGCTCCTTGAGCGACTGTATGAGCGGCTGTAGGACTTGCTTCTAGAGGACCTGCTGTGTGAGCGCCCTGCAGTTTTGTGGCTTTCAGAGTCACCTGGCGGAATGAAAGTCTGAGTTTTTTCTGTAACACCAGCTACGGTTTGTCCAGTGGAGGAGCTGGGAGTTACTTTAGCTTTAATTTCTTGAATGTGGATATAAGAGGACTTCCAGGGCTTTTGATCAGGTTTCCAGCGTGAGGGTGGGGGACTGTCGCTCATTGGGATCACCGGGGCACTTTCAGGAGCCGGGACACTCGGGAGTCTGGGGACAGGTGTGACTTTGATCTCTGGAAGCTTCTCGGACATCATGGAGTCCGCTTTGTGCTTGCTGGCTTTCCTCTTCCTTGGGGTTCTGGACAAACTCTTCTTTCTGGTTGGAGTCAAAGATCTAGATCTGTACTTGGATCTTGATCTTGACCTGGATCTTGATCTTGACCTGGATCTAGACCGGAATCGAGAATAGGATTGAGATCTGGATCGAGACAAAGACCGACTTCTAGACCTCGAAAGGCTTCTGGATCTTGAATATGACCTGGACCTCCCTCTAGATCTGGAATTTGATGTGTAGGATCTAGAGTAGGACCGCGAGTCTCTGAAAGACGGCGAGGACCGCTGTCTCTTCCGAGTTGACGAGTTATGCTTATTTGAAGAGGAGCGGGTTGGAGAGCGGGATCTCCTGGATTTCCTCTCTGAAGACACCGACCTTTGACCCACTGACACGAGAGGCTCTTGAGGTTTGCTCTCGGAGCTCTTCTTCTTGTCACGTTTCCGTTTTTTGGCCTTCTTCTTGTGTTTGGCTTTCTTCTCCTCTTTCCTCTGTTGGCGGCGCACGCTGGACCTCTCAGAGCTGCGGTCTGAGGAGTGCTCTGCAGACCGGGACCATGCAGAGTCACTCCTGTCCTCCCATCTGCTTGAGGAATGGTCATTCAATCTGTTAAGTCAAAAGATGCATGAAGAAGAATAGAGAAATAACGATGTTGTTTGAAGTTACAAAGTAAAATCTGAAGTCCTACTTGTCTCCTTTGCTCCATCTCTCAATGCTCGGAGGTTGATAAACTTTGGTTCTCTTCATCTCTTCTTTCCAATGTGGTGGAGTTTCACTGCTACCACGTTCTTCCACAGATGCAGAGCGTGATTTCGACCTTGTGGGGGTGTGATATCTCTGCAACAAAGAGAAAATATATTGCTGCTTCAACCGGCATTAAAAAGAATACATCAAAACTCTTTATGGAGCTTGCTGAGGTTGTGCTTTAAGTTTCCTTCCCTTATTACGAATAAGGGGGCTGCCTAAATCAGAAAACATTCTGACAAGCCACTTAGCTTCCATTTGTACGTCACATGCAGGCTCATTAGATGCCGCCCCCCATGTGAGGTTCTCCACTCACTATTTGAGATTTACCTTTGTAAAGGTGCACCATATTTTTCTTGCAAACTAATCAGAGCAGACAGGTTTTTTTTTTCGGGATCGGCGCATAAAGAGACAGGCGCTAAAACGAAGCGTTTCATCTGCATATTATGCATAGTAGTGGCAGAAAGTTATGCAAGCAGAGATAAGCATGGAGAAGATATAAAAAGGCTAATTCTTTGTTTCTGGAGTCAATAAATAGATGTTGATCAATTCTTTACAGCAACAATTCTTACTCTTCTTGGCTTGTGACTCCTTAAAATAAGTAATATCTACTTAAAACCGCTTGAGACCAGTTGTGTACAAATATTGGCCCTTGGAATTAATCAAACAAGTAGACTACTCCATGAACAAATACTACACGAACACCAGATGTGATCATCTGAACAGACAAATCTCTAATCTTAGTTGAGGTGAGCATACCATTGTTCCTCTGCCTTTGATCTTCCGTCCAGACTTGGAGACTGATGGTTTCGGGTCAGTTGAAACAGACGTTTCTTCTTTCTCAACTCTGAAAAGATCGAATTTCAAAGTAAATACCTGTGGTCAATAACTTAAGTTTAAACTTAATGAATAAACTGAATTTATTTATTATATATATATATATATATATATATATATATATATATATAAAAAACTGACATCTCTGTTTTATCTTCCTGAGATGGCATGTCCCGTCGTAGCAGGAAGCGGTTTTCTGGAACCGGTGGGATTTCCTCCGGTCGGACTACAGGTTTCTCTCTCCTCCCACTCTGCTCCTTCTCCCCCTCCACTTTACCGTCTCCCTCCAGCATCTCTCCTTCCACAGGACTGTGAGAGCTTCAACAAAACAATATGCAAAACAATATTTTGTTACTTAAAGAACCAACCATTTTCTCAGTGAATCCTGTCAGCACCTCTATTTATACATGAATATGCTGATCAGTTCATCGGTTCATGTGAATAATTAGCCGGTAAAGATGTGATCATGAAGATTGAACAAATAACTACCTTTGATTGGCGGGCTGAACATCAATGGTCTTCTCCTTCTTTGATTCCCTCCTTCTCTTTTTAGATCGTTTACTCTTTGCATGTCTCTTGTGCTTGCGTTGATTGTACTTTTCATCTGATTCACTTTCAGATCCCACTGACGAAGAAATTGGCGAGGAAGAGTCGTGGGAATTGAGGGACGAGTCAGCAGAATGGGCGGTTCTTTTCCTTTTGCCTTCAAGTACTGAAGAAAGAAACATAACGACGTGTATGTAATTTCATTAAATAATATGCTTCTTAGTAACAGTATGAAGGAAAGTTAAAATGCCAGGAGTCACTTTCAGGGCGGTGCAGCACTACAACAACTAAGGCTTTGTTTGATCCTACTCGGTATGTTGGGGGCATTGAAAGCAGGCCTGGCAGAGTCAGGTGGGCAGATGCCAACTGAACTTCAGAGGTCACCTCGCTGATCCTCATTAAACAGATCAGGTTACAAGCCCTGTAAATAATTCCAGTGGGGGAAAATGCTGGCATCGAAATGCAAACCTCTTACAACATGAGCACAAGATATGACCCAGATACAATCACATGCAAAACACACGTATTCCCTACATGAGACAAAACTAAAAGAGAAATTGAAAGGTGTAAGCTTATACACGTATCACTGAATTATAATAGATTACATATATTTAAGCTTTTGAAGTAAAGGTCTATTGTGAATGATGTCGGGGATCTATCAGAAGTGATGGGATAGAACATTTATTTGTGTATAATCTTCTAAAGCATCTAAATCTAGGTATTGTTGTATTTTCGTTAGCTTAGAATGAGCTCTTCATATCTACAAAAGTAGCAACGCCTCTTCATGAAGTCCGCCATGGTGCAACGCCATGTTTATACAGTTGCCTAGAACAGCCAAACCAAACACTGGCTCTAGAAAGGACCTTTCACGGTTTATAGTTTACCTGAAGGCCACCGTAGTTTAATGCACCGAAAGGGAGGGGGGAGCAGAGGGGTGTTCAGTTGGATGCAATCTGCAACCTCACCACTTGATGACACTAAATCTTACACATGGGTCCTTTAAGAACTAATAAAAGTTAACTCTATCTATTTTGCAATGTCACAGTTGCTGCATCTTGGGCTTAGCCCCGTCCAAGATGCCAGAGCGTTTGCTTTTTCCTCTATGCTGGAATGATAATGTGTGGGGCCATACCTTTCTATAGCTACAGACACAGCCCTGTGATGGAAGGTCTGGTTATGCGAGACTAATATACACCATACATTGTACTCTTACTGCACTTTCTGGGTGGCAACATATGAAACCTACATATACAGTACCAGTCAAAAGTTTGGACACACCTTCTCATTCAATGGTTTTTCTTTATTTTTATTTTTGTAGATTAATATTGAAGACATCCAAACTATGAAGGAACACATATGGAATTATGTGGTAAACAAACAAATGCTCAACAAACCAGAATATGTTTTATATTTTAGATTCTTCAAAGTAGTTGAATGAGAAGGTGTGTCCAAACTTTTGACTGGTACTGTACTTCAACTGGTGATGTTTTCATGCATCAGTAGGTCAAAATAAAAAAAGTCTGCTGATATTTTCTTTGTGATTAAATACCATGAAAAGACAACGAGGATAGCTTATGTATCCAAAGCCTGATGTAGCTTATTCCTCTGGGCTCTATTGGTGTCCAAATTGATTCAAAATACATAAATAAGAAACACTGTTTTAATTAGTTGCTGAAAATAGTCCCCCATGTACTCCTATTTAAATATTGAAAGTAATGAATAAAGCTAACCCTAAACTTCAAGAAAAGGCAGATCAATCAATAAACTTACCATCATTAGCGGACTTGGTGATAAGTTGCCCACAGTCCATCACTCTGACATCAGCGTAGGGTCTGCTGGCTGAATCAGTCTTCAGCCCTTCGACCTTCTTTATGACTTCAAAGCCTGAGATGACGAGACCAAAGACGACGTGGATGCTGCACAAAAGAAAGAAAGAGATTCAGGGATGCCTGTAACAGATACTTGACTTTTCTATGATTGTATTGTCTTCAATAGCCCTGAAAAGGTATTATTTTCTCTTTCTGAAGGTATCCTCCACAAAAACATCCATGATAGAAAATATTTGAGCCACATGCTGGAAAATCAATAAATGAAGATTCACTGAAGACCATTACAAAGCCCTAAGTGCTAAAGTAACATTGGATTTTTACCCATCGAGGTGAGGCGCCGTCTTGGTTGTGCTGTTTTGCAGAAAATCCAATAAAGGAGCCAGGGAAGGTCAACCAACGGCAGTGGTGAGGGTCATGAGAAAAGGAGAAAAAGTAGAAAAGAATGAGAATAAACAAGCAACTTCAACAAAGTGTGGGTGCTACTGTACCACAGAGATAATCTCAAAAGGTGAAGAGTTTGTCAGAATGCCAATTGTTTTTTTGACAATTAATTAAGAAAACACTCCCAATTTGGGCTGTTCAATTACAAAACAGCCATGAACTGGCAAATGTTGGCAATAACATGACCGTATTTGGCTCATACAAAGGAATACAGTCAGTATATATTTCCTCCTTAATGCCTCAAGAGGTTTTATTAATTTCTAACTTATGCTGACAACCTGTTTTAGTGATAAAGAAATAAAAAAAATCTTAAACCACTTCTATTTATCTTTTGAAAACATATCTAAAATGAACACTGTACTGTGCAGAATAGTTGGAAATACAAACTACTGAATGATAAATACAGTCAGGAGAGAGAGAAACACAGCCTTGGAGACACATTACCTTGGAAGAGCAGGATGCTAGAGTTTCTGTAAATTTTACACAAAAACGGCAAGAGAAAAAATGTAACACATTTGTAGGTAAAAAAGAATGAATCCATGTTTCCCTGCACTTTAAAAAACAACTACACACAGAGTGGGGGTGGATCACACTCAATTAACAAGTTCTACTCTACAGTTTCAAAAAGGGACAGAAAGCAAATAAATGATGTAAGTGACCTGTCAGTTAAATGGTATAGTTAATAAAAGGTGCAGAGAGATACTCACATGAAAAACTGGGAACCGTTGGTGTCCTTCCCACGATTGGCCATCGACAACAGGAAGGCTCTGTCGTGTTTGAGAATGAAGTTCTCATCTGTTGGCAGCAGAGAAAGAGGGATCGAGGCCTCAGAGCGCATTCTTTGATATATAACAACGGAAATATTCAGGGAAGAACAAGACAAAAGGAATAACCATTTTTTAACTAACAATCTAATCATTGCCTCACCAACCTGTCCTTCCATACAGGTACAGTTTTATGAAAGGTTTTTGTTTGTTGCTTCTAGTCCTTCTCTTAAGTACCAAACTGGTTTTGTATGATTTAAACTATCACAAATATTTCACATCATTCTGACCTTGTTCTAAAAAATATTCTATTGGTTTCTATTTATTTTAACAGGCTATGGGACGCAAATTGACACTTGCTTGAGATCGATTATCTATCCTTTGCCTTTTTTCCTCAGCAAGGTAACATTATCACCAGGATCCAGGATGATTTAAAAATCCTCAGGGATAGCGGATAGTGGAAGATGGTTGAGCAGATTTTAGAAATACCTAATGTATCGTGAGCTACGCTACCAGAAAATGAAAAGCAGAAGACAATCAAGAAGAAAATATAGCGGTAGTGTCCGTCATGTTAACTTGACCAAAAGTAGATGCTCACTATGATGAATCACATATCTAAAGCAGGTTTCAAGTCTCCTGAAGATGATTTTCACAGCACACTAAACTTAAACCAAACATACTGAATTCTTAGGGAAATTGGGCACACACACTAGAGCGAATGTAAATAGTTAATTGACTACATATAGAATGAAACCATAAATGTTAAAACTCCTAAATATCTTCACGCTATTTGTTTATTCTAATTTGGAAAACACAAAACCTAAAATGCTCCCAAATGTCTAAATCTTTATTTAAATATAAGTAATTATAAATATCTTATTGCCACTACGGTACTTTATGAGACTTCCCTTTAAGTCGAGAGCCTGCAGCCTGTATGCAATTACATGTCATAGCATTCATGTAGCTATAAATACCACATATGTAACATTTAAAGTTACTTGAGCAGCATGAGGCCAAGAGGCGGCTGTCTGAATAGTAGGTCCTGTAACATCCCTTCAGTACAAATTTGCATCTGCGCCACTGCAAACATTTGCACTGTTTTTGACTGATAGAGGAAGGTGGTGGGGACAATGTTGACATGGTGTTACTGAGCTGTGTACATCTCTTACCTTCTCATTTTGCAAAAGACCACTCTATAAATAAAAGAATATGTTGAAAATTTTAGGCAGGTAGATCGTAGCTTTCAGTAATACCTATTCTCCATGCGGATTTGATAAAGCCCACTACTGTTACTAATTAGAAACAGCACTATACAATGGAAAAGTGAAGGTATGACAGAAAAATGAAGGTTAACAGAGTCATACATCGGAAAATACACAAGATAACCAATCATTACCACGACAGGCACATGCAACATTTTGTTCATGCAAGTAGCTAAGGGACATCAATAATGGAGACTATTTTTGAGATAATTAGATATTCACATTACCTTCAAAGTAGCCACCGTATATGGACTCTCCCCCTCTTCCATTTCCTGCAGAGATTAACACAATAATGTAATTGAGAAAATTACAGGATATTACAGAAATAATGCTGTCTGCAGAAAAAGTGCATTTTGGACAAAGAAAGTGGTCAATGCGTGCGTGTATAGGGCACATTTTTGAAGTGGCTGACTCATTCAGGACACATGATGGCACTAACTGACTAATAGTGTCTATCTTTATTAACTACTGTAATTGTAGCTGTGAAACATTTTGCAGCATTTTTTCCCCCACAGCAGCCTTGTTACTTTCCATTGGATTTGATGTAAAAAAAAAATGAAACTTCTAAACACACACTTTCAAAATCAATGAGGTTATATGACATTATTACTGTACCTTCAGTGAAGTCGCCTCCCTGGACCATAAAGTTCTTTACAACTCTGTGAAAAGTGGAGCCTTTGTAGCACAGCTTTTTCCCTGTGATTTTGCCGGTTCCCTTTTCACCTGTAATTACATGAATGTTAAATGAGCTCCCATCCAAAACCAAACATTCGACAGAAATGCTACCTTACAAAGTGCTTTTGTGTATACCAGATGCCTTGAGGTGTTAAGACATGTTAGTCTTGAACGTCACCACATGGGGTTTATTCTAAACAAGGGAATGAAACCACATTTGGGGGAGAGGATTTCAATAAACTGGGCGCCTTTGTTCAGGCTTCCTGTTGTGAATACTCCCGTGTAGGACTGCAGAATTCATTAAGAAGATACCACCGGGGGACAGAATATTGCCCCATAGCTATTACCCTCCCAGATCTCCTTTCCCTTATAGTGAAAGGAGACATGAATGCAGAGGTTTCATTAGATGTGTTGATGTGTTTAAGGGTGCTTTCTGAGGACAGAGGACTGGCTGTTCAGATTGACAGCTTAGGTTGCTAATCTTCTAGTATTTTTGCTTCACCGGTTTCAGCATTGTTCCAAGGGTTTTGTGCTGTGAGCTGCCCCCCCCACCCCCCTCCTCCTAAAAAGGACACATTAGTCACTTTGAGAAAGCCACAGCAAACTGCCCAGCTAGAGTTGTGTATATCAATGTGTTATGTTGCGTCTGTGTGTCCAGGAAAAAAGGAACAGACTAACCAGCCGTCTCACATTCCCGACGACCAGTTGGGGTGAAAAATGAGATGGAGGATCGATCTGCAGTCTGTTTGCAGATTTATTGCTATCTCTAGGCAGATCGCCACCACGACAGTACACTGTGTTCTGCTCAGTGGGATGACATATTGAGGGAGACAAACCAGGACCCCTCTATCCGTGCAGTGACTCCATCTGTCACTGGACAATTTACACTACAGCCATTAGCTCCTTTCCTCATGATATCAAATAACAAGAGGGGTTTTTATGCGCGATACTGTGGCTCTTATTTTTAATTCATATCTCATATTGTTATTTATTTATCTACTTATTGCGATGATTTTTCTGGCAGAGACAGGAAATATTAGAAAGAGATACAAATGCGACAAGGAACAGACATGATTTAAATCCAGAAAATGATTGACTGAAATTGAATTGAAGACTTTAGTGTTATGATTTATAGTTGTCCTTGATGCGAACAGATTACTTTTATGTTACGCTCCAAAACAGGTTTCTCTTTTTTTACAGTTTGAAACACAAACATTTGGTTAATGCAATAATTTTTTCATGTCATTGATGTGGTACTCACCTGTGCACAAACAGAGAAAGTTTTTGCTCGTCTTGGGACACACATCCGAAAAAAGTTGGAAGACAATGCGCCCAACTATAAAACACATGCAAAAAGGTCAAATATTAGCTCACTTCACCTTGTATGTACAAAAAATGTGAAATATTTAAAGATCATATTAGGCTTTGACAATTTAAATGTGGTATAGCAACAAAAAAAACTATGAGGAAAAGAAAATGCATAGACCTAGAATACCAATGAGAGTTACAAGTAGCCAAAATGTTACTACACAGCACACTTTTAATTAGCTTATAACAATTAGAAGAACCCTGCTGTGAAGCTCAGACCTTATAGAAACTTTTCCATAGCTGAAGGCACAAATTTGACACTATTCTTACAAGTTTGATGGGGGTTTGTTTTGTCCCTCCCTGTACAAATTTGACTTATAAACCGCTATCTAGCCTGAGGCCACTAAACTGACCACATAGTTCCTGCTTGAAAAGTGCAACGCTGCTTCTCAGGCTTGACTTCAATACAACCAACCATTCAATACAGATCCGGATACAAATGCAAACCAGTCCATCATGCACCACAGGATGTACATTTTGTGCAACCAAATGATTATCAATTAGAAGCTGGAAGGCTTTTCAAAAAACAACCTAGATACACACAGTTTAAATATCTTTATTGATGATGTCAGATCAACGTAATCGGCTATGAAAATAAGCTGAGACTGTTTACATGTCTAACTAATTCTCATACCTGTGGATTCATTTTAAATTCTCTTACCTGGCTCCCGGTTGAGCTCCACATCAAAGTAACACTGCGGGCGGTCTTTAACCCCCATTGTGATCAAAGTCCGGGTGACCTAAAACGTAGAAAGGGTACACAAAAAAAATACTAAGCAGGAAAAATAATAAGGTTCTCTTCTCTTAAAGAAGCAGTAAGCTACTGAAGTGTACACCTTCAACATACAGCATATTTAGAAGAGTGTGTTGTAAAGCAATGAAAAGAGACTGAAAGACAGAGAGGAAGGGTAAAAACAGAAAGGGGAGGAGAGAGAAGGATGGGAGGGGAGAAATATGGGGAAATGGACTGGCTATGCAAATCAAGGCAGAGCACATCTCAGCACAGCTTCCTAGCTGTACATTTCTTACCCTGTTTTCACTGTCAACTTACTACTACTTAACCTGATGAACAACATAGTCAAAGTGGGAGTAGACGGAAATGTATCTTGAAGGTGTGTCAGTTGCCTTTTGGTTTGACCTGTTTGATTTTGATTAAGTGGACAAGTAGCCACTACAACAATGCAAGCAAACAGCAATGATAGAACGATACCTCACAATGTTTACAATTGTCAAAGGATTAGGAAATCATTACACCGTCCAAATTAAGTTCCAAAGCCCTGCCTCCACTGGTTCAATGACAGTGCTGCTCTCCTGTTGCATAACAAAAGACAATAAACTGTTGCTATTTAAATCCATACACCAATATTTAGTGTGCACACAACACGTACATGACTATAACGCGTCTGCCTTGCCAGACATTGTTTCACTGGCAAAGTGCAAGACTGCAAGAAAGTAGAGGATGCAATAATCTGTCAGCAATGATTTATTAAAAGCTTAATGTGCAAGATACAGGCGGCATATTGTCTAGAAAAAGCAGAGTCACTGTGCTGACATATAACCCCTCACATGGTGTGTGTGTGTGTGTGTGTGTGTGTGTGTGTGTGTGTGTGTGTGTGTGTGTGTGTGTGTGTTTGGGTGTCTGTTGGCATAGTAGTTTAGAAAGTGAAACAAAAGAGCACAAAAGACAAACTCATGCACAGTTCCTGAGGCACTATGTTGTATGTTACTTCACAGCTAATGTTGATGAAGCTGTAAAGCATGCACAAAAGAGATCAATAGAAGTTGTTGACAGAAACACACTAGCTCCTATCAGCTTACACTCCTTCACTGTGTGTGGTGCCCAGGGCATGGTTTGACTCCCTTGCTAAATATAGACAACAATAACAGCCTCAGGGGGATATCATTAAAAAGGTGCAGACCATAATGGCCAAAACAAGTAACGTTGTATGTGAAATATATTGTGTAAATGTATGTTAATGCACCACAAATATTAGACACAGAGCATCAACACTTCACTCAGCATTAGCTCATGAAACTATGTCCTCAGTCACGACCTGCTCATGTAGCTGAGAGCTAACAGCTAACAGCTAACGACGTTCACCAAATTAGCTCATGTTTGGTTTCTCTCAGCCGCCATTACAATCACATTTAAAGTAATATGAAAAGGTCACAGGCTACATCCACATGTGCAAATTGCATAGGGTAACTAACCTCTGTATAGTAGCTAGCCAGGCAATGAGCTAGCCGACAATTCCTATACGCTTCACTTTAAAGCGAAGCGGCTGGAGCTCTGCAGGAGTAAGTTTGTCCCTTTGGAGCACCCGTAGACGATTTGTTGTGGTTTTGTTGTATCCGGAACAAAAACGATTTCAAGTGAGCTCGTTGGCTAATTGTAATAAAACTTCTAACGTATGTGTCACAGTAGCTTCTTCAAGTTGTCTGTATTAATCACAGGTAATATAAACAACGCGTGTCTGAAGCTGGTGCTGGCTACCTGCTGCTGTATTTCCTTTTTTTATGATGTTGTAACGTCGGTCAGCTAACTTCTAGTAGCAAGGTGCAGCATGAAACCTATGATAATGAGGTAAGGTGTAACGACACGTTTATGATTGATCTTTCATTAAAATCTCATCTGGTTTGCAAGAAAAAAAGAATGAAAAAGACTGCACAATTTAAAAAAAAAACCTACGTAGCTATTTAATACTAGCATTCAGTCTATTGGTGCACCAATCCTGTTTTCATTATTCTGAACTAAAGATTGATAGAAGTATTTTATTCAGCCTCATGGTCCCTTGGAGGTTGTGGTTTGTGATGCTGCTGGTGTCTATTGCACTAGATACACGAGTTTCTCATATTAAGGATTCAATCACTGCGCACTCAGTGTAATAAAGTATAATTTACATGTCTTATAACCTTCATGAAGGCAGAATGTATTTAAGGGCTGTTTTATTAAACTAATAGTTTCAGCTAAGTGTGTCTAAATGGAGCTGAAATGATTTGTTTATTAATTGATATAGTAAGTCAATTGTGCCATTTTAAGCAACAAAAGGTCATCCTCAGTATGTTTATTTGTTGCTTTTCTTTTTCTTTTGTGGATGTAAATAGAATGCAGATATTTAGATATGTCAGTTTGGGCTTAAGGGACTTGTGATGAGCATTTTGACTGTTTTATGCATCACAAACAACAAAATGATTGTCAAATTATGAAAGTAATGTAGCAATACTGATGATCTGATCTATCTTTTTACCCCATGTAGGCATTCTGTTCCCCATGGACCTTTTGGATCATGTCTCTGATCCTGTTTGCCTTTGTCGTCCGGGTGAGGGATGGACTCCCCCTGTCGGCCTCCACAGACTTTGAACACAACCGCGAACTCCAGGAGAGGAAGCAGCAGCTCAGGACCATCAGCAAGGCACTGGCCCTTTTCCCTGACAGAGGGACCGTCAAGGGCCGGGAGCTCAACATCTAGTAAGGATTCAGGAAACAAAGCAGCAGCAGACTTTTTGAGTTGTGCTCTTTTTAAGGGCTAAAATACTGAATACACGAAAGAGAATCAGTGTATACATTTGATTTTGTGAAAGTGAAGACAGACAGAAGGTTGTCCATTTAATCTCGGGGGCATCAATGTCACACTGCGTCAGGCTGTTTGTTTACTAAACACCTTTTCTCCTCTCACCTGTTCAGCTTCGTCTCTTCAGAGGGTGTATCCTACATGACCGTGTGCCACGGCAGTCTCCCTGTTGCTAAGGCCTTCTGCTTCCTGGAAGACCTGCGCTGGGAGTTCACAGCATGCTTCAATAGCACTGCCGTTGCCTTGGCAGCCAGGCCGTATCCATTTTTGGAATTCGGTGAGTAGGAAGAGAAAAGCTGTCATCTAGGTTCTGAATTGCAAAAGATTTCGCTTTGATTTCAAATACGATGTGTTGAATGATGAATGAAATTACTCTGCTGTGATACTTTAAACTTAAGATACATTGATTTATCCTAATTTTACGTTGCTGAAAATTGACAGACAGCACCATTCAGAAGCTGAAGCAGCATTACAACCAGAGCGGTGGTCCGGCCCTGGAGGTGACATTGGCAGAGGTCCAGGAAGATCTGAGGGTTCATCCACCACAAGTAATTAACTTGGAGGAAGTGGAGCTCACCAATGGCACTGCAAATGGACACATGGAGCAAGGTCCTGGGACTGGTAAGACTGACCAAATGACTGGTACAGTATAGCATATTCAATAGAGTGGTTTATTATTTAATTATTGTGCAATGCAGAAATGAGGGAATGTTCTCATCGTTTTCTGCGTTTTATTATTTTACACAATTTATTTCACTTTCCTTTGTTTAAACAGGTCAGAATGGAAGACTTGAACCAGTCACATCGCCAGGCATCCTCTCTCTGGTCTTAAATATAATGTGTGCATCTTTGAACATAATCCGTGGTGTTCACCTCATAGAGTACACATTCCAGGTATGACCAGTGCCATCCTATCGCTAATGCCTCAAATATATATATAAAAAGGAGTACAGTATGTTGACTCATCATAGATTATGTTTAGTATATTCTATAAAAATACAATGTATAGTCAAAAAGTGTTTTAGAGAAAGAATGCTGTACTATGGCATTGCTTTGTTATGTTTAGTTGGGGATTTTATTTTGAAATTGTCATGTATAAGCTAACATTAATTATATGTTAAGCTGGAAGAACCGGCTGCTGTGCATTTGCATTTTGCTGTGAAAGCAGAGGATTGATAATGATGATGTCTGCACAAAACTGCAAACTTTTCCCTCTTATATGAATCAGATATAATCTGAAATAAATGTGGTACAGTTTAAATTATGTTGACTTCAGCCTGAATGATAATAGTTGTTTTCTTGTTCTACACACAGGATGATTATGAAGGTATATGGAATGTTATGGCATTTCTTCTGGCGTTCGTCTGCTGTGTGTTGCAGGTAACTGTAGTTCACATTTTCATTACATTGAAACCCCCCCAACGTCAAACGCTCTGACACCGTGTCGTGACCTCTCTGTGTCCACAGTGCCACCTCTACCTGTTCCACTCATCTCTGAAGAAACACAAGTCCTTCACTCTGTTGAGTGTGATTGTCCTATGCAACATCTACCTGCTCGGCCCGAGGAACCCGTGGCAGCTGATCTTCCACATTTCAGTCGCCTCCCTCTCCACCCTCCTCATCCTCACCCGCAAACTCCAAGACAGAACCAATGACTGCGGGGTCTGAGGAGCAGAGGACACTTAACTGCGTTGCACCACTCACAGCTCTTTCAGTGCAGGTGAGAAAGACAAGTAAAGTAGTGGCTTGATCCACACGAGTTATGTTTTTTAACAAAAAACATTGACGGATATTGTGTGATCACGGAAAATGACAATTAAGTTAATATTTTCTTGTATACAGTATATACTTGCACTTTGTGTACATTTGTTTCCAAGTCTGTAAAGGGTATACAGTAAAATGCAGTTGTTTCCGGAAACAGATATTAACTGAAAAGCTAAAAGGAGATGTCTGTGTCAGAAACAAAATGTTTGTGCCATCCTGTCCCAAAACGTTTTTTAAGAAAATGATGGGTTTATTTTTTTTCAGTCCGAGTTGTTGTTTTTCATGTAGAAACAATAATTTCCTCACAGCCCCAACTGACGTAGTCAAGCTTTTGATTATTTCTGCTCACATTCAGCTCAGTATTATTTCTGCTACCACAGGCCATTGATTATCTTTACATAATCAGTTTATCAATGCTAAGTGACAGTTGGTGATTGTAACAGACATTAGATTTAATTGTTAGATTCAGTAGGCACACAACACACAGTTAGTGGAGTTTTGCTACTTATATGCTTTAGTGATTTATTACTAGTGAGAGTCAAGTAATGCTGACAACTACTTTTTATTTGGTTTGCATTAGTTGCTCATTACGCTTCAGTAAATACACAATGCAAAGGTGTAAATGTAAAGCTGTGGGTTGTTTAATGCCTTACTGTGTGACAATTATTTTTAGTTTGTTTATTTTGCTGACTTATGTACAAATACACCGGCAAGTGCTCAGCTAGTCATTGCAAAGTTTCAAATGTAAGGGCTCTGTTATTTAATGACTTAATGGAAACTACATTCAATACTGAGGGAATATTAACCCTATAGTCATGTAAGGCATGATGTTGAACACATCATCACCATTTAAAACCCTTTTTTGTATGATTATTACAAATTTAGACTTTTTTTTTTAAGTTTGTCTGTTTTTTTTCTATTGATTTCTGCATTGTCAAAGTGTAAACTGGGTAAGAAAACGAAAGCACTGATTCCATGGGTAAAATATTATTTAAATTTGTTCGACTGCACTATTAGGCTTAGATATTTTTGTGTTGGGTATGGCAATTGTTCTTGAATGTGTTGCATATCGGGTTCAGCTATTTATATCCTGGTTTATGTTTACTTGGTTGAGTTTTTTGTCTTTCTTCAGGGTTTATAACATGTCTCCCTACCTGTAGTTCTCAGATTGTTATAAACATAGAAATCATACGGTAATAATCTTTGTTTGAATATAGAACTGTAGCGCTGCTAAATAAATAGGCAAATCTCCTTTAAGTTTGTTTTTTTTACATCATTTTGTGTATTTAGTTTCTTAGACATTAATTTGAATAGCTAAACAGTTGCACTAATGTCTGTTAAGCGAGGGATTTAATTATTTGTTCAGAGTGTTTTACAGACAAGTAGAGTTGTGGCATTGTGTCCTTTTTAATCTGACTATTTTATCAAGAAAGTTGGAAGTAAATTTAAAGGAAAGGAAAGAGGTTTCATCTCATCAGACAATCCAAATGTCCCTCAAAAACAATTACAAAAAAGTGACTTTAAGCTTGTAGTTTACAAAGAGTGAGGAAACTCAAATGTTTCACTGGAAACATAAAATGTAGTGTGGCTTTAGATAACAACAGTTGAGCCTCTTAATACATTTACAATTTGTTCTCAAGTAGATTGTGCTATCTGGGTATTTTGGTTAATTGCTGAGAATGGGACTGACACGGTGACTTTTGATGCTGTGTCGAACCAAACTCTTGCTCAAATGAGGTTTTCTTGGACGGGGGTGAAACTTTTCTGTGGAGGACATTGGTGACCCTGTAATATTTTTTATAAAAAAGGAGGTTTTTCCAACTCACCATTTTCACCGTAGCGTACAAGTTGTTGACCAAATTAATTGTACAATTAAGTTGCCGCCAATATAAAGATGTAGAACCAAATAATGTGGGGGATATTTAAACGCTTGAAAGGGAATGAAGGATCATTTTGTTGATCATGAAGGTTTATAACATTTAGTAGAAATACACAATACCATTTACACGTGTGGCAGCATTCTTTTAATATGTTTTTTTATTTATTTTTTTATCTATATCCAAAGTCTTAAGTCTGATCTAAATATTGGAAACGGTTTGAAAATCATTCAGGTTCAGAAGTATGTTTGGTTGGGCGTTTTATTGATCTTGTTTTATACAAAACAGTGAACAGAATGGCGTTATTTGTAATTGGACTCTCATAAGGTTGAGTAAGTTGTTTTTGAGGCTGCAACCTGTTTGTAATAATGGAAGTGATGTAACAATGTCATTATTGTAACTGCCAAACACTGGTGATCACAGGGCTTTATTATTTCCTGCTGTGGTAAAACTGACATTTCATTAATAAAAAGTGTCTTTTTTCCATTTGTTGATCTTTGATTTATGTGTCTAAGAAATCAGCATTACCTCCATAGTCAACAGTGATCAGACAACACAATGAACACTTTAGCATTAGAAGAGTTCTCAGCAAAGATAAAACTATAAATACAAATGCCATTAATTTACTACAGAAACCTTGGAACAACTAATGTTAATGTATTGATGTATTTTTCCAATATTACACCAGATGGAGCTATTTCACAATTTACTAATCCTCCTTTGAGTCTGTGTCAGCAGAGAGTGTTGCTCAGGTTAGTTTTATTTCATTAGTGGATGATAACTTGCTACAGAATTAGCCCATTGTAAACTAACACAAGGCTTGAGATTAAGCAAATCTTATTGATGAGTGTGTCCTGAAGCCCCTATGAAAATAATCTTTAGTTGTTTTTCACCTTTGAGACAGATCAAGCCTGACAGGAAAGGTCACAAAAGGTGGCAGTAAAATACAGAGGATACCTTATTGTTTCATTAGGTGGCAGATTTTAGCAATTGTGAAGATAGTCCAACTGTTCCTACCGAGAACGGCCAACCCTGATTTATCCTGATTTACATATTTCCCATTGATGTTTAAACAGCTGGAACAGTGAACCAACTATAATATTTCAAATTGCATCCATATTGTGAAAATACTACTAATAATAATAATGTTTATGTGTTAATTCAAAGTCCACATAAAATATCTGTGTTCTCATTCATCTAAGAGTTTTGCTCAATGACAAATTAAGTAGCATTTAAGTTTACTGCTAATTTGTATCAGATAAAAAGTTTATGTTGCCGACTTGTAGAACAAACACAGATGGCCGTTAGAGAAGGCTCGGTAAATTGATTTCAAACAGTCTCTACAGGCTGCTGGCGTGTAAAAGTGAAAAGTGAAAGTATATTTCTTTTGCATCTCATTGGGATAAATGTCTTACAATAAATACAATAAACAAGACAGCTTTTGGTGTAACAGTTGGTGTCTGACATGTTCTGTTATGACAGTTTAAGGAAGAAGATACAACTTTGAGGGTGATGGATAAAACTTAGTTTCAATACAATTAAAACAAAATACTTCATGTCTTTTTTTAAATTTTATCCAGGATTATTTAAAAGTTATAACATTAGCTCTAGTCCTCTTTACGGCCTCACTACATGGAGCCAAGTGATACAAATGTTGTTATAGAGATAATTCAGTTTTAATCCTCCTCACAACAATAGAGAAGGTTTTATATTGAGATATGCATTGACCGTTTAGACCTTTGACCTAAAGCTACAATCATCACTGCAGTTTCTGGAGACATCCATTAAACCATCCCATAAATATCCGACTCACTATCTCTATTGCCATTTTTATTTTACAGGCATTGACGTAGTTGTCTCATTAGCCATTAAGCATGCAGAGTGTTTGTCAGCATTTTAATGCGTATTTAGAAAGGATATTTAAGGTTGCAATCTAGAAGGAAATAAAACATTCCTCAGAGGCCTCAATGCCATTATAAATATGCCATCCCTCCTGCTACATCTGAACAATCGGCTTCAGTGACCCTCATGTGCAGGATGAACCTCTTCTATCCTAATTGGCAACAGCTGTTGAGATGCTGGCCTCTCTTCCTTAACAAATAGGCTTAAGAGCATGGGTGGTCCTGCTGAAATGTTTATGGCTCACATTTCTCTCGCTCAAAGACAAGCGCTTCCACAGAACAGCAGGGCTCTTGTTTAATGTTTGCCTTATCAGCTCTGAGTTATAACAGAATACACAGTAAAGACTTTCAGAGGATTCAATACAGTGTTTGCTACCGGATTCTATTTCCATTGTGTTGCACAGGTGAAATAGTCTGATGTTTCTTGAATGTGATGGTTATTGCACACATACACACACTGGGCTACTTCCTGTCTCTGTGCTATTGGTTGTCACGGACAGTTGCTGACAGGCATTAAATCTGCATCCACATCAGATTACATTTGACGATAGCTGACTTGTTCTTGTACAAGCACCCTGGTTGACTTAGACTGTGGAGGAGCCTTACTAATTTAAAAATTATAAATATTCATGACAATTTAATAATATAAAATAATAATTGTCTGTGACACATTGGCAACACTACGAATTGCGATTGAGAGTACCTGAAAACTTGTTTGCAAGCATGCTAATAGTACTGGATAAAACAAAGGTTAAAATAGATAGCTAACTATAATGAAAAACAGTTTAAATAATTAGCTATCATTAAATGCAATGGATACATAGGTGAAATAGAAAGCAGTTGAAATGGATAAATGAATAAAAAATGTATCTAAACGTGATGGATGAATGGAAATTATACGCAACAAATAATGGAACAGTGAAATGGCTAAAAGTAACAGTTAGGCTAATAGTAAGCTAGCTATGTTTCATTATAATGAAGGCTTAATATATTATTAGTTGTAATAGATAACAACATTTATGGATTAATGGTTGTTATAGCAAAATGCAGTTAACAGTTCGCTAGCAAATAAATGGCTTAAAATAGTTAGCAGAAAGTAGGCCGATAGTTGAAATAATTAACTAAGATGGTGGCTAGTTATGGGTAAACAATGGAAGTAGTTGGTGAAATATCTAAAAGTTAACATTAGTTTAGCTAGCTATTAGCTAGTATTGGATTAAATATACAGATAAAATAATGGTTAAGCAGTTGAAATAACTAAACATAATAAATTGTTGACACAGCTTGACCAAACTGACCGAAATGTCATTATTGTGAGCCTAATATCCACTTTTATATAATTAATGATTAAAACAAGGTTGGGAGCCACTGTTATGGTTGATGTGGACATAACCGTGGCCAGAGCAAATGCCCTCCAAAACAATCTAATTTAAAAGGCCAAACCTCTTCTCTGATATTTTAATGTGATGGCAATATGAAGAGCTCCGATAACTGCATGAAATTACTTTGAGCCGTGGTAGATTTAATCAAGGTGAGTCACTCTGGCACCCTCTCTTATCTGGCCTATTTAATTTTTGTCTCAGGTCAAGTGCCCATATGCCATATATAATATCCATTCATTTCGAACACATTATTCATCTCTAATATCCTGGTGCCATGACTGTGGCAGTCTGCCTGTGGAGGTCTCCAATACTCCAATATCAAAATAGGGGAACCAGAGATAGTCCTCTCTCTGCTTCAACAGCAATGCATTTATATTTATGATTTATATGGGTGGTCAGATGGATAACATTTAAGGCAAAAGTAATTGTTTAGCCATTTCGGGGTTAAAAGCTGTAAACACAGCTGACAAATGATGGTTTACATTAATATGGCAAACAAAGAGAGTTTCTTATATATTCAGCACATACAAAGCAACATCTGGAATCGTGTTTATGGCGATATATTCACTCCCCTTTAGCTCTGCTTGTCTCTCCACCTAAAGGGAAATATCTCAATCTTTAACTCCACAATGCTCATCAGCTTGTTACTACCTACTGTTGCCGTTTGGTGCTGGGTAGCTTACAATGGGTATCTAGATTGTTTTCTTTTGCTCAACACATGGAAATAATGCTGTGGGATGTAAAGCCAAAACAATGAGTTAAAAGACACTAAAGACCCCTCTTGCATATGTAATTTGAACCATTGTTGATATGTATATAAGATACATTATTATAGCAGCTAGCAAGTAATTTAAGGATCATAAATATGGGTTATTTTTAAATCCACAAACCCTTGCAGTTCGGAATTTTTCTTTTGTTTAGATTCACATTGTGTGCTTTCATAAATGTTGCAGAAATAACTGCAAAGCTTTTACATTCACACCGTGTCCCTGCTGTGATGTGTTGATTCCAGTACTCAGGACCTATCGGCTATACAGCATGTCCTCACGCTTATTAGGATGTTCAACAAAACATAAACCCAGAGTCTTTGATGTTCCCTGCTCCCTGGTTTGACTCAAGCAATGCATGAAATCACAAACCAAAGCAACTTTACTTGCAGGTAAGTAAGAGTCTCCTTCTTTCTTGAGCCATTTGTCAAGTTTTTTCTTCCTACAAGTGGAATTCCTGCCACTCAAGTTGTCAGAATAATTGATCCAAAGAGATGCAGTGAATATGATGAATCCGAGGTTCAAATTTCATTGTGCGCATTGCAAACAGCAAATGTAAAATCTATCCCACCACAACATCCATTTAAGAGCTGTTGTCAATAATATAAAAGGATATCAATCTGATGTCCTCTATTAGTTGTTGAGAAAACAATGTCATTACAAACTGCACCGTCCAGAATCTTTGTGTTTTCTCTAATATGTATGGAAATGATGCTACAATATGATAAGATACTTTTTTCTCTTCTACCTGATGTAGAATAAATATCTTCCCTCTGTTTGTTATTAAGAATATAAACTTAGCCAAAGAGAAAGCAAAGCCAAGGTTATTTTAACAAGTCTGTTCAACATCATCATTTCATTACTCAATGGAGGTTTAAAACTTTATTCAGTGAAATTCAATAGAATCCTAGTGTATTGACTCTATCAGAGTGTTATATTATATGAATTGTGACACATTAAATTGGATATTTATACTGTATAAAGCCTCTGCCATACACAGCGTAGGTCCAGTTGCTTCTGTTCCAAACACACCACCAGTTCCATGACCTCATGCGATAACTCTCTCAGCCCAGACGTAAATACAATGCAATCACTTCACCCAGACGAGATGGCATGCTTTAAATACTTCATGAGTAATTTTTTGTCAAACTGAGACATATGTATTCATGTCAAAAGTGAGAACAAGCATCCTGTCATTGTACAAATGTGTGGAACAATTTCCCAGGCTTGTTTACACCTCGGTTAAACATGAATCATAGTCTAGCTTTCTAATCTAAGTTTTTTTTTAATGGTGTGGGCTGGCGGTGACGGATCAGTTTACATACTGGATGTAAGTGCATATGTTAGAAGAATGGCTTACTAATGTTTGTGGTGTGCATAAACTAAGAGACTAAGAGAACCTTACAAATCAAGATAAAAAGCGACCACAGAACTGAAGGGAAAAATAACATCTCTTTAAAGCTGTGAAAATTGATTAATTTGATTTTCCTTTTTCTGTTCCGTTGAAGCCAGAACAAGCTTAAACAAACTGAAAACATAGGCGCCATTAACTTGTTATGGTGAATGTGTTCGCATACAGTGACTTATGTACACATAAGCAACATTAGCAATCATTTGGAGTTTGTTTTCACCAAATTTCTCTCTCTTTTTGCTATGTTTTTGGTCGCCACCAACTCCTGAGGGAAATATCTCTCTCTTCAGCTGCTAAATGTTTCACTGAACCAAAACAAAAAAACAATGAGCTGAAGGATACTAAAACGCTGAGTAAAGTTGAGAGGAACTACAGAGTTGGTGATAATTTTCTGTCGTGTAGTCACTACTAGTGGCCTCTTTCACATTACATGTAGTCATTTGGCCCATTTTTTCATATAAAAATATGTTTTATTGCTGCTTTAATACCTTACATTTAAATCACAATAAAAACTAATGTGATTACAGCAGGTTTGAGCTGTTGCACAACTTAACAAAATGAATATAATAAAGTGGTGCACGAATGAGTCCTAAAACCGGAAAATGTTCCGTCTCAAAGTCAATGAGTTTTTGGTTAGATGCCTGAAATAAGGTCTGCATTTAAAAACTTAATAGATTTTAATGTTTTGTTCTATGAAATAAAATACACCTCTCTTGAATTTTGAAGAATTTACGTGTCTTTAAAAAGGCGGTTAAATGAATAAATGTGACTACCAACTTTTGGATTGGCTTACAAAAATATGACATTCCTGCAGCACTCTATTTCATCATATATTTCTTATGTTTAGTATGAGTTATATTAAGGATTTTTTGCTGTCCCCAACTTTTTGAGATGTAAAGCTTAGACCATGAAAGTACAGATTTAGAAGAGATGTATAGTCTCTGTATGTGTGATGCTATTTTGTTACACTTTCCTCAAACTATACCATATTTCTGTAATACCCCATTGTCCATAAGGCATTGTTCTAATGGGTCAGTCTAGGGCCATTTTGTACTTTCATACCAGCTGGCATTGGTCGGCAAGTTCAAAGTAGTACGATGTGTTTTTATATGCAAATGAAAAGATCAAAAAAACACATCCTTTTTTTTGTGTGAAAGAGAGGGAAAGTCAAGATTTCGCCATCATTCTTTCAAGTAGCCACTGTTGTGAATTACAAACAGGTAAGTAAATCTCCACTACAGAGTTCATTAAAAAAACATTGATGTACAGTGGCTTAATCCTCCAGCTCTGCCACTGAGATGTGGCCTCTGATGTCCATCAGCATGACTCGCAGCCACAGTTCAGATCAGATAAGAACAGACGGCTTCTCTTTAAATCAGGAGTAGGAGGTAATCAAAGCAGCCTCACGTTTGGACAGAGCGAACTTGTTTGCTCTATCGCTGGTCCTTTACAAACTTTACTTTATTTGTCACATGAATATTTAACCAGTGCCATGAATATTGATAGTTGCTTAAAGGAAAGACACCTGTCTCACATTTTAAATCACTGGGAGTCTGAAAATAATTTCATCAATCTTCTCTCCTGTTTGCATCAGCCTGTTTTAGGAATTTTGACAGAGAGACACTCTAAAAAATAGGCTATATTTTTAAGCTATCTGATATACTCAAGAGTTTATCAATCCAGACAAAAATGTATCAAATGCATAATTTACAACAATACAGCAAATTTGTATGAATTTGATCAGCATATTTCAACACGTGGGCCTCAGGGTTGTTGTTTTTAATACGCTGTATCTTGTTAATATTTTATGCAGCAGTTTTCAACCCTGCAAATCCTTCTTATTTACAATCATTACAGTTCCTAATAATTATATGTATTATGGGCATACTCATTTCCACTTCATGGAGAGAGCTAATGAAACATTAGACCCCAGAGCGGCTCATGTGGGAAACCAGGCATGGCATGGTGTGTTTGCTAATCTTTTTACGGCACATAGCCTGGCTGAAATTGTTCTTCTTCATGGTGCTGAGCACAGCAAGAGGCCCGCTGTGTTCAAAGTGAATGAACCAATAAACCTGAGGGACAACAGACGGATTAACTCAAATAGCTGAAGTTTCATTACACCAAAGCAAACTCAGCGGGCCGGTCGTACCTGTCAAATATTGTAGCCAGACAGAAGTGCAACTGGCATAAGGAGGAACTGGAGCGAAAGCTGCTTTGATTTTTGAATGATTCAGATCTTTTTACCCAGTGGACGAAGAAGTGCTGAGAATGCAGAAATAGTATACAATAGTCTATTACAAGAAAAAGTCTTGCATTCAAAATTCTACTTGAGTATGAGCAGCATGTAACTAAAGTGTAACTAATTATGAAAAATGCTCTAGTTAAAGGAACAATCATTAACTTTGACCATAAATTAGAGATATGTATCTTTATAACTGAAACATTAGACCTACAGATTAAAAATCAACATTTCGGATATTTTTGCAGAATATGAGTCTGTTTACTGCTGTGTAAACTTAGGAAAACAAACCACCGACAGCATTTGAAAAACATTAATACCATGGAGTAGTTGCCTCTTAAACAACACGTGCCTTCATTTGTGAGTCCAATCCTGTGTTTTCAATTTCGGTAGTGGATATGTTTGTTTTCCATTTCAGATTGTGCCTTTAAATTATTGTTGCATTAACGTTTCGTTGGTGTTTAAATGTTGTTGTAGCTAGTAATACTACAGGTAGTTTTAACTCAAGCAATCATAATTTGTATGATTTCATTCAAGATTTACACACATTTGAAATATGTAATGTAAGAGGTACCCCTCATATAAGTGTATGTGTAGTAAAATGTATTAAAATGTGTCCCTCTGAAATGTAGTGAAGTTGAAGTACAAAGTAGCACAAATACTCAGATTAAGTACAAGTAACCTACCTCGAAGAATTCAAATGAATGTACTTTTTACATCATTGTTTTCTGACTGGATTTATGCAAGTTATGTTAAAAAGGTTATACTGGTTTTCTTGAGATCTGAAGCTCTTAAAAAGTATTAAAAGGTTTTCAGACGCTTTTGTCTTGTAAGGGCACCGTGACAACAATTAAGTGAAAAACTAGTCATTAACTTTGATAATTCCTCTCTGTGAGCTGTAGAGTGACTCAAACACTTTGAGCTGCAGATAACAAACACATTGATTCATAAAGAATGTAATGTGCTGCTTTCTGAGGATATTACTCATTCATATCAGCTGGAACAACAAGCTGTCTGCTTGCTTACTGAAGCCGCAGACATTTGATCAAGTCATCTTCAGAGAGCTACTACAACATATGCATATTTTAAAAGAAAAAGACCTGAGCATTATTTTGTAAGGAACAGGGATTAGCATATTTGCTGTAGGCCAGAGCAGGGAGCACTTAGGAAAATAAGCTTTAATTAGGCAACAATGTTACAGTCAATGAAGACATTAAAACTGTTCATGCTGCAGAAAGTCTTGACTCAGCCCACTAATGTGATAATTTCATCTGGAGAGACACTTAAAGTGCCAAATTAGAAATTCAGAGCATTAATATAACAGCAAACAACTATTTGCAATGTAAAGATATGGCGGAATAATGGCGTCCTGACTCCTTAGCAGAGAATTAATTCACAATCCCTCTGTGTATTTAAATCCAAGCTTCTCTGTGCTTTGTTACATAGCCAGTCCCGCTCTAGTGCATGTTAGTTCATGTGAGACCCTGACAGTGTGCCCAACTGGGTAGCTAATCAATGACCCGCTTTGTGCTCATGCAGGAGTAACAGCTGGTTATGCCGTCCCAGCTGATGGAGTTGGCGCAGTAGAGTCGGGTCCACCATCCTGTTCCCCCTCAGGTAAACACTGCTAGCTCTGTCAGCACTGTTGCCCTTGTTTGCACTGTTTGCACATAAGCACCTTAAGCTGCTAGTTGCTGGCTCAGCCATCACCATGTTGAGAGCTGTATGGAGACAATCACTCAATCACAGATTTGTTCTGAATTCTGTACAGAAGACTTTTAAACAACGTTTTAGCACAGTATGATGTGGAGTTTTATATGACCTCCATAGAGAAGTGAATTTCCACCACGTATAACGTTAAATAATTCCTTTCATACAGTTCGAGTGGAACAATGGCAAAACTTTATAGCAAGTTAAATTTCCTGCCAAGACAAGTCTTTACATACAATGTACAAAACTATTTATATCATAAAAACAACAACAACAATAATAATAATAATATAAATAAACGAAAACCTTGTTTTCTAAAATTAACAAATGGTCATTTGTGTACAGAAATATCAACTTAAGTTGAAAAAATACTTACAGTACATTTGAAGCTTCACAATGATACGCATTGCACAAGTGTTACACGCATTGCAATCACAACTCAACTATCAAATCTTAAACAACACAATATCCAGTTTGCAAATAAACAAATCTATACTTTGCATGCTTCAGTGCTGAATATTTACTGTAAGTAGCTACACATTAAAACTATTGTTGAACAAATATCACTTTTTAATATAAGCTCACTGATACAAAACAACCACGTTACCTAAAAACTGAAAGATAATATCTAGAAACAGCTGTGACTGAATATACTTGGATTGTTTCTTCGGTATGTTAGCCTTTAAATCTATTTACATTTCCCATTATTAGAGGTACATTGGGCAAATTAACCCACTTATATTCAACCTGACTGACAACATAAGACAGGCACCAAACAATGTGGGATAATGGATACTTGAGGGAATTGTTTTACATTTTGGAAAATACACTTATTTGCTCTCTTGCCAGAAATTAGATGAGAAGATTGATACCATTCTTATATGAGTGGTATACATCTTCTTATCTGATCCCCAGAAAGTGAATATTTCCAAAACGGTAGTACTTTACTAATCCTTTATGCTGTTGTCACCAGCAAAACATCCTGTATAAATAGAGGCCTTTGCTGTTCATTATTTATAGGATCAAAATTAGACTGCCACAGAGGACCTTGTGAAATCAACACATGGTAATCTGTGGCGGTCTGACCCTTTAAATCAGCAGCGGGTTGAGATTATTTTATTTTACTCCAGTTAAAGACCTTCTGTATGTTCCCTCTTGCATGAACAGTTAAGTGACTTTCTGTAGTCTGACCCTGTAATCTGTATAGCCCTATGACGGCATCGTTGTGACAGGACCAGTCATCCTTGGCACCCTGCTTTGCTTTACATATCAGCTCCAATAGTCTCTACTGACTTGTCAGGTTCAAACTCCTCCAGTGGAGAAGTTTAAACCTGACAAGTCAATGGAGAGTTCAGGAAATGTTTTTAAAAATGAAGGATTTACAAAAGCACCACCAAGATAGCTTCTCTGTACAAGTATTTTAAGTGTTATGCGGTGTCTTCTAATTAGCTGTTATGCTAAGCATTGAGCCACGGACATAAACAACAAATGAACAAACATCAATTACAGTCACTTTAAAGATATATGATATGGCACAACAATCCATAGTAATTCATTTTTTTTAAACTGTATATTTTGTCTGTACAATGTTAAATGACTACTGTAGAGAAAATGTAAACATTCATGATCTGAATTGCTTAAAAAGGTGCAATGTGTAATACTGAGCCACTTAATCCAAATATATAGTGGGCTGCAAATCACCTCAAATTTTGGGTCCATACAATATAAATTTACAATCATTAGTTATTACAGCGGGGAAAGAATACATAACATTCAACCAAACTGCTAAAACTTCTTGGGGAGCCGGTAAAAATAACAATGCTATCTTATAATCTTCACGCGTTGGGTCGGCCTTTAGTTTAAGTTGGCCCTCTGTGTGTTTACTGTGACACTAATCGGGGGCTGCAGGTCACCGTAATTTTACATTTTGATAGTTTGTACATTGCTTGGGTCTGGGTGGCAGAGACAATGGAACAACTTGTGTTTTTGTTTCGTCTTCACCAGGAGGGGAGCATGAAACAGCTCAGAAGGGACGAGAGTCACTCAGCGGCTGTGGCTCCTCAGATTTGCCCGGCGGAAACCCCCTCAAAGCAGGCTGGAGGAACGCTAGTTCTTAGCTGTCTAGCAATAATCGAGAGTTTGCTGATCAGGGGGGGAGTTGGAGCACTGGTGCTGGGATTTTCTCTGGCTGAATTCGAGCTAACTGCTAGCGGAAGCTACATCTGTCTTCGCGAGCCGCCGAAGGCTGTTCTCCCTGTGAAGCAGCCTCTCTGCAGCGCTGAGGAAAAGGTGAGGGTGCAAGTCGTTTGGTCGTTTCTGTCACTTTAAATTTGATCCAATTGAAGAACATTGAGGGCGGACGAGTAACAAGTAGTATTACAAGACAGGAAGGGCTGGGCTTGGTGGTTAGCATGCACATTTCAATAGATATCTCCCCAACCTAACCTCAAACACTGTAACCATTTATTTTCTGGCAATATCTTACACATTGCACCTTTAAAAGGCATTTACTCTCCAGAGCAGCCGACAGCCAGTGAAGATTTTATTGAAAGGTTCACTTCAAAATACTGAAACCAGGCACTCGTCAATGATTGGCACAAAACTGCCACAGTGCCTCAACAGAAAACAACAACAATCCTATCACAGGCTCAGAATCACACAAAACAAGAGGGGATAACAGGAAAGGCAAAGGGCAATCAGTCTCTCGTGAGAGTGGTAGTGCAGAGAAGGGCATTTATACTCCAAACCCATCACTGTGAATCAGCATCACAGCCGGTCTGAAACTGCATTCATTTGCCATTTATGAAAAAAACATTTCAAACTGGTTATCAGCCATTTTTTCTGTTTGTGTCATCCTGCACACTGAGGAAAACAAAAATGTTGCAAACTGTTGATCATTAAGTATACTTACATTCAAAAACACCCTTAAAACGCTTTTCTAGTACTTTGTCTGTGATTTAGCTGCACCCACTAACAATATAAATAATGTGATTTCCTGTTAAAAAAAACATCAACTCCTTTTCTCCTAATGGCTGTGTCTTCACACAAGCCTTGTTCATTTGTTGCTGCAGGAATCCACTAAGTGTTTTTTAATCAACGCATAATTACATCAGATTGCAGGATGCTGGTGCAGTTCACATTAGGATCACCTAACCCTATTAATGTGTGACATTTTGCATTGCCTGGTGTCTGAATGAACTTAACAACGATTGACCAAATGATCCATAATGATTTGACGCGCAAATTTGGCTGTACATGTGCATGAATCTTGACACACAAATAAGTGAATGGTTCTCATTCAAATGTGCAAAAGCTGTGCTTGTGAAGCAATGCGCTTGTATCTTTGTCACTCATACCTAATATTTTTAAGAAGCGTGAGGATAAATAGCTGCTTAGAAGCTGTCACACTATTTTCTTCTCATCACTTTCCCTTGTCCACGTCACTCAAGCAACACATCATCCAAGGGTGCATCTGCTAATGAGGCAGTGCGTATTTCTTTTTCTCCCTAATGTTTGACATGAGGGTATTTTGTACAGCGTGTATGTCTGTATCACTGTTTGTGTGAGTCACATGCTAGACAGGTCGTCGTGGCAGGAGGATGAAGTCCGGCGTGTTTTCGGGCTGCATCGTGTCAACATGGTGATCTGGGTGCTGAAGTTGTTGCTGTTGCCAATAGAGGGATGTTGATATTTGGTGTCCGAGCCCATGTATCTCTGCAGGTGCCACCTTCGCCACTTCCTCTTGATCTCTCCTTGGACCTGCAATGGATTGGAACAATAATACTTTAATCCAGCGAGTGGTTTACCAAGTAGTTTTTTTTTGTAAGTGTCATTTACACTAGTGGCATACCTCATAACAGTAACTGAAAAACTTATTTCGGTAGCGATCTGATTCTTTCAGTCACTAACCAAAGCTCATGACTATAGGTGAGGGTTGGAATGTAGATAGTCTGCTAAATAGAGTATCGGGCTTTGCCTTCCATCTCAGCTTCCTCTGACGGTCTGGTATAACGCCCGCATCACTGCCGACAGTGTACCAAAAAGCATCTCCAAGATACTTGAACTGGGTAGTGACTCACTCCAACCTGTTGGGCGTAATCCACTGTTAGGAGGTACTGACCCTCATCCCAACTGCTTCACAAAGCCCCCCAGTACGTGCCAGAGGTCATGGTCTAAAGGAGCCAACAGCAACTGCAAAGAGCAGACACACAATTCTGAGGTCCCTAAACTGGACACTCCTTTCCCTGGCTGCACTTTAAGATCCTTTCCATTGAAATCACAAACTGGATCTGAGGACCCTGAAACCACTTTGCCTTGGGGAAACCCTACCAAAGCTATTGCCCCCAACAACACAGCTCCCAGGGTAACTTGGGTAGACAAACCCCTCCACCACATTAAGGTGGCAATTCATTGAAGGGATGGCATTTCATTGCAGGGGCCATATTGGATTAGAATAGCACAAATGAACCTCAGACAATCCCCGTTGTGTAGCCCTGCCACTCGATTTTTGTACGCCATTATGTTGTGGCTTATCAACTGAAAATATATTTTGCATAGGAGATGAATTTGTGTTGGGTCTACCATAGCATTACATCTAGAGGTGTCTACAATACCAACAAATAGAGATTATAGCTCTGGCTCATATCAAAATATGAACAAAATGAAGAAATGCAAATCCACAAGATCTTTTAACTAGGGAGAGAAACAGCTAACAAGCAACAGTACACGGCCTGATCACTGCATTTGAACCAATTACATGAAATAACTGTCAGAAAACAACTCCAAAGAAGGCTTACTTTTCTGTTTTACAGGGTTACAAAACCACACAAGCCTTTATTTTAAAATTTCAACAAACACTGAACATTATAAGCTTGGTGAAGGTCAGAATAATAAACTGGTAACTGAGTACTTTTGACATGGCACCAATTGTTTCATATTCAGGTGGAGGTAAGGAAAAGCCCCTCTTGGGCTTCTTTTGTCTCTTTACAGATTTGTTTCCACTGTTATTATATGCCCTTTGTGACAAACAATGAACAATGACTGTATACCATTTTTAAGTCTCCAGTAATTTATTGACAGTACAGTGCCAAGGCTCTACAAAGGACACCTGAACATTGCAGATTAAAATTCAGACAGCATAGTGTCAAGCCTTGCCATCCAACCCATCACTGTGATTCAATCTGGCTCAGCACTGGGAATATAACTAACAGAGAGCCTCTGCAGACATTGCCGAATAGCTTGCTGTCAAGAAGGCTGTGCTTTTTACAGCCCTCCCACCCTGCAGACAGAGTGCAGAAAATATGCTGCAAGGAGGTCCAAGGGAGGCGACCAGCGCTGGTGACTCACACTAACAGCTCAATCCACCTCTTAAGACTGTGTGAGAATGTAAGTGCTGCACAGAGGGAGCCACAGAAAAACTACAGATTAACTACCTTTTCTTCGAATCATCACTCTGCTATCTCTGCATGGAAGTCTTTAAACAATGTGAGGGGGCTACCTACCTCTCCGTTGAGGAAGCAGTAAAGGACTGCCACCACAAAGCCCTAAATGGAAGGAAAAATACATTTAAAAGAGCAATAATAGTGTATGAAATCTCCAGTTATATCTGTTTATATTGTCTTAAAAACAATTTGCTAATTGAAGCATAACATGTGGCAATCATGAGACACAAACTATGCATTATGAATGACTGTTAGTTTACAGTAATAATAATAATATATAGGGATGCTGTGCGGTTTGGCTGAATTTCTCAATCATTCCTCAATATGTGATGAACTGAAATAGCACCAGGGGAATATAACAGTAACACTGCCACTGAATCAGCCAGCAAAGCCCCTGGAGATCTGCCACGGTTTCTTCAATAGAAACACTCGCAGGTCAGGGCTGACAGGAAGAAAAATACTTGGGGCCTTGAATGAAGTTTGTTTGGGAATTCAAGAAAGATGTGTTGTGTTGAATGGCCTTGATGAAAGACATCAAATTCTTCAATTATAAAAATTGTCAAACTACGATGTAGAAGTGATTTTATAATAACTTCTTCCCAAAAAGTCGATGTCATACCTGAAACGACCCCAGAATCAAGTCAAAAACAAGTCGTAGCTCAGTCTTCACTTGCTCTGGGATGAATGCAAACACGATAAAATTGATCCCAAACAGAGGAATCAAAAGCAGCGTTGACTTCGCCAGCCTCCTGAAAAGACAAAGCAGAAAAAAAAATAAAAATTCTCCCACCGGTGAAACCAATTTTCAATCTGTCTCTATATATGCCAATAATGAAATGCAACTCCAGAGTACTTTTCATTTCACATTTCAGGTCTGAGGACCAGATATGTGAGAAAACGCCATTAAAAGTGTCAGTGGAAAAATAGCTCATGCATTATAGCTGGCTTATGAGATGCTCTCCATCACAGGAAAACACTCTGCTCTATATCTCTGTGCAAAGCAGCTGCCAGGGAAAGGCTACTGTGCTGAGTACCTCATGCTAAGGCAGGCAATAAAGTTGAAAAGGATTTGTCATCCCTGCATTACTTTGAGCATAAAAAGTGAAAAGAAGTCACAGAAAGAAGTTAATTTACAGCTAATGTTGAACCTACAGGACATGTATGTTCATCTTAATCTCAGCTTTCAACATACTCTTTGTTTTGTAGATGCAGCTTTTACAGAATGTGGACCAAATTTCAGCCCGTTGAAGTGCTGTATATCTTTTCCAATGTCCTCACAGAGATCAGTAATATTTCATCTCATCTGAGCTAATGAATTATACAAATTTACAGCGTGAAAAGCACTTAGAACTGATACATAAATTATACTCACGAGTACTGGTTGGACTCATTTCTTCCAATATCCGGGCAGTTGATTTTCTGGCGAAGTATTCGTATGATGCAGATGAATAGAATGAAGTTCATCTGCGGAGATTTGAGAACAGTAAAGGGGGATATGTTACAACAAAAAAGGGATTTAGTGCTTTAGTGGATTCCTTTTACCTCTGGACTGGCAACACACTGGCAACACAAAGACGTAGATTTAATTTCAAATTTCAGCATCAAACACTTTATTTCCTGCATTCTGGTGAATTTGTATCTTCCAATTTATAGTGAAAATGTATTTATGTATGTAAAGGAAAACACAAAACTCAGACGCCAGGTGACAATTTGTATACAAGTATACAAATATAATAAAATAAAAGCAGTAAGGCTCGCAGGCATTCTGTACTTCTTTTAAATATTAATATTCACATGTAGATCAACTTTTCTCAGTTAATGTTATGTCTGGTGAGTCAACACACATGTAGGCTTTACTCTTCCCTCCTCTTTTGTGTCTTTTGTGTCTTTTTAAATGTGCATGTGGCCCCTATTCACATCAATTAATTCATTTGAATTAACTTATAAACTCCTGGACTTTAATTGCTGATATGCATTCCAGCAACATTTCTGTTCATGCTTAAAACTTTCTGCACATTCAAAACATTTCCAGAAGAAAAGTAAGGGAAAAAGTGATATTTCTAGAATAAAGTTATAATATTTTAAGAAAAAAACTACCTGCTTTAAACTCAGTGGTACATTATGTTATTGCTCTGCTCTCTGCTTGTATGGTAGTATTTCCTTCAGACTGTTATATGTGCTACACTGCGGGCAATAGACACAGGATACGCTTTGATATGCAGCTGTTCACAACAGAAGCACATTTCTATGCACTGGTCAACAAGTTATTCAGCTCGACTGCTCTTCTGTATGTGTGTCTGTTCACTCCGAACATAATGCGAACAAGTTAGCTCAAACATTTGTAGGTACAATTCTGACCTCCGAAAATATTGGTTGGGACATGTCCCTACCGTCAATATTCAAACCTACACCATTGCACAAACATCAGTCAGAGCTGTTGCAGATAAAAAGAGACCAGAGGGGTCTGACAACCAGGCTGCTGATCCTGATCCTAATGTGAAAGAACACAACTAAACGTGCTGTGTCTGCGGCCAAGCAAAGGCCGGCAAAGCAGGAAATCAGCACACATCAGTAAGTAGGTTTTTATACCACTCCCTTAAAACAAACAAAGACGTAAGTATAACAGGTTTTTAGTGACATTGCCATCCCCAAAGCCATGCTGCTAACGTGGCTAATAAAAGGTAAGAACACAAAGCCCACCCAAAATGTGAGGCTGAGAGGTCATTGACTGTAACTAATTTTCCTTCTCACCACATAACACAATCCACTGAAGCTGCTCGAGTCCTGCCTGTTCAACTCATTTTAACCCTCCTTTTCACACCTCTTTGAAAGTGTCTTTCTCACTCACAGTGACACATATACAAACACATTGCCAATATAGATCACTGTCTGTTTTTCTAACTAGATAAGTTGATCAATCTGTGGATCAAAGCCTGAGGAAAGAGTAGTATAATAGTAGTTCTTTCTTTTTTGCTTCAGTGTCTTTATGCTAAATATGAAGCTTCAATCAGCAGCCCACCAGCTCTTCTTTATATATATTCATTATGCATACCAATATTACCTTTAAAGCTCAAATAATCCTTTAACACATGAAGCACATTTAAATGTCAGAATATTTTTTCTAGGACACACTGAGCACATCTACAAACATTCCTCTCTTCAACCTTTGTAGATGAAGTAGATAATGACAGACAAGAAAGACAAATGGATTGTGATTATCCTGCCACCTTTCCAAAGTGAAATGTGGACTGAGTTGTAACAAACTCTCAGTTGTGTCGACATAAAGCAGCAATACCAAAGACAATATAGAGTCAAAAAGCATACAGACAAATTACACTGACAGGTAGGTCTGAGGTAGACTGATGATAACAGACAGGGATGTTTCGTCCCTCAGTGGATATTACTTTTACTTTGGTAAAGTCTGGCATAAGAGTGTCAACAGCTCAAGGTGCATAAATGTTGCTGTAATGGAAATTGACTGAGAAAAAAGTGCTCAAGGCTTGTAAGCTTACCAGGATTGATGCCAAAATTGGAGTTTTAATGATCCACCAGAACACATCAGTGTTCTCGATTATATCCCAGCACCTGATGAAGAATGAAACAATATTCATGTACAACAATGAACAAATCAAAGCAAAATACCTACATTTTAAACTGGACTCCCCTGGTTGTTTATTTCTTACCCCACATCATTATAGTAGGCTTTAGTGATGCTCCAAGCTGTGATGAAGATTGTCGGACCGCCTAGGGACATAATAAAAAATATATACAGTATATAAGTGTACATCAAAGTTATTATTGCATCCCACCGGCACACCCTCGGGTTCGTCTTCATCTGAGGTCTCCCCCCCAGGACAGAAGAGACAAATCAAGATATATAAGGAAGACGTTCTCACCCCAGCCGATCAGAATGTAAGCCCAGAAGTACTTCCTCTCGGAGAAGAAAGAGACCGCCAGCAATGTGTGAAGATAAAGGCCTTCCACCAGCAGCCAGAAGAAACTGGCCATTATACAGTACTGGAAGAACACAATCACTACTTTGCAGCCAACCTGGCAATGGACACAAGACACAAAAACATACATCTCACAATGATCTTCTAAGTGGATACATATTGAACAGGCAGATATTACAGTGCAATGCTATTCCCTATAGTAGCAGAATTGCATTTAGAAACTGGGAGAATGCACATATTTATATTAACATCTGGTGCAGACTGTCTATGTTCAAACTTTTAAATTAGCCGATCAGTTTTTACCCACAAAAATGCACACATTTCTATTGGTTTCTATCACTTAGTATATCTCTGAGCATTCAATGACATGAATGAGCCGTCAGTGAATTATAAATGATGGCAGACTAATAGTGAAGTAATAAACAAAGCGTATTCTGCATCACAAAAGTAGTCATTTTATATATATATATATATATATATATATATATATATATATATATTTATATTTATTTATAATATTAGCAGCTGTATTTCCCTTAACAAAGGCCATATGATGAGGGTTCTTCTCAGTGCCGTTTTTATGAAGCAGAATGTTGACAGAATGTATGATGTCAGTAAGATGAAATGTATTTAAAGCAAAATTGGCTTTCTGGAACTGGGTTCCTCTGTGATACAATGACTTTGGAAGTCAATAGTTGAACATTTTTACTTAATAATAGGGCACCCTTTATGAAGGTTATAATCATTTAAAGGTCAGTTAAAACAAGAATCACTTTTGGACTCTTTGGTTTATCGTCCTATGGCTTCACACTTGATTTGTCTTTTAGCCACATACAAAATTTACTTTTTATTGAAAGAACTTAACATTTTTCAACTGCAGGATGATTGTATTGTATTGTCTTGACATCCTGAAAGATTTAATGCTGCGATTATTAATGGTAAATAAAAAAAGAATTTAAGCATTATTGAACCATGACTATTAGTTACTCCTTTTGAACCCTTTGTAAAGGATGACTTATTAAAAAATATGTGGTTCCATCTAATTATTTACAAATGCAGAATACCAAACTGTGTTCTATCAAACATCTGTATTTTGCGCTGTGATATAAACAATACATGCAACATATAATATCTGTTAAATAGGAAAGTGCAAAATCTTTCAAGCAGATATTTCAGCGAACAAAAGGAGGAGAGTGGAACAACTGAAACAACCATGAAGGATAACACAATCAGCTCTGTTCTGGTTGGCTGACAGCACAAAAGCACAAAACTTTTATCAGGACGGGTGAATTCATTCAAAATTCAGGTTGCTGCTGTCGAACACTGAGCTGCGGGGCTGCTGTTGAACGTGTTATACAAGGATTCGTCTAAAAGGTTCATTTTACTAATGGTGTGGGTGGGCTGAGCTGATGTGTGTAGCGTGCAGCTCTTTGACAGGCTGACATGCACTCCAGGAGCCACATACAAGCTGTTTTAGGGATCCCAGAGATGCTACAGAAAGGGCATCACATAGATAAGAACAATCAATGCTCTGCCCATTCAAAAATGTCGATAGTGTCCCTGAATGCATTGAGCACTTTAGCAGATGTAGCAGGATGCGAGATCATGAGATGAATTGGTAGGAGGATGAATGGAGGAAAGCACATTATGGATATGGAAATGTGGATAGTAGGGCAGAGAGATAAAAGCAAAACAAATATGATAAGGAAACAGAACTGGATGGATATGAATGATGCAACAGCAGAAACAACCCACTGACATTAAAGCATTAACAAGGACACACGCAATAAAAATGATACAACACTGAAAACACACTGCAATATGCCACACCTGTTCAGAGCATAGCTATGATTGAAGAGTTGTCTCCACACGGCTCTCAACATGGCGACAGCTGAGCCATTTGATAGTAACTAATTCTGGCTCTGGGATTAGCTACATAACTTTCCAATTAAATTATATTTATTTATAAAATGATACTATCCAGCAGTATATAAAGTTGCTAGCGAACATATTGCAGTTTACACAGTAGTTATACATCAGAAATATTAAACCAAACCAACCAACCTTAGCTGTCATACTTGTATTCAAGTCAAAGTTTGATTAAAGGACTTCCAGTTGTAATTGAGTATTTTTATATTGTGTTATTGCTTCATTTCCATATGATAAGCATTTTTTAACCAATTAAGTATTGAAAACAATGCATATAAATATTGATCTTTACATTTAACACACATTATGCCAATGTATACTAGCATTACTCGCACAATAAGATTGGCATACCAAATGTCAACATTAGAATACAAATGGACATGATTATACTGTGAGTGTGGTCTGGATCCAATTCTTTGTGGTATTGTTGGTTTTACTTAAATTCAAAGATCTGCACTGTTACTCTACTGTTATTAGGAGGACCTGCTGAAGCTGGTAATCAATAGTGTGAACTCCTCTGGCATCAGATCTGCCTCTCATTCCTGGCTGGTGAGTTTGTTTATTGAATAAAATACACCTAGGTCACTAGTGGAAATTTACACATATAAATAATACATTTACCTTCTTGGTTTGTTTTTCTGGCGCCCACTTCTTCTACGTGGATGTAAAGTATTAAAGCAGCTGGCAGAGAAGCTGACAGGGATATTGGATAGTCTATATAAATTGATTCCCACATGGCATCTTGGTGGGAAGACATATTGACCCAGACGGGCTGTCTGAACCTTTCTGCTAGATACTATGCGTTACAAATCAATGCAAATTGTGTGGTGGAGCTCCATATTTAAAAAAGCCTACAACCAGTGTTATGCGGAAGAACAATGCCACGCACGCACGCACACGCACACACACGCACACGGACACGCACACGCACACAAGCACACACAAGCACAGTGACAAACACACATTTACCTTAAATAATGCAACGGTTATAAGCCTCCCCACAGCGATTATATCATGAATTAATCTAATGGGTCGCTACGGCAAACATCCAACTGCAGGAGAAGGTAATTAACCAAGCATGCAGAACACCTACACACACACACCTACACACCTACACACACACACCTACACACACACCCACACCCACACACACACACACACACACACACACACACAGTAACCGAACCAACAGTTGTAATGGAAGTAATGCCGGGGTCATGATGAGCGCTGTAGCATCAAAACCCGCTCTATAATGTCTTTTTCAGCCGACCCACGACAGCGGCTGGCTCCTGTCAACCCAATATTTCCATTAACACAATGGAGACAGCTGGAGAGCTCGCTAATAAATACACTCAGAGGCCCGTCTCGTCGTGTGGCCACATAATCATGTAACATAAACCCCATGTTTCCAGGCCCAACTGCGGCCTCAGGGGCCTGTGTGGGTGTGTGGTTTAGCGGTATCCACTGGGATGGTGGTGGGGGTGGAAAGCTGACGGGTAGACGTCCAAACATTGTGGTTTGATAAAAGTCCAAGCATAAATGGCTTGTAAGCTTGGTATTATTCAAGGGTAGCCTTGTCCCATGGGTTTAACATCTTCAGCTACTGCTTAATGCAGTTTTGTTTTATATTAGTAGTATTTTAAGTAAACAATTAATTTTTAAAGATAAATATAAGATAAGATAAGATAATCCTTTATTAGTCCCGCAGCGGGGAAATTTGCAGGCTTGTTATATTATATATATTTTGCTGCTTGAGAGTAATGCCCCTTTTAGGATGCCAGTCACGTTGAGTTTTGACTCATATTTAAATATTCTGTTGTTGTATCTGTTTTTTGTATATGAGTATGATTGGTATAGTTGGATAAACCTTGTCCACTGTCAACCACATGCTGCAATACTATCAGGCTGTTTGATCATGAAGAAAACACACATTTTATGAATAATTAGGGTCTTAAAACTAGATTTTGACACAGGGACTCTCCTCAAGACATCCTCAAGGTCAGGTAATAAATTGCGCCCTTGTTAAGTCTGTAGATATTGTAATTAAGTGCTGCATACTCCCACAAACAATTAAAGCACCGTATGCCAGGAACTTTAGGGCCCCCCTGGAGCTCTGAGGTTGGTAATTTTGTTTCGCTGATTGGCCCCAAAGGTCAGGCTCTAATTAACAAATCCTACTAATAATGATTATCTACGGATGAAAATAAAGCACTAGAACTGATTCATAGGTAATAAAATACCTAACTTGACTCAGTTATTGTCTTGTACTCAAGCTTGAAGCTCACGTGTACTGTAAAACTTTAAGCCACTTAAATTCCCTACTCGTCTCCTGTTAAACATCTGGACGACAGAAATCCATCTTTTCATCCACATTTGACCTCATTAGGTCTCATTAATGGCGGTTTAATGTGGATAATTAGCCTACAAGTTTCATACTCACTTGCTGAGCTTCTTACAGAGTTTGACCTCTTCAGGGTTCAAGGACAACAAGAACTTTAAAACACCCACAGCGAACAACAGACGTGTCTTAAGCAATTAACTCACAGAGCCTGAGGAGCAGTTGTCCACCTCCCCGACCTCGTAGAGGACGACGTCCTTAATGAACACAGCGATGGCCTTCAGGATGAATGACACAAACAGATGCATGTGGATGTAGTTCCTTGTGCAGTGGAGCTTCCTAGGATGCAGAGAAAAACGTATAGATCAAGACAAAGAGACAGCGCACAAATAATTCAATAAAGAAGGCGTTCATGTCAATTATCTAATGTCCTTGGAGTTAATGGCTTAACATACTGTCACATACAAATTACAGACCGACTCCACTCATTATTGAGCTCATTAGCTCCTTTTATCACCGTGTGAGTGGTTTAGCTTTAAAGCACAATGATTGCTTTCTATGGTCCTTCACACGCCTCGCTGATAAACACAAGAGAGGTGCATTTCAAAATTACACATCAGAAACATATTGAAATGCATAACGTTGATTTTTTAAATCCTTCTTGATGTCCTGATTACGTTATCATACTTGAAACGATTGAATGATTGGGGAGAAAGACGGGTGCGGACGTCTGCAGCTGTGTCAAGGTTCTCATTAGCCCAGATCTTTTGTTTATGCTCTTTCTCAAGCAGCTCATTCCCAATCACTTCCCCTCAGGAATCATTAAAGTTTCATCTCATCTCACAGCCAGAAAAAAGCTTATTTACATTCTGTCACAGCTGTTTAAAATGACAATAACTGCTATTTCATTAAATGCTTGTTTTCCTCTGCAATGTCAACGTGAACATTTCTGTCCAATATTAGATATTTAGAGCAGTTTTGTGCCTGAATGATATTACAGTCTAATTTGTCATGGCACATACTCAGGAAAAATAACTTGATAAAATATCTTTGTAAGAATTTGTTTGTATTTATGGGGCAAATATGAGATCTAATCTCTATGCTGGCTAAAGACCAGAGCCTGTGGTTTTCAACAATACAACAGAGATAATTAAAAATTTTGGCTCATAATCAAAACATTTAATACAATTTCCTGCAGAAAGATAAATAACTTAAACCCCTTTTTTTCAAAGGCAACACTCTGAAAATACACATATTATACAAATATGCACCAATTTCTGTCAGTTAAAACTTTGTATGACTCATTCAGTTAATGAATAAATTATATTTAGTCTGTAATTAAAACTCACAATCAAATCTGAATCATCAAAAAGTCAAATTAATTTTCGTTTCTCCTCATTAACATCCTCTCATCTTCATCCAACCTTCTGTATCCTTCAGCTTCAAAATGTAGTGGCAATGTATTACAGCTTGTAGCTCTGTAAAATTAAGAAGTATCCATCTCTAAAAGCAACTGCTGTAGTGGATTTGTCTTATAATATGCAAAGTAACACACACATTAACACGCGCCATGTTTTATAATCAAAAAGAAATGCTGAAGGAGATATTGTATTAGGTGACAGAAGCTAGTAGAATAAAGGCTTTAGACAGGAAGTGATGTGACATTTGCTACATAAAGTCAAGCTTATATTATCAAGAGATTGAGATAAACAGACCATATGCCATTTCCTTGATCTCTACCTGTAATCAGTGGCGTCTTTCAGAAATTGTGACTCTGCACATACCACCTACACTCATTAATAACCCTCACTATTAAACCCCTCGGCTCCTACTGGTTTATCGTGACTCGCCTTCTGGCTCAAACCTGTTGGTTGCTTTGATTTCACACTTTCACACTTTTTTTATTTATGATCTTGTCCTGCGTTGTGGCAAACAAAAGTCTCGGGTGGACACACTTTCACAGCAACAACAGGTCTTTGTGAAGAACATGAAAAGAAGTTCTGACCAGTGACTCACTTACACAGGAGACAAATGAAAAATACTACAACAAAAGTAATTTCCTGTTTCCCTCCCTCTCTGTAAAGAAGGGTAGATGGTAGAGGATGGCTGACTGGAAGGGAGAAAGAAAATACGTATTGCATCACATTACTTTGGCTGGGAATTCAAGGAGGTGAAGAAATCATAGAGGATGACTCATGTAACAAGCTATAGTGTACTTTTTGGGATTTTTGCAGTGACAAAATGCAGCAAAAAAGAATAAATGCGTTCACAAATGCAGACGATCCATTGATTATTAGACATTAATGTTTTTTTTTATCTTGTGTAACATTCTTGGGCATTCAAAACTTGAATCTCAGATAGAGAAATTACATATAATAAAGATAATTAGGTTAAGTCATGCACTGTATATATTGTTTATTATTTGCCCTAAGGATGAAGTATTTGCTATCCAATGTAGTGATCTTAGTCATCCCTGACATCAAAGCAGTAATGGTCACCGAGGAGCTTACAATCAATCCCTGACTTCTCTCATCCACTTTAATCTCCCAAACGCTGCAGACACGTGCCATCAAAAGATCGAGAGACTGAAATGCATGAAGTATTTGTTTGTTTGTTTCAGCCTTTCAGTTTAACATAAGCCTTGGAGCTGCACTGATCAGATACAATCAAATCCCAGTTCACAGGGTGCGATGTGCCACACTGAAATGTATCAACTTTTTCTCCTTTATTCTATCCTTTTATCCTTCTTTTGATCAATTGAGGCAAGGAAACAGGTTTATCTATCAGGAATTATAGAAGTCAATAGCACAAATCGTTGAGCACAAAACCATTTCAGAGTAATTTCTCAACGCTGCTTGGTTGCATCAATTTGAGTCACCATTTTTACTTTTTCTCAGTCAAAACTCTTGATAGACTTGATAAACTTAAATTTAGATTCAATGTGACTTACACGTGGTGAATACATGTCCATAAATCTGCTTTCAAATCATAGAAAGACACTGTTTAAACAGCAGATCTTGCCTTGGAATCACCAAGCTTCAAACTTTCTTCATTGTCAAAGTACTCCAGTGACAGTTGTCTATACATCCATGAGTATATTGCAAACAGGAACAGCTAACAGCTAATTCGGCATAGCTTTAATGGTGCCAATTTGCCTTAATGTAAAAACACAGTACGTAAAAAAAAAATTAATAAAGAAAACTCCAATGCAAGTTATATTTCCTGTTATATTCCCAAAGCATTATGGGAAGCATTATGGGCAAAAGGTGTATCATTAAGTAAAACAATAAACTTCTGTCAACAGTGAAAACTGTTTTTCAAACTTTCACGTACCTGAAGATGCAGAGGATCACGATAGCTGTGGTCAGAGATATGAGGGAAACACTGTGGCCGATGGTGTAGCCAATCTTCACTTGCCAGAAAAACTTGCCCTGAAGACAAAAAACAAGTCACAGCTTTGTATATTTAAAAAAATATATTAATGATGTGTTTCAAGAAGTCCTGTACTGTTATTTAAAGTGGTGGATTCAAACTTGAGGGTCGGTAGCCTGCATATATTCAAGTATTGAGTAGTTTTAAAGTATCTGTACTTTACATGACTGTAATACCTACATTACATTTCAGAGGCTTACTACAAGTACTTGGCATCAGTGAAGACCACATACTTTGCATTTCCTGATTTTACATTTAAAAAAAACACATAAAGAGGTTTTAAGACACAATTCTTTTTTACATATTAAACTACCTGATGGTATATAAAGCAATTCAAATAATCTCCATGTCAACCAACGACAACACTAAAATGTTAATTACATGTAATCTATTAATGTAATATACCTGACACGATAAATTACACACTGACCGCAGAATTTATACTTTTACTTTGATACTTTAAGTACATTTTGCTGAATATACTTCTGTACTTTTACCTAAGTATGTTTTTAGGAAGATTTACTCTTCCACAAACTCTACATGCTGACAAAGATCATATGTGATATGATCGAAAGATCCAGGAGACCTACTAAATGGACATTAAGGTGAGATTGTTTTGTCTAAACAAAGCTCACTAAAATTCCGAATTTTTTTAGACTTCTCTCTAATCTTTTGCATTATGTATTTTATTTCACTGTCCTCTAACAACAACTCCAACTTTCACTATGTGATGGGGCAGCGTGTGGACATGGTCTTATCTTACAGTAAGTCAAAAGAAGGGTCAATAGCAGTGCCGGGCTTCATAGAAATACAAATGGATCTGCTGACGTACTCCAAGCGTGACTGATTTACTCTAATAGCTTACTGGGTTTTTATTCCAGCACATGTAAAGCTTTTCAGAGTAGCCTCGCAATGTTTCTGCCATGGCCCTGCATGTTTTGTGCTTGATGAAAATGAGATGAAGAGCACTGCATCCTGTGGCACACTGAGGTATCAACTATGCAGAAAGACGGACATCGAATCCCTTTTAGTGTACTTCACCAGCCGGGTCCCTCCTGACTTCCCATGTGGCATACTAATGAGGCCGCCTCTGAGAGTGCCCACCCAGAAAGCTTTTACCACCTGTAGTTCATATCCACTCTTCACCCTGCTTCAACTCCATCAACTCAGACAAGATCAGCTCTCTCTGCATCAAAACTAAACTAAATAAGAGCAACATTTGATTGATTTATTCCCTTCCTGACCCTGAAGGCAACATGAATAATCCCTAATGACTCACAATGCAGATAACAGGGGCAGGAATTATGAACTGACTCGGCCTTATCAGTGAAAAGTGTGTTGTGCTTCAAAGACGTGTGCCTTCTTCAGCAAACAATGAAGATCGTTGACTTATCGCTATATTCATTTTAAACACAGTCAGAATATTTTTGCATTTTTAGGACACGCATTCTTTATTTAAGAGTTACAGTTCAACATGGCTTGCCCAGGGTTCAATATCACTCTCTTGTAAGTGGGTCTAAGTGGCTATAATCAATATTTTCAAATTTACTCTGGCTCGAGGATATGTGCAATATGAAATTAGTCGCTTAATGTACCAACCAACCAACCGATAAGTATCACCTAACTCTGCAGTTCTCCTGCAGGTCTTTCAGCCCAGACAGACACAGTTAATGGCTAATTGCTGCACACAGTGGAGCATTTAGCAGCCAAAGAGACAAATAGCTCCCTCAGGAGTTGTTGTGGAGAGTGAATGCTGGACCTGCATATATCAGGTGGTCAGACACGACTCCAAAGGAAAAACAAATTTTGCTGCATATCTGCTGGATGTGCATATAGGCAACTGTTTGCTCACAAGTTCACCACATCAACCAAAAAGGAGATAATATGTCAATGTTGTGTTGATATCTGTTTCAACTACCAGCAGACCTAGCTTGTTATTCATTTGATTAGTCCATACAATAACAGAGTATAAAAATTACAAATTGTGGTTTTTACAGAAGTTAAGTGGATTCAATTTCAAGGCATAAATGGAGTCTCTGTACAGACATCCGCTAAAATCAGCAACTGCTGTGTTACATTTCTGTTTGTAGGATTGGACTCCCTCTGTGTGGAGTTTGCATGCTCTCCCCGTGTCAGCAGGGGTTCTCTTGCTGACACGATCTTTTAATCTAAACTTCAGACAATAATGCAAATAAGCATATTTCCTACTATCAATTCCTTAAATAAAACTCAGCTGGAGAAAAACAAATGTATTTCTGGAAGTCTTGTAATGTGCCGTTCATTCCAACAACAGTATGAAAATAATATGCCAATATATATTTCAATGCCCTTAAGCTACAAATGTTTTTTTGAGTGTTATGCTGGTGTGTTACTTGTATTTAACCAATCACTTGTTGCAATTCATAGCAAAAGGCAAACACTGCAGTCGTGACACCAACAAACAACAACTATTTTCCTGATAGACTCAACAACACCCACCCACCCACAGAGAAATGGAAAGATGTTCTAATTGAATTCTTCCTGCCCACTGGTTCTTGAGATGGTTTCCCACTGTGCTGCTGAGTTCATTCACAATGGGACAATCGGGTATCTGCACTGCTGCCTCTTATAGACTGTCGTGTTTTACTCACATCATCGCTGGTGCCGTTGAGATTGTATCCACAGTTTGTGGCAATGTCAATGGGATGCATCTCAGTCCAGCCGTCTACTGTGCAGGTTTTGGAGAGGTTACCTGGAGATGGAGACGACATAAAGAGGTCACAGCCACCCAGACAATAGATTTCTCCTTTACCTGCTCACCGACTTCGTTTGGAATTGGTTCAACACTCCATGTACTGTTGTGAGACATACTGTGTCATTGTCAGTGATCTCATATAGTTGGTTGTTCGGGTCACTGCAAAAAAAAAACACCTTCAAAACCTCAAACCGCTGTGTGGCTCTCTCCCACTAATGTGAACCATTACTGACTTGTGCATTATCTGTGTCTGCACAAAGTCACAGAGTAGTTTGAAGGCTTGTTTTTCTGACGAGCTGGAGTGCGATTTTTGTCCTTTGAATCCGACTTTTATTTTTATATTTTAATATAAAATGTTGTTTTCTATTTTGTTCCTACATTTTATTTCTAAATCTTGACATAACATTGTTGGCAGTTAGAGTCGTGCCATCTATGCTGGTGATGAAATGTGCTTCATGTTTCTTCATTTGTATTAATATTGATTCTTTATTGTCAAGATTGTGTTCAGTCTTTGGCATGTCCTCCTCTGTTTATTTATTTGTGTTGCTGTATTGTTGGTTTTCTTTTGCTTCTTATGTGGATTGTTTAAAAGCCTCTGTAGTCAAGGCAACTCTGTCTGTAACTCAAAGTAAATGAAAAATTGGTCACAAAAAGAAAGATATGATTGCAAATGCATTATTGTAAGAACACCAAGGCTATTTCTTCCCCCTGCATTTGAAATAGCCTGCTATTTCTCTTCCAAATATTTATTTTTTGTACTTAATTGCAGGTCTACTGATCTGAGAGAGGAGCACCATAAATAGTCTGTTATTTGGTTTATTTATGGGATTTATTAATGGTTTATTCATTATTTGTGGGGTGCTAGAGGTTCATGTAAACAGCTTCAGTCAAGAGACCTTAACCCCAATGTGACCGACTGGCAAGTGGCTCTGCGTAAACGTGGCCAATTAGAATTAAGTGTTATATGCGGACGATGAGATGTTGAGTGAAGCAGCAGGAGAATGTTGTGTAGAAGTGCTGCTCAGTCAGGGAAGGGTCGTGTGATTGAAAAGTTGTGTTTTCTACGGTCGCTGCTGTGGTTGTATTTGAGTGGCATGCTGGGATGATGTTTGTGAATTCCCCCTCATCTTCTCTTTTATTTTCTCCTCAATCCATTACCTTCATTAAAAAAAACTAAGAAAAGAAATCATATTACTCCAGTATTAGCTTCTCTGCACTGGCTCCCTGTTAAATCAAGAATAGAATTTAAAATTATTTTACTTACCTACAAAGCTCTAACTGGTCAGGCACCGTCTTATCTTAAGGAACTTATAGTTCCATATTACCCAACTAGAGAGCTGCGCTCAATCAATGCAGGGTTACTTGTGGTTCCTAGAGTATATAAAAGTAGGATGGGAGCCAGAGCCTTCAGTTATCAGGCTCCTCTTCTGTGGAACCAGGTTCCAGTTTCAGTCCGGGGGGCAGACACACTCACCACTTTCAAGAGCAGGCTTAAGACCTTCCTTTTTGATAGCGCTTATAGTTAGGGCTGGTTCAGGTTCGCCTTGGTCCAGCCCCTAGATATGCTGCTATATGCCTAGACAGCCGGGGGACTACCTAGGATACGCTGAGCTCCTCTCTCCTCTTCTCTCCCTCCTTCTTTATGTATTAATCTCCTATTTATGCACATTACTGATTTTGCTTCTTCCCCGGAGTTCTTGTGCTTTCTCGCCTCGCAGGTTCCCAGGAATCGGGGTTATATTTGGACTGTCATCGTGCCACCTACTGAGGCCCTGCTGACACCCACTACTACTACCACTATCATTATTAGTCACATTACTATTATTATTGCCTGTACTATTACGCTTATTGACTTGCTTCTACCCTGGAGTCTTTGTGCTTTCTCGCTTCGCAGGCTTCTATAAATCGTGGCTGTACCTGGACCGTGGATGTGCATCCTGCTACGGCCCTGCTGACACCGACTGCTACCACCATTATTATTATTACTAGTCACATTACTATTACTATTACCTGTACCATTAAGCATTTTAGCTTTACTTCCACCCTGAAGCCCTTTTGCTTTCTCGTTCTGCAGGTTTCCATGAATCGTTGTGGTACCTGGACCGTAGTCGTGCCTCCTGCTGTGAGCCGACTGCCACCCACTGCTACTTCGATTATTATTATTAGTCACATTACTATCCCTATTTTCATGGCTATAATTCTACTGTAATAATTGCTGCTGTTATTATAAGTAGTCTTATTATATGAATCATTTATGTCATATACATTGAATGTGTTGTATCTAAGAACTGTTATGCTGCTCATTCTGTACACATGACATCTATTGCATTCTGTCCATCCTGGGAGAAGGATCCCTCCTCTGTCGTTCTCCCATAGGTTTCTTCCTTTTTTTCTCCCTGTTAAAGGGGTTTTTTAGGGGAGGTTTTCCTGTGCCGATGTGAGGGAAGGACAGAGGATTTCGCATGTGCACAGATTGTAAAGCCCTCTGAGGCAAATTTGTAATTTGTGATTCTGGGCTATACAAAATAAACTGAATTGAATTGAAATTCATTAGCCACTTTCATGGATGTGTAGGTTTGGTCCACATTATAACGTCCATGTCCTATAGGAAGGCAAGGACTGAGGCCCCCTAAAGATCCTGAGTGGAAACACTGACTGAAGTAGATGTTGAAGTCATCATTTGTAGTCTGGTTTGTAAGCTTCGGCCTTTTCAACAGGTTTATTGCTGCATTGCAGAATGGAAGAACGACTTCTTCTAAACTCAAGGCCATTTCACAGACAGAATATTGTAACAGCTTTAACAGTTTAACACATGACAATCCTTCACAAGGTACTGCTTTATTTTCATGTGCAGACAGACTGTATATTAGAAGTGGAGTCACTGTAACCTCACTCATTAATTTAGGAGTGACATTTTATCTGTGAGTTTGGCATTCTTGCCGTCGCCATCTTGGTTTTTGAAACTAGAAGTGACACGAGAGATATTTGACATAAACAATGTTAAATATATATATATAAATGTATGTGTATTATTTCATTTTACTTTTTATTTTTAGACCACAACCTTTCCAAATTTGGTCTGATGAAGACTATATGTTTTTATTTTGTTCCGCTAAACAAATTATAAACATAATGTTAATTCTCTAAAAACTGCAATACAAAAAAATATTATTCAGTAGCCTGCCTTTTGACCAAATAGTTATCAGAGCAATATAGAGCATATAAACAGATGCTTTTTGTTCTGCTTCCCATAAACTGTTAAAATAATCCTTTAAGATTAGTCTTTCTTTACACGGACAGAGAGGAACTCACAATATTGGATCAAAAAATGCCAGAGAAGAGGAGAGGCTCACAGACCTCTGAGATTCCTATTACAACCAACACTTTAATCTGTGAATTATCATTCAAGAGGGACGTTTTCATCAGGACGATGACCCGAACGAGCCACAACAACGAAAACGAAAGTGGAGCACTGTCATCGGCCACTGCGCCTAGCCATTCGCAGAGAAAAAAGGACACCCCTCCAGCTGGGTATTGATCACCTGAGACAACATTTCAGCTGTCATCTACAACAAAATCTACAGTAAAGTTAAGTAAAACTCAGGTAATATCTACTGGAAATCACAATTGTCATCAATGAGTAGTAGAGGAAACATCTTTGTGGAAAACCTGTCAATAAATTGAGAGAAACATATCCAGTGGTGCTCAGAGATACAGGAAGGGGATGATTGATTAGGCATGAGTGATGACTTCATGTTTTCAAATTTGGTTTCTTATTGTAATGGGTAAAAAGAGCTGCACGGCATTTGTCTCTGTCTCCCTACCTAACTCCAAACACAGATAGATCATTTATACAGTTTTCCCAATAGGTTTCTGACAATTGCAATATATTCCAATTATGAGTAAATGTACTCTCAATCTACTGTTAGATTAGGAGAAAACATTCACTCAACAAAAAGAGTCTTTACCAGAACATAATACCTTTCTTTAGCGCTGACACAGCACTGTGGTGAAAGGTCTGGATATGTGAGACTAGACAACTTATAGCTTTGGGCTAAATACTAACAATAGCATGCTCACACTTAATGATGATAATGCTAATGTGCTGATCTTTAGTGGGTATATTGTATACCATGTTAACCATTTTGGTGTTATACTGACATTTGCAAATTAGCAGGAAACACTAAGTACAGCTGAGACTGATGAGAATGTCATTAGTTTTGCAGGTATGTGGTCATAAAGCAAAGTTATTTTTTGAATCATGCCGCATTAAAAGTTAAGGTTAACACAGAAGTCAATGCCATCATCCTGTAGGTGACATCAATACCATACGGTCAGTCAAACCGTGGAGACATTTCACTCAGAACCACAAATGTCAACCCCATGGCACTATGGGAAAAAATCAGAGGATCACCAGAGTCTGTAGGATACATAGTCTGGGGAACATGGACGTCTGTATTAATTTCACAGCAATCATCCCAATACTTCAGATATTTTAGTCCGGATGTTGATAACAAATTTCTGAAGTTATGCTCTGTTGGGGATGCTCCTATGGTAAAATCAAATATTATGGCCATCATTTTACAGATGACTAACTGGACGGACAGACATTTCATGCTGTTCCCTCAGGTCATATCAGTTAATGTAGGGATGAAGATTCAGAGAGTGAGTCAGAAAGAAAGTAAAAAAAGAAAGAACTAGGAGTACAAAAGAGTTTTACTTTACTTTTTGAGTTTGAGAGATTAATCTGAGCTGCAGTCTCATTCTGTATCCGTTTGTCTCTCCAGAACAGTTTATGTCAAGCTGTTTCCGTCTCATTATATTTGCCTTTAGTCTGAAGATGAATTCCTGCAGTATTTGCATGTACTGTCATCTTTTTTAGTTTCGCCAACTTCACAGGAGTTAATCAAACCTTCACTGAGCCCCTTTTTCCATTATTGAGATTTTATTAAGCACTTTAATTCGTTTAATTAGTTCTCCAAAAAAAAACCCCATGTTTTTTGTGTTTCCAATTTTTTCTATCATTAAAGTTGTGGGTAACATAAGGACTATTTTATCTATACTATGATTGTAGATGCAAAGCATATAACACCCAGAAAAGCAGCCGTATTCTGCTCCCACAACAAAAGATGAATTGCTGTGCTGTCTGAGTAGTTGAGAAGTCTAGCACTAAATGAGACTGGCAAGAAAATCTTCACATTTAATTGTAAAATGGTAAAGAAATAATGAATATACTACTTCTGCTGAAAACATGAAAATGTATGCTTATGTTTGTCACATTCCATGTATGTTTAAGTCTTTATAATCAGAACATGTTGTGTTTTAAATCCTGAAAAAATAAATACCTTTTAAGTTGAAATAGAGAGTTTAGAAGAAAATGATTTGTATAATTACAAATAATTATAAAAGTCATGGCTTTGTACACTCCCACTACTGCTCTTAAAGATGGTTAAAACTGTAACAGCTATGTTTTACTGCATCTTAGGTTATTTTGTGTATGTGCTGAATGTGCAAACTTCCTTTCATGAAACACAGAGATGAGGTGAGTCAAGGTGAAAAACAATTTCTCCTTGTTGAGTTTCCTTATCAAAAAGTAAATCAGTCAGTGCAAAAAGGATCCTAACTCAATATGAGGAAAAGGTCATGAATATTTTCTAGTATCTAGTGAATGACATTCACAAAAAAAAAAAAAAATCCTCCATGTGTAGCTTTATTTATAAGTTTGACAAGAAAATGATGGACAATGTCCAGGGGTGTTATGTGGAAAAAATAATTTGCTTAGTTTCTAGTGTTATCGGTAAAAACAAATTGCACTATAAATGCAAATGTAAACGTATTGCTCAGACCGTTAATCACTGTCAGAAACATACAATCTTACCAAACATGCAAAATAAACAAACTGTCATGGGTTTCCCACTGTACAAATACTTTTAGCTGATGATGTAATTAGGATAAACTAGGCAGTTGTCATCTATTTATTCCGTGTCTGCCTCAGTGGGAAATAAAGGCCTCAGAATGATAATTTATGTATTCAACAGATAACAGAAAAAAAGGGTTTGTTAAGCCCAATGTTTTGGACCTCTTATGGTTCCAAATTATATGAGAATATGTCTCCACAAAGAAATTGTTCTTATTAGAGCTCAAATTGCTTTCATATCATAGTGGTAAATGTGTCTTTGATACTGACATGTGTCCAGTTTAAATCACTATCCCAGTGCAGTTTACTAAAAACTGAGTGGTGGTCTATCATCATCTCACAATTTCATTCACAGCATTTCTATTTCCTGATTTTTGCCATTAGCTCTAAACTCCTCCATGCTCCATGGTTTAAAATATATCCTCCATTTGTGAAATGTCACATTTCACCATGTCTCCAATTTTCAGTTTGACTCCCTGAGATGCTAATGCATGTATGAGTGCAGTAACACTCCCAGAAGGGGGGGGGGGGAATTCACTTGTTAGCGTGCAGAAATGGCTCAGGGGAGAAAGACCATATTTCAAATTTGACTGGCTGTTTAAGAGGATATGGAGCTGCTTTTTTCACACTAACAGAATATAAAAAAGGTATGTGGTAGCAGAATTTCAGGTTCAGGGAGGTTGTGGGACACAAAAAGACAAGAAATTATGGAAAAAAGTTGCAGTAGAAACTTACAAATTCATCTAGATTTACACCTAATCATCAATTTAAAGAAACAAAAGTATGGGTCAACATTAAAAACATGATACCACTTTCATGTCCATTAAATATGAGCCCTGTTAGCTGAACAAATAAAAAGGTGATTACAGCAAATTCATGGTATATACACCATGTGTTTACAGCATGTACTCATCGTTTCAAAGAGAAACTAGGGGAGCATGGAAATTGTAGTGACCAAGATTCAGGGGAAAACAATATTTAGGATTAATTAACAATTTTGTTGTATCTTGAAGTAGAAGAAAGTTCAGTTTGAACTGTGAGAACCAGCAGATGTTAACAGAGAGGTGCACAGAAAAGGAAACAGAAATGGACACAAAGAGGGAAATTATAATATGCATTTACTTCAAAAGATTTAGAAGTTTTTGTCTTTACGCAAATATTCCCAGTGTAGTATCTTATTCATCTCATTAGAGGTTTGTTTGGTCTGTACAGTGTATATTCAACAGTGAGATGACATCAGTTAGGAATAGTTGGATTATAGCACATCGCTCTGTCAGGGGGAAAGAATGAGAACTGACATGCTGGGTCAAAGAGGCAGAGGCACAAGAGGAGCTGGTAAAAAGCTGGAGGGGAATAGTCCAGAGGTGTGGAAAAGAAGAAATTTATATTCATCAGAAGAGATCTTAAAGTGACTCTTTGAGAGGAGGGAAGAGGATCTGAAGAGAGGTTTACGTCAGGCAGCATCACAGAAAACTGGAGTTCATGCTGATCTGCACCACAGTTCACCGTGATGTGATGTGAAGTTTATAGTCAGTCAGCACAGCAGGCAAAAAAACAAACTAAAATATTTATTTATTTACTTTTTCTTTTATTGCAGTTTCAGCCTCAATAAACTAAAAAAACAAACATCATTTTTGAATTTGCTTGAAAATTTTATCTAATGCCCACAAAATATATACATGTTGGCAATAACCAGTTCAAAAATTCAAAAGCTGGACAATAATAGATGAGATACGATGAAGATTTGTTTCAGAGTGCAGAAGCCACAAGGTTGTAAATATGGTCAACCCCTTTAAATTGGAAAATGAGTGAAAACAGCAGGTGTCTGATGATGGAGGGAGTGAGAGGTAAAAGGGCAAATATCAGCATAAAAGGTCAGATGTATCATGGGGAGGTGGCAAATATATGTCTCTAAAAACAGCTAAAACATACAGGAAATCACCAAAGAAAGGCCAACATATATATACACTATAGATTACAAGATTTAAACCACATCCATGTCTGTAAGTTTAATATGAAGCAACAGCCAGCAGCTGGCTATCTTAGCTTAGCACAAAGACTGGAAGCAGAAGGAACCAGCAAGCCTGGCTCTGTCAAAAGAAAAAAAAAACTGCCTCAAGAGCACCTCTCAAGCTGGCAAATAAACATGCTTTATCTTGTTTGTTTAATAAATACAAAAACAGTCTGAATACAAAGATTTGTTGGTAGAAATCCAGTAGGTAGAGAAGATGAGACCTGGAAGAACCCCATTAGAGTCTGATCAGAGATGGATGAAAAAGTAAGTACTGTTTTTTTGCTTAACACGGCCTTTAAGTGGCGTCCTGTTTGCAGTGAGTCTATTTGAATACCCCACTGATTGAGTAATCATAACCCGATAAGTATAAACTTCCTGATATAGCCCTGAGTTCACAAGATATGCTGCCATTTGTCAGAAGAATGGAAGTTACGGTTCCTTAACATTACATTCTCAGACACCGACAAAAGTGAATGAATGCATTCTCGTTGAGGGGAAGATCGCATGGAAACAGTGTTCTTTACTTAAATGCCAAACATATGACATATTTAACTTACTAGGTGACCCAAGTAGGACAAGGATAACACAAGTGCCAAATTAACAATGAAGAACAGGACATTGGTCACTTTCAGCTGGACACTTACAACTTTCAAAAATGTGGTGTTGGTCTGAGAAAGGCAGCGGTTGGTAAAGAATTACATCTTCAAGGATTTGGGAATTTATTAAGATATAAGCCTTATTTTTTTTTCTGGATAGAGAAAGTTTTAATTAAGTGTGTTAGAAAAGGTTGAATATGGTTGTATGATGCATTAATGTGGTATTCAGTTCAGGGGTGGTGAGCTGTTTAAAAATGTTGAATTCAATGGAAATTACTTTTACATTTTCTTATCACTTGTATTGTCTTCCTCCTTCTCATCCCTAAAATGATGCTGAGATGCAGGCAAATTAAATAACCTTTTATACAAAGGAGGGACCAGAAGGAAATGTCTATTTATCAGTAACCCAGCAACACTTGAACGCCACTACTAATGTCAAAAATACAGTTGTACAAATATGTTTTTAAGACGTCATCTGTTGTTACTTCTCTAACTGAAGGTTTTTCCGGTTTAGAGAGCAGTGCAGCATTATGTTGTGATTCATTGCAGCTATCAAACAGATCGATGGTGACGTCAGTGTCATCTTGTCTTTTATTCTCGAAGACTCGAGAGTTAAGAGTGAGGGCTGTGAACAAGAAAAGTGAGACCTTGTTGGTTGAGTCAGGTCGCTGAGAGACCATAAGGTTTAATAATGAAGGTATTTGACATGTGCAATTTAAGTCCTTGAAAATTTGCCGGCAACGGAGGAGTTGCAGCGTGAGCGGCAAACACAGACACGAGCTTTTCAAAGTAAGGGAGGCAAACGGCAGGAAGGCAAAAGATTGAATTAAAATATTCTCAGGAATCTCAAATAGGGCAGGAAGAATATAAAAACCCTGTTATTGAAGTAGAGAGAGCTGAAGAGGAAGGCTGTCTTGGTAGACAAAAGGAAGGTGATTCAACTGAATACAATCTCAAGTGTTTCTTATCTAAGGTTAGTGACTCATCCCTCTTCCTCCCCTCTCTCTGCCCGTGCTTTTACTAAAATAAAAAAGTTTCAGGATGAGCTGGATTCCTTTTTGTTTTCTTAGACCCTGACTGTAATCTGAGACCGAGTTTACATCCACATTTTAAAAATCTAGCCCACATAGACGCTACATAGTGTTTACAGTAACCTAGATTAACTGTTATCTTGGGTTTGGGATAGCTGAAGAACTAAGAATATCAGAAATATTTTAGTTTATACAGCCAGCCCTACTATGGATACATTTTTTGTTTACAGAACATTGAAGATAAAGCGCACTGTTAGAGAAGAGTAGGAGGGCGTTCTATTATTCTCGCTCTTTGAATTGATGACAAATGCAAAATGTTGTGAAATTGTACAGATTATTCTTGTAAATACCAAAGATGTCATGGTGCTCTCTATGTGGCTCATGAATTAATATTGTTCGCCCTGGGCTTTCGGCAGGGTTTCTAATAATTTTCTGATGTCCACAGGAGGTGATGGAAAAAACCACCAGTTTGATGACTTTAAAATGTCCATTTATATGCAAGCAACACATTAAATCTTCAGTCAGTGTCTACCCAAAGGCTTGATTGTATGCAAATAAACTTCATATCAAAATGCTTAGAGCTTTATTAAAAAAGGGAATAAATGAAACTATATAAATGCCCTGAGCTAATAGCATAAAAACTCACAGCACAATTCTTTGGCACCTAAAAGTTTGTTTGCCTCAAAATTAATTACTCCACAAACACAGCATGATTGAATAACAGTTATTTACATTAAAAATATTGTCATTTGCTTCCTCGAATTTAATTTACTATGGAACATTTGTCAAGTTTTGATAAATAAATGATGATAGAAACATATAACAGAGACAATGTTCTTTATGCATGATGCATCTATTGCACTGTTTTGCTGCCTTGTCTGTTGAAGCACTTTGTAAACCTTGTTTTTAAAAGGTGCTATATAAATAAAGTTATTATTATTATTATTTACATAAAGTGAAAAAAGATGTGTTTACCTTTGTGCTCGTCGCTGAAGTGACTGAAGTAAGTGGGGCAAGTTATTGTAACAATCTCTCCGACGCTGGCTGAAGGCCAACAGGCGATGATATCCCACATGCCTTGGCAACCTGCCAGGAGGAGACAATAATTAACATGGCATCACTCACATCATGACAGACAAAGATAAATGCCTAAATCATCTGCTTAACATAATACGCAGCAGCATTTTTAAAGTCTTAAAGCATTGACAAAAAGATTATAATAGATATGTTGGTTTATGTTACACATTTTGTACAAAATTCTGAGTTAATCTATATTTTCTCTAATTTCATCAAATAGAATTGGGTTCTTTAAATATTGCACAACATTTTAACAGATAAACATGGGAACACAAACAATCTTAGGGTTTACATCCATCTGCTTTAAATCCAATTCAACGACATTTCGTCCCTCATATCTGTGCAGGCTGGTTGGAAACAATGTCAAATTCCAAATTAACTCTAAAATACACTGCACTTTAGAGGAACTACTTCTACTTTTTTGTGACTGCTGTGTATTTCCATTTATTCAAGTCATGTTTTATAAAGGCTCAGAAAACCTTTTACTCCTTCATTTATTTTTGGTCCAATTTCATTCCCCTTATCCTTGTCAATCTAACTCTCTATTAAACTAGCATTTGGCTAAAAAGGTAAACCTGCACCACCACTTTACTGTGGCGTCTACTGAGGCATCGTACATTAGACAGGTTTTCTGTGACTGAATGTAGAATCACATTGCTATTTTACAGTTTATTGCAATCGTACACTTTCTTTGAAATCTTTTCTGTTTTTGAAATTAAAGTTAGATACACCGTGCCGAGTATAAAATAACAAAAACACAAGCTATAAACCATTTCTGAGACGGATTGATTACAGAGGTTGAAACACTGATTGAAGCACAGTCAGGAACAATTTCTGTCAGAGTCTAGACAGCCTCTTCTTTAATTCTGCACAATCAGCCTGTTGAGGTGTGTGTGTGTGTGTGTGTGTGTGTGTGTGTGTGTGTGTGTGTGTGTGTGTGTGTGTGTGTGTGTGTGTGTGTGTGTGTGTGTGTGTGTGTGTGTGTGTGTGTGTGTATTGCTACATTAACGCTGGACACCAGAATACATAAACTGTCAAGAAATATTCATTACTATGCCTCTTTTTTTCCAAGGAACACAAAGGAATTGCAGGACAATCTCTGTATTTAAATTGTTGCTTTACCACAGTCTGTGAACATATAGTTCCTCACGAATGCACACACTGCTAATTCATTTATTAGAGATGTGACCTGTGAGTGCTACCTTCCTGTTGAGGAAGCAGATAGGGAAAAGAGGGATGAGGGTCATTGCAGAGATAAGGAGGAGCGCTGTTTGTGTATATTCACTTAATGCACACTGCAGTATGTACAGTATCTCATTTTTAAAAACGAGCCCATATGGAGATATTACTCTGTCTTTCTGAGGCATGTTTATTCAGAGTAGAGGTCGGACTCTGTATATACTATTTTATATATTCACATACTCCACAGAGATAGTGGGAGAACCAGTGGATGTTCAACTCTCCCTTCAATCATCATGACAGACAGTGATGTTATCATTAAATAACTTCATGTCCTTAATATCCAATCATGATTTCCTTCAAGGTTATTTTTATGCTTTTACCTTATAATGTAGTGTTCATCAGGAAATAGTCTTATCCTCACTGGCTTTCATGGCTCTGCACACTCACACAGGTGATTTTAATTATTGGTGCTGATTAGACCTCCATTCGGGCCCACAATGCAGTGCTCAACATGCGACACCACGTCTTTTAGGGATGATGAAAAATTACTATAATACGAAAGTGTCTCCGCCTATTCTAATGAAAAATGATTGATAGCACTCATTATTCTGCTTTGTCTTTAATTTTGGAGATAATCACGCTTTTACATTTAATTACAGCACAATGCTTTGGGTAATGTCAACAGTAAGTAAAATGTTACCATGGAGTTGTATTAAGCTTTGGACTCCAACTTGAGCCTCTCTTAGTCTGTGTAGCAGATCCTGTTTTCATGTACATACATATATCAGTTGATTACTGACACTGAAGAAAACTCAAAAATGTGATGATTCTCAGGAAAGCTGTGTATTCAGAGCATCTTTTTTCAATTGTTTTCCAAGCAGATTTGTGAACATATATTTGTCACGCAACATCTAGGGTAATGATACCCTTAAAAATTGTAAGTCGACGCTGAATCTTAAAATGTGTGTATCATGTCTGTGTACAAATTGTGGCAGTTGAGTCTTAGGGTTTAACTTGTCTTTCACCGCACGCAGCATCTTTGCCTCAAGAGATGTCTCTCCCTCCAATAAAACCCTCTGGTGAAGCGCAGTTTGAAAACCTCTATTTCAGAGTAAACTATGTTTTGTCTGTTAGGGAATAGTGTAAGAGTGAACAAGGGAGTGTTTCTGGACTCAACAGAGGTCAATTAAAATCTGTACAGCAATAAAAATGTTGAAGGTGTAATTTGTCCCATCTAACAAGCTGCAAGAAAACTAAGGGAAGAGTTAGGAGATGACATTAAAACAGTTACACCCAAACACTCCTAAGAAAAAGTCTCATATAGGCACAAAAATATAAATCACCATCTTCAACTCTTTCTATGATATGGATTCTTTACTTTAAACTAAGACGGGATTGTAATAGTCGTCTGAGGTAAAGTCAGCAAATGTATTTCTGACAGCTATAATAGTGAGTCATCTATAAACTGCCACACTGTATTACCTAACCTCACTACTTATTTACTCATTGTGACTTAATTTCCTCTAAATAGCCAACTAATCACCCCAAAAAGAGAGAGGAAAATGTGTTTTTTTGAGAATAACCTGAAGAGACGTTCCCAAAGAAGGTATTCTCACAGCGCTCTCTCTCCAGCTCGATCTCGTTCACCACGTCACACATCTGAACCGATAAAACCTGTGGAAGAGGCAGAAAGCACTTTTAGGTGTCATGACTCGAACATGCTTCCATCGCACTGCAATTAGGCGCTGAAAGAAGTCATTTTCAGTGAGGTTGAGGTCAGCAGACGGATTACATCCCAGTGAATATGTACCAGTAAATATTTTATTCAACATTCCCTTTAGCCCCTTTCTGCAGCGACGACCTTTCATGCCATGTTTTCCTATTTCACTGAACCCCTGGCTAATAATACACAGAAATGTTCTCTATGTCTGAAATCCCTCTTGCCTGGCAAATAGATGCTATCATAGAAATGGATTAGGAAGTGGAGAAGGGAGCCACTGAGTAATCTGCCGCGATTGTTCATCTGTGTCAACGAAAGGCTGAGAAATGCGGGCTGACAGCCGCTGGCGGAGAGCCTGCGGGTCAATGAAAATGTGTAAGACGAGCAGCGAGGAGCTTGAGAAGGTCAGTGGAGATGAAGAGAGGGAGCGAATTCATGAACTCCCAAGAAGGAGCTTTACCACGCTACCAAAGCCACAACACATACAAGACTCAAGGCAGTAAAGGTCAAAGAAGAGAAGAGGGATGCAGCCAAAAAGAGCATCATTTATTAATACAATTCGTGTTCTGCTAATTGGTCCTTATAGATGTCTTTATTTGTCTGTCTCATGAGCCGCCAACACCGAGGTGCAGCTGTCGAACATGAAATGATCCTCATCAATCATCCACAAATGCCCCGTTTAGCTCAGGGTTGAGCTCCCAATACACCTGACGCTGATGTAAACAGCAGTCTGTAGCAAACTGGTCACCTCAGATAAGACAAACACACCAAACAGCCATTAATGAAAAAGGCAAACCTTTGAGAGCAACAGTAACGTTCTTCTTCTTAATGTCTCTCACAGCCTTGTTGAGCATATGCATAGCAGTGCAATGACTCAATGTAACGAGGCTGAATAAACCCAGAAGAACGCTTGGTTTGTCATTTACAACAAGGAGTAAGCGCACTATTAGCAAGCCTGTTGCCTCTGTGATATCTTTTTGTGCAGGAATAGTTAAGAGCACGAAAACACACAAAATAGTATTTCTTCAAGGAGCAGATGATGCAGTGCTTCTTCAGAGACTCAATTCCAACGGTATTACAAAGTCACCTAACAACCTAACATGGAGAATGTGTGAGAATTATTCAAATTATTCAAATTCAATTGACAAAATATATATTTATATATGGAGAATGAGTTACTTTTAGGTCAAATCTGATAAAAGCCTAGTCATGAAAAATACAGAAATTAATCCAAAAATTATTCTATAAAACTCCATATTAAGCAACATTGTGCAGAAATGTGTGTTAACAGGATTTTTTCTGCTTACTTTATAAGTTTTTGTTTGTAGAAAATCTTATAATTATGATGACATTGCAAATTTCCCCGCTGCGGGACTAATAAGGGATTATCTTATCTTATCTTATTAAAGTCATGGGAAGGATCTCAAATGCAGATCATTTTCAGTGATTTATTATTAAAATTCAGCTTACAGGCAGGTACAGGTAGACGGGCAGGCAGGTGCAGATGCAAGTACAGGTGGAAAAACTAAGGCATGAAATAATGATATAACATAGCAACTTTGAAGAACTCAGTACAAGTGGAGACGAACTCGTATATGTACAACTGGGCTGATTAGGTGAAACGGGAAGCAGGTGTGTGAGGAAGGTCAGGCAACTGAAAGCCTGATGTGGAAGCAGAAAATGGCCATGAACAAGTTTGGAAAAGCAGATTGTGACACATGTGCAGAAGTTGATAATAGAAGTCATGTTTCACATTCATCTTTTTAAGTTTATCTGTGCTGAACTTGAAAGTTGTGTAAAAACTATTATGACTTTGTCAGCTACTGGACTTGCTGCATCATGATTACAATGGGACTACTGTGTTTAGGTTTGGTCTCTCTTCATTTTTCCTATATATATGAGGTCACATCAGAAACAAGTTATAAGCAGAGTATTATAAGTTCCTAAAATATGTCTTGATGGGACCTTTAAATCCTACATATAGGGGCTCAATGATTTGGCTCAATGTAAGGCTGATTTACTGAAATACTGCTGTAACTACGTCCGTTAACTACAGCCAAATGAGCTGCTTAAATGTAAGCATTACAGCATTGCATCAAGGGCATTAGTTACCTGTCGCTAAACAACAAATAGCTATGTGATACCTCCATGTTATCACTTCTCAACACAGCATTTCTGAGCCTCAGTCGTTGCCTCACTCACTCTCTCCCCCCAACGGATGAGGTCATTTTGACATTATCACAATCCACAGAACTTTGCTCACAGGAGACTTTGCCTGCAACCGATTACAGCAGAAAATCCAACATATCCTGAAGTAATAGCAGCAGCACAGGCCGGGAGGCAGGAGTTTAATTCGCCAACATTATCTGTGCAGAGCAACACAGATGGAGGAGGAAATCTCATGTTGGTCAGACCCTTTGGTAACCTTATTTTTCTTAAGCATGAAATTGATTATAGGGCAGCGAAACGCGGAGCACTCAAGAGAGGATTTAAGTCCAAAAGACCCTCAGAGGGGAAGGTTATACTTTGTGATCACAGTGAACTTAAAACGGAGAACATTCTACAACCTGTTCAACCTGGTCTATCAGTGAGTTCACTGTGCACAATATGATACAACATCAGCACTGTAATTCTAATATAATGTAGAGCTTCTGTTACATGATTTAAGTACAAGTAAGATTAATAAAATAAAAAAATAAAAAAATAAAAAAAAATAATATATATATAATATAATTAAACGATAAAATTATATGATCCATCATCCAATCCTGGATTATTCAAAAGAATCAAAGAAGGCGACCACATGACCTCCAGGGGTTTTTGCACATTTGATAGGGAATTTGCACTTTAAAGAAGGAAGGAAGGAAGGTCCTGAATTATTGTTGTGTAGAAGATCACCGAGTCAGGATTTAGTTTTATGATCTTTACTATTTATGTTTTGAACTTAAATGTCTTGCTGTTTATAGGCCATAACAGAATAAGTGTGGGCCACATGTTTTTATCGGCAAACCCAGAAGTTAGCATCGCACTGGTTCCCTCTGTGGTAACGCAACTTTAGGTTACTTACACGTTTTGTTCAGAAGTTAAAAAAAACATTTGGCTATAAAAGGAACTACAGTTGCATCATTTCACGTGACCACCACTAAACTAAAGATGGAGTAGTCCGCTCGATGACATTTAGCATCCTCATTAAACCGCTTGTTAGCAACGGCCTTTTTTAATTCACCACAGACCCTATTTTATATATATATATAACATAAGTGCAAAAATGCTAAGTAATTTCTTGGTTGTAAGACGTATTTCTGCAGCACTCTTTTATCCAACCATGGACAGCATATTAACACAACAGAGCTTGAGATAGATATTTCTATATAGATATTTCTCTTTTAGCTGGTGAAAGACCATAACAGAGCTAAAAGGAGAGAGAATATTGAACTTACTTTCGCCAGGCAGCCAGAAAACAGACTCCAAATAAATTGTTTTTTATTGAATGTGAAACAAGGCAATTGTTTGCTAACATGTTAGCCATATCGACAGTCAGCTTGTTCTGCTGCCCCCCAGTGGCCAAAAACAGCAACACAAAATTGGGCCCAGCCACAGTGGAAAACAAGCAGAGGTGTAAATAATAAAATTAACGATGGCTTCCTCCTTTATTTTACATGCTGACTCACTGTCATACTGCCACACTTGAATATAAAAGAGCCATCTTTAAAATGATTAGTAACACCTGTGCTTTTTTCCTATGACAGGTCAAAATGTCTGCTGTGAAAAAAGCCTTTATTGTGCTGCTTGTATAGTGTGTGGAACAGATTAAGACATTTTTCAATTAAGGCAAAGACTGTGATTTTATCCAAACTCTAGCTAACAACCAAGATTAACAGTTTAATTTGATATGAAAGTTGGGTGTTGTTTTTGTTACTTCTATCTTCTGGGAAATGCAAACCACTGGCAACAAACCTAAAGTTTCCCTAATGCTGCATAAACAGTAGAACAACTGGAACAAAGTCCCTCATCAGGGGGGAATAGACATGATACTGGAATGTGTGCATGGACTTGTACTGTAGGCTGCTGGATCAAGCTCTCTTCATTGCATGGAGATAGTTTATTGGTTCATATATACTAAGCCTGCATTTTGTGAACAGAGCCAGAACACACAAAGAGGGAGACCAATGATAACAAAATAATCACATTTCCTCATGTATGAAGACACAACAGACAGGGGAAAGGTCCTGTCCAGGTGATGTATTCTTGAGCTTAAAAAGCTGATGACAAATATAAAGTATCTATCAGTTAGAGATGTTGAAAACTTATAATTGATTATATTAATACTTTGGAGAGCCATGGATTTTGCTGTAGTGGGCAATGAATAATAATGTCAATCCCAAACTATGCAGATGATAAGTGGGCCTCTGCAAAGCCTTGGGGACACACAAAGTGTCTCCATGAGCAAAACATCACATAAATATCTGCCAACTTTGATAGTTTGTTAGCAGAGAGCTCATCGCAAGGGGCTGCCAGGCACGCTGCTTCAGGTTTTTAGTGATTGTTGTCATTTCAAATGGCTGCCAGTCTTGCTTTGTTTGAGTAGAGGATAACGATCAAATAAAAAATGAGGCGAGCTGACGGGAAAATTAAAGGAAAAGCTTGTGTCTGTGTGTGGCCGCACAACGCAGTAATGTGTTTATCCCCATCCTACACTTCACTGGAGAGCAACATCTGTATCATGCGTGTAACTCCTCAGCCTCATGTGGTTTCACTTGGGGTTCATTAGCCAGTGAGCTAAGTGTGTGAATTGGAGACAATGTGATTTAACTATTGTTCTTCCAGCCAAACAAACATAAAGACCAAAATACCAGTGTGTTAGGTTCCAATAAAAAAAAATATTGTGAAAAAGGAAATACAGGTGAATATTTTATAAACTGAGTAAGTCCAAAGTCCAAATATCATGTTATGTATTGTTTGTTTAATCAGAGCACAGACAGACAGTGATAGTTTATTTATATAACTTGCAATTAACATGCTGTTTAATAATGAATTAAAAGGATATTCCACAAAAATAACAAAAAATAACTAAATTAAAAAAACATAATGGCAATTGCTTTTGCTAAATGACTTATAACAGTAGCTAGGTTTGCATAATTGGATGTCTGCTAAGCTAAGGTATCTAAAATGCTTTAAAAAAAATGTTTTTGTTTTTAACAGGGGGTTTCATGTTTGTAAAGAGGTAGGAAGGAGAAGTCATTCTCGCCCACCCTCCTATCTTCTCTTCTCCCATCTGCATTGTGGTAAACAGATAACGGTGACACTCAGCAGCCACTGACATGCACTTTTTAAATCACGTATGGGACTTTCTGTGATCTAAACATCACATTTACTGTCTAGAAATATTGATAAAACATGTCAGATTATTGTGTATTTGTAAAGCAGACACCTAGGATCGGGAAAGCAAAGGAAAGTAGCACATTGTCACTGTCTTGGTGCCTATAAGAGTGACTAAAATATATCAACAAATCACTTATCTGGTTGATCTTTTAAAGCCAGTCATCTGAGTGCTGTCAGAAGGGAGGCAGAAGACATTTCCACACATTTGATGTTGGTCTATTCTGCCTGGAAAGAGCTTCAGTGAAGGCCTTAAAGGAAGCCATGCTGAGTATCAAATCACTAAAATGCTGAGTATCAAATCACTAAAATCCACCCAAAGACACAACATGTAACATAGGTCAAAATGTAAAACTTCTTAAAATCAAACTGATTTTCAAGTTCCTTTCTCATATTTCTGAAATTGTAACAAACAGCATTGTCATTCCTCATCACTGAAATCACACTGATGGCAGTCAAAGAGATGCAGAAGTCAGGAGTTGTGTGTAGCAAGAGGAACAGCAGCAAAGCACTTCTGACCATTCTTAATAGAGATAAAAGCTTTCTGGAAAATAAGACGTAACTGCAGATGACACTTTGTTTTAGCCTAATGAAAAGACCAAAATCCCAAGGCAATTTATGGCAGTCCATTGGGTTTTCTTATCGTGCAACCAGATGGATTATTTCACTTTAAATTAAATAAATCCCAAAACATTGTTTATTTAAGTCCAAAGATCAACACAAGTGAGCACCCTCATGTGCATACAAAATTCCCTGCAGCAAAGCACTACTGCACTGACGTAAGTGGAAATGCTCAAAGCAATCCACGCCAATAATCTAAACCCAGAGAGAGCACAAATATAAACTTACAAATCGAGAATGTAGTTTGGTTAAATTGCTGTGGCCTAGGCTACATGGAAGAGGAGAGTTATTTATGAGATTAACTTAATTCTGTTTATAGCTGTAATCACCAGATAATAATTTTCTAGCATATTAAAATAAATGCATATAGGCTTCTTCTTTCCAATTGCAAAGGCTTCTAATCAACTAATTATCAGATTTTCAATCAAATTGAGATCTTAGCTCTCAAGTTAAAAAAAACCAGTAGGTAATAAACCTCTCTGATATAAAGGGATTGAGCTCAGACAACATGTAAAAGCGGCTAAACTCAGACACACATGGGAAATGTTATGAAAATCTAAAAATGTAAATGTTTAGTTTGGAATGAAATATGTTTCTTAGTTCTTAAAGTCAGATGTTTCAGGCACGAGGCATCATGGATTGATATATAAAATAAATGTAAAAGTACAATTGCTTAAAAAAGGTCAAAATGCAAGATTATATATCACTATACATATTCAGGAGCTACACACTTTTTACATTGTACCAATAGATTACTGCAAAATAGATGGATGGAAAGCCAGATTTTGGAGCGAGCTTCCAACTAAGACAAAAACACATCTAAAATTGGCTGTAACAAAGGTTTATCTTTTGCTCAGTGTAGGAAGTGATTTTATAAAACTAAAAGCCCCTCATTTTAGTTGACTCTTCACCACACACAATTAAAAACTTTTGAAATAAAACACAAAATATTGTTGAATGCAACGATATCCTACTTACTTTTGGCAAATGTCCGTAAAACAGCAACAGAAAGAACAGCAGTGGGGCATCCATATTGTCTTTTAGTTTGATAGTTTTCTTATTAAAGGCTCCTCGGTGTGTACAAAACTCCTATTTGAACACGTTAAAGTGCGTGTGAAGAAAGCAACGCTGTGTTTACGTGTGTTCATTAGTGTGGGATAAACCGCTGCTGCCGCTCCATCGGACTGCGCTTCTCTCTCTGTGCGCTCCTCCAGCAGGAGAGCTGCATCTGTTTGACTGACTGAGCCAATCCTCCACCTCTCCGCCTATCACAACCCCCACACCACCTTTAGGGAGGCGGTTTGTTATTAATGCTGTCTGGCTGCTGATGTTGGACCAATGTGGTTATAGAAGAATGATGTAATTAAGAAGACACTTTTAATTGTTGTTGAACCCTTGACTCATCGTGATATCAGTAGCCAGGCGTCCAATCAACTGTGATGCAGTTTTTTTTAATACATTTTAGGAACTTCTGGCAAAGAAAATGTGTTTTTTCCATGTTAGGATTTCATCGAGATAAGCGGTAGGTGGCGCTAATTCTCCAGTCAGGTGCCGTTTTACCAATGCAGAAGAAGACAATTTATGAAGAAGACTTAATTAGAAGAGCTGCAGTCTAATCTAATTTTTTTTTACTTCTTTAAAAAGTTAGTTGGAAATGCACCTAGTTATTTCCAACAAATACAGAAGGAGTGAAGTAGTCTGTAGAGCTGGTGCGATTTTGTACATAAAATACAAATAAACATGACCTTGAAACATTTATCAACTATGGTGCTTTGAATAGTCTTGGAGCAATTGAGTTCTTCAATAGACCAGTTTGGAGATATGATGTTAAAAATATGGAAAACCATGACAGTCAGTGGCAGAGAGCTAGAAGGTCTTCCGGGGGTCCATCAGCTCTTTACATAATGTGGCAATAAAGCTGTATGATTTGTGAGGCAAGGACTCGCAAACATATAGAGAGGCCTCCTTTGAACAGATGCTTGCTTTGCATGATAAAAAGTCCATTATCCAAATTGCACCGGCGCATCCTCTTGAAACCACTAATGCATAAAGATGAGAAAGGTGTAATCAGGATTAAGATGTCGTGCAAATCCTAAAGTCAGGCATCAACAAAACATCAAAACAGAGAGAGGAGAAGACAGATTTTGTGTCCACCACTTTGTTCATCTGGGAATTGTCATTTATGTGACTCAGGTGCAAAGAAAATATGAGGAGGGTGGTGACAAGTCAGCTTTAGTGGGTCAAGCAAAGGGTGGTGAAATTATCTAAAGACCCCTCGCAGCACCTCTACATCTGTCACAAACAATTTGTCCACTGCACATCCATCCTGGATTACTGTCTGCAGCATCAGTCGTCCATCTCCTCCATCTTCTTCACAGTGTCCAACGCTCATGCTGTCAGTGTCACGGATGATCGACCTCCGCTCACAGCTGACCGGACCTCACAGCACAGCTTCATACTCAGTCTCTGTGACAGGCCGAGTTCACCCTGCGAGGCATTTCTCGACATGAGCCCGCCCATTAATATTGATGGGCGATGTGAGATCACAGACTACTTTTGTTGTGTGGCCTCACTTCATGGTCCAAGTCTATCATGCTGCCTTCTGGAGATGCTGTGGCAGGTCTGGTCCATACTGAAGAGGCAATTAATGATAACAAATGACATAACTAATATAATATAATATTATTGACAGTATATACAACCCAGTTGCCAGAATTAAATGTTGGCTTTATGTTTCTGCAAACCACAGTTTGGTGTTTCTGAACCAAAAAATAGGTTTCAACATTTAAACATATGTATATATCAACGTTATAGTGTTTTAACCACTTGTGGCACTTTTTTTTTGTCTCTGTGCGTTAAGGTTCAGGCTACAAAACTACTTAAATTAGATTTAGTGAAAAGTCATGTTTTGGGACACAATAAGAACATTGCTTTTGGATTTAACACAGAACACAATTATCATTCTCCTGGGTAAAAGTTTCATGTTTGGCCCATGCAACTATGGACCCCAGAACAGACTTACATGGACCTTGATTTAGTGTATTTGTGATGCATCAAAAGACACTTAATCCAGGGTGACAAAAAACTTTAAACTTAATTGACAATGTAGTTTTGATGTATGGGAACATAATTTATAGGAGATCCGGTTGGGTATCTATTGACGCCCAACAGCTATTGTTAGCTTAGCCCAGGTGACTGACTGCATGCAGCACTCCTGTCGATAACCACAGGGTTACTTGTGAATGAAGGCAAAAGCTTCAGTAGTCTAGTAACCATGTAGATACAACATTAAAATAAATGACTGTTAGGGGCCTTTTATTACTTGGTAGGGGCTATTTGCATCTACTTTTTTATGCTTAAGTGTTTTATATTTAACTATTCTGGGGTGCCATATGGACCACATAAGAACCTACAATAAAATGAAGAACCACTTATTGAAAGAGTGTAGCCAACTGTATAAAGTTAGAAATGGAGCGAGAGGGATTTATATAAATCATTTGAATGGTAATTTTGATTCTATCTCTTTCCATTTTGATGGCTATCAGGGAACTTCTCACCAAATATTAAATGCCCTTCATCTCTTCCTGATAGTTACTGTCAGCCATGTTAATGTGTGATGGGAATAAACCGACTGTAATATAAAACATTACGATTGTGTTATGTGTTTTGCTCACAAAGCGGATCCGAATTTATTTGTATGTTTCAAACAATAAAGCAGGACAATTTAACAGCGTAAACCTGGGGTTGCAATATGTCTGTCAATATTGTTACCCTTGTTATTATGTCCTCACAATACGCGTCCAGTATTCATCCCACCACTGTGGCTATTGTTTATCCTTTGAGGCACTATGCAACATCTCTTATCTGCCTCTATTAAAAAGCTTTAGCTGGAGGTGAAGGTGGGAGCATTAATGTGTGTAGTGTGTATTATTATATTGCTTTGGTGAATGCCATTGTTAGCTTCAAACAAAGTTCACAATAGATCTTGAATAGAGGAAGAGGAAATTGGAAGTGAGTTTCCACACCGGCTTCTTTTTGCTCATCTCACATACATTTTACATTAGAAACACATGCACACATTCTATATCTTTTTGTGTGTTTATATATCATCATATATCATTTTGAAATCCTTTATTGTATAACAACCACAAAGCTGAACCTTAAACATCCTTTTTATACAATGGGAAATTAATACTATTGGGTTTGAATTGGGAGGAGTTTCATTAGTTGTTCAGCTACACAGTAGAGGCACAAAAGAGGGCAGCGATAGCGACAAAACTTGAGGTGAGATTCGAAAGCAGTTGCAAGCTAGCATTAACTACAAAGTCCTTCTGTTTAGGATGCTTGATGCTTCTTCGTGTTGCAGCAGATTATTACAATTATTTGAAAGAATTGCTATCAATCACATCCCAGGAGGAAGAAGAAGGATCAAATTGGAGCTTGCACCCCTCAGGCTTCTTTTTGTTTAGCAGTCTACAAATCAAAGAAATACTCCAAGTTTGTAGCAAATTGTTGAATCAGTACAGTTTTATCTGGGCTGCTGCAATCATTGGGCAAACTGAAGAGCACTTCCTGCCTTCTATGCAATTAAAGCAATTGCTCCAGGCTGCCTCTTTGGTGATGTTCACAGCCAAAAGAGCAGCCTGGTGATGCACAACGTAACAAGTACGCTACCATTTGTGGACGAGAAATACATTACATGAAATCCTTTTCTCCCGGCTGTATATGGACTTCATATCTCAGCTTTTGTGTGGTTTACAAAAGAGATACACTTCCATACACACGGCTCAAGGCAGTTGGCTCTGTGGGAAGTTTTTGCATGTCAGTAATGGAGGTAGGCATTTATGTGTGAGTGCCAAACCTCAATATCCAGCGTTCAGAATGGTCTGGAGGCTTAGGATAAGCTCTCTTTGCTTAAAGGCTCCTCGTGTCTTAAAGGGTAGTTTGCACTTTGGCTTCTGTGCTGTTTGCAGTGGAGATGTTCTAAATCATAATGGAGGTACAATGACAGCAATCACTTGATTTTCTCTGTGGTGAGGTATGGAGGAGCAGCCTGCCAGCTGTGGTACAGACACTCTGCTGTCAGTTTCTTATATTCTAGCAATACATTATCATTGCTGTTTGTCTCTGCATTCACCAAACACAAAGCCAAAACCAGCGGTGGAAAGTAACCAAATACATCCGCTAAAGTACAGAACTAAAGTACAATTCTGAAGTACATTAAATTCAGTGTTTCACTGTAATGTTACATTATACCTCTGCTCTAAAACATTTATAGTGTAAAATATTTTACTCCACCTCATTTATCTCAAAGATATATTTACTGGACAGTATAAGATAAAAAAAAACGTTTTGTTCCATAACCTTATCCATTCCATTATTGTAACCATGACGATTGGGGTCCCCTAATGGTACGTTGGGTATCACATATTTTCCAGGATAAATATTTTGTTATTTTGTCTTTTTGAAGTTACACTGTAATAATTATCCATTAATATAGTTAGAACTTTAGATATATATCACATTTGATCTACATGATTATTGTGGTCAAAATCATTTATGATAATGTTGCAATATCTATGGAAAATGGGAAAATATGGAAAACGACAATAGTGTTATTTAAGAGAAAATGTATTATTTACACAATACTTTGTTTGTGTTAATGTAATATCAATGTTTAAACTTTGTTTATATCACACTTATTGGCCATACCTGTATAAATCAACAGCCCTAAGTAAAATAATTTGGACAGAGACCATTTTGCATCAACAGTGGCTGGGTAATAGTTCCTTTTTCTTTCAAACATTAAGAAAATGTTACTGACAAAACTTAAATACTGTACACATTTCTTTGAATGCAAGACTTCAACTTGTAATACAGTATTTTACAAAGTGGAATTATTTTTATTAAAGTAAAAGATCTGAATAGATATAGCTGACTCAAGTGACAAAGCACACAAACACAATCTGCAATGACTTGATAAGCAGTCTGAATGGTGAAATGACTGCAATGTCTCCTCAAGGACAAACAGAGAGCCTCTTTTCACCAGTTGAATTTACTCTCTGAGTGTACTTGGCAGTAGAAAGTGTGTACTTTATCACTGAGCTACAGCTGAAATCCTTCGTAAGTGATCCAATAAAAAGACATGTATGCTTGATCTGCAATCAGTACAAGAAGCAACTGTCCTGATAAGATGGGAGTATCTGACACTTGGTTGAATGATTCCATAATGATGCCTTCATAGTAGGAGCGAAGTGACTGTACCAAAGTCAGTGTCACTGTATCCTCCTCCTCCAAAAATCCTGACTTTTTCCAGGTACCTCAGTGTCTTAACAGAGAGACGCCCCTCACTCACACCTCCCAGTGGGAGAATTAGTTTGACTGAATGCTATTTCACACTCAGACCTCACCTTCGGCCCCATGTAATCATTGTGTTTCTGGAGTGTAAAATGGTTCTGGCCTTCAAGCGTAATTGGAGGACCTGCAGTTTCAAAATGTCATGAGAAAAATGTGGTGCGGAAGAAAATATAACTCATACTCATAAATCCTTCCTTAAAGGATGTATGGGTTTGATTTATCAAACAGGAATTAAGGAAGTGAACATAATGATGCAGGTTATGTTTTTAAATTTGAACAGTTGTGCTACACACAAGCTTTTAATGGTTGAGATTTTGACCAGTCAGTAAATACATTTATCCATTCATAAATAAAATGCAACTGGGGATCCCTTAACCTTCATTAGGTTGACTAATCATTGGAATTATGGCCTAATAATTGCAAAACTAATGACGTTCCTGTCAGCCTCAGCTCTACTCTGCGTTTAGGGCAAATCAGCAAAAGTCACTACATGTAGTAAATGTTGGGCACATTAAATTATAGTATAGTAATTATAGCATTTAGCTCAAAGCCCTTTTGTGTCTACAGCTATAAAGAGATGCTAGCACGTCTGTAGACTCTTAGTCTTGATAAATAGAGACAATATTTGAGAATATCTCAGTTAAAAAAAAGATTTTAAACTGTGAGTAAAGCTGTTACAAAATTCAAACATCCCCATCACTGCTATACAGACCAGAGGGTTTTGTTTTATATAACTTGTGCTCCATGTAACCTTTTTTTTTTGATTAACCTAATATTCTAGTTCAATATTTGTTCACACAAGCAGGAAGATCTGCATAGAGCACGTTCTACAAGGACACCCGAAGAGCTGCCTTGGCAATCAAAATGAAATTGGTCCATTTCTAAACCTCGGCGCTGCTGAATAAGAGTTGTTGTGCTGAAAGTCTTTGTTCAACAGCTTCCATTTGTCAGAGCTATGACAGTTAAAGGGGTTACATTATAGTCCAGGGACTTGTAATATCACATCTGTGTGATCTGCTTTTCATTCCCCCAATCACCTGCCAAATACAAAACTTAACAAAACTCATAATTAAATTTGGCGGGATAACAGTGCAGTACATCTCAGTTTCAAAGTGAGAAAAGTTTCAACCCATTGCTGAATTTGATCAAGTGAAGCAGTACAATGACAGTTAAAGGGGTTACATTATAGTCCAGGGACTTGTAATATCACATCTGTGTGATCTGCTTTTCATTCCCCCAATCACCTGCCAAATACAAAACTTAACAAAACTCATAATCTTTTACTACATAATTAAATATTGGCCAAGGATAACAGTGCAGTACATCTCTGTCCAGGTTTCAAAGTGAGAAAAGTTTCCAACCCATTGCTGAATTTGATCAAGTGTTATATAGCACATGTGAAGCATTATTTTAGATGTGAAAAATTATTATATAGTATAGACTATACTCAACTGTTATTTTTTAATTATTAATATGTGATGAATTCACATTTTATTGTACAGCTTCATGTTCTGACAGGCAGGGGAAATGTAAATGCAACATCATTTCACATACAGGCACACCTGTCAGACACTGACATATATTCACTTTATTGCCGCATGTGCTTTTCAGATGCATGTCAAATGTAACATAATTCACTTTATTGCCGCATGTGCTTTTCAGATGCATGTCACAATTCACATGTAAAAAGTCATATTTCCCATTTGAAAACACAAGATTCATATTTCAAACAGGCCTTTGGCTGCAACTATCATTATAGCTATTGATTATAGCTTATTATCTTGGTTAGTCAGCAAATAGTTTTGTCTACAAAAAGCCTTTCATTATTTAATAAAGGCCAAGGTGATGTTGTGAAATGTCTTGTTTTGTCTCAGCAGCAGTCCCAAAAACATTCAGTTAACTATTATATATGACAAAAATGCAGCACATCTTCACATTTGAGAAGTTGCAGTCAGTGAATATTTGACATTTGTGCATAAAAAATTATAAAAAATATTCCAAAATTCACATTCATATTCACATTCAGCAAGTTAAAAGTACTTGTCTTCACTTATGTAGAAACATTGTTTGGTACTGTGTATCCCCAGCAATCACACGTACTGGTCTTTCATCTTCACACAATTGAATTAGACTGATTGCGTCATAGATCAATGTTGTTTTGGTGCCAGAGAACCAACTGAACATAGCAGCCTCCTCTTTTAAAACATTCTTTTGGGCCACATCCAGACAAACTATCTGCTTTTTTCTAGTCTTTTCCTTTCTACATGCGTCACACCCTTTATTCATTATCTTCATTTGAACTTTTTTTTAGGTTATTAAAAACTCAATTAAAATGCCTTTGATGCACATCTTTTACTTCCTTTCAATCCAACAGACCTTTCACTTTCAAGTACCATCTGCAAGCTAGATTAATGTAATTGATATTCAAAGGTGTCTGTTTGTCAGGCTCTGCATTTCTTTCAAAAGGCATCGCCACAGCAGCAGCATCTGAATACAAAGCATCAGAAAAACTGTTTTACCATTATGCACCTACAGCCAAACCTACACGCAGAATATCGATGCAAATCTATGATGTCATGTGAATAAATTCACCATGTAATGTGTTTTGTGATTATACATATATATTTTGTATTTTACGACACTATCCCTTCTACCGCATTCTTCATTTAGTTTATGCTGTCGCCTCACAGTGCATGGCCGAGCATACAAAGTGGGACAGAATATAAACTTGCACAGACTTTCATGCTGGCTCTAAATGAAACTATCATTTATCTGTGAGAATTTTTTACGACCTCCTGCTTACTCAACAGGTGTGCAGCAGGATCCAGTTTACCAGAGTAAATGGAGATACTTTAGTTTATGACATTTATCATTGTGCAGACTGTCATGGACCAGGATGCTGAATCAGCACCTAGCAACCACTCTTCACCCATAATAACCTCCGCTTGAGCTGAGGGGCTGGAAGACCGCTTGAGCTACCTGTCACTTCAATTGTGGTCACATAAGAAGATGTGCACTTACTGAATTAACAGTTCCCTGCCTCTCGGCCGCCGAATATGTTGGCACTCATCATTGATCCCAGTCTTTACAAGGTGTTAATGTAATTCACAGGGTTTAAAAATAACAACTTGCCACTGGGCTGGAAATAACCATATTATACAATATTCAGCTTGCTTAACCATCAGCCACCCAGACAGATAGTTGTTTAATCCAACGGTTCCTCATAAAGCGATTTGTATTTTATCTTAGGAAAAGTTCATTTTCCATGGGTTCTCACTCAAATGGTCAGCAACACGAGTGGTCAGTGAACTAGCGCAAACCCTATGGAGTGCAGAATCTGCTAAGGTAACAAAACTACGAGACAATTTTTGATCGGGACTCACCAGAATAACAACAGCATTGGTTGTGTGTTCAAATGCTCAAAACATCCTAAATAAAGTAGCCTCTTGTCTCTGTGTAAATCAGTGTCTGACTTTGATGGTGGAGTTTGTGGCTCATATTCCGTCTTCTACAAGAGTTAAAATTGGTTTATTTTAACCATGACCACAGTCTTTCACTAACCTTCCTCATTAGTTTTGTCTACTTAAAACTGCACTAATCAATATTTTTCATATCAACAATAGATGAAATGGTTACATGTAATGTGATTGGTGTCACTCATGATGACAAGCCCACAGAGAGTTATCACCACACTTCACCTTACATGTGAAAAGCGTTTTAGTATCTTTTAGCTCATGCTTTGGTTTTACGACCCACCACTTTATTGTATTGTGTCAGTCTCAGGACTCTCATCAACCTCGTCTCTGCAGCAGCAGGCAGCAGAAAAACTCAAAAAAACTGAACCACCAAATGGCAGAGAGACCAAAATTTGAGACCATCCAGTGAACACAGTGCAGCAATTAGCTGGTGAAAATGAAAGCTGCTGCTCTGTATGAGGTGGAGGTGTAAATAGGAAACGGTTTCAACATCTTTAGAAGCTTATAATATGTCATTAATGTTTTAACAGCTTTATGCACGGCCCACACATGACCAAAAGGTCTCAAACCTGAACAATAAAGAAAAACACTTTCCAAAACCACATTCACAACAATTTGGTTCCCAGAATTCTTTGGTTCATATCGTTCTTGTGATGGCCTTGAAACCAAAAAGCAGAGATGTTAATATTCCACATTATTTTGTTGCAGATACAATTGACTTAAGTGCCAAACATCAGCTTGAGTTAGATCAATTATTTCTTATAAAACAAGCTACACAGTTTTGTACATTTACTTTGGGCTGTGCTTCACAGTTCACACTCAACATAAGGACAACATGCTCGTCACTATGTTACTAGAACACCTAAGGGAGAAACCTCCCCTCCAATAACTGAGTGTCATTACTCTTTCCAAACTGCACACACTCAACATAACAATGGGTCAGTTAGGGAACTACAAATTACAAGAAAGCAGGAAACACACCTGCGTCTGAGGTGGATTTTGCCTGCCACAACATATAATGTAACATATAACATGAAACCTGCTGTTGATCAGTGAAGTCTAATTTTCAGATTTCAGATTTCAGGTATCTAAAACATCAACTGTTAAAGTCAGGCACTGCTGTCAGTCCCCTTAGAATCGAAAGGCACCGAAACATTAATATCTCCTGTGGCGGCAGCATCAGCAGACCATAATGCAACACAGCCAGAAGACGTTGTTCCTTCACAGGTAGGAACTGAAACTCTGAAAATCTCTTTTCTTGCCTGCTAAAACCTGTAACACTCTGAAGGCGATCAGGTCGATTTCCTTCTTTGGAGGTGGTCAATAAAGCTCCCTACAATAAAGCCTGGATGAGAGAAAATGGGTGTAAATTGAAACACTACATCACAAAATAACTGAATGCACTACCAAAAATGTATGATAGAGAACAGTATGTGCATTTCAAAGGTGTGTTTAAATGTATATTTATTGGGTTTCCTTCATAAAGCATTACAATCAGTGAGGGGATGTATCATCCCAGGCTCTTGAAATACCTGAGAGGGCTGACTCAGCATCTGCCGTAGATTAATTTACTCAATCAGATTGATTTCAGACACTACTGGCTGCTTTTCAAGACCATTATCCGGCTTCAAAAGTCACATTCTCAAGAGGGAAGATCAAAAAAGCTTTTACATTAATTGGTGGCTTTATGAGTGCGGCAGAGTGAACGGGCAGTCCTTGTTTAACAGCCTCTGACGAGCCTCCTGACACAACTTCCCTCCGCAGGGCGCCAGCTGGCCGACTTTGATTGTAGCCAGAAATAAACCAGACTGTGACTGTAATGTCTTCAGCTTCCCACAGTGAACATCTTGTCTAGAAACACAGGTGGGAGGTGAAAGGCTGGGGAAAAAGTATTCAACAAGGCACAAAACAAATGTGAATATTTTATTAATTATTATTTTTCCTACTGTCAACACATTTCATAAAAAGACAACCCCAAACCCATTGGTCCCTAAAAAAGTCATAAATCTTATGGGGGAAAAGTGGGTCACAAACAGATGATTGATTGTTCAACTCACTGATTTTCCTAAACAGCAGGGCACTGTGGTTTCAGCAACAATTACTCAAAAATTACTAAATAGTCTATTTGTAGGGAAATATTTTTAATTGCGGATTTACATGCATTTGGTGTTCCAGTGAATGTGACCGACCTTATTACCAGACGTAAAAAAAATTCTTGCTTCATACAATATCAGCACATGTTAACTGTACGATTAAAATAGGGATATATTGTGGTTATGACTAAATAAATAAGGTATTATGGTTGGGAACATTAAAACTGAAGGTTAAAATAGGGTAATGATTAGTGCCTTTGTTAATGGTAATGAAATAATGTGTTATCCAGTGCAGCCGTGCAACTCATTAATGAGTTTTTAATATAGTTCTCAGGCAACAATGACACAGCAGAATAAACTGCATCAGGCATTGACTACACACACAGTACTTGTTAGTACCATAAGTTCATTGTTTTTGTTCTTTTGGTCTTTTCATGGGATTTGTTGACAATAAGAAAAATATTGAGCGGAAGTCTCCTCTAACTGAGTGGCCTTTTTTGAGTGGAGTTTTCTGAACTTTCATTGAAACTTAAAACATCTGAATATTTTTTTACCTTGATGTGGCTCATAAATAAGACAGAAAAGCGCTGATAATTGAAAGGGGGCCTGTTTGTCCATGGACATTTTCATTATGGATAGATATGAACTGAAATGAGAAGGTCTTTCATTCTGTGGATGAGCTCAGAAAAAGTATATCTTTATTTTTAGCTCAGTTTTTGACCTTCATTTGCTTTATTTTTAAGATTATTAGTATTAGTGTTGTCTATGGTCTTCCAGATAAGTATTTCTCAGTTAAATAAGCCATTGGCAGCTTATACTGGACTCAGATTTTGAAAAGCGTAGGGCTCTATAGCATGACAGATTGTATATCTGGATTTATAGCTGAACGTGTCCGAGCCGGTACCTCATCCTGCTCGGATCTACTTTGTGATTCTCCACACCCCCTCTGTGGGCTTACTGATGATATTTTTCAGGCCTGTCTCAGTGAAAGATAAATAGTTGGATGCAGGAGGAGGGACCCTGCTTCACATAGTGGATCATGCACACTGCTAACATGATTATTCACTAAATCATGGTGGAATGACTTTGTCAGTTCTCAAATCAATACGCATGAAAAGAGGGAATTTAGCAACAGGATGATATGGACCAGTTTAGATGAAAATGAAATGAAGACATCAAAACATTTTCAGTGATATATTGGTGACAGCTTTTAACACTGGCTTTTAAATAACGATGTTGATCAATTCCTCTTTACAGGTCAAACTGTAAGGGGTGGGTTGTGTTAATGGATTGCAGGTATCAGAAAGAAAAAAAGGACAAGGAGAAACTTTTAACTTTTTAAAAGGTGATTTTGGATTATTCCTGCTCTGCTGGATCGTGATAGCAAAGAGGAACAGGAACGTTGAAAGTGAGTAAGTAAAGCTCTGAGGCTAAAGTGATCCTGGGAAGTCTTGGCTACATGCCACTTTGATTAGTTTAAATGTAAGAAATAGACACTCAGACTTCTTCAAACCGTTAGTCAACCAATCAGCTTTGTTTTGGTTGGACTGAAATCCCATGGATCTCAGTAGCACATGGTTGAGATCTGCTGTAGCAGAAAAAAACCCAATTAATCTGTTTCTCTATCTCTTTTCTTCCATCTCTCTGTGACTAAAGCTCTTAATCATTGTCAATCAAATCCAGCTATAAATACTTTTTTGGAGAGACTTTTTCCTCGTGGCACCGACAAAAAGTACAAACAGAGAGAAGTAAAGTTTGTTCTGGTGGTCGGCCACGAAGACGCCAACAGGAAGACAACCCAATCAGATTGCAAGGCTGTAAAGGGAGCGGGTAAATGTAAGCTGCTGCCACTGCTGATGGCGGAATTCACAACAAATCTTCATGAAAAACAGCAACAGAAACAGCAGGAATGTTGTCAAGCCGTGGGTCAAATATATTTATGTGGATCACTGTGGAAGAACGCTGATAGCAATACTCAAGTGAAATCGACTTTTGCCAACATACGGTCTATGATATTTTGAAAATGATTCAACTTACATGGTATTTGTTGATGTCAGTTTGGAACAGATTAGCAACAAGAGATATATTTTTTCTGTTATGTTGAATTAATATTTTCAAATAGTTTTCATGTTTTCACGCTTCTAACATCCATTTGAAGTGATTTTAAACTAAATGTTATTCAACGTTAAAGGTGCACAGCACTAGATCGCTAGGATTGTTATTGCCTCTAAATGGCTCTCAACATGGCGACAGTGATACTAGCGCTACAAATACAATTGTTTAGCACACTGCTTAAAGAGCTTACAGTGTTTACATGTGTGGAAACCAGAGGCTAGGCTTCAGCAACGTCACTGTTGAAAAATACCTTTTCCCATAGAATTACATTGGGAAAGAGACGTCTGTAACGCAGCGGGTACATTTACTTTTTTTTTTTAATCCATAGCTGTTTCAAAATTTTATACATTACTTTTCAATCCCTTTTGATAACAATTTCAACTGTAACCATTACGTTAAGCTATATCACCAAAAGCTATCACTTTTAGCTAACTGTGTCAGTGTTTCCTGACTCAAGAATGTTGTATCTTATCTCTTCAGTTATTTATCATTATTGTAATCTGACCTCAGCATAATTCCTAAAAAGCTTGCCCATGACCCTGTTTTTTTTACATTTGGTCAATGATATGAAAGAAAACTGCAACCTGCTACTAAAGAGTCATAGCACAATTAACTTTTCTTTGAATTCCGATACAACTCACAGGCCACATATTAGTGTTTATGTTTCCTCCTCCTCTATCCTTTTGTAGCTTTGTATCTCAAAGACCAGGAAGCCCACAGGCGGTTCATTGATTTCCTTTACAAGTGATGATTCTTAACAAACATATATAGTTGGCAGAGTTACATGCAATGTTGAAGCAGCTGTCAAAAGATAATTGGAATTTTAGATTCAAAGGCTGTCTTAACTCCCAGGAGCCTCATCAAGACTGTAACCCTGAACATTGGCTCTACAGTACCTTGTGTAATTTATATGCTTTCATTCTCAAGAGAAACTCAGGTCCAACATAAATCAACCCTTTGTGTTTTTCCTTTGAAAGTCCTTCCTCCGTGTAATCATAAGTGCAACTGAGGATCAGAGGACCAGCAGGACTCAAGTTATGTGTGGGATTGTGGAGGGATGTGATGAGATTTTGTGCAGAGATGTAAGACAAGTAAAGTCATCGAGGTGAAAGGTCAACATGGATTCAAGTGGTCAAGTGGGAGATTATTGTATCGTGATGATCTTTCCATATAGAGAGTGATGATGAAAGATGTGACATTTTGAATTTGGTCAACATATACTGGAGTTGAATTCTCATTAAGTATAGCTCGGTTTTCGTTGGGCAATGACGTCAAAATCAGCTTCTATAATGTTACATTTGCTTGTGCAGTGTACCAAGTAGTACGTTCTTTTCCTTTTCATTACATTTCATTGGTTACTTCTTTAGAAAAGTGAAAAAGAATTTGAGCTACTGCATGTGTGGCACCCTGGACATTTGAATGGCTACAATTATTTGCAGGATTGTTAAGGTATTAGTGTGTGTTATTAACTTGTCCCCCACACCATTATTTTCTGGTTATTATAATTTAAAACGCTTTGTGTTACTTCTCAATTAACCTGCTTTCACCTTAAGTAATCGGAGGGCGAAAATCACTTTCGCCAATAGGGGGCAGTAGCGGCTTCTGTATGGTGGTGACGCTGTAATTCTTTAGAGAAGCAAGTTAGTGAAGCCAAGAGACTGTCTTTCTGTTTGTATTCACAGGTGAGAGAAGTACACAAGCGTCATATACATTATGTTAAGTTCGCTCGCTTTTGCGGTGCCATGTTTTCATGTTTAGGAAGTGTTTATTGTTGACATATAAGGCAGCTAACTAAAGCTAGCATCAGTAGCTAAACTAAGAATGTCGAGCCCGCTAGCTCTTTGGCGCCAGCGTGACGTCACTAACCTAGCCGTATAATTGCATTGTTCCATGCAGGCTCGTACACAGATAAATGTTTTGTCCTGTGCTGGTGATAAGCAGTGCTTCATTAGTTATGTTAAGCTGTACATTTTAGGTTGTGTATTTATATTTTGTTTAACCTAATTACAGTTGTATTTAGATAGTCTCACTGATGTATGTTTGGCAGTGACGCTGTAATTCTTTAGAGAAGCAAGTTAGTGAAGTCAAGAGACTGTCTTTCTGTTTGTATTCACAGAATTAAAACTCATCTGGCGACTGAATGGAAATTGTCATCATTCAGTGTGTAACACATGCTAACACAAGTTTCTCCCTTTTCACCTCAGACATTCTCCGTCACTCCACTTTCAAAACTGCACTTAAAACTCATCTATTTAAATCTGCTTTCAACCTGTGATGCTAGTTATGTATGTTTTTTTCTTGTTGTTTTGTTTATCACTGCTATAGTGTCATCTCTCTGCCTTGTATCCATTGTTATTGCTTTTATTGTATCTGTCTTTACCATGTAAAGTGCCTTTGAGTACCTTTTAAAGCGCTATGCAAATAAAATGTATTATTATTCTTAAGCCACGATAGATGAAAACAAATTGTGATTGCAAAGGAGTCAAAGCAACCGATTCTGCACTCATATGTCTATCACAAACAACCAGCTCATTGTCTATATTGTGTTTGGTGAAGTCAAATGAAAGCAAAGTGCATGAACTCAACTGAAGGTAATCATGTGACTTTTTATTTGCCCAGAAAAATGTGCACAACTATTTTTTTGTACACCAGAATTTAGTTTCATGTTCAATAATGATTATAAGTTTGTGCAAAATTCACTCATATAACTGTTTTCATTGCTTTATGTCTCTTTGTTGCAATTTTCTTCTCTCTGTCTTCCAGTAGAGGTGAACTGTACCTACAGGTCTGTTTTTCAAATTTAGTCTTCCCATATTCTCGTCCCATAGACAAAATTCCTCATAAATCACATATATTTCCTTTACCAGCAATCATAAAATACCATACTGATGTTTTACAGAATAATATGTTACATTGTGAGTTAGTTTACGATGGATTACAAAAATATGCTTAAGAATAATGAGGAAATAAATAAGAACAAATCATAATATTTTAAATGCTAAAGGTAAAAAAAATAGATTTCGATACAAGAACCATCTATAAATAGGGCCTCTCAAGATGAGGGACTGAGAACTCTATGTCCTCAGTCTCAACAGATGCAACACATACCCAAAGGACCTAATGTATAGATTTTCCCAGTCCAAGGCTAACCATGCTCATATAAAAGATACTACACCATGGAAACAGTCTTTCCTCTGTGCATTTCCATATTGCATAATGGATGTGAATATCCTGTATAGTCTTAATGACTTGAGCATTGACCCTGTTTACCAGAATTAACTCTTCAGTCATGTGGATAGTTAATCAATGAAAGTGCAGCGAGTTATTCAAAGTTTTCTCTGTGCCGTTTGTGTCAGTATCTTCTGTTAGTTGTCTACAAGGGTGTGAACAGGACGTAAAGCAACAGTAGAGTTTACCCTGGGTTATGCAGCTATTTCTGCTGTTTTTTGTTTAATTTGGGATGCATATTTGTGTAAAAGTTGCACAAATGCCTTTAATTTTCCTGCAGTATCAATTGTGTATTCGTTGAAAAATGTTGAAATAAATATAAAAAGACAATTTCCTGTTATTTGTCTCAACGTGAAATAATTCCTGGATGCTAGAGGATGATTCATGGAGCAACAGGCAACACTTTCTCTGTAAAGAGTTTATTATTCAACCTACTTTATCCAAAGCAATGTTCAGAGCCAACGTGAACAAAGGAAGGAAATCGTATGCTTGAAGTCAGTTCCTTGAACTGAGACTCAGACTAATCGCAGAAAAAAACGTATATGGGTTTTGTGGGAAATAAATTAATTCATGGCATGCAAAGCTCAGTGAAGGTAAATACTGTGTTGTAATTAATAAACTCTGACCATTAATGTGTTCACCGGCTGGTTATAGTTTGACATCGTTTCTTCCTGCATCTTTATGCTTACAATGAGAGATTTGTTATTCAGATATGTAAATATTTGCTGAGTTAAAGAGGTTTAGATTATATTATATTAGCTTTCGCTGCCTCGAATAATCTGATTGAATTATATCAGAAATATACACACTCCAGTTCCATCTAATGACAGAGCACTTTACGCACGGCTCTGTTTTCTTATTTCAAGACCCCTGTAGATTGAAATGAAAACTGTATTATCACAAGTTGCCATCTATAATAAAGCTTCAACATGTTGTAGCGCTGGTGGTTAAATTAGTCATTTCTGTGTGAAATTCACTTAAATTGGACGCATTAAGGGAAAGCGATGACAGTAAGAAAGTGCATTTTGTTGGTGAGGGCTGAGATCAAGCTCTGTGAAGCAGATTCTCTTGAATACATTATTCAGTGGCTGCCTCACCACTTAAACTTATACACGGATGGGATTCATTTGACCTCTAGTTAAGGTAGCAAACAGAAATACACAGCCCATTTCTTTCATTTTTTTATTTTGCTGATTATTTTTTATTGACTTTGGTGATTTCCTGAATATTTCTTTAGCACCACCTTGAGGTTAACATTTCAATTCAATTCAATTCAATTCAGTTTATTTTGTATAGCCCAGAATCACAAATTACAAATTTGCCTCGGAGGGCTTTACAATCTGTGCACATGCGACATCCTCTGTCCTTCCCTCACATCGGCACAGGAAAAACTCCCCTAAAAACCCCTTTAACAGGGAGAAAAAAGGAAGAAACCTCTGGGAGAACGACAGAGGAGGGATCCTTCTCCCAGGATGGACAGAATGCAATAGATGTCATGTGTACAGAATGAACAGCATAACAGAGATACAACACATTCAATGTATATGACATAAATGATTCATATAATAAGGCTACTTATAATAACAGCAGCAATTATTACAGTAGAATTATAATTATGAAAATAGGGATAGTAATGTGATTAATAATAATAATCGAAGTAGCAGTGGGTGTCAGTCGGCTCACAGCAGGAGGCACGACTACGGTCCAGGTACCACAACGATTCATGGAAACATTTGAGTGATATGTCTCAACAACTATAAGATGGTCTGCTATGATATTTGCTAAACACATTCATGTAACCCTCAGTATGAACTGTAAAACTAATGGCATTCATATCAGCTTACCTTTGCGTTTATGATTTAGAGCCTATTAGAAAATGTTAGCATGAACATGGTTAACATTATTTATTATTTAAAATGTGTTTATTTATGTAGTCCTTCTGCCCTTATTTACTTTCTTAATTTTTTAGAAACTGTCTTATCCTCTTTGGCTTCATTAACATTGTCAAATTAGCGTGGAAATTAACATTTAGGTAATAGAAATAAGCATTATAGACAAATAAATTAGAACTAAAGTAATTTGAATTTGCATTATCAATAAAGGAGCCAACTAAAATTAGCTTATACTGTTTTTATTATCAACAAGTACCATTAAATTGGGAAAAACAGCAATGTGTCTATTGTCATGCTGACATTAACATTTAGTTCAAAAACACCAATTGTGTCTAATTAGAGCCAATCCCTGTGACTGTAGTTGGCCCTTTATTAAGTTTGATTATTGATTCATTCATTGTCTTCCTACTTCCATTTGTCCCGCTTAAACTGAGGGCTTCCCTCATCAGGATGCTGTGCAACCCTCACAGACCTGCTGCAGTAAAAGGGAACAGATAACTCCCCAGGTGACATGTCTCTAGTATCACAATACTAACTAAATAATCCAACACCTTTATCCGACAATGTTCAGTCTGAACACGAAATCTCTCACAAACAATTTACATGCTTGTCTTTCACAGGATTAAAGATGCATCCCAGACATTTTACTGCACAGATGTGTTACAGGCAGCATATTCAGTCACAGACATGGTTTCTAAATAAAGACCTGGGAGGCCGCCCCCTCTGTTGGTCCAAGCAGCATCCTCTTCTCTGAGGGGGATCCTGCCCAGAGGCAAGTCAGACTGCTGGGACACTGCAGGCACAGCTATAACTAGACATTCAAAAGTAATATATTATCAAACTGACTGCTGTTTGAAGCTCCACTGTGGAGAGGACACTCTTTTTCCTTTGGTTTGTGTTCAAGTCTGGAAGGTTGATTAGTTTAATCTGAGTGGCTCTTTCTAATCACATAGCATTTATCAGCTAAACCACTGTGTAAGGTTTCAGGGCTATTTCAAATACCACAAGGTTTGAGGAGCATGTTGTATCATAAAGTGTTCAGTGGTATAAGGGGTGGATAAAAGATCCACATACATAACATAATTGAACCTTTATGAAGAAGGTAAGTATATGTTTCATGACATAACAGGGGGTGTGACTTTATGACCACCAGAAGATGTGTGTTATGACAGTTTGGGACTATCAGCGTTTCTGAGCCATGGCCTTGGTTCTAAACATTACTGACAAACCCCTGTTAACCATAGATTAACATCATATTCATTAAGTGCAAACTGAAGTCAAGGACTCGTTCTGTGCCTTAACCACAAGTGTCTACAAGCGGCAGTTAATGCCTCTCATGTAAAATGCTGCATTCACATGGAGTCAGGTAGACGGCACAGTGTGAGTCCATGTAAATAAAGCATCAGCCACAGGTATAAGAACTCATTCAGGTCACAGAGCACAACCCTCAAAGATTCTTCTGGATAAAAAAATAATAATAATTGAGCCGCTGCATAATAAACTTCGTTTGGATTCAGAAGCAGAAGTCCTACGAGTTTCTAGAGATGTCTTCTGAATATTGCAAAGTGTGTCTAAACAATCCTGAGTATTTCAAGCATGTTACTCAAGTAGAGGCTAATTTAGTAAATGGAGTAAAAAAGAAAAAGGCTTTTTTTACTCCACTGCATGTATTTGACAGCTGGAGTTATTAGTTACTATGCAGATAAAAAGTCCCATAAACATGATCATCCTCTTCTAAAATATGATGTATGGTTATAGATTAAACTACCAAACTTTACCTCTACACACCATTATAATAATTTCACATGAGTAATATCAAAACATACATTTGTTTGGTTTTGATGGACTTCTCATTTTAATGGAGTTTTTCACACTCTTGTACTACTATACTGTATTTAAGAATCAGGACACATTTTGGTTGTAAAAATTAATTAAAATTAAAAAGACATTTCAAAATCCACATACAGTATCCTGGAATATACAGGTCTGAATGTAGATTTCTTGATGTTGCGTTTCTTGCAGTTGTGTTATTTTACTACAGCTGTACACTGCCCCTCAGAGGCTGGAAACAATACATGCAAAATCATAGGAAATGGCAACAACAAGCACAAAACCTTATTTACAAATCATTTTTGTTTTAACAGAATTATATCATTACAAGCATAGCTAAGAAACAAATACGTTCATTAAAAACTAACCACATTTTTTTCTATTTACACATTAAACTTCAACAGAGAAAGTAAATTCATTTAAATAATGGCACACATCCCCAGTCCTTTTTTCATTTTTACATATTCAGGGTGTTTGGTCATTTCTCAGAAATAAGCAGCTGGTTGTACAGCTGACAACTTCAATCTGAACTTTCTGCTAATATCCTTGTGAAGTACAGAACTGCAGGCTGTGCAGTGACGTTTTGGATGTTGTAAGCATGTCCTGTGTGAGCAAAACAGTTACATCAGAAAAACACAAGTATACATCTCAAATCTGTAAAATGACCACTAAAAAGGTCTTAGAAAGATTTGTGGGCACACCTGACATTACAGAGAAGAAGCAATTCACCAAAGTACAATTAAACATATTAATTCAGTCCTAATAGTGATAAAATATTCTTACCACATGGCACCATAAAGGATTGTCCGGGATTAAAGCAGGATTCCTTGCCGTCGATGGTTACACTCACAGAGCTTGTTAATAAGTTAAAAACCTTTAAAAAACACAACAATGAATGAATATTACAGAAATATAACACTTTCAGGATATCTGGTGTACAGGAGGACAGAGAGAGAGACAATCAGATTATCTAACACAATATGGGAGAAGAACATAAATCATAAGAGAAATGTACTCACTGTTGTGGCGCTGTGATCCACCCACAGAGGCTTCTTCATGTAGGAGCCCAGCAGGATTTTACCATTACAGAAGGAGTCACAGTTCAGATCCACCAGGAAGCCAATAGCTCTGCCTTGATAGAAGTACCAATCAAATTGGTCAGGAGTGACCTCAGCACCTTCTGCAATGATAGTAAACAGTAAAGAAAATATTCAATGACAGGTCTGGCCAATAGTTACTTATGTGTTTTACCCTTTCATAAGAATCATTTGATGATAATACAAAGTTTTGATTACAAATATATCTAAATTACAGATAAGACGCAAACACTAATTTAACTCTTATTTTGATACATGAAACAATGTATTATGTGATAATTATTTATATTATATATTTTGACGCAATGGGACATCAGTTTAATTAAGATTACTTTGCATATTTAAATACCCAACAGTCGAACAGCCGTAGTATTCAAATATGTTTCACATTTCTAAAAAATTCACTTCAAAAACATCTTTAAGTTATCAGCAACAGCAGCTTTTTATAAGACATGATATTTTCTTACTGTCGACAGGAACCGACCAGAGACTCTTAAACCACTCGCTCAGGTTGGCCTTATCCTTCGGCTGTAAGACCAGCGGTTTGAGAGGAGGAGCACACAGATCGGATACAGAGAGAGCAGCGTGGAAGCTGGGCGGCATCACAACTGGAACAAAGTGAAGATCAAAGCATAAGTTAATCATTTAAGAAAACGGGGTGGCTAACAATGAAAAAGGTTAACGATGAAAACGCCAGATGGAGCCGTTTAACTGCTGACATGAGCTATATATACATATAAGCCTCAAAAGGTCCAGCTAGTGCATTTTTAATTCAGCAGAGAGGGTGAAAGGGCTCAGTGTAAATATTGCAGTCTGGCAGCCCACATTTTGAGCCTGACACAGGACAACTGTCAAATGTTACATTTTCATTTTATTTATTAAAAACTGAGCTCACACTGGCATCTCTCTCCACTGTGTCTACAATGAACATTATATTTAGGCTTCTGCTGCTCCCACTGGTGAGTTACAACCCTGTTTTTGGAGTTAGACAAAAGCATAGTATACGTGCAAAGAGCTACAAATATCTTTACAGTTATGTATGAAGCCCTGTGTGTTCATTTTAACAGACTGTCATAAACAACATTTAGTCAAATTCTTACAGCCTTGTGCATACTGTGAGGGATATTTTGATTCTGCTGAAAAGTGAGATAGAAAGCCAGTGTTTAAGCCTGAAATTGGACAAGCATCACCACTTGCATTCTTACTCTTGATTTGTAGAGGTGTATTTATAGTATGTTATTGATTATTATTTATTTCTAATTTACAATATTGTGTTTTTTCATCATTAACGTATATACATTAATTGTTCACTCTAAAGAATTGTTGTCAAATTATCAATCTTAAACAAATGTTTGAGAAAACACTGAGAATTAAAGGGGTTAGTGAATTAAATATATACTAAATCTGGTTGAATTATGATTTATATAAAAATAAAAAAATTAGGACAGTTTTGCCAAATATTACAGTAAAGAAATTAATTAATTAATACCCACCCTAGCTTTAAAGGGGTTAGTGAATTAAATATATACTAAATCTGGTTGAATTATGATTTATATAAAAATAAAAAAAAACATACTTAAGTCGTCATCCTGCTCATACTCTTTCAGCTCAATCATGGAGGACGGCCCACTTCTGAGGAGTTTTAACCTGCAAAAAAGATTTGATAAATAAAACATTAGGAAACACAACAGTTCCAGACAATAACAGGGAGTTGTTAAGAGCAACATTAAGCCTTTTCCTTACCTGTCCTCTGACTGACAGTTTCTGCCCTGTGGCGTCTCATGGTTGGGTGGGCTGCTCTGTGGGCTCCTGGGTTCAACATCATCCATACTGAGAATATCTCCATCAGTATTTTTACTGAATATTGTACAGACAGTAGCACTGACTTCCTCAGCAGCAGGACGAGCAGTGACTTTACGTCTGTTCTTCTGACCGGCTTCTCTCCTGTTGACCAGAGTCGGGGTCTCTGTGACTGACGTGAATATGTCTTTAAATGTGGCCAGAGAGCGTTTCACAGTCTTTGGAGTCAACTTTGGCTTCGGTTTTAGAAAAGACACAGGATCTCCCCCGAATGGTTTTGATGAGACTGCCATGTTGCCATTTTTGGGAGTCCCAAGTCGACGAGATCTGCTCTGTTTAGACACTTTTTTTCTTTCCTTGGGAGGTCTGGGCCCCTGCTGCTGTAAGGAGACGTTCTCCACATCCTCACACATGTCATCGATCTTCCACCAGTTCCCGGGAGGTTTCCTCCTCCGTCTCTCTGATTCTGCTGCCCTGAGCTGCTCACTAGGCCCGTCGGGAGAGACGGGCGCTGGTGTGATGGACAGTTTTTCATTAGAGGCACGATGGTATACTCTCTGAAATACTTGATCCCCTGTAAATCATCACATCTTAGTAAGTTACAGAGTTTATAGGTTAGTCTTTATATTAACAAAACTCAAATACAGGTATTATTTGTACTTCAATATAAACTAAAAATAGATTTTTAAAAGTACATTTTGTTGATAATACTTTACTTAAGCAGGATTTTAAATGCAGCAGTGAAGTGTCTTTTTGGAGGATCTGAGTACTTCCTTCACCGTTGACCTCACCTGAACTAAGGCTGTGGTCTCTGTGTGAGAGGTCCAAAGGACTAGACTGTCCGTCCAGGTCCTGGTCCTGGTCCACCAGCTCCTCCTCCTCCTCCTGCTCCTGCTCCTGCTCCTGCTCCTGCTCCTGCTCCTGCTCTTCAAACTGCTCTGCCTCAGTCCCCTGAAATACTTCATCTGGTCGACTGTCTTCTCTTGTATTTTTGTTTTTGTTCCGTTTAGTTTTCTTTCCCTTAGCTTTATTTGTGTTCTGACTGGATGACAGTGCAGACTGCGTCTGGTTTCTTTTCTTTAAAACTTTTTCCTTCTTGGTCTTTACAGGTGAAGGTACTGCTGCGATGGGCTCTGGGTTGTGCTGCTTTGACTTCTTGAGTGTGGTCTGGTTGTCTGTAAGCTTTGTTTCCTCTGTAAACTGATAGTCCAACCACCACTTTCCAGGCTGCCTCCTTTTCCTTTTGCCAATAATCTGACCGTCTTCAGATGAACTCCCTTCAGACACAACTGGTATTTTGTTGCGTTCGTCCTTTTCATCTGTAACATCCTTTTCTGTTTGTGCTTCAGAATTCAGCATTTCTTTGTCTGTTGGGGAAAAAATAAATAAATAAATTACACGCACACGAATCCACTTTTATACTTCTCCTCAATAATATTTCCAAACCTTTCACATTGCATCTCTAATAATTTCCATTTCATTTCGTAAATGTGTTTCTAGTTTCTATTCCTATGTAAAATATTTTTATTGTTGTTGTTTGATGTGTAACTCAAACGAGCACTCTGTAGATAACAAATAGATCCCCCAAAAATATAAAGCCAACCCATGAAAAATAATGAATTATTAGTTATTAATCCAAGAGAATTTTGATAAGATCATTTAGATTTTGTAATTGCATTTGAGTTGTTTATATTACTAATAATTAAACACTTAAGAGTTACAATATTAAAATCAAATATTCAGAATATACCAATTCATTTACTACCTAAATGTGAGTTTTTCTATTAACAAGTATTGATGTTATCTGTCAACATTTAGTGGCTGTAAGAGCAGTAGAAACATTTACATTAACCAATGATAATAAGATAATAACAGATGGTAGCAGTAGGGGGTCCTTACCTGGAAGAGAACCCAGGTCTTCAGCCTCTGCCTGTTCCTCGCTGCTCTGGCTTTGTTCCTTCTCAGCCTCATCATTCATCGCCTGCTTTACTGCATCAGATCCCTGGGTAACTTTTCGCCCCCCCTTTGACTTAGCCCTACTTGTCTTTGCGTTTTCATTTCCAACTTTTAAAGACTTCGGCCTCTTCGTGTCAGAGGACTTCTGAGCTTTCTTTTCGGTTTTCTGAGTGGGTTTTTCTTCATGTGTTTCCCCGCTGGCTTCGTCTTTCGGTTGCTCTTCTTCCTTGTCAGTTTCTTTAGATGGCACCTTCCTTAGTTGTTTCTTTTTGGGGGGTTTCTCTTCTACCACTAAGTTGCCTGCAGGAAGATCCTCAGGACTGGACAATTCTTCCTTATCATTTCCATGCTCAGCCACCTTATTCTTCTTTTCTCCCTCTTTCGTCTTCTGCGTTTTCCAATTGACAGTTTGACTTCCCAGTTTGTTAGTTGTCTGTTCAGATTCCTGCAGTTTATGTGCAGTCTCTAATGGGTTATCCTTCTTGCCCTTGTCTGTTGAGCTGTCTTTATCGCTGCTGGAGGTTCTGCTCTGTCTCTGTTTTTTACTGTTGGCAGTTTTACTGGGGATGGAAAACCAAAGTGGTCTATCATCCTCCAGAATGAGGAAATCATCCTCTGGCTCAGCAGGAGGAGTGGGTGCTTTCACTGGTGTCAGAGACTTCCTGGAACTAAAAATATATTTTTTTCAAAATCAGTTTTTATGCTGATGCATATTTTGGTAGTTTCCATTTTCAATAGGAAAGCACCATAGCAACGAATTGTTTAGGTGTACTCTTATCTCAACTCACCATGCAGGTTTGGGCTGTCCAGCATCTCTAAGCTTCTTGAGAAAAGCAGTCATGTCTTTTGCCACACTAGTTGACTCCACTGGTGGATGGCTGTGGACATTTTCAGAATTTTTCATAGGGGCTGTGGGTTCAGGCTCCTGTCTCACTGCTGACAAAGATGGGTCTGCGTTTTCTTGACTGGCAATACAAAAGAAAATACAGAATCGACTGAATTTTACAGTTAAATAAAAATATTGCACATACTGTTATACCATTCTGCTATACTGTTGCAAATTGTCTGAGTTTTTGCTGTTATACATTTTTATTATCAACTACTTGGACTACACATGCATGTGTATATTTGAATTTTTTATGACTTGATTCATCAATATTTTTGTTTTAATTTAAATTTTTAGCTATTAATATCAATGTTTTTTCTTGTTTAGTTACGTTGTATTATACTATATATATTCATATAATTATTTTACTTTATTCTTATTGTCATAATTATAAAATAATATAGCGTATTGTACAAATTGAAAATAGTCTGACACAGTTCCTATCTTTGCAACAATGCTTTGATACTTGAATATCAGCCAGAATATGATAAACACAAATTTAAAATTCTGATACCAAGTAATAAATGCTGATATCCATATTGGCTTTAAATATCCACTATTGTTAGGTCCCTAGATCTAAAGTGAAAGCACAAACATAACTGTAACTACACATCAAAAAGTCATCTCTTCTTACCTTGGTGTTTTTATTTTGCCCTCCAAAGCAGGTGTTTCGGGTTTTTTGGGTGCTTTTGCTTTGACGGGGCGACTCTCTTTGCTGTAGGATAAAAGAAAATATGCATCACAAAAAAGCAAACATCCAAATAAGGCACAGAAAATTAAAAATCATAAAAACACAAAATGGACCCTTTATACTGCAATGGTCACTTGTGTATAGTATATTGCAATCCATCAAGTGCTGATGGAGCGTTTGGGTGCTTGCAGAAAACTGATTATTACATTGAGAATTAAAAGACCCTTACCATGATCCCTCCACCTTGTTTTGGTGACTGGCCATCTTGGGTTTGTTGAAAACAACCTTGGTTGGAGGAGACTCCAACTCAGAGTCATCATTTCTATAGGAAAGGACAAAATTAAAAGAAATGTTTCTGTAAATTAACGAGTGCCAACACTAGAATCCTACACTCCGTTAAAACAACTTATTTTCTACATGAAATGCATTAAGAATTGCTTACTCTTCTGTGTCGTGCCCATTGCAGTGGGGTTCCTGGATGAACAGAGGCTCTGTCTTTGCCTCTTCTTTTCTGTCATCTTCACAGGCAAAGAGAATTGGGGATGCAACTTGGTCTTTCTCATTGTCCAGCTCGTCAACAACCATATTCTCTTCAATAGGGCTGGATGTCTTCACTGGCATATGTGCTTTGAATGGGATGTCCAAATCTGCAACAGAAAAAGTATCCTTCAACAAGAAGAACCTTTAAACCAAAAAAAAAGGGGCAAAGTGTCTGAACATTTAATATGTGGGAATTTGGAAAAATAAATATGGATTTAATTCTCTTACCAATGTATAGTTTAGGACTTGGTGACATTGCAGGATGCGACGCATCTACTCTCGGACCCTAAATGATTAAAAAACATATATTTATAAGACTCAACACACCCAAAGGCATCAAATCTTGCCTAATTCAAGAAAGGTTTACAAAGCCCATAAACAGATAAACAAGAGCTGCTGAGTCTATAAACAAGCACATAATCACAAAGTTGAAGATCTCTGTTTTACCAACCAAGCTGCAGCATTGCGGAAATAGAAAGTGGTATAACTACTGGCTCATCAGCCCTTTCCTGTGTGACGACATAACAGCAGTGAACAGCTGCTGATTAGCGAAAGAACTACAGTCACACTGGATTGTTGACTGTTCATTACCACTTGGCATCTTGGAAGTTTTTCTGTTAGGTGTCGTTCCTTTAGGACTGGTGAAGCCTCTTTCCCACACTGGTTTGACTCAGTATCAAAGGTCTGGAGCAGAGCAGACGGGGGTAACAGGTCATCATTAACATGTGAGGGAGGGTCTGAAAAGGAACAGTTAAGTACAGGTTAACATAATAAAAATGCAAAACAACCAGCAAAATGTTAAAGCAAAACAGTTACACACTCAACTCACCCAAGTCATCAAACATCTTATCAATGTCTCCCAATGTCACTGTTCCTGTCCATTGTTTAGATGGACTGAAAACACATAAAGGTCAGGTTAAGATGATAGCTGAAAGAGCAACATTTCAAAAGAAATCCCATACAACTGCTAAATCACTGAATAGCATTCAATCCACAAAATATTCAAAACTCAAAAAAAGGCAAATGAAATAGCGACACATGCAACAAATATCAAGGTGAACATGTACATTTATTGTGAGAAGGGTGATGATTGTTGAGATTAAAACCCAAGAAAAGTAATGAATATTATAACAACACCAAAATTAGGACTGGAGGATAATATATTTGGACACACCTTCTCATTCAACTACTTTGAAGAATCTAAAATATAAAACATATTCTGGTTTGTTGAGCATTTGTTTGTTTACCACATAATTCCATATGTGTTCCTTCATAGTTTGGATGTCTTCAATATTAATCTACAATGTAGAAAAATAAAATAAAAAAAATAAAGAAAAACCATTGAATGAGAAGGTGTGTCGAAACTTTTGACTGGTACTGTATACATATATATATATACACACACATATTATACACACATATATATATATATATAGGACACACACACATACATATATATATATAATATATATATATACACACACATATATATCATATATATATATATATAGAAACACACATACATACTGGTATATATATATATATATATACACACATACATACATACACATATACACATACACACATTTATATATACACACATATACATGCATGCATACACATATACACACACATACATATATTAAAAAATAAAAATTTAAATAAATAAATAAATAAAAATAAATAAATATTATCCATTGAAGATGCATAAGAGAAAAGGAAACCAATGCAGAAATACCAAGTTTCAGCTCTCTTGTTTCAGACTCACAGAGCACATCAATATTTTTCAAACGCACCTTTCCTGGTTTGTAAGGTAGCAGAGTTTCCTCTTTGGTCTCCTCTGTGAACAGAACATATATAAACAGAGTTACTAGCAAATACTGTTATTGAGTTTATTTCTAAAGGGGAATAACTCAGTTTATTAGATACACAAAGTTAACATCACTATATCAGGATGCAACAGCCCTTGTTCTCATAACTGAGCTACATAGGATACCATAACAGTATTTGTGTCAGTGTCGTTTCATGGTGGCTCAGCCTTCCTTCCTCAACAGAAAATAGAAACACAAACGAGCTGAACTTACCAAGGTAGGGTACTTTGTCTCCATTTATGTTCACTAACGCTATATCTGTCTTTTAACTGCAATGTTTCACGATTGTTTCCGCTATCTCGCCCATTTGATAGCCAGCGTTAGCGTTAGCAAAACAATGGCGCTGTTGACCATTTGTATTTAACCCGCGCATTTAACACTTTGCCCTCAGTTAGATCTCTCAGGCAGCACTTTGCTATTTAGGTTTACGCTAATCCGCAGTATGTGCTTTGGAACTACACAATCAACTTGAGTATAGTAAACGAAAAATAGGCTTAATTATCTGGCAGTGACTCGAGTTAGTCGCTGGTTGACAGAGACGTGATGCCTTAAAGACCATGCTCAGGGCTATAATAATTTTGTGTCCCAGGATGTCCTTCTTCTTCTACATTTTATTTTCCGGCAGACTGAAGCTGCAGCTGTTGCTTCACGTTGCTGCCCCCTACAGGTTAGTCATTGTTTAATCTAACCAAGATTGATTTCATGTCATGTCAACATCCCTTGAGGAGATGTCCAACATTGATATGACAAAATGTATGACTCTCTAACTTATATCTTGAAAAACATTTAACCCTAAAGATAATAGAGAATGACAGTAAATTCTAATGATGATTCGATAATGTCCGGGATGTTAAGTTGTTGGAGTAGCAACATATACAATGCCTATAAAAGGTATTCACCCCCCTTGGATGTTTTCCCCTGTGTTGCTTTTATACATGAAATTATGGTCAATATAATTTGGATTTTTTTGAAAAGAATTTGCAAAAAAAGCTTCTTTCATGTCAATTAATTAAAAATATATAGTGTAAAATAAGTGTTTGCATAAATATTCACCCCCTTTAAAGTGACTGACCTAATTCAACAGAGGTCCAGCTAGTGGATGCCAGCAGTGTCACAATTAGTGAAATGGAGATCACCTGAGTGCAGTTGATGTTTGTCAAGTGATTGTAGTATAAAAACACCTGTGTCTGGGATGTCCAGTCTCTGGTTCATCAGTATTCCTGCTACAATTGCAACATGAAGACAAAAGAACACTCCAAGCAACTCAGAGAAAAGATCATTGAAAAGTATAAGTCAGGAGATGGCTACAAAAAGATTTCCAACTCACTGGACATCCCATAGAGTTCAGTTAAATCCATCATTAAGAAATGGAAGGAGTATGACACTTGTTTAAATCTGCCTAGAGCTGGCCGTCCTCACCAACTGAGTGACCGGGCAAGAAGAAGACTGGTGAGGGAGGCCACCAAGACACCTACGACCACTCTGAAGGAGTTAAAAGCTTCAGTGTTCTTCAGTGTTCTATAACAACTGTTGCCCTGGTTCTTAACCAGTCAAAGCTGTATGGGAGAGTGGCAAAGAGAAAGCCACTGTTGAAAAAAGCTCATATGAAATCTCGCCTGGAAAGTTGCCCAAAGGCATGTGGGAGACTCCAAGGTCAATTGGAAGAAGGTTCTTTGGTCTGATGAGACAAAAATTGAGCTTTTTGGCCATCAGACTAGATGCTATGTTTGGCGAGCACCAAACACTGCACATCACCACACCATCTCCACCGTGAGGCATGGTGGTGGCAGCATCATGCTCTGGGGAAGGCTTGTAAAGGTAGAGGGGGAACATGAATGCAGAAAAATATTGCCAAATCCTGGAGGATAATCTGACTCAGTCTGCAAGAGAACTACGACTTGGGAGAAGATTTATTTTCCAGCAAGACAACGACCCCAAGCATACAGCAAAAGCTACACAGAAATGGTTCAAAGACAACAAGGTGAATGTTCTGGAGTGGCCAAGTCAAAGCCCAGATCTCAATCCAATCGAGAATTTGTGGCTGGACTTGAAAAGAGCTGTTCACGCCCGATCCCCGAGCAACCTGACAGAGGTTGAGCTGTTTTGCAAGGAAGAACCTTATATATTTTTAATTAATTGACATTAGTTTGTAAAAATCTGTTTTCACTTTGATATGAAAGAAGCTTTTTTTGCAAATACTTGTCAATAAAGCCAAATCATTTTCACCATGATTTCATGTATAAAAGCACCAAAAGGGGAAAACATCCAGGGGGGGGGTGAATACTTTTTATAGGTATTGTATCTACTTGACTTGTGATATTCTTGTTCATCTTGCATGTTATAATAAAAGAGTCCACACTGCTGAATTATTAAAACTGTTGATATTACACATGATAAATCACATATTTTATTCCATTAAATATGTCAAAATGAGAACTACAATAAGCATTGGCAAATAAATTAGCATAAATAGGCCTTTGAAAATTATTTAAAATGTATACAACACAGTCAATATACTGTAAGGTGGATGATTACAGTTTTGTCCCTTTTGTGTAGTGTTTTAATAGTCTCCTTATCAGAGCCTAATGTGTTGTGTTAGCAATCAATATGTTAGAAAAGGTTCAGAGATCAGTCAGCCACAGTTGAAAAGGATATAGCTAATTGAATGAATAACTTGATAAGTGAGGCTGGAGTGTATTTTATATGGTACTGAATGTGATTAGAATTTTACAACATTTATCAAACAAATGTACTATTTCAATTTTGACACAACTTTTTTTCTATCATACATAACATAAAGGGAAAATGTTTAGCGAAATATCTTTTTCTGCTTTCCAGCAATCCCTGTTGGTTCCATGGCTTCTGGATTGACGTCTGTGTAGAGCGGCTGTCTGATGTGTCTCCAAACCACCAAAACAATCCGAATGACAAACAGCACAGAAGCTACAGCCAGCAGCACAACTAAGAGAAGACAATCTAGTTAGTACAACTTTTTAAACCGAGGTTTGTGGTCAGGTGCATTTTTGTTCAGGAGTTAGCATTCTACTATTTAATCTTACACTTGAGGTAAAAAGTTCACATTGGTACCACTGCTTCAAATATGTTCTGATTAAATTTGCTTTACTGTCGAATGATTTATTAAAAAGTCACAATAAGTAATGCTTTATTATAGGGCATAAACCTGATGATCTTTTTTTTATGTTTGCAGACGGCTGATTGTAGAGATGATTATACATTTATCACATACTAATAATATGTAGTTATCTCCAGTTTCTTACCAATGAAGATGCCATTACGGCTGGGCGATTCAGCATCGTAGTTCTTGTCCAGGTTTCCACACAGCGCCCAGATCACAACCGGGTAGTTGATGAGGATGTACCGCACGTGTTTGTCAAGGACAAAGTTTTCCAAAACAAACCTGTGAAACACGCAGCACAAACACATTTGCTTCAGAATCTCACCGATGATTTTGCACAGTGCTTCTCTAATAAGTATTTTCGAAGTAAAGAGCAATCACCACACTAGCAGCACGACAGCCAAAACAGAGTACGAGACGGTTGCAGCATCCGTTGGGGACATCTTTACATCATAAGTCAGTACAATGCTCAGGTTGATTAGTGTAGCAATCGTAGTCCATGTTGTGTATATCATCACACCATTCTGAACCTGCAAATTAAGTATTATAGAGTTTAATTTTAGTTTAACATTACTGTGCTTACACATCATACACTTAAACCACATTATTTTAACTACATATGATGCAAATGCTGCATATTTGTCATACTAACCAGCACACGGAGGAGCCACAGGTCTGCTTTGTGGTATTTCTTAAGCCAGGCTCCATAAACATGAAGTCCATGGCAGATGAAGCATATCATGGAGTAGTTTGTGCAGATGACCAGGAAGAGAAAAACCAGTGCAGCGATCATCACTCTTAAGTAAGACAGCAGAAAAACACATTTAATCATGAAATTAAATGTGACAGTTAAATAAGGTTGCTTAATTTACAAACAGCAATCGAAGGAGCCATTGGAGACTCTTACCCTTGGTCCCAAACAAGCAGCCAGCCAATATTGAAACACAGATTGATGCACCAGCTAATGAAAAATCCATAAGGCAACACTGCAGGACTGCAGTAAACATAGCCATAACCATTCCTACAAGAAAAAAGAACCACAGTTGATGTTTCAGTCTGTAAATTGGTGAAAATGTCCACAGAACACTGATTGTCAATTTTGGCATCTATTCTTTTCTGATACTTCCTAAATTTGTCTCATATCTGGTATCCTAAAAAACAAAGAGATCAAAAAGATAATTCTTTTTAAACAAGAGAAATAAAAAAGTTTGCCCGAACTTTCTGAAAAGTCCTGCAACGATGTATATAATCATTGCTATCAGCCAGACGTAGATAATGCTCCAGATGTTAAAAGTCCATCCTGAAGGTGTGATCTGGGTGTCAAACACTGCAGACACATTGGCCGTGGTGGTATCATAAGGACCTATAGGGAGAAAAAGCAAATAACGAGTGAGAAAGGAGAGGAATGGAACATGTTGAACTAATATTTGTGAACTATACGAGGCCCATTCACAATCTCAAAGTGAAACTAAAAACAATGTTAACAAAGCTTTGACTTACCAATCCCAACTACAGACAGCCCATTGAACACCAAACTTATTGCAAAGCCAACAACAGACACAACTATTGCAGCAAGACGTCCAGGATTATGTTTCCCCATTGTGGTCTACTGTGATAACTGAAATTATTCAAAAATAGAAACAAATGAAGAATGAAAGAATTACAATGGATGTATAGGAAATGTTACATTTACAGATGAAATCTTTGGTACATTTAGTACATTGTAGTGTTTTATGCTGACTGAGCTAATAGTGTTTTGCTCAAAGAAATGTTCTTTGAGGAAGATATGTATCCCTTCCAACTTCATACATGATAACCTGCATTTGACCTTGACCTCTGACCTTGACAAGTGATAAACAATCTGTCACCTAATGCAGAGGCCATTCAAACAATTATTACATTAACTTGTATTATTCTCATAAATCAGTTGTCGTTTTTGAAGATTACCTACATAAAAAAACATTTTTACAAGTCTGCAAAGAAAATTGTTTTAAAAATAAAATAAATAAATGTAAACGACTGTAATAGACTGAAAATCAAGTTTAAAACAACTTGTGTAACTTCAGAAGGGTCCACGTGCCACTGCTGCACATGAAGCGTCCTCCAGGATAATAAAATGTTGGCAGTAAAACAAAAACAGTGCCCACGTGATGAAGACTCAATAAAGTAAAAGACATACCATTCTTTGGTCCCCTCTATGTGAGATGAATCATCAGTGTGAAGAACCAGAGTAGCTCTGCAGAAGAGAGAAACAGGGACTGCCTCTTTTATAGAATGGCTAGTTGTGTAAGTAAGAGGTTTACAATCATCACGTGCTTCTCTTATCTCATATACATTTATGCCACAGTGCAGTGAGTAATAGACAAACAAACTGTTTTCCCCTATAGGATCGGTAATTACGAAATGCATTCATATGGGTGACCTCAGAATGGATGACAATGTATACACTTCATGTAAGCTATTTCTTAACTGAAAATAAACACATTTATAAACATATTTGTCATATTTGAAAGGGCATAAAAAATAGTCACCCTAGAAATGGACTGTTAAAACTAAGCTGGGATATGAAAGTCTAAAGATCTAGCTTTGTATTCAGATGAGATTGAAATATCAAGTTTAACCTTGTATAGTAGAACTTGTTTTGGTATTGTAGCTACTCCTGTCACCATATATTCATCTTCTGTAAATCTAGCAGAGCTTGAAATAAGACAAAGAGCAGTAGTAGAGGAAGGATCATAAACTTAACGATTTAGTACTTAGACATTACCCTGAAGGACCCCTGGAATCCAGCCAGAAGGCCAATTGTTGGGTGTTCTTGTACTGTTGTTTTGTCACGGAAAACCATCAGTTTGCATTGTTTATATGCAGGGAAATTTGCGCTTGGCTTTGTGTTTTTTTAATCATTTATATTGGGTATATACAGTGGGTACGGAAAGTATTCAGACCCCTTTAAATTTTTCACTCTTTGTTTCATTGCAGCCATTTGCTAAAATCGAAAAAGTTCATTTTTTTTCGCATTAATGTACACTCAGCAACCCATCTTGACAGAAAAAAACAGAAATGTAGAATTTTTTGCAAATTTATTAAAAAAGAAAAACTGAAATATCACATGGTCATAAGTATTCACATCACATGCTGTCCATTTCTTCTGATCCTCCTTGAGATGGTTCTACTCCTTCATTGGAGTCCAGCTGTGTTTAATTAAACTGATTGGACTTGATTAGGAAAGGCACACACCTGTCTATATAAGACCTTACAGCTCACAGTGCATGTCAGAACAAATGAGAATCATGAGGTCGAAGGAACTGCCCAAGGAGCTCAGAGACAGAATTGTGGCAAGGCACAGATCTGGCCAAGGTTACAAAATAATTTCTGCAGCACTCAAGGTTCCTAAGAGCACAGTGGCCTCCATAATCCTTAAATGGAAGACGTATGGGATGACCAGAACTCTTCCTAGACCTGGCCGTCCAGCCAAACTGAGCAATCGTGGGAGAAGAGCCTTGGTGAGAGAGGTAAAGAAGAACCCAAAGATCACTGTGGCTGAGCTCCAGAGATGCAGTAGGGAGATGGGAGAAAGTTCCACAAAGTCAACTATCACTGCAGCCCTCCACCAGTCGGGGCTTTATGGCAGAGTGGCCCGACGGAAGCCTCTCCTCAGTGCAAGACATATGAAAGCCTGCATAGAGTTTGCCAAAAAACACATGGAGGACTCCCAAACTATGAGAAATAAGATTCTCTGGTCTGATGAGACCAAGATTGAACTTTTTGGCGTTAATTCTAAGCGGTATGTGTGGAGAAAACCAGGCACTGCTCATCACCTGCCCAATACAATCCCAACAGTGAAACATGGTGGTGGCAGCATCATGCTATGGGGGTGTTTTTCAGCTGCAGGGACAGGACGACTGGTTGCAATTGAAGGAAAGATGAATGCGGCCAAGTACAGAGATATCCTGGAAGAAAACCTCCTCCAGAGTGCTCAGGACCTCAGACTGGGCCGAAGGTTCATCTTCCAACAAGACAATGACCCGAAGCACACAGCTAAAATAACAAAGGAGTGGCTTCGGAACAAGTCTGTGACCATTCTTGACTGGCCCAGCCAGAGCCCTGACCTAAACCCAATTGAGCATCTCTGGAGAGACCTGAAAATGGCTGTCCACCAACGTTCACCATCCAACCTGACAGAACTGGAGAGGATCTGCAAGGAAGAATGGCAGAGGATCCCCAAATCCAGGTGTGAGAAACTTGTTGCATCATTCCCAAGAAGACTCATGGCTGTACTAGCTCAAAAGGGTGCTTCTACTCAATACTGAGCAAAGGGTCTGAATACTAGACCATGTGATATTTCAGTTTTTCTTTTTTAATAAATTTGCAAAAATTTCTACATTTCTGGTTTTTTTCTGTCAAGATGGGTTGCTGAGTGTACATTAATGCATTAATTTTCGATTTTAGCAAATGGCTGCAATGAAACAAAGAGTGAAAAATTTAAAGGGGTCTGAATACTTTCCGTACCCACTGTACTGTAGGTACACTTATATGGGAACAAGCTTGTGTTTGAGAGTAGTTCAATGAAGACTTCAGCCCGGTAAGTAAAATTGAATGAGGAGATAAAGGTAATGATTCTAATTAGCAAAGCAGAGAGGAAGAAGTAGGATTTATACCAAATATTAAATTTGGAGCACAGCAAATTAAAACTTTACTTATGGTATGTACAGTACAATTACTTTGAAAGATAAGACATGTACGCATGCAGCAGTTAATAATTATCATTAATGATCCTTTCTTACTTAGGCTTTCTTTATGTTGGCATTAGGCTACTGCATGTCAAGGGACCGACCAGGGACATTATTGTACAATGATTTAAACAGTTGTGGTATTTGTTATATATCTTATTTACCACAAATTATTCCACAAATGCATAACATTGAAGGAAATCAACATTTATTTTTTAAAGTATACAAAATAAAAGTCAAAACGCATTTACAAAAACATACAATGACCACTGTTTTTCATATTTATATGAGAAATACAGGGGAAATTAATTAAGTTATAACAACTCAAGAGTGCAGTTTGAGTAAACAATGTATTTAAAGCTGAGTACATAAGACAATTAAATTGGAACATTATATAATTTAATAACATTTATTTTAAGAGGATTTCGTCATGTGGCAGCAGTGTCTCCATGACAAAACAGTCATAAATTACAATATACAAAGCATTTAGAAATATATTTTATACAGAAACAATACTGCATCCATACAGAAAGGTTTATCATACAATTATCCATTAAACATTCTTACTTAAATATTGTTTTCTGCTTCTCTGCGATCTCCATCGGAGCCATGCTCTCTGTGCTAAAATCTTTGTAAAATGGCTTTTTGATGTGGCTCCAGGTGACCAAAAATATCCTTGCAGCACACATGATACAGGCTATGGCCAAGAGTGCAGCTATAGTGGAAAGAAAATATCAGAGGGAAGCATTAGTGTGCATACTATCTGTCCCCTGTAGTTCGGTTTGATTCCTTTATGTATGTTTAAAAAAATCAATCACAGGTTATGCAATATTTGTGGAAGAGTGAAAGTATAAATACATTAATCATTCAGGGGATGTTATTGAGATTGATTAAGATGTTTTTAAAAGTTCCTCACTAGTGAAGATGTTATTGCGACTGGGATCTGCAGCGTTGTTGTTTTCCGTGAACACCCCTGTCACTGCCCAGATCAAAGCGGGGTAGATGGTCAGAATGTACCTCACATGTTTGTCGAGGATAGAGTTTTCTAGGAAAAACCTGTGAGAAATACAACACATTTTCTCCAGACATGTATTCTTTTATGAACTTATGAGAAATAATGTAATTTTTTACTTTGTACGTACCACACAAACACCAATACAGTCAAAACCGAGAGTGAGACGGTGGCGGCGTCGGCCTGGGACACGTTTGCATCATGATTCAGCACGATGGCAAGGTTGACTAGCGATGCAATGGTGGTCCATGTTGCATATATGGCAATACCATTCTGAACCTATAGTAGAGACAACAGAAATGTCTTAGCTGCAGAGACATTTGCAGAGATGACACAGAAGATGTAGCTGCAGGTAAACAGGTAAATAAACGATTGCAATTGAGCTGTCAGACAGTACTTACCAACACACGGTGAAGCCACAGGTCTACTTTGTGGTACTTGTTGAGCCAGGCTCCATAGTTGTGGAGACCATGGCAGGAGAAGAATATCATGACGTAGTTAGTCAAGGTGATTAGGATGAGGAAAACCAGTGCACCAGCCATCGACCTTTAGGGATGAAAAATAAAATAATCTACTTATTTTATTGCAGTGATTAAGTGTCTTAGATCCTTATAATCTTTTCAGCATACAACACTGTCTGTCTGTAAGAATGACACACATTTATACAAAGTAGCTGTATGTCTGAAATATCAATATTCCTTCACTTTGTCACTTAACTTGTCCTCAATACATTCATGCTGTGTTGACGCATTAATTGTGGGTGATGACCTATATTTTATATATATTTCACCCTTTGACCTTGTAGGTTTCATGGTCATACATACAAGGGCATGCATGAGCACAGACCCAAGACAATTAGCATATTTAAAAGCACATTAGCACAGATAAAGACACATAGGCACTTTTATAAATAGTTACACTATTCCAGATTATGATGGCATAAGACTCAAACATGCCCTTGAGCGTGAACTGGAATCAACATTTTTCATTAAAGATCTAACTTAAAATATACTTAAAGCCAATTGTTTGCCTGTACCAACTTACTAACGTTGTTTTTTTAAGACTATGAAATAAATTACAGATTGATTTCAGTTGAAGTTAATGAAGAAAAAAGGTCCCATCTCACTTTCTGTCCCACAGGAACAACCATGAAGTATTGAGGGCCAGATTCAAGCACCAAAACACAAAAAATCCATATGGCAAAATAGCCGGGCTGCAGTAGACATAACCGTATGCATTCCTAAGGAAAGATAATCACAGAGAGGTAAATGATTGAGAGCATACCAGATAACATATGACACAAAGATAACCAGGAAAAAAATACATTTAGGCTAATTCTTACTTTCTAAAGAGGCCGGAGAGGGCGTACACCATCACTAAAGCCAGAAAGATGTAAATGATGGACCAGATGGTAAAGGTCCATCCTGCTGGTGTGATCTGGGTTACAAACTCATCTGAAATATTACCGGTGCTCTCCAAAAATGGATCTATGGGACACAAGTTAACAAAGATACAGATACAAATAAACTAGATACAAAACTATGGTACAAGTTATTTTGACACACTTCAAAAGGTCAAAGAATGCAACATTATTTCTTCAGTTTTATATTAAATAACAAATTATCAAATCACAAACAATGTAATGTAAGTAGAGCTTTAAAACTTACATATTCCCGTCCCCGCCAGAGCACTGAACACCATAGTGATGATGAAGAAAATCAATGCCAGCACTATGGCAATTGCCCGGCTAATGTTGTGTTTTGACATTGTGGGAAAGTTATCTAAAAAAAACAGTATCATAAATAAAAACACACAGTATTCAGTAAAAGATAACAAGTTTGTTCAACAGCTTTGAACAACGTGTTGATAATTTATTCTTAAAATCAAATGATTGAAAAAGCTTTTGACTTACCATTTATTCTGCCTTCTTGAATGAGAGCGAGTGGAACACAAAGCTGTCGAGGAGTGGCTTTTGTGTAAGGAGCCGGTTGTGTAACAGCCAAACGTTTATGGCCCTTCTGCACGTGTACCTGTTTGAAACTTATATCATCAGTGTTTGCAGACTATCTCCTTGTTTCCTTTGTGGCCCAGGAGGTAAAACAATGCAGGTGTTCTTTTATAATGAAGCTGAATCATGGACAGGTGGCATTTAGATCCAATCATTCTTACCTTAATTACTCAAGTTAACCTCTTATTATGTAGTTGTGCTTCTATTTATATATTTTCAAAGGGAAAAAGTAATAATTATCCTAAGGTATGGTATTTAAGTTAAATTTTGAGGTATTTGTACATTAAAAAACACATGATGATCTCATTCAGTAGAATATACCATAATGTTATTGTTAAACTAAACTAACAGTAAATGAAACACATAAAATAAACTACTCCTCACTCAGCCACAACATTTAAATACATCTTAAAGTATCAGTTATAATAATCAAAGAATAAAGGTTATATGAGTTAAGTCTCTCTCTCTCAAAGGGGTCATTGTCCACATGTTTAGTAACAGCAATTTATCACCCGATCAAAGTAACAGGTGGGACCAGAGTTTGTTCTTATATGATGATGCATTATTGAGTTATGAAATGCTGACTGTTTTTTGCTATCATAAAAGTTAGCTAACTGTACATATAAAATCTTACCTAAATTACTTTAATTTACTTCAATCATTCATACTTGTCTATTCAAGTATTTGAGTATTTGCACATTTAGATTTGAAAATATATGGGTTCTTTCTCATCCATATATTTCAACAACATGTCAACCTAAAAGCGAACATTTTTCCAACAACAAAAGAGCACTTCTAACTTTTACCATATTTATTCTTGATGATGTTTACAAAAAAGGCAGATTTGGTTTTGCAGTTTACAAAATGTTGGTTATTTTCACCTGAGTTTTTAAGGTTTGATAACATTTTTAACCTTGGAAAAGGTTGGTGTTGACAAACTGTAGGCTCCCCACAGCAGAGCAGACTGTCTGCAGAAGAATGACAGTAACGCATATCAATGCACAAAAAACAACAACGTCCAACATGAAACATTTCGCTTCAAACTTCTTGGGGAGCCCACAACAGTCTATGCACACATGAACACATGGCCAAAACATGTTTTTGGTAAATATTTACAGTTTTTGCATTTACATGCATTTTGTCATCAGTCTTTAAAGTGTCTGTCAGCAGCTCCTAGAACCTGGACCCCTGCAGCATTCTCGGAGCCTCTTCCCGGCGCGCCTGCGGACAGTACCGGCGTGTGTGAGCTTGGTCCCCGGTGTCTCCACAGATTGGACAGGTGTAGTTCCGGAGGATGGGGCAGGTGACTTTCCCGTCGTCGGATTTCAGCCTGTGTGACCGGTACACCCTTACAGACTCTCCGTTCTGCTTGCAGAAGCGACAGTAGTTGGAGGAAGTCCCGTTGCAGCTGGTGTCCGAGAGGCCGGAGAGGCTGCTGACTGAACTGGTCTCTATTGAGTTTTTGCAGCTCTCCCTCGGAGAGGTCTGGATGTGGCTCCAAGGCGCTGCTGCTTCTTTCTCCGGCTCCTCGGTGTCTCCGTGGCCCCCCTTGCGAGTGTTGCACAGCCTCTCCAGCAGAGTGCCCAGGTTCATGTAGTCATGCCACATGTCGAAGCAGTCCTCCCCGGCAGAGAGAAGCGAGCTCTGGACCACGACTTGTCTTTGCATTGTTGTCATTTTTTGAGGACAATGTTTGCAGAGTTTGTGCGTGTGTTGGAGAGTCTCATATTTGTAGAAGTTAGTGGCTTTTAAAGTGCAACAATGTTTGGATTCAATAGGTGGTAGACAGATCGATGACAGGTGTCTGGAGAAAGAAGAAAAAAACAGTTTGCAGGGTTTTCTTTCATCTCATGAACCTGTGATTAGGGTTGTCTGCTTGTCATGACGCCTTAATACGACCCAGATGGAAAGTTATAAGAAAATAGAAACTAAGCAGATCGTATTGTATTATTTAAACAGACAGAGAAACACTCACACGAACACACAGACGAGTGACAACAACAAAATATCCCATTGCATTGAGATTTGAGTATTAATGTAAACAAACAACATTATTTATGGATGATGTTCATATCAGTTCTCAAATCTCTCAAATTATGACATAGGCCTACTCAATTAAATAAAGGAAATTAACAAGACAAATATAAATATATATTGGTTGAAACGATGGTTTTATAGTGTGTGTGTGTGTGTGTGTGTGTGTGTGTGTGTGTGTGTGTGTGTGTGTGTGTGTGTGTGTGTGTGTGTGTGTGTGTGTGTGTGTGGTGGGGGTCTAATGGTTTACATGTTTTTCAGATTGTGCACCTGTTTTGTTGAAGTGTTAAGGGTCAGACAGAGTTAATGCATTATTTGATTCTGATTGTCCTCAATAGTCACCTGCAAAAAGTCTGATTCAAGTGTATAGGCCTAACTCAAAGTATGCAGAAATAAACCTGATTATAATAACAATAACAACAATAATAAGCATAATAACAACAAGACTATTGATGCTCGTACTACTACTACTACTACTAATAATAATAATAATATTGAACATGACGAACATGTTAAAATACAAGAATAAAACTTTTACATTGAAAATGAGTTGTCTGCTATATCTGATGATTTGAGGGCCTATATGACCTTTGTGTTTTTTGCTTTGCTCTCTTATCATCTTATCATAACCTAAATCCCTTTACTGGGCAAATGTTTGCAATTGGAGAAATGATATGATAATATTGTTGTTGTTGTTTTTGTTATTATTATTTTGCTTACTTTTTTCCTCTTCTACCAATGTGTTTTACGTTATTCTTATCATCTCTATATAATGTGTCCGTAGTGAAAATGTTTGTACATCTTTTTAGCCTGCGATGATATGTAATCCCAAAAAATGATGATATTACGAAGAGTATCGTGTTTATTATGATGCTTGTTGTATCTGTTTGTCATCGCTGATGGTTTGTGTTCATGCGAGCGTCTCTCCTATAACGTGTGTTGCTGCTGGTTGTGTTCATGCAAACACGTGATGTGTGTTGTTATTTGTTGTCTGAGTAGCCACACGGACGAGCCACGCCTCCCTCTGATGAGCGCCGGAGCCGGAGCGTGTCTGGTGCACTTCTAAACTGTATCATTGTTAAATGTTCATGCAACTTTTACAACACCTGCACACTTAGCCTGCACGTTGACACAACTGAGGGGCCGACGAATGTTGCCCTACTCCTTGAAGTTGTCCTTTTTGAATGCTGGTCTTCAGACCCTGCACAGGCGTGCTGTGTGTAGGCCTGTTTCCACTGCGGTTGTTCCTTGAAATAAAGTCTGCACCCTGTTGCTATACTGTAGAATATGTATTGTGTCTTTTTTTTTACCGTATATCATACAGTACCAGTCAAAAGTTTGGACACACCTTCTCATTCAACTACTTTGAAGAATCTAAAATATAAAACATATTCTGGTGTGTTGAGCAGTTACACACTCAACTCTCCCAATGTCAGTGTTCCTGTCCATTGTTCAGACGGATTGAAAACGCATAAAGGTCAGGTTAAGATGATAGCTGAAAGAGCAACATTTAAAAAAAATCCCCATGCAACTGCTAAATCACTGAATACCATTCAATCCACAAAGTATTTAAAACTCAAAAAAGGCAAATGAAAGACAGACACATGCAACAAATATCAAGGTGAACATATACAGAAATGGTGATGATTGTTGAGATTAAAACCCAAGAAAAGTAATGAATGTTATAACAACACCAAAATTATATATATATAAAGTACCAGTCAAAAGTTTGGACACACCTTCTCATTCAACTACTTTGAAGAATCTAAAATATAAAACATATTCTGGTTTGTTGAGCATTTGTTTGTTTACCACATAATTCCATATGTGTTCCTTCATAGTTTGGATGTCTTCAGTGTACAATGTAGAAAAAAATAAAAAAAAAACATTGAATGAGAAGTTGTGTCCAAACTTTTGACTGGTACTGTATATATATATATATATATATATATATATATATATATATATATATATATATATATATATATATATCATTTTGGTGTTGTTATAACATTCATTACTTTTCTTGGGTTTTAATCTCAACAATCATCACCATTTCTCACAATAAATGTATATGTTCACCTTGATATTTGTTGCATGTGTCTCTCTTTCATTTGCCTTTTTTTGAGTTTTGAATATTTTGTGGATTGAATGGTATTCAGTGATTTAGCAGTTGTATGGGATTTTTTTTGAAATGTTGCTCTTTCAGCTATCATCTTAACCTGACCTTTTTGTGTTTTCAGTCCGTCTAAACAATGGACAGGAACAGTGACATTGGGAGACATTGATAAGATGTTTGATGACTTGGGTGAGTTGAGTGTATAACTGTTTTGCTTTAACATTTTGCTGGTTGTTTTGCATTTTTATTATGTTAACCTGTACTTAACTGTTCCTTTTCAGACCCTCCCTCACATGTTAATGATGACCTGTTACCCCCGTCTGCTCTGCTCCAGACCTTTGATACTGAGTCAAACCAGTGTGGGAAAGAGGCTTCACCAGTCCTAAAGGAACGACACCTAACAGAAAAACTTCCAAGATGCCAAGTGGTAATGAACAGTCAACAATCCAGTGTGACTGTAGTTCTTTCGCTAATAAGCAGTTGTTCACTGCTGTTATGTCGTCACACAGGAAAGGGCTGATGAGCCAGTAGTTATACCACTTTCTATTTCTGCAATGCTGCAGCTTGGTTGGTAAAACAGAGATTTTCAACTTTGTGATTATGTGCTTGTTTATAGACTCAGCAGCTCTTGTTTATCTGTTTATGGGCTTTGTATACCTTTCTTGAATTAGGCAAGATTTGATGCCTTTGGGTGTGTTGAGTCTTATAAATATATGTTTTTTAATCCTTTAGGGTCCGAGAGTAGATGCGTCGCATCCTGCAATGTCACCAAGTCCTAAACTATACATTGGTAAGAGAATTAAACCCATATTTGTTTGTTTACCACATAATTCCATATGTGTTCCTTCATAGTTTGGATGTCTTCAGTGTACAATGTAGAAAAAAATAAAGAAAAAACATTGAATGAGAAGGTGTGTCTAAACTTTTCACTGGTACTATATATATATATATATATATATATATATATATATCATTTTGGTGTTGTTATAACATTCATTACTTCTCTTGGGTTTTAATCTCAACAATCATCACCATTTCTCACAATAAATGTATATGTTCACCTCGATATTTGTTGCATGTGTCTCTCTTTCATTTGCCTTTTTTTGAGTTTTAAATATTTTGTGGATTGAATGGTATTCAGTGATTTATTTAATCTACAATGTAGAAAAAAATAAAAATAAAGAAAACCCATTGAATGAGAAGGTGTGTCCAAACTTTTGACTGGTACTGTATATATATATATATATATATATATATATATATATATATATATATATATATATATATATATATAATTTTGGTGTTGTTATAACATTCGTTACTTTTCTTGGGTTTTAATCTCAACAATCATCACCATTTCTCACAATAAATGTACATGTTCACCTCGATATTTGTTGCATGTGTCTCTCTTTCATTTGCCTTTTTTTGAGTTTTAAATATTTTGTGGATTGAATGGTATTCAGTGATTTATTTAATCTACAATGTAGAAAAAAATAAAAAATAAAGAAAACCCATTGAATGAGAAGGTGTGTCCAAACTTTTGACTGGTACTGTATATATATATATATATATCATTTTGGTGTTGTTATAACATTCATTACTTCTCTTGGGTTTTAATCTCAACAATCATCACCATTTCTCACAATAAATGTATATGTTCACCTTGATAGTTGTTGCATGTGTCTCTCTTTCATTTGCCTTTTTTTTGAGTTTTAAATATTTTGTCGATTGAATGGTATTCAGTGATTTATTTAATCTACAATGTAGAAAAAAATAAAACTTTTGACTGGTACTGTACTTAACGCAAACGTTCAGCATGTTTCATTTCAGAAGAAGAACCTGGTTTTCTGTCTATATACAAAGTAGTGCCGTGGGTGGGGCGGAGTGTAAATAAGTGCGGGGGAATTGTCGGGGAGGGGGGCGGAGTCTGAAACCGCGCATGCGCACTATCATACCGGCGACGGCTGTACAAACGGTGGCCTAGCGAATAACAAGGGGATTACAGAGCCCATTTTGACAGGTCAGTTAAAAAATAATGACATATATTTATGAGTAAATGTGTGATGCGTTGTCATGAGAAGCTCATTTGATTCTTAGTGTCGGCAACAGTTGAAAAACATAAGGCTGTCGCATGAGCTAACGATACATCTCCAAGCTAACGCTAGCTAACTCAGCTAGCCTAGCCACTGTCAGCCAGCTAGCTTTGGGTAGTTGATTGTGCTAACAGCGGCTATGACATTAGCTAACGGTAGCTGACAAAGTGTAGCCCTCCCTTCACTAATATTATGCTATTTTGTGTTTGGCTGATGTGTGGATCGATGAGGAGAAGCAGCACATCAGAGCATTAGATAATAGCATGTGTGGTTGTTTTTAATCAGGCCGTGTCAAGTCACATAAAGCTAACCAGCTAGCTAGCTAGCTAGTATCCTTAGATGCCCCAATTCGTTGAACTGTTTGCTGAGAGGCTGTTTTTAAGGCTGTCTTTAACTATGTAAACTGCAGTTTTATTGAGTTAGTGATTGTTTTGGTAAATCTTCATTGACACTTGCAGAATTGCCCTATTTACAGCTAACTTTAATACACTTTGGCTAAAGAAATATACAGACATATACATGTATTGTTATACAATTGTTAGGATTTGGTCATCTGTTGATATTCAGTTCCAAATAGCGAAGTTAAAAGCTTTTTCTTCAAACCTTATTTAAGTCTGTCTGTAACATATATTTCTGTATCTGTCTAGGCTTCACAATGAGTCAGGGTAAGGACAATGCACGACTTAAGAGCTACAAGAACAAGTCCCTCAACACAGATGAAATGAGAAGAAGGAGGGAAGAGGAAGGCCTACAGCTTCGGAAACAGAAGAAGGATGAACAGGTGAGCAAAGTGTGGATGAAGTCATTTAGACCTACTCAGCAGAGGATGAGTTTAATGTGTATTATAATGGAGGTAGAATTGTCCTCCAGGTAGATTGAACTTAAACAACCTTAATGTATATGTTATGTCCTGCCAGTATTGCTAATGTCAAGGAGAAAACTTGAATCCATGCTGTTTTCTTAACAATGTAACGATGAAGAGGAAATATGATTTAAAAAGAGCAAATTAATGATATTATATTTATATTGTAGCTCTTTAAGAGGAGGAATGTTGCCACTGTGGAGGATGATGGCCTCCCAGAGGACGATGGGATGGCCGATAGCGGCTACCTGGAGTCCCAGGCTAACAACATGGACCCACTCACGGTAAAATGAGAATCGAAAATAATCCTGCTACCCATCTACATGCGATGCCATCATTCACAGCACGTACAAAGTCTGCATTTCTTCTGTGTTGATCAAGTTTCGATCTCTGTGCTGTGCAGGGTGGGGTGATCTCTGAAGACATGACTCAAATGATCTTCTCCAGTACTCCTGAGCAGCAGCTTATAGGCACTCAGCGCTTTAGGAAGCTTCTTTCTAAAGGTAAGGGTGCCATAGATCACCATAATTCCTCATGGATACTAGATTGTTACGAGAGCTGGATGACAATTTAAAGCCTTCTACATGGGGTATTATAAATAGTTTTATGCATACGTTGTACGAAGTAGGAAATCTGTTACACAGACAGTTTTCTTCAGCAAAACTAGTAAATTGAAGTTGACTGTGAAAGGAGCATTTTATCAACATATTTTGAATACTTGAATAAATGTTTTAATCTATTGATCTAAGATAATGTTATGTTAAGTATTGCTATAATAATTTTGTCATATTGTCCACCTCTACTCAATATCTCACGCAGAACCCAACCCACCAATTGACGAAGTCATTGCCACTTCAGGGGTGGTGGAGCGCTTTGTTGAGTTCCTGAAAAGGAGAGAGAACTGCACATTGCAGGTACATTTCCTCAGAATGTCTTCGTAAAGATACTTTTTTTTTCCTCATTCATTTGTAACTGTTCAGGGTCACTGGGGGAGCTGGAGCCCATCTCAGCTGACGTTTGGCGAAGGCAGGGTCAGCCCTTGACAGGTCGCCACTTGCCAGACTATCTCAGGGTTAACCATTATCACCTACGGGCAATTTAGAGTCCTTAATTAACCTAAGCTGCTTGTCTTTGGACTGTGGAAGGAAGCCGGAGAACCCGGAGAGAAGCCTCACTGAGAAGGGCTTATCTTGCTGTGTGGCGACAGTGCAGGCCAATACACAACCATGTAGCCCCCTGAGTGATCAATGTGAAGTAAATAATATATATTTTGACCTTTGTTTCAGTTTGAGGCTGCCTGGGTGTTGACCAACATCGCATCAGGTACATCCCATCAGACTCGGGTGGTAATCCAGGCAGGAGCTGTGCCCATTTTCATAGAGATGCTCAGCTCGGATTTTGAAGACGTACAGGAACAGGTAGGGAGAATTCAGACGTACCAGTGTTTTTTCTTGCAAACACTACCCACTGTTATGTTTCTCCATTGTAACTAACTGATGTTAATAACACCATATATTAATTTAACCGCCTGGTTGGAGAGAACATAATCCTGCCATAGGATATTGTACATTTTAATTTAGTTTATTGGCTGATTTGAATATTTGCTTTGCCCCTCAGGCAGTGTGGGCCTTGGGAAACATAGCAGGAGATAGCACAGAATGCAGAGACTTCGTCATAGACTGCAACATTCTGCCTTCCCTGGTTCAGTAAGTAACAACTCAATGTCACTTTGTATTCCTCCTGAATCTTTCTATTACTCAAGAAAATACAAAGTAACTTTGAACCTGTATCCTCACTAAAACATGCTCCTTTGGCAGGTTATTGGCCAAACAGAACCGTCTTACCATGATGAGGAATGCAGTGTGGGCGCTCTCAAACCTGTGCAGAGGAAAGAACCCACCTCCAGACTTTACTAAGGTAATTTGCCAAGATAAATATGTCGCTATGGCAACAGCACACTTCTCACATTGCTTAAATACGTCATATCTCACTTTTCAAGGTCACACACTGTATGAAGTTGCCTATATCATCTGTAAAACAGTCATTCATATTAAACTTAATATCAGCATGTTCTCTCTTTTTTCCCCAGGTGTCCCCGTGTCTCAGTGTGCTGTCTTGGCTGCTGTTCGTCAATGACACAGATATCCTGGCTGATGCATGCTGGGCACTCTCCTACCTATCTGATGGCCCCAATGACAAAATCCAGGCTGTTATTGACTCAGGCGTCTGTCGCAGGCTGGTGGAGTTACTTATGTAAGGCTTTAAGTACATACTGTAAGACTACACAACTTGGATATGAATTGTTGGAGAAGTGCAATGTTTGCAATTTAGACAGTCACCACTACATAAACTGTGACAATCCAGGTGTGGGTGTGCTGTGAATGTTTCCAGACAGTACTTGAGTTTGACTAATGCGTTAGCAGCTTTAACAAATTGCAAAAGTCAGAAGAGGTTACAATATATATAATATTTCCATGTGTAAAAGAACCATAAAACCACTATGACGTCTTTACAGCAGAAAGTGAGGCTTAACATTAATTTCTACCATCCTACAGTGGTGGGCACACATCTGATCATACATTACAATTCTGCTTTGTTCCAGGCACACTGACTATAAGGTTGTATCCCCTGCACTGCGAGCTGTTGGGAACATAGTCACTGGAGACGATCTGCAGACACAGGTAATGACAGCATGTACACGCACATAAAGTTATGCTACTTTTGGAGAGGGTGATTGAATACTTGTAGATTAATATATATTATTTATATTGTGTGTTATTTGTTTGGTTGCCTAGGTGATTTTGAACTGTTCAGCGCTGCAGTCCCTACTTCACCTCCTGAGTAGCCCCAAGGAGTCCATCAAGAAGGAAGCCTGCTGGACGATCTCCAACATCACAGCAGGGAACCGAGCACAAATACAGGTGTGTGTGTGTGTGTGTATGTCTCGGATAACTTGAAAAGTTTAGGTTGGCATGAGCATTTCCTAATCTAATGAAGTATTTCCCCTCTCATTAGATGGTGATAGATGCAGGCCTGTTGCCTCCTCTCATCAATATCCTGCAGGTAGCAGAGTTTCGCACAAGGAAAGAAGCAGCCTGGGCAATTACCAATGCCACCTCGGGGGGCTCTGCAGAGCAAATACGGTAAGACCACCGATGCAGTTTAACATGCAGTATACAACCAGTGTGTACACCACTATATCTAAAGTCTCACATGTGTTGAACTATGGCTTATTCCTTTAAAATGGATGACATTTTAAGAGCTAGTGACTAACTCATCCAATCAGAGTCAATGGCCATACAAGTATATAGCAGTCTGTTTTCTTCTTATTTAGGGCGTGTATAACATACTCATGGTGTCTTTTAAAGCTCTAAAATTTGTATTTTACAATTGAAAGAAAATGAATGAAAGTAGAAAAAAAATCCACAAACAAAATCCCAAAACTACATATCGTACAGAATGCTTTGCAAAATGTTGTGGGGAAATGTGATTCAGACAAAAGGAATACTTTGAATTACAGAAGTAATAATTATCTATGGCAGTAGGGAGGCAATCCTTCAGCTGGTATTACTGGTGTACTTTTGTCTTTTGATAGGGTGTGTCTAGTTAACTGATCATGCTTTATATCCATTGTTGAGCCAAAGACAGTCATTTGCTTTAAATTAGTAATACATGTTTGACTATGTATCTGTGTTTGTACTTCCAACACCCTGCAGGCACCTTGTGGATCTAGGCTGTATAAAACCTCTGTGTGACCTGCTCACACTTATGGACTCCAAAATAGTTCAGGTGGCCCTAAATGGCCTCGAGAACATCCTGCGACTGGGAGAACTGGAGGCCAAGAGGGGAGGAGGCATCAACCCTTACTGTGCACTCATTGAAGAGGCCTATGGTTAGTGTACACTGAGACATGATTAAAATACGTTTGCATTCATGCTGGTTACATTTAAGTAATTCTACTGAATCAGTTCAGACTAATTCAAGTTAATTTGTCAGTTATGAGGTTTAGTTAGTCAGTTTTATGAGCCCAGAGTTAAGTTTTTTGCACCACATCTAGAATGTAGGTCACATAAACAAACCAAAGACACATGGTTTTACAACTATATGACATTGTTGACCAGTTTGTTGTCTTATGTTACACTTGAAGAACCAGACTTATAAGAAATAACTACTTTGAAACATACGTTTTTAGGTGGAAATCTAGCAAAAATGTATATGATGATGGATGTTGTTGTGTAAACTTTTCTGAAGGCTCTGAAGTCAGGCTTTGCCCTGAATTAATTGGACATTTTAAACAGCTTCATAACAATTAATTTGCTAATTAAATGGCCAATTATTTGTTTCAATTGACCGAAGAAACCGTAGTTCTAGACATCACTTGTACAAAATCCACTGATGCTCAATTTATTGTGACATTAAACCAGTATATCCTCACATTTGATGGACTGGAAACAGATGTTAGACAGTAAAACCTGATCAATGAACTGTCTCAATGACTCAATTACTTTAAATTGGCTGTTGATTAATCAAGCACCACCTCCCTTCTTCACAGGTCTGGACAAGTTGGAGTTCCTGCAGGGACACGAGAACCAGGAAATCTACCAGAAAGCCTTCGACCTGATCGAGCGCTACTTCAACACTGAAGATGAGGACCCGTCTCTGGCTCCAGCCGTCGATCTGCAGCAGCAGCAGTTCCTCTTCCAGCAGTGCGAGGCCCCGATGGAAGGCTTCCAGCTATAATGCTAAATCCTCCCTCTCCGTGTGCTCCACCTTCATCCTCACCTCTGCTCATTTCTCTCACTCTCTACCTGCCACGATCAAGGGATACAACAACCCACGGCTTCCCTCCTCCTCCCCTTCTCATCGTCAGAGAGATTGATTTAATCATCATGATTATGAAAAATGTAACATTACAGGAGCACATGTGCGTGCGTAGCGTCAAACGTGGGTCACGTTCTGCAGTCTTGTCAGCCAGTCTGTGAAGGTTTCACTCATCATTCTGTCTTGCGCTGAGCTCACCTCTGCGTCTGAACCCCACCTACCTGCTCAGGCCTCCGGGGTCTCCGACTGGCAAGTTGTCCCTGCATCACCACCCTGTCGTACTTTTTGGATTTTCTTCAGCTCATCCCAAATGAAAAGCACTTCTCGGTGTTCCCGTAGGATTGGCCAACCCCATCTCTGATTAAGTGGGAGTTTGTAGGACTGCACTGCTTGTCTGATTGAAGCATTGAGGACTTACAAGACAGACGAACATGGACGTGATTTTTACCCCTCCCTTACACACACACACACACACACACACACACACACACACACACACACACACACACACACACACACACACACACAGACAAAGAAGAATGATCTTACCTAAACACTGGACTGACCATGAGACGTCGACCACATGTTTGACTGTGGTCTTTGGACTGAACTGCCCACACTGGGGCCACATGGCCAGTCCCAACCCAAGGACTCAACTGACCTCTACTAAAGGCACTTAAATAACTCAAAAAGGGAGGATGAATTCCCTCATCTCCTCTCTCGGGTCATTGGATAAGTTACCACGGATGGACAAATTAGGAACTTGACTGTCGCTGAGGGGTGGAGCTTGTCCACCAGGCTGCTTGCATTCCCTCCTGGATCTCATATCATGCATTCCTTCATCCAGTAATGGGACTTTCCACCTGCACAGGCTTCATCCTTAAGACTTTAGACTGCCTCTGGTGTGATGTGAATAACCCCATGGAACCATGGGAATTGGAGTCTTCCCTCGCACTGAGACAATTAGACAGACTTGGACGAGACAAAGCAGACTATTTAACCCTGGAATCTGACCAGCAGCAGACCAGCGGGGATTTTTATTATCTTACCATAATTTCATTTCATTTGCAGCACTTTAGTTCAGGACTGATACCTGCTCCTCAAGAATATACCATAGTTATTGCATTTACTATTTAATTGGTTGATGACACGGCTTTTCCCTCAGGAAGTGAGGTGTAAAGAGGTGTGGTCTGAATCTTCGGCCCCCTTCTGGTATGATAAGGATTACAACATACTTCACTGTTTACCCTTCACACAAAGGGACTCAGAACAGATTGTGGACTGGAACTGTTAGCACACTAATAACAATCAGTAGATCATGCTGCCTCAGCAAAGCTAGAAAAACTGTATTGTCACAAAGGAAGTCAGACTCTTGGAAAATTGGCTGTTAAAACATGAGCAGTCTAAATGTCTTTCCAACACATATTCAGGTAGCATTTTCCAATTTGATCTGCCAAAACATCAACACATAAATCGGCTATTGGATCTGAAGCTGGTCTTTATTAAAAACAATGTTTTTCTTTAGTTGGGGTTAGCATCTGCCATGTTGCTGATGGTGCCATACATTTTATTTAACAGGAATCCTTCCAGATAATTTCAACAAAAATCCAGATAAAGACTTGAAAATACTGGTGATCACCTTAGTTAGCAAAACTGAATGTTTGTTTACCAAGTCCTCTTAACATTGCTTACTTTATCAAAATCTCTGCAAGAGATAACCAGCTCTACATGTTAATTACTGTTTGTTGTATTGAGTTTGTGCAACTGTCCATGTTATGCCATTTGCATAAAAGCTGGTTCATGAACCACCATGTAAGTGAATCAGTTTCATTGTAGTTTGTGTACAGGGTGAATCTTTTTGGGAAGCATTTTCTTTACTGCTATACAGCTGAAGTGATGAAGTACATCTGTAAAAGGTTTATATTGATCATCAATTAATCTGAATATTTTTTTTCTAAAATCATTGTTTTGTCTATAAATAGTTAAAAGTAATTAACTTCAATCTTTGGCTTAAGAGTTGCAGTTTATATAAAACTAGATAATTTCATTGAATCAGACGGGAATTTTCAAGAAGTTATACTTTTATTTTTTTATTTTGGTGTTGACTATATACAAAACATAGATGTCACATCAGACATAAACAAACCAGCCTAATTACATACATATCAGGACATGAAAGAACATTATGCCGATGGATCATGCATGATCCACTTCATGACATTCTCTTAGAAAACTGAAGACCATTTGAAACTCTTCAGGGCTGAACGGTCTTCACAAGGAATACCTAAGATGTTAATGTTGGATAGCTTTAGAAGTACTAGTTGGAAGTTTACTAAAAGCATTGATGGATAGAAAACTTTATTGGTGCATCTGTTCGATTGATTTCTTGTCTGAAAATCATTATTTTTGTGTCTAGCAAATGACAGAAATTCCTTATAAACTCATAAAACCTCTATCACGATACCGGATTAAGTCATGCTCATGTTTCATCTCTCCTTGGATACAACCAAATGCTGATAGTACTGTTTCCTCAAAAACAGGTGCCAGTTTAAAACCTCAATGTATTCACTGAAAAGGCAAAATCTTATTTTGGTATTCATAAATGAATTACTTTACGTTTGTGTTAAAGGCAATATCCAAAACTATCAAGTATCAACTGCTCTGATATATTTTTGTCTATTTCTAGGATGCTCGTAGAGCGCTCTGAAGTTGTGATACATACAGCGGACACAGGAGCACACTAATGGCCCAGTATATGGGGTGGGGTATTCAGGGACTCATTGTCTTCCATCACTGAGCCTTTTGTAGTTCCTCCTTCCATTTAGCTTTTCTCTCCATGTTTTGTCCTGTCAGGGACTCGTGCCTGCCTGCAGCCTGCGACACAATGAGAAAAATTAGAGATATGATTGTGTATAAAATACATAACGGTGGTAACATTTAAATTTTTTGTGTAGGACGAAATGGTTAATTCATGAGCACCAATGCAGAGACAGATGGGCTCTTTCACATTGTTGTCGACAATGTAACGAAGATTTCCCTCCTTGTAAACGGATACTGGAGAAAAACAACGCATGCAAACACAATGAGTTATCTATTGCCACTCACCCGTTTGCCCATTAACACCATCACCAGGCAGGCCCCTATTGTGGTCGCCATCATCACATAGCAGGCCTTCACTCTGACTTTGTTCCTGGCAGCATCAATCATCTCAAACCTGTGGCACGGGCAGGTAAACAAACAAAGTATGTAAATATTTGAATAACTTAAAAACTATCATTATCAAATACAATGTGCTGTTTTAAGCTCAGCACACTATTAAAAGGTATGTGCATGTTCCTTTGTACAATGACAATATGTCAATCACTACCAGCTTTTATTTCTTCTCTCATTCTCTTAAATCAACATTTATTACAGCATAATAAAAAAGTTTATACTGAGTTTTGGTTCATTGTGAGTGCAGGAGGTGGAAGGTCTGCAGTTTGTATGCGTGACAGTCAGGTCTTTTATCACTGCAGCTGACCAGATATGATCTCCACCCTGATTTCAGGAACAACGGTAATTACCAGATGCCTTGTTTGAACTGCAGTCATCTTAGAATATCAGCTACCCACAGCAGCACCGCCGCCGATCCAGTTAGTTAGCTCTGTTCGTGTGAATTATCTTAACTACATCAATCAGCAAAGAGCCAATCGGATGCGAGTGTACTGGGAGGTCTGGTATAAACAGGAAAAGGCTACTTACGACACAAGCTCTGGTATCTGGTCTGCTGTCTTGAAGCGTCCTGACCAGAGCAGAATCTTCTTGTCCATATTTGAGGGTCTGTAGCCTGGGAGTCTGAACCCTGCACGAGGCGCTGTATGAAAGAAAGCACACGTTAGAAAGAACAAACAAACAGAGTTTGTGTCCACAAATCCACGTCTTGAACAAACAAACGCACAGAAGTTTAGTTTCACAAGCCCCAGGCGTTAGCTCCATCACCTCTGGTTGTAACCCCACTTCCTGTGTCCCTCCTCCTGCTTGGACTAAAGAAAACTTTCACACACTTGCTATGGCAATAGTTGAGCTGTGATGAACAAAATCGTCTTGCAATCAATATGGGGACATTTCATCTCTCTGTCTTGTTCTGAGACATACAACTTCCTTTTTTTTTTATATTTGAAGATTATTTTTTGCCTTCATTGGACAGATGAAGAGTGTAACAGCAGACTGGAAACAGGTTTAGCGGTATCACATGCAACACAGGTCCGATGTTTAGAGATGAAACAGGACGTTGAATTTACAAGGCATGCACAGTAAACATTCAGCTACCAAGGCTGCTGAAGTACAATTTTCTTAAACGTAAAATAGTTACAGCTCGCACAGAATAAAAAGGCATTTCTGAGTGAGTTCCTGTAGCATTGGCGATCCAGATCCCTGATTAAGTGTGCGTTTGCAGGACTGCAACGCTTGACTGATTGAAGCACTCACCAGAGAACTAAACATGGACAGGAACTGAACAGGATAGTAATCTGTCCGCCAACATGATCCACAACTCTACCTGGTTCTGGGACTGCAGGCAGAGGCTCTGCTTTGACCTCCTGTGGTTTATTGCACATCCCTCTGTGGCTCCATGTTTCAGGGACTTGTCTGCACCTCTGACCTGATGAGGTATAATTAAAAAACATTAAGGTATTGGATCTAGGAGGAATCATAACTGTGGCTAAATCGAAATATTTATCTTGATTGAGCTGCTCTGTATTAGTATTAAGAGTATTAGAATAATCAACTGCTTTATAAAATGGGAGAAAATTGGGGGAATGGCCATCTCTATTCCCTGATGTGACTTCCTGAAGTTGTTTGTTTTGTCCAATAAACAATGATTATGTTCACTTTCACATAAGAAAAACAAAAGCAGCATTTCATCACAACTTTGTGTGTACAACTATTACGGATTAACGATTACTAAATAGTTGCTGATTATGTTTCTGTTCTGATTATTTCAGCTCTAATCATAATGCCAAAATATCACAACAACATAGTTTACAAAAATAAAAAAGTACTCACAAGATACATGACAACAAATAAAAAGGCACAATCTTAATGCCCACTTTTCAAAATAGGTGTGTCGGAGTTACAAAGTCTAAACAAAAGGGTTTGTTTGGTCAAAGTATTTAGAGAGGCTTTCCACTGGATCAAACATGAACTGTGCCAAACACAGGTACCAGCTATCAACACCTTTCATAGCCACGTAATGATCATTTACTCGAATTATGTAATGACATTCAAAGAACGAGAGGTAAAAATAAATAACAAATATATTAAACTATCACTAGCTAGTCGTATGCAGGGTTACTAAAACTGCAGCTGCAAGCTTAAGTTACAAATACACAGATACCTAGTAGGGGAGGAGACATGTCCATGCAGTTATAAATACTAACACACGTGTTTAAAGTCAACAATACGAACCTATAAAGTTGCCAATGGAAAGGCGAGATCTGAAGAAATTCATATTTTTTAATTCTGAAGTAAAAAAATATGTAAACCGTGTCAATCAAGCCATTAAACTGCGCAGTGGCACGCTTGTCTTCCGTCAGCTGGTTGTTGTTGAAAGTCAACTCACTGCGTTTTCAACGTCAGCCCAACAGGACCCGCTGACATAAGCATAGGAGCCTGTGCTGTGTGCCTGATCAGAAATGATACAGATATTACGTTAAAGTCTGTTTCCTACACGAATAGTGTTAACTGTACAAAGATGGAGTTATAGCTTAAGTCGGGTTATTGTTTGATTATGCTTAGGCATCACAGAGATGATTAGTTTTGCTTAAATTTAGGTTAAAGTAATGGGTGACGGGCATTGTAATGGGGAACAGACTTTTCATCAAGGATCCCATCAAGTTATGTAACTGTTCTTATATTTTTAGACTATATTTTTATTTTAATAGTGACATTGCCCTTTGACTTATACCCCGATAAAGCTTTCAATATTAGGAATGAACGGGAATTATAATATAATTGGTTAAAATAACAAGCTTGACCGAGGTGTTTTTTATTCAGGCGGTGTCTTGAACAGCCACGCCGCGTCGTGTGCAGAGAGGACCCGTCAGTCCATCATGGCTGCGCCCGGTGGAACTTTAAACTGTGAGGACTTTTCAATGTTTCAGGTAATTTTAACGAATAATTCAACCATTTGTGCAAGCGTGTCACTCATGTGGTGCCTTTTGAAAGTTCACATGTTGTGTTGTTTATTTTCTGTGTAACGCCACCACGCCAGTGAATGGGTGACCCTCCTGATCACCAGTGTTCACACAGACTGGATCAGCAGGGCTGAACAAGTAGGCACACGGTTTAAACATCACTGTCACGAGTCTTAGGGTGAATATTCCCTGTTGGCTAGCCTGTAATTATACCTACTCTGTTGAAGTTGATTAAGTATCTCCAGTCCCTTTAGAGGCCTCAAACATGCTTACATCACAACTAAACCCCCCCTACTTTTCAAGATAACGTGAAAAGCAACAAAAAAATACTAACATTGGTGTCTAAAATTGTGAATACCAAGGGATCAGCATACTACCTCCTCACAAGGTGTCACAAGGAGCCAATCACTTGTTGAAGGAAATTGAAAATATATAGTTAATGTGTACACAGTTGTTCAAGCTGTTATCCACTATATTTGGGCACAAGTATTACCTCTCTACGCTACTCACAGAGAGCCGAATAGTCCACTGTTTCTGTGTGTCTCTGCTCTTCTTTGGCGTGGTTGACAGAATAACATTACTTGTATTGTTGATACTATTAGTTGATTGACAAAAAGTAATGAGTTAGTGTGTAGTTTCCAAGACATCAGGCTATGCTCTGATAACCAGAGATCAATTCAAAAATGAAATGTATTGCGACATAACAAAAAAAAGTTGTTGACCTTCAAATCATTGCAAATGAAGTTGTTGACTGCCTCTTTCTCAGGAGGTGCTCAAGACAATGCGCAACATAGATGACCGCATCGTCCATGCCCTGAATACCACCGTGCCCACAGTCTCCTTCTCAGGCAAAGTGGATGCCACACAAACGTGCAAACAACTCTATGAATCTGTGAGTCATGACTAAAAGAATAATGTGTCCTAGCTTTTTCATATCACACTGAACCAGTTCCAGTAATAATCTCATGTGTTCCACAGATGATGGACGCCCATCTGACCAGAGACAAAGCTATTAAGTCTTGTATAGCTCAAACTTCACAGGAGGTGGCACATCTGCGTGAACAAAGAGCAACAGACAGCGAAAACCTGGCACTCATCAAACTGCTCAGAAAGGAGCAGACCAAAGTAGGTCCAGTTTCTAACACTAGAGGGCTTTAAACACCACCAAACTGGAAGATATGAGCCATCTGTAGCTGGAAGACTCACTGAAATAAAATCCTTATTTGGAGAGAATTAGGCACAGTTCACCAAAACAAAACATTTTCTCACTTTAAAAAAAAAAAAAGTATATTAATTTTACTTTAATGTACAGATAGCAAGACCCAACTACTCAGGATATTCCACTAAACTTACTGTGGACAGATTTCATCGGGACTATTTCTTCAGTAGAACGTAGTTCAACTAAAATTGTTCACAGCCAAAGTAAGTTCTGTGATATCCAGAGGGACCAGGACATTGTTGCCATAAAGGGCACTCCCCCAATATCACACATTCAATTCAGTTTTCTCATCACAGGGAATACTAATCAACCTGTAAAAAAGAGTTGTAAAATGTTTCTTTGGCTCTAGGGGGAGTTTTCCAAAGATAGGGAAAAAAATTCATACTAATGATTTAGATGTAGACCAAATTCGGAAGTTAGCAGCGCACTGGTTCCCTTGACCAAAAGCCAATAGGATTTTGGAATTTTGAAGAAAAAAAATCAAACATAAACATTTTAGAAAATAAGATCTGTGGCAATGATAAGTTTACTTTCAGGTTTTGTTACACGAGATAATCTTTACACTTTAATGATTTTTGAAGAGTGAATGCATTTGGCAGACGTAAAAATGGCCACATGAGTGTGAATATACACAACAAGGCTGTGAAAGTGGACTTGTCTGCGTGAAATGTATTTATATATTTTAGATAGTAAAAATGTCTTACGGTTGTGTCAAATATATACCTTATTTCAAACATCTAACCAAAAAGCCACGTTGAGACGAGGGAAGCGGAAGTGGCAACTCATTTTGGGTTTTAAGACTCATTCCTGCACTAATTTAGAGAGAATAAAACATTTTTATAGAAGGCCTGTATTATAAACTGGAGATGGTGTGTTCAAAAAGAAGTGGGCATTAAGGAGGCAGGGGAGGATCTAATGAAAGATGCTATTGAGTTTTTTAAGGGAAATGTTTGACCCATAGTAGACTAAAAGTCTGCATATTTTGGCTTCTGCTTTTATTTGGACCATTCTTTTTGCCCCTTTTTTATATAAAAATAAATACTGAAACACTGGAGGACTTTAGTATTTGTTCCATAGAGAGAGCATCACAAACAAAAAACAAATGTTCTTCTTCACTGTGCTGGTGCGACACAAATCTCAGACATGTATCTCAGAACGATGACAAATAATCCAACCTGCTTTCTCATCTATACAACTATCTTCATGGCTAAATAGTTGTCAATGATAAGGTATGATTTTGTTTTTCCAATTTAGGTGAACTGACCCTTTAAGAAGCATTATATTAACAAGCTTATGTGAGATTGCAATGGGTGCTATCATATATGTTTGAATATATTTAGTAAGGCCAGCAGTGTGCTGGGGTGTCCACTGGATACGGTGGAGGTGGTGGGAGACAGGAGGATGATGGCCAAGCTATCATCCCTGATGAACAACACCTCTCACCCCATGCAGGACACCCTGGCAGCTCTGTGCAGCTCCTTCAGCCACCGGCTGCTTCACCCCGGTGTGTGAAGGAGAGGTACCGCAGGTCCTTCCTTCCTGCTGCTGTCAGGCTGCACAACCAACTCTGCTCCCAGCAGACCACATGACAATAAAAACACTGTAATAGTTAAAATAGTTTTTTTCTGTCTGTAAATATTATATTTCAGTTATTGTTGATTTTCTACTGTTTTTTTTTATTGCTTATTTATAATACTTTTTATTTTATTTTCATTTTTTATTTTTATCTTGTCTTCTACTATGTCTCTTGTGTGCACTTTACTCTATGCTGCTGTAAGCCTGCAAATGTCCCCGCTGCGGGACTAATAAAGGATTATCTTATCTTATCTTATCTTATCTAACACATTTTTCCTTCCTTGTTCCCAGTTAAAGCTTATGCAATCTGAGCTGAATGTTGAAGAAGTTGTCAACGATAGAAGTCTGAAGGTATGCTCACTATTTACAGTAATGTCATATAATCAGACCTAAATGCTCTGTCACTGTCTTATAAGTTACTTATATCTGTTTTGCCGTGTTAAGATTTTCAGTGAAAGGTGCAGAATCCACTACACGCCTCCGAAGGTGAAGTGAAGCTCCGTCTGATGAGAGGAGCTGCTTCATTGAGGTTTCGAATCCAGACTGGAGCTGAAAACTGTGACCTGCTGCTGAGTCCTGACTGCAGGCTGCAGACCATCCAGACCGCTCTGACCTCTTCTCCAACACCCTTGTATTCCATTGTGATTGTTGCATTGCATTACCACATCTGTACAACAGCCATTAGTGTGCTTCTTTAATGAGAAACATTGTACAAAAATAGTTTTTTATTAAAAAGACAATGAAATGTTTTCAAGCGACGTGTAGTCTGTGATTTTATTCATTTGTGAGGCTTTTGAGGAAGTCCCTGTTTTTTAAATACAATGAAGTGGTACAGTATAATCCACTCCATCTTAAATTCTTGTGCCAATTAAAATATTTAATGTCTTAACAACTGTCAGGTGAATTGGCAGTTAAATGTGTACAGACATGCATGGTTCCCAGATAATGAATCCTAAGGCCATGAGTGTGAGTTCAGCCTCACAGAGCTGCTGGAAGACTAGATGCGTAATGTTGTTATTATTCTTTGATTGATTCAAGAATGTGGTAGACAGGCCATAAGTGTGAGTGTATTTCCTTGTTGTTTTAGATTCAATTGGCTCCCGACTCATTTTTTAATACAGAAGAATGTTTTTCAGGACACCTGCCAAATATCACATGGTAGGACAGTGTTTCCTGGTTTGTGTTATCAGAACACACCATATAAGAAAGTTAAAAAAAACTGTTTGTGTATACTAAAGAGATTTATTTACCTTTTCAAATTATTTGTAACCATTTCTTCACGCCAAGATGATTTCTACTTTGGAAATCAGACAAATGCTTCATATAAGAATCACAAGAAATAGAGATTTTTTAATGCTTTCTTTATTATTTCTTTAGAAGGAAGTGCAATGAACTTGGTGCTTCCCAGAGCCACATATTTTTACGTGTCAATACATTCAAAATTGATGTCAAATCATTTCAGGATAAAGAAGCAGAACTTTTTAATATGAGACTGCAGCCTGTTAGTATTTCACTGTTGAAACAGGTTGTTTGATCAGTTTTTAAAAGGAACCAGGGGGTCCTCTTTGGTTTTGTGCTGCTCCACACCGCGCAGCTCATAATTCTGGCCTTTTAAAGTCCCAACTATTTTGGAGATACTCAGATGAATGTAGTCCTCTGCTCCAACATGAACCTGCAGGAAAAAGAGAGGAACATTGGACATCACAATACATACATGTGGATCTTGTGTTGCCGAACAGCAAGTGTTAAACCAATGTTTACTGTCCTGCCTTGACATGACATTAGATTCAACTGGATGTCACAACTAATTCAACCTCTATATCATTCAAAGACACATTTCTGAGGTTTTCGATTTTTGTTTTCAAATATCACATTATTATTTACCTGGATGAGGACGTGTTCGCCGCCTGCCAAAAACTGCGCCCTGTATTTAACTGCTTCGAAATCCCGATACTTCTTGCCTGACCTTTTTTCCACTTGATCTTTCACCTGTGGATGAATTAATTAAAACGTGATGTAAATATAGACCATAGAGTTGAGTGTGGTTTGTCCTGAAGAATTAATGTAGATTGAATCTCACCTGATTACAAATCTTCTGAGTTTCATCAGTGGCATCCTTTGTCTCACTCCATCCTCCAAAATTGTCAACCTTGTCAGCCATTGTCTCAAGGTCTGTTGAAGTTAACAGAGAAGTCAACTGTCTGCTTTTATGTGTCTCAAGTGTTCATTTTCAGCTGGTTATCAAATGTATTTATACAGTAGATCCACCCTTGACACAGACTGGAAGGTGGCTCTCATGAAGTTCTGGGTGGAGCTACAGTGAAGCTGAAACCTCACCTGACTGTGGTGAAGAAACCCAATATCATTCTTGGGCCATTTAAATAAATATACTACATGTAGATTGTTTTAGGTGAAAATATCATCTTAAAAAATGTGACAAAGAATCTTCACCAGTCATAGAGTACTTGACTTAATTCCTGTTTTGTTTCGATGCAGTAAACATAGCCTACATATTGTGTAATAATTCTGAGATGAAGGAGCAGAGCATTTATATGAGACTGCAGATATTCAGCTAACAGAACCTGTTAATGTTTAGTAGCATTCATTGTATTTCCTTGTTTGGTTAGATATTAAACGCTCAACTCTCTATCAAGTAACTGACACTAAGAAAGTGTTTTCTGGTCTGTGTAATCAGAACTCACAATATGAGCATGTTTCTTTAATTATTTAATCAGAGTAAAGTAAAACAAAATGTATGTCTGTGTTAAGGTGTGTGTAACTAAAGAGATATTTTTACCTTTTTTAATTCATTTTAAACAATTTGTTTTCATTCATCTATTTTTGAAATCAGACTTCACAAAAGGAAAGCTAATGTTGCATATAAGAGCCACAAACAATATATAGAGATTTAAAGAAGGCTGTGCATTCAACTTGCTACTTCCCAACACAAAACATATTTATTTATATATGTTAATACATTAAAAATCATGTCAAATCCTTCCAGGATAAAGAATTAGAGCATTGTTATATGAGACTGCTTTCTATAAGTATTTCACTGTTGAAACAGGTTGTTTGATCGGTCAAGAGTACCTCAATGATTGTGGTGAAGAATCCCAATATACTGCATTTATATGAGACTGCAGGTATTCAGCTAACAGAACAGGGAAACATTAATTCTGTGTATTTCCTCGTTAGATTTTAAACGCTCACCTTTCTTCAAGGTTTTTGTGATTAATTAAACACTTGCAAGAATTGACTAGTGACATTGTAAGATTTATTGAGTTACATCAAGCAGCAGCAATCACATTTTCCAACAAGTCTTTTAGTCCTACATACTACTTGGGACACTCGGCGGGCTTTTTTCCAAAACACGCGGGTGCCAATTAAACCAAACATTGACAGGTACACCACAGTACCAAGGAACTACTATAATGAATTCTGGGTGGAGCTACAGTGAAGCTGAAACCTCACATGATTGTGGTGAAGAATCCCACTATACTGCATTTATATGAGACTGCAGGTATTCAGCAGAACAGGGAAACATTAATTCTGTGTATTTCCTTGTTTGGTTAGATTTCAAACACTCATCTCTCTTTGTTATTTCCTCAGAAGAATGTATGAAACTTCTTTTTCCTCCTCCAGGTTACATGTCAAGTAACTGACACAAATAAAGTATTTTATGGTCTGTGTAATCAGAACTCACAATATGAGCATGCTTCATTTATTATTTGATCAAAGTAAAGTAAAAAACGTTTGTCCGTGTGAAAATTTGTGTATCTAAAGAGATCTTTTTAACTTTTTATATTAATTTGTTACAATTTCTTCAAGATGACATCTTTTTTTAAAATCAGACTTCACAAAAGGAAAGCAAATTTTATATATAAGAGCCACAAGCATTATATAGAGATTTAAAGAAGGTTGTGCATTCGACTTGCTGTTTGCCAACACAAAATATCTTTATTTATATATGTTAATACATTAAAAATCATGTAAAATCCTTCCAGGATAAGAAGCAGAGCATTGTTATATGAGACTGCTTCCTGTTAATATTTCACTGTTGAAACAGGTTGTTTGAACAGTCAAGAGTACGAGAAGGTAGATTTTGTTTGTCGTTGGAAGACACTCAGATGAATGTAGTCCTCTGCTCCAATATGAACCTGCAGGAAAAAGAGAGGAACATTAGACATCTGAAAGAATATATGAATCTGGATCTTGTGTTGCTGAACAGTGAGGATCTTCTAACATCAGTGATGTGTTTAACTGGTGTTTACTGTCCTGCCATGAATTTGATAGGACATTATATACAACTGGAAGTCACAATTAATTCAACCTGTATATTATACAAAGACACACATTTGAGGCTTATCATTTTTTGTTTTCAAATATACCTATATACAGTATATCTCTTTTCTCAATCTGACTCCTTGAATTCCCTATGAAATGCAGACCAGAGGGTTGAGTGTGAAGAATGAGGTATATTGATGCTTTCCTGATCACAAATTATCTGAGAATCCACAGTGGCATCCTTTGTCTCAGTGAATCAACGTTTTGGTGATTAATTAAACACTGATAATTACAGTGAACTTAAATACATTTTCTACATATATATTTTTTGAGGTAAAAACTAAAGGCAAAACTAATATGGTGGAAAAATGTGACACAGAATCTGTTCCGACCATGAAGTGTTTGTTACTTATTTCCTGTTCATATTCAAGGAAAATTACTGAAAATTTGCTGCAATATTTTAAACTTTTTGGCTTGCAAGAATTGACTAGTGACATGATGTGTGTGTATTGATTGTTGATAATGTTTGTTGATGGTGTTCGATGTTGGTTGAGTGATTGGATGGCGGGGGGCGTGGTTTGTGCCACCTGTAAATGCACTCGAGAATGGCAGCCCGTGTCAGTCCGGCAAAGTCACAAACTGGTGCAGACACTGTGGAAATATATAATTTTGACCACTCAAATCTAAATGTTCGTTTTCAAGTACCTTAAGCTTTTCGTTAAGTTAAGAGTTTATTTGTTATTTTGAAACCCTTTTTACTCATGGTTTGGAAGCCCTTTGTACGAAAATAAATACTTCTTGGATGGAAGAAAACCACGTTTTGGAGTGCGTTTCTCAAACACCACAGTTAATGCCCCGGAGGCATCACTCGACTTCGGATGCCGTGATATTAAGTCAAAATTATCTCGATTCTGGACTGATGGTGAAAATGGAATCTCAGCTGCATAATCATTTTGGTTGTCATCAGCTGTCTTCAACAGGGCAAATGTGGCACAACTTGGGGAAGAGACAGCTCCAAAGATGTGCACTGTCATCCTGTGCTCCGCCAGCTCTTGCGTTACATCCCCGTCTGGCCACCAGAGAAAGCGCAGATAGTTTACATCCTCTTTTGCCACTCTCACCTGGTGGAACATTCCCTCAATGTCAGTCATAACAGCTATGGGGCCCTGGCGGAAACGAAGCAATACGCCTACCAGTGAATTTGTTAAGTCAGGGCCTTGCAGCAGCTCTTTGTTTAGAGATGTTCCACCGTACATGGATGCACAATCAAACACCACGCGCAAAGTCCTTTTGCGTGGGTGGTAGACTCCGTGATGTGGTATAAACCATGCTTTTCCACTTTTATGTTCCAACTGGTCTTGTGGTATGACTTCCGCATATCCTTTTGCTACAACATCCTTCATGAATTCTTTGTATTCGTTAAAGAACTTTGGATCTCTAGAGGTTGATGAAAGAGAAGATGATCAGTACTCGGTGGTATGAGCCAAAGTTTTTCAAAGGACTTCTTTAACAGGTGCTGTGCCCTTTGCTGGGCTACAGCTTTGTTGTTGGGAAGATTCACGTTATCTTTACGAAAGGGGAGCTTTAAGCTGTAATGGCCATTTTCCAGAACAGCTGAGCTTGACACTTTGTCCATAAACTGTTGGTCTTCCACGGACATCACTTTTTTGCCCTCATAGTGCTGCTCAACAAAGTCTTGATTATATTGCTGGACCAACAGATCTTCAACGGATATGCGATTAACCTGCACCGTACCTGCAGCTGCACTTCCATCACTAGTCATGTTGAGTGGGCCATTGACAACCCACCCTAGTCGAGTCTTCACAGCGTAGGGCCCAATACCCTCACTATTAATTACTCTCCATGGCTCCATGGCTTTTGGGGCATTGACACCTATAAGCAGCCCAATGCTGGCATCAATTGGTGTCAAGTCAACCTCTTCCAGGTAAGGCCATTTTCTAATATCCTCATTCTTAGGGATATTTTCTTGGGAGACTGGGATGGATTTGTGTGTGTAGACATCAGGCAGTTTAAGGTATCCATTTCCATTCAAAGCAGCAACTTCCAATCCAGAGATTTTGTAGCTAGACACTGGCTTCTCTTGACCCATTGTCCTGAGCAATATGTCCTGCTTCCTTCCATTAGCATTTAGTTGATGCATCAACTCCTCAGTGCAGAATGTTGCAGTGCTTCCTCCATCCAAGAAGGCATATGTTTGCACAGTTTTTGTTCCCTTGCCCAATTTCACCTTTACTGGGACTATTGAGAGTGCACTCTCTTTAATGCCAGCCCCAGTGTGGCTACCAGCGCTCAGGGAAACCAAGGCACTGGACATGGATGCTTCTATGAGTTGCATCCTAGCTGGTTGCTCTCTTTGACTGTCTTTTGTTTCTATGTGCAAGATGGTTGGATGAGTCTTGTGGCAGGCTTCACATGTCATACGATTTTTACAGTACTTGCTCATGTGTCCTTTTTCCAGGCATCCAAAGCACAATCCATTGGCTCTCATGAATTCCACTTTTTCTTTGTTGGGTTTTCCTTTAAACAACACACATGTTTCCATTGAGTGGTCTTTGCTACAAAACAGGCAGGGTCTTTTAATGGCATTCCTTGTTATTTGTTTATGCTCCACTTCCATCCTACTTTTTGCATTTTCAAAGACAGGGGTGACGGTGGTGGCAAAACTGCTCCCCCTGCTGGACTTTTGTGGTACCTTGAGTTTGGCTCTATTTTCCACTGATAGTGGCATATTTATTTCACCAAACATGGGATCCAGTAGAGCACGAGTTTTCTTCTCAATGAATTGGAGGAGATCTTCAAACTTTGGACGTCTGCATTGCCTTTCCTGAATATCACAGACGACCGTTCTCCAGTTATCACGCAGCTTAAAGGGTAACTTTGATGCAATTATCCTCAGGTTTGCTGCATTTTCCAGTTCCTCCACATAGTCAATTCCTGACAAGGTGTTGTAGCAGCTTCGGAGAAAGATTGAATATGCTCTTAATGCAGGGCCATCCTCTGCTTTTATAGCCGTCCAATTTAATGTTTTGCTCATGAATGCCATTGTGATCCTCATCTTGTTTCCAAAATGCCACTCAAGCTGCTTCCTTGCTTCATTATATCCACTTTCCATATCCATATGCTGACAGCTGCGTACAATTTGTCTTGGCTGCCCCACGGTGTACTGCTCCAGGTAGTAGAGTCTATCTTGCATATTGTCTGTTTTGTTTTCTATGCCTTGCTCAAAGGCTCTAATGAATGAATGGAAGTGCAGTGGGTCACCATCAAAGCTGGGAATCTCTCTAACTGGCAGGAGGGAGGCTTTCTGATGTTTTATCAATATTTCAGTTATGTCATTCTGCCTTTTCAGAACGTCTACAACATTTTCTGGGCTAGTTGTTCTTGCATGAATACGGCTGTCAATTGGGGCAGTGATTGGTTCAGATTTCGGTGTACGATGTTGGGGGTTTTGCATTTTAGCACGGGGGGGTTGAGATAAGGCGGAGCGATGTTGACTTGTGCGGCTGCTTGCTTTCGAACTTACTGAGCCAGCTCCGGCTTGCCGTAGTACTTTTGCTTTAGCTTCTGCGGCTGCCAGTTCAGCTGTTAATGCAAGCGTTTCTTGCTTGGCCTTTATCTTTGCCTCCTCCATATCCAATGCATGCTTTTGTTCCAACGTTTTGACTTTGACGCTCAGAGCAGCGCGCTCAGCCTCGGCTTCTACGCAGGCGGTTGTTAATGATTTGGAGCCGCTGACGCATGATGACACTTGTGACGCGCTACGGCCAATCTCACTGCATGCTTGTTCTTCATCGTCATTATCAACTTGTTCACCTAAAGCATTTATGTCGTCCACTTCTTCACGAGACTCTTCACCATCATCATCCTCACACATCCATAAGCGAACGGTTGTTAGGAATTCTTTGAATTCGATTAACTTTGGCTCATACCACTGAGTATGATCATCTTCTCTTTCATCAACCTCTAGCAGTGATTGCACATCCACTTGCAGGTCCATAAAATTTGTTAACAGCTCGTTGAATGTGTCCAGATGTTTATTCACATTTTCTTTATCGTCATTTGTCTTTACCATATGAAGCACTTCATTCTTTTTTCTCGTCAGAGCGCCGAGCTTTCCTCTGCGTGATCTAATTGTTTGCAACAATTTCCTTTCTGGGTCCACACATTGATCAGTATCGCTTTCCATTTCCAATTCTTAACTTTCACACAAATATTGGCATAAGCAGTGAGCAGTGATCGCTTCCAACGAAAGACCTGACGAGGCTTCACCTGTTAAAGAAGTTCAAAAGCGGTCTGTTCAGCTCGGTATTCACGGTAGACGGTCGTCAAACATTTTCCATTCATCAGCCGAGAGCAGGACTTTAGCGCTGCAAACTTGTCCAATCCATTTTCCATTTTCCAGTCAGTCCAGAATCGAGATAATTTTGACTTAATATCACGGCATCCGAAGTCGAGTGATGCCTCCGGGGCATTAACTGTGGTGTTTGATTGTGCATCCGTGTACGGTGGAACATCTCTAAACAAAGAGCTGCTGCAAGGCCCTGACTTAACAAATTCACTGGTAGGCGTATTGCTTCGTTTCCGCCAGGGCCCCATAGCTGTTATGACTGACATTGAGGGAATGTTCCACCAGGTGAGAGTGGCAAAAGAGGATGTAAACTATCTGCGCTTTCTCTGGTGGCCAGACGGGGATGTAACGCAAGAGCTGGCGGAGCACAGGATGACAGTGCACATCTTTGGAGCTGTCTCTTCCCCAAGTTGTGCCACATTTGCCCTGTTGAAGACAGCTGATGACAACCAAAATGATTATGCAGCTGAGATTGTAAACACCATCCGGCAGAACTTTTACGTTGACGACTGCTTAAAAGCTGTAAATACCGTGGAGCAAGCAACATATCTCTATGAGAACCTCACACACCTGTGCGCCAAAGGGGGATTTCGGCTCAACAAATGGGTGAGCAACCATCGCTCCGTCCTGGCAGCCATCCCCGAAGATCAGAGAGCTAAAGGAGTTAAAACACTGGACCTGGACAAAGATCAGCTTCCCATGGAAAGGGCGCTTGGAGCTCAATGGAATGTAGAGCAGGATACCTTCACGTTCAGTATTGAGGTAAAACCCCACTCAGTGACCAGACGAGGCATTCTGTCCATAGTAAGCTCAATATATGACCCCCTTGGCTTCCTGGCACCAGTTATTCTCCCTGCAAGACAAATCTTGCAGGGGTTGTGCAAAACAAAGCTGGGTTGGGATGACCAAATCCCGCAAGAAATGGCTCAAGCGTGGCAAAAGTGGCTGAGTAGCCTAACTTTATTGGATGCATTTAATATCACCAGAAGCTTTGCACCCAAAAACTTTGGAGCAATAGCAGCAGCACAGATGCATCATTTCTGTGATGCCAGTGAAATGGGGTATGGCTCGGTATCTTACCTCCGGCTGATGAACACCAGGAGAGAGGTGAGCATTGCTTTCGTCATGGGAAAGGCCAGAGTAGCGCCACTTAAGCAAACAACCATACCCAGGCTGGAACTTGGAGCTGCAGTCTTAGCTGTGCGCATCAACAAGATGCTACAAACAGAGCTAGAAATCAACATGGAAGAGCCTGTTTTCTGGTCCGACAGCATGACAGTTCTTCAGTACATTGCCAGTAGCACCAAACGATTCAAAACATATGTGGCAAATCGTGTTTCCATCATTCGAGAGCTGTCAGAAGGGGCACAATGGCGGCACATAAGTTCCAAGCTAAATCCAGCAGATGCCGCATCACGTGGCTTGAAGGCTGATGTATTCCTCCAGTCTAAGTTGTGGATCAATGGCCCATGCTTCCTCTCCAAACCTCAATCACAATGGCCAGGAACAATACAAATGGATGGAGTTCTTGACGACGACCCCGAGGTCAACACCAAGATTTCTGCCAATGCCGTAGTGCTGAAAGACAGTGAATGTCCCACAAGTAAGCTTCTGAGCTATTTTTCCAAGTGGACAGACCTAACGAGAGCTGTAGCATGGATTCTGAAGATAAAAGAGCTACTTCTTCAGTTGAGAGGTCAAAGAATTAACACAACCCAGGATCAAGCTAAACAGGAGCGCAAACTGAAGCAGCAAATAAAACCAAACATTCCCAAACTGTCTGTGAGCGATTTGGAGAAAGCGGAAAAGGCCATTGTCTGTTTTGTGCAGAGGCAGTCTTATCCAGACGAAATCGAAGCCTTAGCTAAAGGCACTTTGAAGAAAGCTAGCCATCTGTACAAGCTGGACCCTGTGATGGTGGATGGAGTCCTGAGAGTTGGTGGTAGGTTGAGCAGGTCGGCTCTCCCTGAAGAAACAAAACATCCAATGATTCTTCCAAAAAGCAGCCAAATCGCCACGCTAATTCTGCGTCACATCCATCACAAAGTTGGTCATGGGGGCAGAAATCACATGCTATCAACTCTCCGGCGCCGTTTCTGGATACCACATGCCAACTCTGCCGCCAGAACAGTCATTGGAGATTGTATGACCTGCAAAAGACAACGACAGCAACCTGGTGAGCAAAAGATGGCAGACCTTCCTGCTGACAGAATTATTGCAGATCTGCCTCCATTCACAGACGTTGGAATAGATTACTTCGGCCCAATGGAGGTGAAAAGAGGACGAAACACTGTCAAGCGATATGGCGTCATATTCACCTGCTTAACATCACGCGCAGTCCATCTAGAAGTGGCCCATACACTCGACACAGATTCGTGCATAAACGCCATCAGGAGATTTGTCTGCCGCAGAGGTCAAGTAAGAGAAATAAGGTCTGATAATGGCACCAACTTTGTCAGTTCTAACCGGGAGTTAAAGAGTGCCGTCAGAGACTTAAACCAAAACAAGCTGCACCATTCTCTCTCACAGGATGGAATAAAGTGGATCTTCAACCCGCCGTATGGAGCTCATCATGGAGGAGTCTGGGAGCGGCTGATACAGCAAGTTAAAAGGGTGCTTTGCACAGTGGTAGGGCAGCAAGTGCTGGACGACGAGGCCCTACATACTGCATTGTGCGAAGTGGAGGCTGTGTTAAATGACCGTCCAATCACCCCATCTAGTGGTGACCTAAATGACCTGGAGGCCCTAACCCCAAACCACCTCTTGCAGCTCAAAGCAAAGCCACTTCTACCACCTGGCTTGTTTACCAAAAACGATCAATATGCTCGCAGGCGTTGGAGGCAGGTCCAGTACATTGCTGACCTGTTCTGGAAGAGGTGGGTGAAAGAATACCTCCCACTAATGCAAGCACGTCAAAAATGGAACAGAGCAAAAAAAAGCTTTGCAGTTGGAGATCTTGTGCTTGTCATGGACGAATCAGCACCCAGAAATTCGTGGCCATTGGGGCGAATAATAGAAACCATGGCCGATTCCAAGGGATTCGTTCGTCGTGTCCGGCTGAAGACACAAACCGCGGAGCTGGAACGACCCATCACCAAGCTGTGCCTTCTTTTGGAGGGGGCTACAGCTTAAACATCGACACTTAAACTGATACACTGAAGGACGCTGGCACACTACATTTCTCATAACGCACATATCCCCTTGCATTACACCTTTTCCCCTTTTTTGAAGTTTGACCCCTTGCATACACCAACTTCTCTTTTTCGTCTGTTTGAAGATCAAAGACCTTATTTTTGCCTTTTTTAATGGCTTATGGACTGGTAAAGAGACACTTTAAAAAGAAAATGTAAAAATGCATGAAGTAAATGATGTCAGTAGATTCTTGTGTTATGGCTATATATTTTTCCCCTTTTGGGTTTTGTAATTAGTTGCTTGGCAATAATTAGGGGCCGGAATGTTGCGGCCATCGTTTGCCTTGGGTTGGATGTGTGTGTATTGATTGTTGATAATGTTTGTTGATGGTGTTCGATGTTGGTTGAGTGATTGGATGGCGGGGGGGCGTGGTTTGTGCCACCTGTAAATGCACTCGAGAATGGCAGCCCGTGTCAGTCCGGCAAAGTCACAAACTGGTGCAGACACTGTGGAAATATATAATTTTGACCACTCAAATCTAAGTGTTCGTTTTCAAGTACCTTAAGCTTTTCGTTAAGTTAAGAGTTTATTTGTTATTTTGAAACCCTTTTTACTCATGGTTTGGAAGCCCTTTGTACGAAAATAAATACTTCTTGGATGGAAGAAAACCACGTTTTGGAGTGCGTTTCTCAAACACCACAGTTAATGCCCTATCAGACAAATGCTTCAAATAAGAACAAGAAATATATAGAGATTTTTTTATTAATGCTTTATTTTCATTTCTGTAGAAGGTTGTGCATTCACCTTGCTACTTTCCAGCACCAAATCTTTTTTAATATCTATGTGTTAATACATTCAAAATCAATGTCAAATAATTTCAAGATAAAGAAGCAGAGCACCTAAAGATGAGACTGCTTCCTGTAAGTATTTCACTGTTGAAACAGGTTGTTTTATCAGTCAAGGGTACGAGAGGGTAGATTTGAGGTTTTGTGCTACAGCACACCGCACAAACTGTATTTACCTTTTTTCTTTATTATTTCTTTAGAAAGTTGTGCAATCAACTTGCTGCTCCCCAACAGCAAATGTTGTTATCAGGTTGTTTGTCCAGTTGAGAAAGGGAACGAGATAGTCTTTTTTGGTTTTGTGCTGCACCACACCGCGCAGAAAAAGAGAGAGAGACATTGGACATAAAAATACATTCATCTGGATCTTGTCATCAATTGTTTAACTGGTGTTTACTGTCCTGCCTTGACATGATATTAAATTCAACTGGATGTCACAAATAATATTAATTCAACCTCTATATCATTCAAAGACACACATCTGGCTTCCATTTTTTGTTTTCAAATATAATAATATTATTTACCTTGATGAGGAAGTTTAGTCCAGCCACAACCTGACTCCTGTATTCAACTGCTTTGAATTCCCGATAGTTCTTGCCTGTCGTTTTTTCCACTTGATCTTTCACCTGTGGATGAATGAATTAAAATGTGATGTAAATATAGACCATAGAGTTGAGTGTGGTTTGTCCTGAAGTATGAATGTAGATTGAATCTCACCTGATCACAAATCTTCTGAGTTTCATCAGTGGCATCCTTTGTCTCACTCCATCCTCCAACTATGTCAACCTTGTCAGCCATTGTCTCAAGGTCTGTTGAAATAACAGAGAAGTTAACTATCTGCTTATATGTGTCTCAAGTGTTCATTTTCAGCTGGTTATCAAATATATTTATACAGTGTATCCACCTTTGATACAGACTGGAAGGTGGCTTTAGGGGTCCCTGATACCATATCAATCATAAAAAATGTGTGTGCGTGTCTTGCGATCCCACCTCTCAACCTCTGTGACTTTGTGGGCTCCAGCCAGTGTAGTCACTCAGAATAGTGACTGAGTGGTTATCATACCACTTGACAAGTGCATGGTTGTTTCTCCAACAATGGCCATCTTTTGCTCAAAGGATCCACGTCCTGCTCTCTTCAGCTCAGCATCGCTTATCAAGCTGACGGCTGGTAGTCGGTTGCCACAAACATTACTAGTGCAGTGAATACCCTGCTGTGTCAGTGTGAGCCCAAGAAGGACACTCGTGAACCAGTTATCAAAGAAGAGCTTGTAACTCTCTTGTTTGGGTATAGGCTGGGCCAGGCAGAGGACAACATTGCCACTTGCTTCTACATCTGCAAGCTTAGGGTGTTGCACAACTCTTCCTGTGTAGATTTCCAAGTTATGGGGCACACCGTCAGAGCCAGCCAAGACGAGTATTTTATAGGAACCATCTGCTCATCAACAGCAAGATTCTCGCCCTTTGGGATTGACGTCAGTTTGGAGGTTAGATGAGTGACCAGTGGTCAGATCTTGTGGAGTGGATCATAATTTCCCTCCTGCCTCTCTTAATTGTTACTGAGGTGCAGGGATTTTTTGATGGCCTCCCATCTATTCAGTGTCATGGTATCAGCTACTACTTCCAAAACATGCCTGGTAAACCAAACAATGATAAGATAAGATAAAATCCTTTATTAGTCCCGCAGCGGGAAAATTTACAGGATTACAGCAGCATAGGGTATAGTGTGAAAAAAGAGACATAGTAAAAGAAAAACAAGATAAAATAAAATGAAATAAAAACAAGTATTATAAAGAGTTGGTTGTGTAACCTGACAGCAGCAGGAAGGAAGGACCTGCGGTACCTCTCCTTCACATACCGGGGGTGAAGCAGCCGGTGGCTGAAGGAGCTGTTCAGGGCTGCCAGGGTGTCCTGCATGGGGTGAGAGGTGTTGTTCATCAGGGATGACAGCTTAGCAATCATCCTCCTGTCTCCCACTACTTCCACCGTATCCAGTGGACACCCCAGCACACTGCTGGCCTTCCTGACAAGTTTGTTGAGTCTCTTCTTGTCAGCTGTCGAAATGCTGCAGACCACTGCATAAAAAATATATATTTTTATTTAAAAAAATTAAGGGGGCAGTGTGAGGTCCAAAAAGGTAGTTTGTTGCCTGAGGGCAACAGCATGCCATAGAGGGTTAAACGCTCAACTCTCTTCAAGGTTTTTGTGATTAATTAAACACTGTGAATTACAGTGAATTTAAATACATTTCCTACATGTACATTTTTTGAGGTAAAAACTAAAGCCAAAACTATCTGCTCTGACCATAAAGTGTTTGTTACCTTTTTTATGTTCACATTCAATAAAATGACTGAAAATTTGCTGCAATATTTTAAACTTTTTGGCTTGCAAGAATTGACTAGTGACATTGTAAGTTTTCTTGAGTTACATCAAGCAGCAGCAATCACATTTTCAACAAGTCTTTTAGTCCTACATACAGATAAGGGTCTGTCGCATCAAAAAGTAATTAATTTATTGTTTTTGTCAGACAAACCAACATGTTGACCAAAGAGATAATTCAAAGATAACTGACCAACTCTGTAATTAATTACCTGGTAATGAGTTTAAGTCCTGATGCTCTAGATTTCAAGTTTAGACTTTAGAGGCTGTAGACTCTTCATATTGTTGGTCTACTTTCTTTTTGCTTTATTCAGGAAAGTTGACAGACAGGACTTATTCTCAATGTATTTCCTTATTGGTTTAGTTTCTGGACTCTTAAAGTCCACTGAAAGACTCCCACAACAACACAACAAGATGGTTTCAGGTACAGCCCTGTCTTTGAGATTGGCCTCAAGTCAATGATTGGGGGGATGCAAAATCCCTGTCATTCAGTTATTTTACGACCTGGCTCAAAAGCTGCAACATAAATGGGAGATCAGATTAGTGTAAAGGTAATGGTGTTTTTTTTTTTTGCTTTCATCTCTGCCAGTTTTACAATTCAACTACCAGGTTTTTCAACAGTGCAGTTCTTGGCTTTTGGGCTTTTTCAGGAAAGTAATTTGCAACTTCCACATTTTCAGCAATGCTCTGTGACTAATTTCAGCATTCCAACGCATTTTCAGCAGGAAATGCATTTTCTAGTTACTCCCCAAGTCCAGCTGCGGCACTTCCCAAAAATGTAGTAGGCTCAAATTGTGTAAATCAAATTAAGTTTCAATGCCCCCTAGTGACTTTAGGGTATACTGAAACAGTTTGACATATAGGGAAACATGTTAATTAACTTTTTTGCCAAAAGTTAGATGAAAAAATGAATACCTATCTCAAATGTGTCCGTTTAATATTGGTACTATTATAATACAGACAGATACAGCTGACCTAGCCTGGCTAAAATATCCACCTATGCAGTGAATTACTGTATTAAAGTAATTCATGACAGCAAAGTATACAAGAAATCATCCGCCACAGGACACATGAAAATCGTAAGAAATGAAAACTGGATGCATGTTTTTTATTACTAATAATAAAGCAAGTGAAGGTTAATTGTGGTCATTTTTGTAAATCTATGTTAACTGACTGTGACATTTTTTGATGTTTTTGGAAACACAATTTCTGTACAATTCAGACAAACCATTTTTTTTAATGCACAGAATTCCAGGTAAAGGTTTGCACCCGAAATGAGAAATTGTGCTTTAAACTTAGGTGATGCATTTTTTGAAAAGATACATCTCTGTACAGAAAAAAGACCAGCGGTCACAATGTGGTGGAAAATAATCATTTATTGACTCATGTCCATGAAGCTACTAGGTCACAAGGCCTTCACCAATGTTATTATTTCCTAAAAAAACACACTGTCTCCATGAAACATCATCTCAATGACTTGTACCACCAAGCTTTTGGAAACGGATTTGACTTGATCCAACTTTTCCTCTTTTTAGAATTGTGGACGTGGGATTAATTCAACACTTTCATCGAGGAAAATAACTGAAGAAGCCAACTGTAATCAACTGTATGTTCAACTCACTACTTGCCGAAGCCCCGGCGTCGGCCATCAGACCTCTGGAGCTTGTCCAGAAAGCTGCAGCACGTCTGGTGTTCAATCGCCCCAAGTTCTCCCACACAACTTCCCTTCTCCGTTCTCTACACTGGCTCCCTGTACGAGCTCGCATCCAGTTTAAGACTCTGGTGCTAGCCTACAGGGCAGTGAAAGGAACAGCTCCTTCCTATCTCCAGGCCTTGGTCAAGCCCTACACCCCCGCCCGACCACTTCCTGTAAGTCGCTTTGGATAAAAGCGTCTGCTAAATGACTGTAATGTAATGTAATGTAATGTTTTCTGGTCTGTGTAATCAGAACTCACAATATGAGCATGTTTCTTTAATTATTTAATCAGAGTAAAGTAAAACAAAATGTATGTCTGTGTTAAGATGTGTGTAACTAAAGAGATATTTTTACCTTTTTTAATTCATTTTAAACAATTTGTTTTCATTCATCTATTTTTAAAATCAGACTTCACAAAAGGAAAGCAAATTTTACATATAAGAGCCACAAGCATTATATAGAGATTTAAAGAAGGTTGTGCATTCAACTTGCTGTTTGCCAACACAAAATATCTTTATTTATATATGTTAATACATTAAAAATCATGTAAAATCCATCCAGGATAAGAAGCAGAGCATTGTTATATGAGACTGCTTCCTGTTAATATTTCACTGTTGAAACAGGTTGTTTGAACAGTCAAGAGTACGAGAAGGTAGATTTTGTTTGTCGTTGGAAGACACTCAGATGAATGTAGTCCTCTGCTCCAATATGAACCTGCAGGAAAAAGAGAGGAACATTAGACATCTGAAAGAATATATGAATCTGGATCTTGTGTTGCTGAACAGTGAGGATCTTCTAACATCAGTGATGTGTTTAACTGGTGTTTACTGTCCTGCCATGAATTTGATAGGACATTATATACAACTGGAAGTCACAATTAATTCAACCTGTATATTATACAAAGACACACATTTGAGGCTTATATTTTTTTGTTTTCAAATATACCTATATACAGTATATCTCTCATTTCATTCAATCTGACATATCTTGAATTTTATAAAATGCAGACCAAGGGTTGAGTGTGAAGAATGAGGTATATTGATGCTTTCCTGATCACAAATTATCTGAGAATCCACAGTGGCATCCTTTGTCTCAGTGAATCAACGTTTTGGTGATTAATTAAACACTGATAATTACAGTGAATTTAAATACATTTACTACATATATATTTTTTGAGGTAAAAACTAAAGGCAAAACTATCTGCTCTGACCATAAAGTGTTTGTTACCTTTTTATGTTCACATTCAATAAAATGACTGAAAATTTGCTGCAATATTTTAAACTTTTTGGCTTGCAAGAATTGACTAGTGACATTGTAAGTTTTCTTGAGTTACATCAAGCAGCAGCAATCACATTTTCCAACAAGTCTTTTAGTCCTACATACAGATAAGGGTCTGTCGCATCAAAATGTAATAAATGTATTGATTTTGTCAGACAAACCAACATGTTGACCAAAGAGTTAATTCAGAGATAACTGACCAACTCTGTAATTCATTACCTGGTAATGAGTTTAAGTCATGACGCTCTTGATTTATAGTTTAGACTTTAGAGGCTGTAGACTCTTCATATTGTTGGTCTACTTTCTTTTTGCTCTATTCAGGAAAGTTTTCAGACAGGACTGATTGTCAATGTATTTCCTTATTGGTTTAGTTTCTGTACGCTCCAAACTCATTTTGTAATTTCAGAAGAATGCATGAAATATTTTTGTCGTCCTCCAGGAGAGCTGTCAAGTAACTATCGAAGAAAGTATTTCCTGGTTTGTGTTATCTGAACTCACAACATGAGAAAGTTTTTTTCTTCCAGCCAGGAAAACATTGATTTTACATATCAAATAAGAACAAGAAATATATAGAGATTTTTTTATTAATGCTTTATTTTCATTTCTGTAGAAGGTTGTGCATTCACCTTGCTACTTTCCAGCACCAAATCTTTTTTTATCTCTATGTGTTAATACATTCAAAATCAATGTCAAATAATTTCAAGATAAAGAAGCAGAGCACCTAAAGATGAGACTGCTTCCTGTAAGTATTTCACTGTTGAAACAGGTTGTTTGAACAGTCAAGGGTACGAGAGGGTAGATTTGAGGTTTTGTGCTACAGCACACCGCACAAACTGTATTTACCTTTTTTTTCTATTCAAAAGATAAATAAATTACCATTTCTTCCAGCCAGGAAAACATCTATTTTAGATATCAAACAAATGTTGCATATAAGAACCACAATAAATCTATAGAGATTTTTTTTAATGCTTTCTTTATTATTTCTACAGAAGATTGTGCATTCAACTTGTCGCCTCCCAACATCAAATATTCTTATCAGGTTGTTTGTTCAGTTGATAAAAGGTACGAGAGGGTCTTTTTTGGTTCTGTTCTGCTCCACACCGCGCAGCACAACCTCCCCTCCGTTACATGGAAGTGCTTGAAAGACCCTCAGATGAATGTAGTCCTCTGCTCCAACATGAACCTGCAGGAAAAAGAGAGAGAGACATTGGACATAAAAATACATTCATCTGGATCTTGTCATCAATTGTTTAACTGGTGTTTACTGTCCTGCCTTGACATGATATTAAATTCAACTGGATGTCACAAATAATATTAATTCAACCTCTATATCATTCAAAGACACACATCTTGCTTCCATTTTTTGTTTTCAAATATAATTATATTATTTACCTTGATGAGGAAGTTTAGTCCAGCCACAAGCTGACTCCTGTATTCAACTGCTTCGAATTCCCGATAGTTCTTGCCTGTAAATCTTTCCACTTGATCTTTCACCTGTGGATGAATTAATTAAAACGTGATGTAAATATAGACCATAGAGTTGAGTGTGGTTTGTCCTGAAGAATGAATGTAGATTGAATCTCACCTGATTAGAAATCTTCTGAATTTCATCAGTGGCTTTTGTCTCAGTCCATCCTCCGAGCATGTCAACCTTGTCAGCCATTGTCTCAAGCTCTGTTGAAGTTAACAGAGAAGTCAACTGTCTGCTTAAACGTGTTTCAATGTGTCAGCTGGTTATCAAATGTATTTATACAGTGTATCCACCCTTGACACAGACTGGAAGGTGGCTCTCATGAAGTTCTGGGTGGAGCTACAGTGAAGCTGAAACCTCACCTGACTGTGGTGAAGAAACCCAATATCATTCTTGGGCCATTTAAATAAATATACTACATGTAGATTTTTTTAGGTGAAAATATCATCTTAACAAATGTGACAAATAATCTTCACCAGTCATAAAGTACTTGACTTAATTCCTGTTTCGATGCAATAAACATAGCCTACATATTGTGTAATAATTCTGAGATGAAGGAGCAGAGCATTTATATGAGACTGCAGATATTCAGCTAACAGAACCTGTTAATGTTTAATAGGGAAATATTCATTCATTGTATTTCCTTGTTCAGAACTCACAATATGAGCATGTTTCTTTAATTATTTAATCAGAGTAAAGTAAAAGAAAATGTATGTCTGTGTTAAGGTGTGTGTAACTAAAGAGATATTTTTACCTTTTTTAATTCATTTTAAACAATTTGTTTTCATTCATCTATTTTTGAAATCAGACTTCACAAAAGGAAAGCTAATGTTGCATATAAGAGCCACAAACAATATATAGAGATTTAAAGAAGGCTGTGCATTCAACTTGCTACTTCCCAACACAAAATATATTTATTTATATATGTTAATACATTAAAAATCATGTCAAATCCTTCCAGGATAAAGAATTAGAGCATTGTTATATGAGACTGCTTTCTATAAGTATTTCACTGTTGAAACAGGTTGTTTGATCGGTCAAGAGTACCTCACATGATTGTGGTGAAGAATCCCAATATACTGCATTTATATGAGACTGCAGGTATTCAGCTAACAGAACAGGGAAACATTAATTCTGTGTATTTCCTCGTTAGATTTTAAACGCTCACCTTTCTTCAAGGTTTTTGTGATTAATTAAACACTGAGAATTACAGTGAATTTAAATACATTTTCTACATGTAAATCTTTTGAGCATCAGTGTTGTGTGTCCAGTCCAGTTTATTGTTTATCTGCACCCCAAGGTACTTGTAGGACTCAACCCTCTCCACTTCCCCTCCCTGAATGAAAACAGGGACAGGGGGGTTTCTGTTCCTCTGGTAGTCCACCACAAGCTCCTTGGTCTTGCTGATGTTGAGCTTCAGGTGGTTGTTGCTGCCTGCACCATGTGCACCAGCTCTCAATCAGTCCTCTGTACTCCTCCTCATTGTCCCTGGTGATACATCCAACAATGGAGGAGTCATCGGAAAACTTTTGGAGGTGGCAGGAACCAGAGTTGAAGCGGAAGTCCGAGGTGTAGAGAGTGAAGAGGAACGGTGCCAGTACAGTTCCTTGGGGTGCGCCGGTGTTGCTGATCACAGCCTCAGAGACGGCTGTGGCACATGAGGTAGAGCGCTTGTCCCGTAACCACAAGGTTGGTGGTTCAAACCCCTCTACCGGCAACATGCCGAGGTGCACATGAGGTAGAGCGCTTGTCCCGTAACCACAAGGTTGGTGGTTCAAACCCCTCTACCGGCAACATGCCGAGGTGTCCTTGAGCAAGACACCTAACCCCAAGTTGTTCCCCAGGCGCTTCATTGCAGCCCACTGCTCCTCCGGGATGGGTTAAATGCAGAGAAATAATTTCCCCATTGTGGGACTTTATTATTATTATTATTAAATATTTATATTTTTACTGCACTACATTTGTGATCCTTATAGCCACTTTGTACATTCTGATTTGACATTTAAAAGCTGTGAGTGTGTCTGGCAATCTGCAGGCGCTCCCTGTATAGACGAAAAAGCAAAGCGTGGTGATATAGTATCTTTAAAAGGCCCTTTGGTAGGCACAATATTTGCTTATGGCCATACCACCCTGAACACGCCCCTTTCAGGAAGTGAGTCGTGGAGTGATTTGTTTGAGAGTGCATGGCACATGGCTGGATTTTCCTCATCTTCTTCGCCTTTTCTCTGAGAAATACCGACTTTTAGTTCAGTTTTTCTTTGGTTTTTTTCCCCCAACAGTGTTTCACTGTCTGGG